>NC_080580.1:64282502-64916502 GCF_029962835.1 Magnolia sinica
GCACTGTTGGTTTTTCTGTGCTTATAGCTGTTATACATTCTACCATTAGAGTTAGATTTCAAAAGCTCCTTGAGTAGATCCACAATTTTCTCAGCTAAGGGGTTATAATTCTGATTTTAAAAATTGATATAGTTATTTTTAGGTTTTGTAGCTTGAAAAGTTTTAGAATTTTTAAAACCATTTTGATTCAGACTTTTCCCTTTTAAGTTACAGGACTCTCCTTTAACAAACTTAGGAGGTGTAATCTTAATTTTTATAGGCGTATTTTTATCATAGCCCAGACCAGATCTATATCCACATTTCCTTGATCCAGTCAGCAATTTTTCTAGTTTAGGATCACCCTGGGCATACCTTCAAGTATCCTTTGAACTCAAGAGAGGAGACTTTTAGTTTTAGTTTTTCATTTTCTGATTTTAGGTTTTTAACTTGAGACATTTTGAAATGTAAATCACATTTAGTCTTTTCAAAACAATCAGAAAGATGTGATTTTTCTAAAACTAAGTTTTCAAAATTCTCTTTTAACTTAAAAAACTTTTCTTTTTGAAGTTTAAGTTTTACAGCTATCTTACAACTTTCCCTGTATAGGGCATTATAGGCATCTTATAAATCTTCATCATTTTCAGGGTCACTCCTTAGATTCACTCCTTAGATTTTCATCATAAGTTGAATTACAACTATCTGTGGAAGTGACTCTGGCTAGAGTCATTAAGGCCTTGACCTCATTAGTAGATTCGAGTTCTGAATCATCTGACTCAGAAGAGGCTTAAGAGCAAGACGATTCATCCCATGTGGCCAACATACCTTTTCTCTTTGGCTTGTCCCTCTTTGGACACTTGTTTGCCAGATGCCCGTATTCATGGCAGTTGAAGCATTGGCTGTCTTTAAGTGATTTCTAATTTTAAGATCTACCTTTTTTCTTCTCAGATGGTTTTTGAAAATCAAATCTCTTTTTTCTTTTGAAAATTTTATAAAACATCTTGGCTAATAGTGTCATATCATCCTCTGAATTTTCACAATCAGAATTACTAGTATTATCTTGAGAAATACATTTAGATGACTTAACAGCTATAGACTTACCTTTAGGAGCCTTGAGATTCAACTCGTAGGTTTGTAAAGAACCAATAAGCTCTTCAACCCTCATATTATCCATGTCACGAAGTTCCTGAATGTCTGTCACCTTAGAATTGAACCTTTCAAGCAGTGAGCGCAGTATCTTTGGACAAACTTTACTTTCTGGGATGTTATCTCCAAGACCCCACATTGAGTTGACTATGTCATTCAATCTAGTATAGAAGTCCATGAATGTTTCACTTTCTTCCATACGTATTTCCTCAAACCTAGTGGTGAGGATTTGAAGCTTTGACTTTTTGACGATAGTCATACCCTCGTGTGTCATTTCTAAGATATCCCAAGCTTGCTTTGCAGTATCACAAGATATAATTCTTTTGAATTCATCTGGTAATAGTGTGCAAGTGATTGTATTTAACGCTTTGGCATTGGCACTACTCTCATTTTTTTGAAGAGTGGTCCATGTATAATAAAGCGTTTCTCTTACAGTTTTAATTCCATCAGTGTCTAGAACTTAAGACGTAGGTGGGTTCCATGTAGTCACTGTGGCTTGCCACACGCTCTCATCAATGGACCTAAAAAAGATCCTCATCCTGGCTTTCCAACAAGCATAATTGGAGCCATCAAAAGGTGGAGTCCTAGTAATAGAGAGGCTATCAAAATTTAACATATTAAAAGCTCGATATCACTTAGCTCAGGAAATGAATCTAAATGAATGAGTTATAAGGCTTTAATACCACTTGAAAAGGCCGAGCTCTAAGTCCTAGAGGGGGGGTTAATAGGACTATGCCAAAATAAAAAATAAATGCGGAAAGTAAAGGCAGATAGCACAAATAAATAATAAGATAATATAAGAAAATTACAACCTCAAATGCACTAGTCTTAAGAGGTTGAAACAAATTTGGTTCTAAGGACAACCTAACACCAAATACTAAAGGCTTATGGTAGGACAACCTTACTAGAACGTAGGTAAGTATCAAAAACTCAAACCAAAAGAGGCAAAGGAAATAAATTAAGTTATTAAAAAATTCACCACAAGTGCATAAAGTAAATTACAACATTCACCACAAGTGCATAAAATAAATTACAACATTCATCACATCACATGCACCATCATCATCATCCAAACTCCAAGAATTATAGTGGTTCGTGTGTGTACACCAACTGTTCAAAAATAGCCACACAACTACTCCACTCCCAAAATCCACACCCATGGGATATTAGCTTTCACTATAGAATAAGGTTTTCCAAGGTTCACCTTAAAACCTTCACAATTGTGTTTTTCAGATGGGCTTGCACAATTACAAAAACCCCACACTCTGAGATTTTTCAGCTGATCTCAGACAAAACCAAAAGATGAGATTTTCCTGGCTGAATCTCACAAACTAAAAAAAATACAGAAAATAGATATACTTATCTGAAGATTCCGATGTAGCCCGATAGAACCAATTCAATGTAGACGAAGATGTTCAATTTCCAACCTCACAAATGAAAGGGTTCTAAGTCTAAATGATTTTTAAATTAAATGAACCTAGGGCTAGCTTGATTTGATTTTAATCTCAAAAGGGTAAATCACAAATCCCCTTTTCAATACAATAGAGTTGAATAAAGAGATCACAAAATCAAATACAAAAAGCTATAAAAAGAATCTAAAATGAATAAGTAATAGCTTCACAATTGCATGAACTTATCTCTCAGAGTGATGGCTTAATTAGGCTTGGAATGAATGAAAATTTTTGAAATTCGTCCTTTATTTATAGGTAAAAATTATGTTCCCTCGACTGGTCTAAGGGTCAGTTCGACTAGTCGAAGTACCAACCAATTTTTAAAATTTCTGGCACGATTAGATAAACTCGTTACTCGACTAGTTGAGTGGCCTGCTCGACTGGTCAAGTGAATAAAAATTAAGTCGTTGGAGTTTGAGTCGAGCACTGTTCAACTGGTCGAGACTGTTCACTCGACTAGTCGAGAAGTGTGCACGACTGGTCGAGCGTCCAACAGAAAATCCAAAAAATCTTCAACAAAACTTGAACTGGTCGAGAAAATCCCTGGACTGGTCGAGCCAATGTTTGGACTAGTCGAACAAAGGCTAGGACTGGTCGAAGAAAAACCTATAAACTTATATAATGACCCAAATTCAATATGCAATCAATATGACCTAACCTATGGTCAATCTAAGGTCATCATCCCTTAAATGTGAGTTTAAAACATCGAAACATCGATCACTTCAGTAAATTTGATTATCATGAAGTACGTGAAGCTTGGCCTTGTAGTCTTGAACTTGAGCATGAGCTAGAGCTTGTGTTCTTGAGACTTAAGGTAGTGATCTTGAATTTTAACTTTGAGCTTTAAATTGCTATTCTTGTACTTGAGCTTGTGTGCGATCTTTGACAGTGTTCTTCAACTTGAAGTTATAGAAGAGTTAACGATGACGAAGATGACTTGAAATGCGTGAAGGTGATTTATCCATCTTATCAAAACAAGTTACAGACTCTAAGTGGTTTAGCACAACAAAATTTGACAATACCGGGTGCTAGAATTACAACATAGCACTTACAATGTTATATAGGTCATGCTTGTCATGTTACATGGGTCATGGTTGTCAGTTGTTAGGGGTCGTGGTTGTCATGTTATATGGATTGTGCTTTTCAGAGCCATGTGTAAGGCCCAACTCGTTGGGCCCCACACTGATGATCGGGGTTGTCAGTTATTATGGGTTGTAGTTGTCATTTTATATGGGTCATGGTTGCATGTTACATGGGTCGTGGTTGCCAGTTGTTATGGGTCGTGGTTGTCATGTTATATGGATCGTGCTTTTCAGGGCCGCGTGCATGGCCCAACTCGTTGGGCCCACACTGATGCATTGTGGTTCTCATGTTCTATGGGTCGTAGTTGTCATGTTGCATAGGTCGTGGTTGTCAATTGTTATGGGTCATGGTTGTCATGTTATATGGGTCGTGGTTGTCATGTTACATGGGTCGTGGTTGTCAGTTGTTATGAGTCGTGGATGTCATGTTATATGGGTTGTGGTTGTCATGTTATATGGGTCGTGGTTATCATTTTTTTGGACAAAAAAGTCCTTTACAGGTAAAAAGAGGTAATGATGAAGAAGAGAGGTCGGCGCAGGAAGCCTTGTGGTGGTTGCTTGTCTGTCTCATATGGCTTTGGCTATATCCCAGTTGTGGGACAACTGTGATGTAAGTTTTCAATCTACATGGTTCATAAGTTGTACAAGTTCATCATAATCTTTATCCAAAAATATGAATGTTACTTACAAAAAAGTGGACCACACCATAATAAATAGTGATAAAGCGTTGAAAACTAAGTGGGCCATACACCTTTCTGATAAACATGATATTTATGATATCCCTTTATATACATATATTACACATGATGAATAGGTTAGATGACATATACACATCACTTTGGGCCCCACAGATCTTACTTTGTGCCATTTCAATTAATCGCTCGTAGGTACAGAAAAAATGGCGAGAGAAGGCGGATAGATTCACTCACGATTCCTAATGCCTAAAACCAAGTGTCGATCCTCTTATTCTGGTCTCTAGGCCCATCATAAATCTGATCCAATCCGTTAGTATTATTCAAGGATGATGATTTCCCTACAAATGTGTAATCTTGACACCGTATCGAGCTATCAGTGGCCCACATTGAGGAAAAAGGACAAATGCTTTGCTTATACAGTACATACTATTTTAAACTGTTGTGGTCCATCATATTTGAATATTTTGATCATTCTTTGGACATTTGACTTCCTTAAATTTACTAAGAAAATGGACAAAGCGGATTAAACAAAATGGAATTCAATGGGACTTAGAGATGTCGTACAGAGGAATGTACATAAGGAAAACGACCGTTTGGCCCCATACTGAACACCGACTCTTCCACTGACATTTGAAGCTTCTTCTCTAGGACCCTTGCCACTTCCTTCCTTTGAATCTTCTTCTCTGGGACCCTCCACCGCCACTCAGCGTGTTTATCACTTCTTTAATCTAGCTCCGACATCTTTCCATAGAAATAGAAAAATAACGTATGTGGACAAGACCTCATGTATACCAAACTCCACTCTCAGTCCATGCCTTAGTGTATGCCAATGTCGAACCACATGAACAATGGGTTGTGGTTGCTAACCTCCAACCTTAGTCCACTTACATGAACAATGGGTCGTGGTTCTTAACCACGACCCTCATTTATTCCTATCTTACCAATCAACATCGTCCCATTGTTAATGTAAACTTAAACCCAATGGGTCATGGATGACAAATATACAAAAATGGTCATGGTCGACCGCTTGTTGAGAAGGGTCGTGGTTTACATGAACAATGGGTCGTGGTTAATAGGCAAAATGGATCGTGGTTATCATCCACAGTGGATTGTGGTTATCAACCACGACCCGATGTGGATGACAACCATGACCCAATGTGAAAGTGAACTACGACCCATTATGTACATTGGGTCATGGTTGACATGCCGAGTGGATTGTGGTTAATAGGCACAATGGACTGTGGTTCACATGTACAATGAATCGTGGTTGTCAACCACGACCCAATGTGGATCGTGGTTCACATGTACAACGGATCGTGGTTCACATGTACAAAGGATCATGGTTGTCAACCACGACCAAATGTGGATCATGGTTCACATGTAGAACGGATCATGGTTCACATGCAAGAGAACCACGACCCTTCTATGTCTGCTAGTAACCACGACCCATATAACATGACAAACTTATTGTGTACATTGGATCATAGTTATGTCCGTGGTTGACATGCCCAGTGGATCGTGGTTGATAGGCACAATGGACCATCGCTCACATGTTATATGGATCGTGATTGTCAACCACGACCCAATGTGGATGACAACCACGATCCATTGTGTCTGTCAACCACGATCCATGTCTATCTGCTATCAACCATGACCCTTTATGGCTTACAACCATGATCCACTATGTAATACAACTACGACCCTTAGTAAATTTCAACTCCTCCTATAACTGCAAGACCATCTGTTACTCTTATTAGTTAATAATCTGGAACCTTATTGGAATGCAGGTCGAAACCAGCCAAGGATGACTACATGCTTAGACTTCGAGAAGGCACAAGTCTCTATGAAGTGTTCCATCAGTTTTTTGAAGGAGTACATGATAGAAGATTTGGACAAGAATCCTAGCAGAAAGGAATTGTTTAAGAAAAGTTGTTTTGGATTTTTACATGACTTTCTGCTGACTGGGTGGAAGTCACATTATCAGATCATGCACTAATGTAGAGGCATATTAGTGACCTGACATACGATGTTCAGGGCACCATGATAAAGTTTACTAAGCTTGACTCTGCACTAATAATGGGTCTTAGGTTTGGACCAGTTAGGGTAATTGATGATGAAGATGAGAAGAGCAAAGGAGTAAAGTTAGGAAAATGAATTAGGGAGAGCTACCTGAAAGCAGGTAGTGTGAGTAGGGATGAATTGAAAGAAGCCTATTTGTCACTCGCTGGAAAAAAATGATATACAAATGCGGTGAAGCTGACACTAATAATTTGCATGGAGAATCTAATAGTCGGATCTCTACAAAAGAATCATTGTGTTGATAAGTTTATTGACATGGTTGATAACTTGGATTATTTTAATAATTACCCCTGGGGCAACGTGGGGTACGAGTACTTGATGGATGGGGTTAACACTGCAATTGGCAGTGTTCGCGAGAATGGTCACTACCCCAAATCATACAACATTTATGGATGCACATATGCGTTACAAGTAAGTTATTCTTGTCCTCAGTCATAGTTTGTGTTCAAATTTTTGCTTCATACATGTTAACTGATATGTAATGCATGATAATGGATTTTAAACAGATATGGGCATACAAGTAATTCCCTATGCTCACTAGTGACAGGGGTGGGCGTCTAGAAGACTACCTACAAGGATTCCTCGAATATTCAATTGGGATCCTTTTAGGATAGGCCGATATCCCTCAATCTCGGTCATCTTCAAGGCTGTGTTAGTAAGAGTGATTCAATTATTAGTATAATTTAATAATGCATTATGTGTATAATTAATAAATCACTTTTACTCTTGCAGGTAGTGCTTGCTCTAGAGCTTCAACCAACGATCGAAGAAGCAGAGACTGAGGTTGTTAAGAGTGTAACCGATGACATGTATAGGATGGACAAGGCTTTGCGGGCTGCAGCCATGACAGAGAGATTGGTTGCGGACATGGTGTAACACCCCGAGTTCTCAGAACCCGAGTATATGACTCCTCAAAAAACCCAAGTGTTAACCTTTAAAGATAGTCAAATTCGAGTATTTTTTCTTTTCTTTTTCTTTCAGAGTTAGTAGTTTAGCAGAAGATGGACAAATCAAACATAAAAAAATAATAATCTACATTTACATTGAAAATATATGAGTGGCTACCCAAATGACTTATACAAACCAATGTCTCTATGATAACAAATACAAGAATTAGACAATTTAACACATGAGAAATAATAAAATGCATATAAACTTGAACCGCAAGATTGTGCAGCTTCTCTTGGCAAATACAATCTTGCATCCCTAATAATTGTACTCTGCTCTTCATCGATCTGGACATGGATATTATTTAAACCACCTGCACTACCTATACAGTTATATATTCGATGAATGAGTGGTCAGCTCAGTGTAAATTTTTCTCAAGATTGCACACCGCCCCATTAGTCAAGCATAGTTTTAAAGAATAAGACATTTAAAACAATACATGATCCAATCTTGTTTAAATGCATGGATGCGTGAATGCACATCGACCTGGGGATGCTCATCCATTCGGACTTAGGCTTGTCATCGATGCATATGGCCAGTCACCAGCAAAGCATATCACATGCGTACATCACGTATAAGCATAGTGACCAAGTCATCGTATATCACGTACCTAGGTTGATAGTCGATGGTCTCGGAGCTAGTGAAACAATACCACACTAAGGCTTAAGGGCACATGCTACAACATCCAGAATTAGCCACCTATCATCGCTCGTATGCTATGAATGCATGATTAACCAAACCTTTATTATTTCGATTACAACCAGCTAATTTAAGAAAGCTCAAAGGTCACTACGGGGAGTTCAATACCCAGAGTAGGCCGACAGCTCGGGCATAGGTCTCATACCACTATCCCGGCTCATGAGACTCCGACATTAGGATGTTTAATGGTAACCTCCTAGACTAGTGGCCAATCATAACACAACAAGTAGATCTTACCATCGAATAGATATACAAAAACAATCCATCAAGCCACTTAGGGCAATATATCAGATGGAAGCCACATGGGGCAAATATCAACTCAAAGCCACATAGGGCAAGTATCATATCAAAGCCGCAAAGGGCATATATCATATCAAAGCCACAAAAGGGCAAATAACGTATCAAGCCACAGAGGGCACAAGGATCCATAAGATGATAAGTCTACAACAAACTTAGGTAAAATGACTGCTAGGTCGGGAGCCCATTATAGTCACAATCAATCAAGTTACATCCCAAGTCTAGATGTACATTTATAAGTGGGGTTTCCCATGATAGATGTACCAGTTTAAGTTCCATAAGCAATCCACAAGTAATCCACAAGCATGAGAAGGTATATAAGTGCAATATACATATGTTTGTACAAGATAAATATTGAGCATATAAGTTAGAAGTCAAATTCAACCATTAGCACAAGTAATAGAGATATCAATTATCAACAGAAACTATCACTTAAACTAATAAGAAAGACTGACATGGGTGTGTACTAACAAGCTAACCCAAAAAAAAATTACTAATAGGAAAGTGGAAAGCTCAAGGGGAAGAAATCATCACCTTACGAGTTGAATTGTTAATTGATGTTAATAGGGAGCGCATGCCCTCAAAATCGTATCCTACCATGAATTGTAAATTGCACAGTTAGCTCAAAGCTTTAAAAACTATATATGGTTAGGATCAACATTAGGGTCTTGACTATGTTATCTAATGGACATTGACCCGCACTCTAACTTAAGGTTAGGGTTTTGAGAAATACAAGCTTCATAGTGATAACGTCTAATTAAATAATCTGATCTAAATTACAACACAAGAGGGTAGAGAGTTTATACCTCAGCAGTAGTTAAGTGCAGCCCAACTCAATATCCAGTGAGTTAACTCGATCTTGAGTCAACTGACCGATGACTCTCTTTCTCTCTCCCTCTCTTTCTTCATCTTCCTTTTCGCTGTAAAAGGTACAACAATGGCCGCCAAATTGATCCTGACCCAGCTCAAACACACCAACCCCATCCTGTGACTCGGGTGAGTCGAGTCGAGTCGAGTTGGTGCAGTGAACCACTTGGTCTCTCTCTTTCTTCCTCTTCTCTACTTTCTTCTCTCTTTCTTTCTTTTTTTTGCTGGAAGTCTAGCAACTACTGAATCAGACAGGGCTCATCCAAACGTGCCCAACATTTCGACCCAGCCCACAACTAGGTCGGGCGAAGTTGCCGCGGCACGACTCTCCCTTCTCTCTCTCTCACTCCTCCCCTTTCTCCCCCCTTTCTTTTTACTTACTTCTCTCTGCCCAACCAGCAACATCTACACTCAAGCACGTCCCTGACTCAGCATGACTCGAAGGAGTGCAAGGCTTGATTCGTCCTGAACTCGCCCCGACTCGAGGTGGTGCATCACCCACTACTTCCTCTCTCCCGTGTCTTCTTTCTCCCATCTGTTTTCCTCTCTTTTCTCTCTTCTTTCTCCCTCTCACTATCCCTAGAAGAACCCATACTAGATGCACAGCTCAAATTGGGTCAACTTGACTCAATACGACATAGTAGCCCCGATGAGTTGGCTCGATCGCACGACTCAGTTGTTGCTCCCCCTGACTCCCTCTCTCTCCCTCACTCTTTCTTTTTTGTCTTCTCTTCTTCTGCTTCCTCTCTCCTTTTCTTCTGCTACAACAGCTAGCAACTTTGCCCGAAAACTCAATTGGGTTGATCTAAGTGTATAAGCGAGCCAACGATAAGAAGAAAGAAGAAGAAAAAATGGCGCATGGAAATAGAGCCCCTAAAAATTGGGTTTTATAAGCCACGTTAATCTCATCCTTGAAATCCCGACTATAACTTAGCACTGGCTTAGCTATGCTAAGCCAGTTTCAATCCCAGACTTAATATGGTGAGATTTTGTTGATCCGAATTGAGATGCTTTAAAGAGCTTGCATGGTCTGACACCAGGAGCAAGTTTCTGGAACCTTGGCCCAGCTAACGAACAACTCAGATCCTCAAATGGGCCCCATTATCAGGTGATGGGTTCTTCAAACAGACGGAGGAGATGACCCACCCGTTAATGGCGACTCATCACCGTGCGGCTAATGTTATGATCAGTAACACATGAACGGTTTAGATTTGTCCTAGGATCACTGTGAGACCCACCATGTGAATGGTTATTAATGTTTCCTAATGGTTTGGTTTCAACAACAGTGTCGGAGGGAAAACCTCAAACAATACCTGAGGAAGCCCTAGTCTGAAGTGCTAAGATTGAGCTACATTAAAGGGTTGGGATGAAAAGAAGAGAGAGCACGTGGATCGCAACAGCTAGCAACAAACGAAATAAGATTTCCATTTTCAAAAATTCCCAACTGTGCGTAGCCTACTTGCACCTATCATTGTGCGCGTGCACGTGTGCATGGGTTTGTATAGACAGCGTGGTTTTGGTCAGATGGGGATGCTCTACCAAATGAACGGTTTGGATCAGCTCAAGGTGGCCCGCATTGGTGATGAGGGCTTAGTTTTGGAGGGGTAGGAAGCACACTTTCACTCGCATGCTTGCCTATTTGCATCCGACATCATGCACTCGTATGTGGGAAATGGTGGATGATTCTGTTGAGGTTTTGTCTGGAAGTGAGGGCCACACTCGATGGATGGTTCCGATCATCCAATCGGGTCCTGATGGTGGGTCACAAACCAAATACAAGGACGGTGACTGTTTTAAGTCCGACCGAGTGGGAAAAAGGAGGAAGGAATCCTTCCTCTTCGGGCAGCGTTGGTCAAACCCACTTTGATCGAGGTTCTTGGTCTAGCAAGCAATGGGTGCACATTTCTTTCGTGCACTCACACTACTAGGTGGGACCCATATGTGATGTTTGCGTACAATCCACACCATCCATTCCACCTTAAGGTTCCTAAGCAAGGCCCTTGACTAAAGATCAGGCAGATCTAAGGCTCAGGTGGGCCACACTTTCTAAACACAAAGTTATTTTATGATTTATGAATATATGACAATCAAATCAATTCTAAATGTGATCATTGTTGATTCCTATGATTCTCAGCCTAGCTTAGGTGAAAATCATCGGTAAGTTTAGTGATCAAGTGGTCTAATCATAGTGGTTAAGTGATGTATCATCTATGGGAGTTTCGAAAGCTAGATAATCAATGGGTCTGTTGATCCGAGTCTTAAAATTCAAGATGGACAGTCTGATTCATTCATCAAAGTGATTGAAATCCTAAAATAGGTTTCTCTAATGACGTGATGGTCCTTTTTGAGTAATAACAGATGGATCGCTTGATCTATAGGTGGGGATTTCATTTAGTAGTCGGATTTTGACTAGAATGAACGTAACGTTCGAAGAAGTTAGGTTTGAATTTATAATAAGTTATGTTACATGATAAAACTCGAGTACTGAAAAGTACAGGGTGTTACAATCTACCCCCCTTAATGAGAATTTCGTCCCCAAAATTCAGTACTTCTGTTGTGGATAGGAATGATGACAATCTAATTTGTAATGCTTCTAAGCATTCACTATTTTTCCTTAAAGGTTGTGTGTTTATACAAATGTATACAACTAATTATAAAAACTGGGGTTATTACACATGGTTATAAAACATGTCGCTAGAAGAAAGCTCGAGAGAAGAGAAGTGAGCGTTGAAGTAAAAAATGAAGTTAACGAGTTGAAGAAGAAGGAATGAGGAAGTAGTAAGGATGGAGAGGAAAACAGAGAGGAGGAAGTCGAGGTAGTAAGATGGAAAATTGATGAGCGAAGCAAACTTGAGACTGACCTTAGAACCTCCCTCGAGACACTTGCTAGCAAGCTATTTAAACAAAATAAGTAATCAAGATTCGCTATAAAGAATTTTGATCACCGAATTGAGTTCCTTGCTAAGGAAGTGGAACGAATAAAGGAGGATATGAAGCGTATTGATGGTTTAGAAGGAGAAATCAAGCATCTCAAGGAGGAGAATGCTTTTATACACGAAGAAGTGAAGCTAGTGAGAGAGGATGTTCATACAAAATATGTGCGTGACAGTGCCTTTGGTTTAATTGTTAATAAGGCATTATGAATGTAATGACTAATATATGATTTTAATACAGGTCATCAGCACAACAACCACGACTGTTGAAGATGGGATGAGCCATCTCAATATGAGAATGCTTCACTGAGGGAATAGATGAAGTAACTGAGGGAGGAGTTTCAAGCAACGAAGGTACGTGAAATTACATTTATTTTAATCCTTATTGGGTCGTAGTTATATTCCTTTATGGGTCATAGTTATCATCTACAGTGGATCGTGGTTATGAAACACGACCCAATGTGGATGACAACCACGATCCATACAATGGATCATGGTTATCATCCACAGTGGATCATGGTTGTCATCCACATTGGTTCGTGGTTATGAATGACAACCCAAGTTGGATAACAACCACGAGCCAGACAATAGGTCGTGGTTATTATGCACAATGGATCATGGTTGTCATCTACATTATGTCGTGGTTGATCCACAACCCAATACAGATGATAAACACGATCCAGACGAAGGGTCGTGGTTACTGTGAACAATGGGTCATGGTTATCATCCATACTAGATCATGGTTGTCATCCACAGTGGGTCGTGATTGTGAACCACGACCCAATGTGGATGATAACCACAATCTAGAATAAAGGTCGTGGTTATTATGAACAATGGGTCGTGGTTGAACCACGGCCCAATGTGAATAATAACCATGATCCAAATGAAGGATCGTGGTTCACATGCATAATGGATCGTGGTTGTCATCCATATTGGGTGACAACCATGAGCCATTGTTCATAATAACCACGACCCTTATTCTAGATCATGGTTGTTATCCACATTGGGTCGTGGTTCACACACACAAAGTGTCGTGGTTGTATTTCTTAAAAAAGATATATTGAAATACATAAATAATATATGATTTTAATATAGGACAAAATACCTTCGATGCAAGTTGAAGAAAAATGAAGCAGTTGAAGGAGGATAATGCTCCACTAAGGCAGGAGATGAAGCTGTTAAGGGATGAAGTTAATACAAAAAATGTATGTGAAATCGCATTTGTTTTAATCTTTAACGGGACATTATAAACTACATAAACAATGTGTGATTTTAATACAGGTCATCATCACTTTGATGCAAGCTGAAAAGATGAGGCATTTGAAAGAGGACAATGCTTCATATAGGCAAGAGATAAAGCTACAAATGGAGGAGTTTCAATTTAAAAAAAAGGTATGTAAAATTGCATTTGTTTTAATCTTTAACAAGACATTATGTTATGAATTACATAGATAATATATGATTTTAAAACAGGTCACCATTGGTCCGACATAATTGAGGAAGGGAGAGGACACCCTACGGGTATGGGAGATGCGAGTGGGTTAGATGCTACTCCAGTTGCGGATGTCCAAGCCCCAATGCAATGCACCGGCTTCGAAATAGGTGTCTTCTCCATATACGGCTCTAACTTCTTCTCCTTTAAAGGAAAGTCGTCAGGGGTTCATGGATCCACACTAAGCTCTAACTGATGCGGAAGACAATGAGTTGAGACTTGTGAGGGAGTCAGGTGCATATCAATGGTTGAATAGCATCTACGACTTAAATTCTTGAGTCGATTCTGAAGTAAGTTTCTATCCTTTCTCTTTCTTTATTTAATATGAGTCATTATATAAATATTATATGATATATTTTCCTCATTATGTAGGCCATCAATCTATACATAAGCTACTTATCACAGCGTCAAGATAACCGATCACGTCATAAATAGGACTGGGCATTCGTCCCATCCATATTTACGGTAATGTGAAATTGCAGACTATAGTTTTCTTTATCGTATCATTAATTATTTATGTTTCTAACATTATTTAATATCGCAATAGTAAATCATGGAGGTTCAACTTGACTTGTTGCGTACTTATAGAGCTGAGAACCATAAGGACCGACAACAAATGAAGCTGGAAATGTGAATAAAAATCTTATAACTATAGCTGAAGGTGTCGGTAGACCGAAGCCTTTATGGAAATATGACATAATAAGATCTTACTTGCACACATACTTAGACTTAAATGATATTATTCATTTTAGAAAGGCATGCGTTTAACTGTTGTTTTATTTGTTGTGCTTGACAGATATACTTCCTTCTGAATGCAAGCAAAAAACACTGGTTCATGGGTATTGTTTATCCAAAGAAGAGAGATGTCATTTTATATGATAGTATGAATATTGAATGGAAGGAAGAAAATGAGTTGGTCATTGCACAAATAATGGACGGTCTCAGGTAGTTATTTCACATTCTTGATGGTGGTGCTAAGTTTTGGGAGAAGCCATGAAATGTGAAGATGATAACTAATAGATTGGCATAATAAAATGGAGATGATTGCGGCATATTCATGCTAAAATTCATAGACTTCCTAAGTAGCATGAATGCAACTGATTTTCAACCTGTAAGTATATATTTTATTCATCTACATTAAATCTTGATTGCTTTGTATTTTGTTTTAATATTATTTCAAACTTTTTTTGTAAGAGGAAATACCTAAATTCAGAAAGACAATCTTATACGACTGTCTACAGTACAAGAAAGAATCTGATGCTACTTTCTTGAAGAAACAACAACAAATAACAACTAGACCAATGAAAAAAAAATCCAAAACTGATCTTGTATTGAATATTGAATGGATTGGTGTTATATTATTTTTATAATGGATTGCTGATGATATTTTTTTGAATGGATTGGTGTTGATAATGTTTTTCCATACTAATGTCTATAATGGATTGGTGAATGAAATGGGTCGTAGTTGTCCCATGGGTCGTAGTTGTCATGCACTATGGATCATGGTTGTCATGTTATATGAGTCGTGGTTGTCAACCATGACCCTTTGTGGATGACAACTACGATCCATTTTGCATGTGAACCACAACCCATGAATGGATCGTTGTTATCATCCATAAAGGGTTGTAGTTGATCCATTTTGCATGTGAACCAAGATCCATTCCTTTGTGGATGACAACCACGATCCATATAACATGAAAACCACGTTCCATATAGCAGGACAACCTCGACCCATGAGAACCATGATCCATATAACATGACAACCACGATCCATACAACATGACAGTCACGACCCCGTGTAACATGGCAAGGGTCGTGGTTGTAGCGCAATAAGGGTCATGGTTGTTAGGTTGATGTAATTAAATAACTTGTTTATTTATAAATAATATAAGTCGAGGTGATCCGTTCCGTCCACCTTATCGTCCAGCTCGCCATGGGGCCAAAAAGTCTCGCCTTGTGCGGTGTCCACTTCTAACAAACATCGCAGTGAGCCTGGAAAGTATCAACAATGGGTGACACTATCACCATTTTTTTTTATTGTGTGGCCCACTCTATCTCTGGATTAGGCTGGTATTTGGGTCCTAGCCCTAAGATGACACGACAAGAAGGATGGGTGGCATGGATTATACACATGCATCAGTGTGGGCCCTACGAGTTGGGCCTTGCCCACGCTAAAAAAGGCTTCCGTCCACGTCACATTCTCGGGATTGAAATAACACGTAATTTCTTCCGCACTCTAAAACCGTACAACTACTAATCCATGTATAAGGGCATTTTCGTCTGAAACAATTTATAAAAGTTGTCAGAAGGCCACCCTCAGAATATTTGGGAGGTAGTACCTCTTTAGGGAATTTGACCATACATCAAGGCCAGTGCGCTTAATCTCCCAAACATTTATAATAATTTGATTGATAATTAAAAACTAGATTAAACCCCTTTAAATAGGGATACTAAGCCATGGAAGAAGTTTCGAAATCAAACTACAACTAAAACTCCTACAATTCACAACTTACTTTAATAGTAAACTTACCATTTATAGACGGTCATGATTCTTACTAGTGTGCATAGTTTTCAGCCAAAAATAATGTCTTATTTGGCTTAATCATGTTGCTTTCCTAATTATTCTAAGAATTTTTCATGTTGGGCGCAACTCCTAAAGTCCAATGGATGAAGATTTATACTCAAACTAACACTTACTGTAAATACTAAAAACGAAATTAAAACATGAATTCCGTTGTCGTTCTGATGGTATTTTTCAAATTCGGCGTGGGTAACTCGGTACGGCAGATTGGGTGGCTAAAGTAGCTCGTCCTACCTCAAAATCATATATGGTATGTCCGATGGCTCATTTCAGTTTGCGAAATTAATCTGTTTTAAGTTCTGACGGTCTAGATCACTTCTGGAGTCGACCGGGCCTTTTCTAATCCATGGCCATGAAACTGTCCACAACCCACTCTACATCAATATCCACGCCATTCATTTGTTTATTCAGCTCATTTTAGATTAGGAGCCAAAAAATAAAGTAGATCCAAATCTCATGTGGACAGGACAAAAGGAAACAGTGCTGATTGAACTGGCGCAATTAAAAACTTCCTAGGCCCACCTAAATTTTATTTCCTATCAACCCGTTTACAAGGTAACACGGACAGAGACGAAGGGAAAACAAAAATAAGGTTGTTCCAAAGCTTTTGTAGCTCAAAATAAGTGATGTGGTCCACTTGAGATTTTGATCTGTTTCATTTTTGGGATCATGCCTTAAAATAAGGTGGAAAAAATCTATGGACGGCGTGGATGTACAATACACACATCGAGGTCGGCGCAACGGTCATCGCGGTACAACCGTGTTGGTGAGACAGAGTCAGCATCCCGCTACCCTTTCTTAATTCTTTCACTTCTCTTCCTCGCCGGTGGGTAGGTGAAAGTCCAGGTCAAATCCGAACCGCTACCATCTCATCCTCACCAGCCTAAAACTCGTCTCTCTTCTTGCCACATCTCTCTCATGACCCTTCTTTCTCTCAATATCTTCCAATGAGATTCCAAATCTCTACTCTCTTCCTTCTCTTATCTCAAATTTTCATCTTCACCTCTCCTTTTATTGTTTCAGCTCTATGCCACGAAGACCAGAAGAATGCATTACTACAAATCTTCTCCAATTACTCGGCCCTCCCATCTTGGAAATCCAAAAACAACTCCAATTGCTGCCTCTGGGATGGCATCACGTGCGACAACACCACCGGTCTCGTGATCTCCCTCGATGTCAGCAACCGCTCCATCTCCGGCCGCATCAATTCCAACAACCTTGCCAACCTCTCTAGCCTCCAAATTCTCAATCTCTCTTACAATTATTTCAATTCTTCCATTCCACTCAATCTCGATTCGCTCTCGAATCTCATCCATCTCAACCTCTCCAATTCAGGTTTTACTGGCCAAATCCCGCGCGAGATCGCTCACATCCGTAATCTGGTCTCGCTCGATATATCTACCTTTTTTCTCCGCAACCCTCTTACTTCTCTCAAACTAGAAGATCCGAGCATCGAAACGCTCCTTCGGAACCTGTCCGGACTGACAAAACTCCATCTCGACGGTGTACGCATCTCTTCTCCATTGCCTGAGTTCTTGTCGGATTTTACTAATTTGACATGTCTCCGCCTCAGTTCTTGCAGGCTGCAGGGAGAATTCCCTGCAAAGATATTTCAATTGCCCAAGTTGGAGGTTCTCGACGTATCGGGTAACACTTTTCTGAATGGTTCTTTCCCTGCTGAATTGCCTACGGAAAATGCTTTACAAACGTTGTTACTCTCCGACACCAGATTTTCCGGGGAGCTTCCATATTCCTTCGGTAATCTCAGGCACTTGATCAGATTACAGATTGGTGGTTGCGAATTCTCTGGTCAAATCCCGTATTCTGTGAGGAAGATTGGGGGAATTGTTCATTTGGACCTTTCATCGAATGGATTTAACGGTTCAATTCCGAGTCTGGATAACCTTTCCAATCTCACGTATTTGGACCTTTCAATGAACAATTTCAGTGGCACAATCCCGTCTCTGGAGAGTCTTACGAAGCTGGTTCGATTGGACCTTTCATGGAATGCTTTTAGTGGTCCGATTCCACCTCTGAAATCGTTGAGGAGCGTCACCGAGATAGTCCTTTCTTCTAATAATTTAAACGGCACGATCCCTAACTCCTTTGGAGATGGACTTCAGAAGCTAAAATTGCTTAACCTACAGAGAAATTCGCTATATGGGACGATACCCTCATCTCTGTTTACTCTCCCATCGTTGCAGGCATTACTACTCAGCCAAAACCAACTCAATGGCCAACTCGATGAGTTTGCTAATCCTTCATCGAAATTGGAGACGGTTGATTTGAGCAACAATCAGCTGCAAGGTCAGATTCCACAGTCACTCTTCAATCTCGTGGGTGTTAAAGTACTCGATCTCTCATCCAACAAGTTCAATGGCAGCGTGCAACTAGCCATTCTCGGCAGCCTCAAGAACCTCTCGGGCCTTGATCTTTCAGATAACCGCCTGTCAGTCAACACTGATGCCCCTATTCATTCCTTTCCTCAGCTCGGGAGATTGTATTTGGGTTCATGCAACTTAACAGAATTCCCAGAAATCCTGAAAAACCAATCGAAGATGCAGTATCTGGACCTTTCCAACAACAACATTCATGGAGAAATACCCAGGTGGGTGTGGGACATTGGTAATGGGTTTCTGAGTTCTCTGAATCTTTCTCATAATTCGCTGACTGGTCTCCAACAACCTTACAATCTATCATCGATCAAAAATTTGGTCATCCTCGACCTTCACTCCAATCTGCTGCAAGGATCGATTCCGCTTCCACCTCCATCCATCATTGTCCTAGATTACTCGAACAACAGCTTCACATCAAGCATCCCGTCTAACTTCACCAACTCCCTCAATTTCACCATTTTCTTTTCAATCGCAGGCAACAGGATCAGCGGTAAAATCCCTCCATCTATCTGCAATGCAAATTATTTGCAGGTCCTTGATCTGTCTAATAACAACTTGAACGGCTCGATTCCAGAATGTTTGATTGAGATTAGCAATGTGCTCGGCAAACTGAATCTTCGGAACAATAGCTTTACGGGCATCATACCTGATATTTCGAGTGTGAACTGCAGTCTAAGGACGCTAGACCTGAATGGAAATCAACTAGAAGGGCAATTGCCAAAATCTTTGGCCAATTGTAGTGAGCTAGAGGTTCTTGACGTTGGAAACAATCGGTTAAATGGCACTTTCCCTTACTATTTGGATGCCCTATCCAACTTGCGGGTTCTTGTTTTGCGGTCCAACGGATTCAGCGGCTCTATTTTGCAGCTCCTTAATGTGTCTTTCCCAAAGCTACAAATCATCGACCTCTCTTTGAATGGTTTTTCAGGTAATTTGCCTCGGAACTGCTTCCAAACTTTGAGAGCGATGATATATGGGGAGGAGGATGAAGAACCAGGTTTCTACCAAGCAACCTCGCTGTACTACCAGGATACTGTTTCTGTCACAAGCAAAGGACTAGAAATGGAGCTCGTGAAGATCTTAACCATCTTCACATCCATAGATCTTTCGAACAACAATTTTGAAGGTGAGATTCCAACGGTGATAGGAGATCTCAACTTGCTCCACATGCTTAACCTGTCACATAATGGGCTTACAGGCCAAATCCCGGCATCGCTTGGGAACTTGACTCAGCTTGAGTCGTTAGATCTCTCTCAAAACCAACTCTCAGGGGTGATTCCTCAGCAACTGTCAAACCTAACATTTCTCTCAGTGTTGAACGTCTCGCATAACCAACTTGTCGGAAGCATACCACAAGACCGTCAATTCTCTACATTTACCAGTGAGAGTTTCATTGGAAACTTAGGATTATGTGGCCCGCCATTGTCAAGAAAATGTGCAGTTCCCAATGCGCCACCCCCCTTGGCAGTCGGGGACTCATCAGCAAGCAGATTCGATTGGGAACTCATATTCATAGGACTGGGATTCGGAGGAGGAATGGGAATGTTTGCCGGTCCACTTATTTTTTGGAGGAAAGGGAGGAGACGGTACAACAAACACGTTGATCGAGTTGTGTTAATGATTTTCCCATCAGGTGTGTTTTATGATCTTGATTGTGAGGAGCCGCGGATCAAGGCAGAAGAGCAAGTCGATCAAGATTGTACGGAAAATACAACGGATTTTGATGGAGAGGAAAAGGAGTGCCATCAACGATTCTGCGTGTTCTGTACACAAGTGGATGCTAGGTGGGAGAGGGTCATACATAAGGAATGTTCTTGCTATGATCTTTCACCGCCTTTTTCTTCTCCACCGAGCCAAATTCCTGAAGCAACACCTGATTGAAAGGGAAATCTGGACCTTTTAGTTTTGATTGAGCTTTTGTATATTGACAGAAATGTAAAAGGATACTGCTTTTCTACTTTGTTCTCCCTTTTATTTTGTGTTATCTGTAATGTGTTCACAGAAAATGATTAAAAAAGTATATTTTGACGGTTGCGAATCTTTGCAATTGGTAATGCTTTAAACCAGATGGATAAATCTAGATGCTCTATCTGCTGGGCCACATTTTGGATGACCCAGCTTAGGAATACAATACTAGTTTTTCTAATCCTCTGTTTTAGTTCTCTGAAACCAATCAGAGTGCTAGAGAGAATAAATAAATAAATAAAAGAGAGTCAGCAGTCCGATGAGGTGAGGTAAGCCTATTAATTAGACAGTTAGGATCATCCATCATAGGGCCCACCGAATGAACAATCCCAATTCACTGATCCCATTGACATCCACAGTTAGGACAAAACTCCCCAAAACCACTTAATTCCAAATTGAGCTAGTAGGCAAGCTTAGAGGAAGAAATTGAAAGAGGAAAAGAAATCCCTCCCGACCTAGTCTTCTCTTGTCTAGGTCTCCTTTGTCCATTAGTTTAGATGATCTAGACTGTTCATCAGGTGGGCCTTAACGCGAAAGGGCTATGATCGCAATTCATACTAGTCAAACGCTACTCATCAAATGGGTGATTAACCCAATTGCTCCGGGAATACCGTTTGCTTGACCTATTCCTGTTTGAACAGCATTACCAAGGTTCCTCTTTCAAGTGATATTCAATGGGATCGACTAGACCATTTCTTCATCTGATGGGATTGCATGTGCCTCCCTCAATCGAAAGTTCAATTCTATCTCAACCACTCATTTTCAAACAACGCAAACGTTTGTAAGAAAAGCTTATCTTACAAATGGTTGTATATGTCACTCGTATATGAGATGCTGCGTGTAGCGAAACATATTAGTGAATTTACGGATTCAAGCGCTTGTAAGATATTTGTATTGGATCCTCCCTCTTTCTATTTTTTTCAAAAAAAATCAATCCATAAGAAACAATAGAAAAAACAAATCCTTTATCATACACTGGATCCGATTTGAATTGTGATCTATTCCTTTCTGGTATGGTATGAGGTCCTGATCAATGATTTTGCCATATGTGGACCCATGGTTCAGTCGTCCTGATCATCGATCTGATGGTCCCCTCTGTGAATGGAGATGACCTTAAAAGTCCACGTTTGGAAGATTCTAACCCTTGTATCTCTGGACTCTGATTCAGTAGTGAGCCTTCCATTGCCGACGTAGATAAAACGCATACACCCATGGACTAAATATAGAAGATTAGATAGTTGTGTTAGGGATGTGTTTCCCATCGATTGTGTCATTTTTTTTTTCTTTTGAATTTATGTTACATCCCATTAATTTTTAATTTCTTAAGTAGGGTTGAAATGAACCCCCAATTTGAATAATTCTTGTTGATTATTGATTTCATCTTAAATTGATTTATTTATTTCTTTCTCTAGTATGTTTAATTGCAATTTACATATTTATCCCATCAATGAACTTGACTATAGTGTAGAAGTGGATGTTGTTTGGAATCTTATACTAGGTGTGCTTGTGTCTGACGATGATGAGGTTTCCCTACGAAGAAAGAAATAAGGATTTACAACTTTTCATGCCTAAACATGGATGGGAATATGTAATCCTCAAGATTTTTTCAAATTTCATTGTATGTGATTCATGATCACGATAATAGACGGTGGATGTGGATTTAAGTGGTTTGATTGATTCTCAATGTTTGTATATACATGATCATTTGTGTGCATGCATTAGGGACAATTAGTGCTAAGAGGAAACTCACTTGTGCTTCCAGGTAATTATACATCCTGTGTGCCTAAACAAGGACATAGGTTGTGATTTATGTATAAATTTATATAAAAATGAATCAAGGTGAATCAACAAGTAAAACATGGGTTGGGATAATTAGGGGTGGATTCAAAAGTCATAGTGTTCTTCTAGAGTGAATTTTTCTTCTCGTTTTCAATTATTTTTCATTAATTTCTGTTATTTTACTTAATAACTAGCTAAACTATTTTGTTGGATTAGTTAAGAAGAATCCTAAAATTTGAATTATGATGACCATTCCTCGTGGGAACGATCTCATAATATGTGCCATGTCTACATCCGATTCATATACTTGCGAGTTTAAAATTAATTTAGATCAGGTTAGTTTAAAGAGAGCAACAAGTTTTTGGCACCATTGCCGGGGACTATTTCTGTCGAATAGGATTTACGATTCGCACTTATCATAATTCATAACTTTAGTTTTTTTTTTTTCTTGCATCATTTCACACTTTTTAAGAAACTTGCTTTATTTTTTGTCTTTGTTTTCTAAAGGAATTAGGGAAGGAAGCCATAAGAAAAAGGTCTTTAAAGTGAAGGAGGAGCTCCCAAGTCTTCGGAAATCAATCATCTCTTTTTCCAGGTTCTTTCTTCCAATTTTTCTTTACATAGTTCTATTTTGCTTTTACATATTAGCACGAATTTTTAGTTCCATTTTTATTTCTCTTAGGTTGCATCTTAGTTTAGCTTTCTTCCTCCATTGCAATAACTCAGTTTATGCTAGGACGTAGATCTCTAAACATAGAATTAGAACCTTTTGATCCTGAAATAGAAAGAACATTTCATAGAAGATTTAGAAACATTCTATTTGAAATGGGGGACGAGAATGGAATTAAAGCTCTTAGGGACTATTCAGCTCCTATCAAATTTAATGTGCCTTCATACATAGTGTTGCCAGCCACCACGACATCACATTTTGAACTTAAACCTGGGGTCATACAATTGGTGCCTTCCTTCTACAGTTTAGATAAGGATGACCCATGTCATCATGTGAAAGAATTCCTAGACATCTGATCTACATTTAGGTTCTAAAACTTTTCCGATGATTCGATCCATTTGTGCCTTTTTTTTCTTTTTCTCTAAAGGATAAGGCAAAAGCATGGTTGAATTCTCTAAACGTTGGATCTATCACTACATGGGACCAACTTTCTAAGAAGTTCTTGAACAAGTTCTTCCCCTTTCACAAAACTAATGCTATTTGTAGAGAAATTGCTAATTTCACACAAAAAGAGGGTGAGAACTTTCACGAATGTTGGGAAAGATGGAAGGACTTGCTTCTTAAATGTCTGCACCATGGTTTTGAGAAGTAGCAACAGGTTCAATACTTCTATGACGGTTTGACACCCAAAACCATCGCATAGTTGATGCCACTATTGGAGGGTCATTCATGACCAAAACTGATCTTGAAGCTTGGAATTTCTTTGAAACTTTCTATGAAAACTCTCAGCAATGGGACTATTCAAATAGAGGTGAAGGAAGTCTCCGGCCACAGAAAAAAGGTAGTATATATGAGATAGGAGTCACCTTAGATCTTTTTGCCAAGATTGATAGCCTGACAAAGAAAGTTGATGCTTTGATGTTAAATAATGGACCTCCAAAAATAACTCAAATCGAGTCATATGCCGTATGTTCAAGTCTCACCCATCCTACGCAGTCTTGTCCATCTAGTGCACCATTTCCAAAATTTCTTTTTGAACAAGTTCGTGCTATGAACGCTTTTTGGAGACCTAAGAACAATCCTTACTTAGACACCTATAATAAAGGGTGGGCTAGACATCCAAAATTGTCCTGGGCGAAAGGACCACAATAGGGAGGATCATCTGGTAATCCCCCCTATGATGTCTTATCCACAAGCTGGTAGTCAACAACTTCAACAGTTTTCGCAATATCAACAACTTCTCACACAACCAACGAAACCAACTCTTGAAGATATGCTCGATCTTTCATGCAGAGTTCCATTCAATTTCAAAAAGACACCCTACAAATTTTACAAGCTAACAAGCAAAGCTTGCATGTAAATGCACAATCCATTGCCAAGCTGGAAGTACAATTGGGTAAACTTGCTACCACATTTAGTGAGAGAGAGAAGGGAAAGTTCCCTAGCCCACTTGTGGCAAATCCAAAAGGACAATATGAGATTCGCTCTAATTCAAACTAGGAACAATATCAATAGCAAGCTAAATCAATCACTATCCTTAGGTCTGGCAAACAGATTGAGAACAAAGTAGAGATGCTGAGGGAAGAACTAAATTCCAAATCGGAAGACCAAAATGAAGCGAAGAAACACACTAGTTCATCTAAAGTCCAAAAGCACTCCAACTCTCCAGGAACCACTCATGTGCCCTCCTATGTGCCTAAAGCACCTTTTCCTCAATGTCTATGACCAGTTAAGAAAGGAAACAACTTAAATGACATATTGGACATGTTTAAACAAGTGTAAATCAACATTCTATTACTTGATGCTATCAAGCAAGTCCCTACTTATGCTAAGTTTCTTAAAGACCTATGCACTTAGAAGCATAAGTTGAATGTTCACAAGAAGGTCTTCCTTGCGGAGCAACTCAGCTCCATGATTCAACACAACACCCCGCCTAAGTTTAGGGACCCAGGATCCCCCACCATTTCTTGCATTATATGAGATCATAGGATTGAGAAGGCATTACTTGATTTAAGGGCAAGCGTTAATTTGTTGGCATATTCTGTATATGAGCAACTGGGACTTGGTGATCTGAAATCAACTAAAATAACACTACAACTAGTTGATAGATCTGTCAAGGTACCCCATGGTGTTATTGAGGATGTGCTAATCAACGTTGATAAGTTTTATTTTCCACTAGATTTCATCGTTCTATATACTCAGCCTGTCCAAAATCCTACTAGTCAAAACCCAATTATCCTGGGAGTCCATTTTGTGCCACATCCAATGCTATCATAAATTGCAAGAATGGGGTTATGAAGTTGTCTTTTGGCAACATGAAGATTAAAATCAATGTCTTCAATGTTGGACAACAACCGTTAGACTCGGATGACATATTTGAAGTGAGCATGCTTGAGAGTCTGGTGCATGACTCTTTCCTGCAATCTTCCGACGACACTCTTGAGACTTGTTTAATACATTTTGGCATAGATTCTGACATATGAAGTTCCATCCAAGAAGTCAATGCATTGCTTAACTCTACTCCTGCAATGGATACTACTAAATGGAAAGCCAAAGTGGAACTTCTTCCTCCATCTGAGTCTAAACTGGTCCCATGTATTGAGAAACCACCCGAACTTAACCTAAAACAATTACCCGAAACTCTCAAGTATGCATTTTTAGGTCCTTCTGAGACCATGCTTGTCATCATAGCTTCTGACCTTGATAAGGAATAAGAGGGTAAGTTGCTTTATGTTCTTAGAGAACATAAGGCAGCTATTGGGTGGACAATAGCGAACATAAAGGGAATAAGCCCTACTATGTGTATGCTCGTATTCATCTTGAAGAAAATGCAAAAACGTTGTGTGATATGCAAAAGCGGTTTAACCCTAACATGAAAGAGGCCATCTAGGCAGAAGTACTTAAATTGTTAGATGTTGGTATCATTTATCTCATTTCGGATAACACGTAGGTCAGCCTAGTTCAAGTTGTTCCCAAAAAATTGTGAGAAAAAAATGATGATAATGAGTTAGTGTCATCCTGCATGATCACGGGCTGGTGAGTTTGTATTGATTACCGTAAACTGAACCTGGTCACAAGGAATGATCACTTTCCTCTTCCTTTCATAGATCAGATGCTTGAGAGATTGACGGGGCATAGCTACTATTGTTTCCTGGATGGCTATTCTGGGTACAACCTAATTCCCATTGCTCCCGAGGATCAAGAGAAAATCACATTTACATGTCCTTTTAGTACATATGCCTATCGATGAATGCCATTTGGGTTGTGTAATGCGCCTGCTACTTTTTAGCGATGCATGATGAGTATTTTTTCTGACATAGTTGAGTATTTCCTCGAGGTTTTCATGGATAATTTTTTGATTTTTGGCTCTTCAATTGATGAATGTTTATACCATCTATCTCGTCTTGGAAAGATGTAAAAAAATGAACTTCGTATTGAATTGAGAAAAGTGTCATTTTATTGTTCAAAAAGGGATTGTACTCGCGCATGTTATTCAATTAAAGACATTAAAGTTGATAAAGCTAAGATTGATTTAATTTCCAGTCTTCCTCCACCCAGAACGGTGAAGGAGATTCGATCTTTCTTGGGACATACAGGATTCTATAGGAGATTCATTAAGGATTTTAACAAAATCTCTCAACCCTTATACAATTTACTAGCTAAAGGTGTTATGTTTATCGTTGATGATGATTGTCTGAAAGATTTTGATAAGCTAAAGCATTTATTAACTTCTGCTTGAATCACCTAACTACCTAACTGTAGTTTACCTTTTGAGCTCATGTGTGATGCTTCTGATTATGTTGTTGGAGCCGTCTTAGGACAAAGATTAAACAAAATGCTTCATGTCATTTATTATGCTAGTAGATCTCTAAATCATGCTCAACTTAATTACTTTACCACTGAAAAAGAATTGTTGGCAGTGGTATTTGTTCTAGACAAATTTAGGTCATATCTAATAGGATCAAATGTTATAATATTCTCAGATCATGCAGCATTGAAATATCTTCTTTCTAAAAAACATGTTAAACCTCGATTAATTCGTTGGGTTCTCTTAGTATAAGAATTCAACATTGAAAATCAGGATAAAAAGGGTTCCAAAAATGTGGTAGCCAACAACTTGTCTAGACTTGTCTTAGAGTCCACAGAGGATCCTTTGCCAATGAATGAGTCTTTCCCTTATGAACAACTTTTACTTGTTTCCCAATTACATTGGCATGTAGATATTGTAAATTATCTTGTTACAGGTCAACTTCCTTCTCATTGGACTAAACAAGATAAATCCAAATTTCTTACTGGAGTTAAACATTTTTTTGGGATGACCCATACTTATTCAAACTTTGTCCTCACTAGGTTATTAGGAGATGTGTGCCAGAGAATGAGTTTCACAGTATAATCTCCTTTTGTCATGACCATGTATGTCGTGGTCATTTTGGTTCAAAGAAAATGACTGCAAAATTTTTATAAAGTGGATTTTATTGGCCTACACTTTTCGGAGACACCTATGCCTGAAATTGAGGTAGAACTGCTATTACTGAAGTATGATGTATGTCTAAATGTCCTAGAGGGGGGTGAATAGGACTTTTTCAAAAATTATTTTCTAATAAGAACAAACAATGTCTAACTTTTAATGAAAGAATAAGGCAAAGTAACTCTATGGCTTCCAAGCCAATAGAGGGTCCAAATCACATAGGCTTACACAAGATTTACATATAAAGAACAAGCCTATTAAGGATAGTGTATATGATAGTGTGTGGAATGTGATCTCTATCAATACGTATGCATTAACTAGATCATGCATCATAAAAGTCATTTAATAAACATAAGCATAATTAGAACAATGCACAAAAAGCAATCCCAAACACAATCATATATAGCAGTTCGGCTACTTGCCTACTCTACTCCCGGTGGACGAACTCTCTCCTAGAGTATACCGGATTTCACTATCCAATGGTTTTAAATCAGGTTAACCACAAACCTTCACAACCTACAAAAGGTTGACTAAGGAACGTACACAAGGTTCCCTTAAGTGCCTACACAAGGCGATGAGTCCTATACAAAGACACAACTAGGAGCTTACACAAGGCAACCTAAGCCTACACAAGGCAAATGCCTTCACAAGGAAACTTCTCCTACACAAGGACCACACGTCCTACACAAGGACTACATATTCTCCCGTCGGAGGCCTACAATGAGGTCTTGGTGAGTTTGTCACTCAAACTTTGAATCCTAATCTTACACAAGGAAAGGACTTCAGAGTCAACGGACTTTGTATACTTACAAATAAGTGAGTGAGCTTCTTTCTCGCACAATGTGAAGATCTTTGATGATGGCGAAAAGTCTTCAACTCCCTTGAACTGCAACCGCTTTTGATGCGTCGATCATTGATCCGAGGTTGTGAGGTTTAGGGTTTTGTTCTTCTCTATTCAAATGATATGATTTAAATACATAGAGAAAGTTCTTATTAGCTATGCATTCAAGAGTTCCAACACTAGGATTTACCTATGATGAGGTTAGTTGGAAACTCAATGAATTCTAGAGTTTATAATTCAATCTAAGCAGTGAAAATGATGAGTTAGTGCTTATGCCTAAATTGAATGATGAAATTTAATGGGAAACAGGGTATAATCTCTTTGAAGCAACTCTCTTAAACTCTCTTAGATTCTAGCTCATTATACAAGAAGCAACACTAGTGTATTTATAAAGTTGAAATCCCAATGGTCAAAAAATGGGTAGAAATCTAACATTGTCGATGTCATCGAAGGGTGTTCAATGTCATCAAAATTTGAATTTCGATGCCATCGAACCTTCTTCGATTACATCAACCTCCTACACTTGATTTTCAAATGGGTGTAGGACAGATTTTAATCATTCCCATCGAGCATCCTTCGAGGTCATTGACGTGCACTTCGATTCCATCGAGGGATGTCTCGATGCCATCGAGATTTCTTTTGAAAAATATACAAAGGTTGTTGGACAGTTTTGTCCCTTGTTCGATGCCATCGAACATACCTTTGACCCATCGAGATTTGAATTTTGATGAAATCAAATAGTCATCAATGAGCTCGAAGAAAAGAAGATTTTCTTTGAAAACTTGTTGGACAAACTGGAATTAGTTTCGATGCAATCGATCATCCTTCAATGTCATCGAAAAGGGTTCGATTGCATCAAGGATCACGTAGAGTATTTTGAATTTTGGAAGAGGTAAGTCCAAGGTTGATGCAATCGAATGCCATTCGATATCATCGAACCATAGGTTTCGATGTCATCGAACAACATTTGGTACAATCGATAATTCCAGCATTTCTTTCATTTTGTTACTGGACAGTATGGATGTATTTTTAATGCAATCGAATGTTGTTTGATGGCATCGAAGATGTCCTTGATTGCAGCTCAATGCACTCGACAAGGACATGGTTTTCCAGTTTTGATTCTTCCTACCAACAATACTCAAGGTGCAATTTACTCAAACTTACCAGAAGATGTTTTGAAATAGCTTTTAGGGTAAGTTGGGTTTTTACGGGGGCATATACCTGTCAGGGTTTGTTATGGGATGATGAGGCTTTAGTTTACCTGTTAAGCATGATCATATGCCTTTATCTTTTGAAGAGTCTTGGTCTTGATGTCTTCATCTCAAGGCTCACTTGACTAACAGACTCAACACTCACGTATATTGACAAACAAGGGCACTTTCAATGCCTTTTGTTCTACATGTGATAAATGTCAACGTACAGGTAATATTTCTTGCAGGAACATGATGCCACTTACTAATATTCTTGTTGTTGATATATTTGATGTTTGGGGTATTGACTTTATGGGTCCATTTCCCCCGTCATTCGATTATATGTATATCCTAGTGGTCGTCGACTATCTCTAAGTGGATCGAAGCAGTGCCATGTAAAATGAATGATCACAAGGTTGTTGTCTGTTTCTTGAAAGAAAATATCTTTTTTTTTCCCATTTTAGTACTCCTCAAGCAATTATAAGTGATGAGGGTACTCATTTTTGCAATAAATCGTTTGAATCTTTAATGAAGAAACATTTCATCACTCATAAAGTTGTTACACTATACCATCCACAAATAAGTGGTCAAGCAGAGGTTTCAAATAAGGAGATTAAACAAATTTTTGAGAAAACAGTTCTGTAACGCCCCGAACTTTTCGATACTCGAGCATCGAAATTTCTCGAGCATTACCATAAGATTCAATGTAATATATACGCATGTACGATACCAATCCAACTATCCTAGCCTTATATCTTTGCCCTGACACAAACCTAATCATTAAAAATGATCTTCATTCATAAATCAAGTCATCCAACCGTTGATAATGTGATTTGATACACATACCTTTCCTTGACTAAACCAGCGAATAAATCTTTATTCATAATGATTTATATATAAGTCATTTTATAAGAATTACTTATAAACGTGCCTACAACCATTTAGAACCCTTAGATTTCACAAAACTCTTAGATCAACAATAATTATGAAAATGCCATTAACATAAACCACAAAATTCCAAATCACATGTTTTCCATGATCCACTTAATGCAAAATCCGACATCATGACTAAGCATCATAAATTAGCCATGCACGTCAAATCTCAGCCCCTAGATCACCGTAAAGGTGGCTTAATTGATAAATCAGGCTACAACCATTGATTTTGATGTACATCAAGTAAAACAACCTCGTAGGTAGTCATAATTGAACCTTCCCTTTCAGATGGACGGTGTGGATTCACTTGCAAACATCACAGTGAGCCCCACTTGCAGCACGTGTGCACCACTCATGTGCACCAGCGGAATTTCAAATTTTGGAGGATTTCTTCCCCCCCCCCGTTCGCAGGAGAAACGGATAGTCGTCCCTTTTCTGCGTCCCTGGCCCTAGATTAACATCTACATGGATGATCTAAACCGTCCAGAATCTCCTAGTGGAAAATCCGACTAGAGCCATGTGATCTCCATCGTTAATCAAAACTAAAGATCACTCCAGGAAGATTAAAAATTGGGCTGCACTGGAAGTGTAAACGATCAGTGTCCGTTTAGAGGTGTTATGGGCCACTTCGATGATCAGAGGGATAATCAACATCGTCCGTCATGATCAGGGGGAAAAATTGACCAAACCCTGGCCCTTTTATGTTCCATCTAACACACAAGGCTGACCGATCCTCTTCCGACTTCTGCCCGTAAATATAGGAAAGGAAGCAGTGATGGGATTCCATTCCACTGCGTATGAGAACCCAAAACAGATTTCTTGGAGCAATCTGAACCTTCCAAAACTGAAGGGGACCACATCCGATCATAGCCAAGATTTACAAATAGAAGGAAAAAGAAACACGCAATGGAAGGAGAAATTCCACCATGTTTCATGCTTCAAAACGAGTCATCGAAGGAACTGTCTGCGTATTTAAGCAGTTGCGATCAGCCGGGATCTTCAATAGGGCCAAGGATGTCCATCCAAAAACATCTGGGATGTCCATCTAGAAGCTATAACTGAGGAAATCACCAGTCGCTGAGATCTGGTGTAAGAAAGAAGGTGAGATTACGTGACCACGTTCTCCCGGTTGCACAGAAGCTGTTGCGTAAGATGTTACACTAATCTCCCTGCCGCATAAACAAAGATACACAAAGGAGACTTTCATGTAGACAACCTATAAAAGGGCTCTCCACCCCACCATCTTAAAAGCATAACAAGAGAGAAGAGAAGAAACGTGAGAGCGAGGGTGAGATCCAGCCGACTGGCAACAGTAAGAAAAAGGAAAGAAAGAAAAGAAAAGAAAGGAAAGAAAAAGAAAGGAAAGAAAAAGAAAAGAGAAAGAAAGAAAAAGAAAAGAAAGGAAAAGAAAAGAAAAGAGGAAGAAAAATAAAGAGAGTTGGATTTCGAGTCAACTCGCAGTGTCTTGGAATGAGTCAGGACCAGATTTGAGTTGAGCTTCGGGTGAGGGTTTTATCCTTTAAGCTTACATTAATTTAAGTTGTTATATTTATCTTGCCCTTTTACATGCCTTCATACTACTATGAATTCTCCCTGCAATTATATGGTTTATCAACACTTATTTACCCTTTTGGGAATCACGATTCAGTTTACATTCCCTATCACTACAAGTGATGTGTTTAAGTTATCACAACTAGTGAATCATATATTTATCATGGACGTAATGCGTTACGGGTAGCGGCCCTCTTGGTTGGCATGTAATTTCGTGGGTTGGTTGGCGTGGTACACAATTGATGTAAGTAAATCGCCATATATGTTACATCACTTCTCGGGATTGAATGTCGCAAATAGTCGCTCCATGAACACATCGTGTTATGTAAATCTCTCAATCGCATCGTTGTGTCGCCTTGAGATGTTTGCGTAAAGCCACATTAATGTTCGACATGCCAGCGAATATCCATATAGTGAGAGTGTGGGTCGAGCCGGATATTATGAATTATCTTCCACATTGTGACAGTGATTACTATGTATGATGAGCCGCACACACTTTGCTAGGCATACATTCATGTAGATTGTTTGAGCATACTGATATCTCTCGTAGTAGTGGAGTACGTGAGTATCAGAATCCTTATATTACTTTTATGAATCTCTTGAATTATTGTTAATCTTAAAGGATAACCATCACTATGAGTAGAGCGTTGACCCTCTCCCAACCGTACAGATGATGCAAGTGATGTACAGATTAAAGACCTAAAGGACCATCTCTATATAAAAGACTATTAAAAGAATACGAAGATAGTTTTAATATTTAGTTTTATACTTCCGCTGCAAACTCGATAAATGTAATAAGCTCCCATTGAGAGGGCATTTGATTATTTATTGAATTCTTTTACTTAGATGAAATAATCAATACAGTTGATTTTATTCTCATGAATGTATTTAGATGTGATTTAAATGAAAAAAAAAAAACAATATTCAATTTTTAAATCATCCAAGTTTATATATTATTAACACCCGATTTCCTCGGGCACGAGTATAAACTCTGGCTGTGAAAATTTAGGATGTTACAGGTTCGCCCTGATCATAAGGATTAGTCGCAATGTTTGAATGATGTTCTTTGGGCGTATCGTATGACTTTCAAAACCCTGATTGGAATGTCTCCCTATAGGCTTGTCTTTGGGAAAGCTTGTCACTTGTGGAATTGGAACATCATACTTATTGGGCCATCAAAACCTTTAATTTTGACTTAAACAAGGATAGGTCGCACCGTAAACTTCAACTCAATGAGTTAGAAGAAATTCAAAATGAGGCATATGAGAATGCAAAAAATTTATAAAGAACGGACAAAATTTTTTCATGAAAAATCAATTCTTCGCAAGACATTTGAACCGTAGCAGAAAATATTATTGTATAATTACAACTTGCGCCTCTTTCCTGGAAAATTATGTTCGCGATGGTATGGTCCTTATCGAGTAGTAAAAGTCTTTCCTCATGGAGCAGTTGAGATTTAAAATCTAAAGGATGAGAATGTTTTCAAAGTAAATGGTCAACGGGTGAAACCATATTTGGAAGATTTGGTTAATAAAAGTAGTCTTATAAGCCCACAATGTGTCAGTTAGTCTGAAAGACCAATACTTATGTTCTGAATTTATAATTTTCTCTAATATCCATTTATTCTTCATATTGGAACTTTAGCTTGGCCACTTGTCTGTGGATGATAAGGTGTAGCCACTTTACATGTAATACCATATTTTCTCATTAAATTCTCAAATGGCTTATTACAAAAGTGTGAACCATCACTGATTATAGATCTAGGCACTCCAAATTTCGACAAGATATTTTTCTTTTAAAAATTGTAGAACTACTTTATGGTCATTAGTTCAAAAAGGAATCACCTCCACCCATTTGAAAACATAACCCACAGCTAGGAGGATGTAGAGATGTCTAAAAGATGGGGGGAAGGTCCCATGAAATTGATACCCCGACAATCAAAGATTTCTACAATTAGAATCAAATTTTTGGGCATTATATTTCTTCATGACATTCTTCCCATTTTTTGACATTGGTCACATGCTTTACAACACTCATAGGTATCTTTAAACATTGTCAGCCAATAGAAACCATATTGTAAAATCTTAGTGATGGTTTTCTTTGCCGAAAAATGACATCCATAAGCTTGTGAGTGACAAAAGGAGATGACTCTAGAATGTTCATTATTCGAAACACATTTCCTAATGATTTGGTATAGAAAATATTTAAATAAGGATCATCCCAAAAAAAGCTACATACCTCAGTTCAAAATATTTTCTTATCTTGTGATGTCCAATTGATTGGCAATTTACCCATCACGAGAAAATTGTTATGTTAGCGTACGAAGGTAATTAGGAGGCAACAAATAATTGTTTGTTTGGGAAAGTGTCTTTGATGACGAACTTGAAATGGAATCTGAAAGAACTAATCGAGAAAGTAGTTTACTATTATATTCTCTGATTCTTTCTTCTCACGTATCTCTAAGTCAAATTCTTGGAGATGGAAGATCCATCTCAAAAGATGAAGCTTAACATCTTTTTTTGAGAGAAAATACTTGAGCGCCGTATGGTCAATGAAAATTATAATTTTTTATTGAATCAAGTAAGGCTTGAATTTATCCAGAGTAAAGACTATGGCAAGGAGTTACTTTTCCGTGGTAGAGTAATTTATTTGGGCACCATAATGCATTGTACTTGCATAATAGATAAGAAATGGTTTCTTATCTTTCCTTTGGCCTAACACAACCCCAATAACATAATTACTAGCATCACACATAATTTTAAAAAGAATGCTCCAATCGAGTGGTTGCATAATTGGTTTGGTTGTCAACGTACCCTTTAGTTTTGTAAAAGCTTCTTGACATGAGTCTATCCATTCAAATGAGACATCCTTTTGAAGGAGTTTAAATAAAGGTTTAGAGATTTAGCTAAAGTTCTTAATGAACCTCTTATAAAAACTTGTGGGACCTAGAAAAGAGCAAATTTCACATATGCTTTTGGAAACTGACAAATTAGCAATCAAATCTATTTTAACCTTTTCAACTTCGATTCCATTGGACGAGATCACGTTGCCAAGGACAATTCCCTTCTGACCCATGAAATGACACTTTTCCTAATTCAAGACAAGGTTCTACTCTTTAAACCTTGTCAAAACAAAATTGAAGTACTCGAGGTACTCATCAAATGTACTTCCAAAAATGGAGAAGTCGCCCATGAACACTTCCAGAGAATGTCTAACCATGTATAAAAAAGATAACAAGCATGCATCTCTGGAATGTCGTAAGAGAGTTATATATCTCGAATGGCATTCTTCGGTAAGCAAATGTGCTAAAGGGGCATGTAAAAGTAGTTTTTCCCTTATGTTCAGGGGCTATCTCAATCTAATTATAACTCAAGTACTTGTCTAGGAAGAAACAGTAGGAATGGCCACTACTAAAAAAATGACCAACGCCAATGATTGTGTAGGATTTTTTCCCAATGGCTAAAATCTATCGGGGAAGTATAATAAGCCTTTCGCGAGCTCAATAAGGATAATAAACCAATATTTCAATATTTTGAGTATATTAGCAAAAAAATGTGGAGTATAAAGTCTACCATGATATTTTTGTTTTTATCTAAGCTGTCCATCCATTTTGAAAGCTCATGTTAGAGCATGATCTAAAAAAGGAGGTAGATCGAAGGCGCAAGTGGACCACACCACATGAAACGATGATATTGAGCATCTACCATTGATAAGCGGTGTGTCCCAATCGAAGATTTGATTTGCTTACTTTTTGAGATCATGCCGTAAAATAAACTGTAAAAATGGATGGACGAGTGGATAAATAACATACATCATGATATGGTCCATGAGGGCCAGTTTGGACCGTCCATCTCTGGCTCCTCATTTCGGAAGTGGATTGGCTAGTGTATCACACAAAGTGTGGTAGTGACGTCACTAAGTTGTGTGGGTTCATGAGGCATGAGTTATATCCAAACCGTTCATCCACTTGGTGATTTAGTCATAAGGCTTGAGCTGAAAAATGAGATAGATCCAAAAATCAAATGGACCACACTGTAAAAAGCAGTGGAGGATTGAACGCTTGCCATTAAAACCCTTTTGGGGTCACAGAAAATTTGGATCAATATGATATTTGATTTTTCACTTCATCTAGGTTTGTATGACCTTATGAACAAAATGGATGGAAAGTAAACATTACAGTGGGCCCAACGGATGTTTTAATGATGAGAATCATTGTAGTCAATGGTATTTGTGGTGTGGTCCGCTTGAATCCGAAATTACTCATTTTTGTTATCAAGATATAAAATGATCTCATCAAATGGATGAAGGATGTAGATATGATAAATACATCATATGGCCATATAACTTTGATCTCCTTTGAACCGTTTGTAAACTCGGAACTCCAGGAGCATCAACGAGGAGGAAACGGACGGACGCGGATTTCCTGCAAAAGGCTTTCGCAAGGATGCTGGGTGGGGTCCACCTAGATGTTTGTGAGAAATCTACCCGTCCATCCATTTTGAGAGCTCATTTTAGCACATGCAACAGAAAATTAGGTAAATCCAAAACCCAAGTGGGCCACAGGATGAGGAAATTTGGGAAAAGAAATTCATACCGTTCAAACCTTTCTGAGCTCCACCTTGATGTTTATATTCCATCCAAACCATTTATAAGGGTATTATCAATGTTGTGAAGTGGTAATATCAAAAAGTTGCCTGACGCAAAAAATTTATGGCCTCAAAAATGTGTTAACGATTCACACTGAAACCTCACTTCTACCCATGTGACCTGCTTAAGTCTTGGATACATATCATTTTTTGTTGCATGTCATAAAATGAGCTATCAAAATTGATGTACGGGTTGGATTTAACACCAACTGACGGACACAGATTAGTCACTGAAAGGTTGAGTAGCGAGACTGGCTACTGAAGTGACGTCACCAAGTTACGTAGACCCCACTCCAATGTATGTGTTGTATTCACAATGTCCATCCATTTGGAGATATCATTTTAAGGTATGAGTCAAAGAATGAGGCAAATCCAAAGTTTTACTTAACCCCACCACAGAAAACAGCAGAGGATTGATGTCCACCGTTGAAACTTTCTTAAGGCACACTATGATGTTTTTTTTTTTTTCCTTAAAATCCAACCTGTTAAAAAGTTAACAAAGATGTTAAAGAAGGGAAATCACAAATATCATATTGATCGAAAACTTTTGTGGCATCTAGAAGTTTTTAACGGTGGCGTCACTCTCCCACTTTTTTCTATTTTCTGTGGTGGGGTCCACTGGAGCTTTGGATGTGACTCATTCTTTGAATCTTACTCTAAAATAATCACGGCGTGGGTACAAAACATACACCAGTGGGGCCGACAGAACTTACTTCACTAGCAGTCTTGCTACTCGACCTGTCAGTAGCCGATCCGCGTCCGAAACTGACGGGCTACTACCCCTTGTCGATGCTCTGTGGACCCTAACATGATGTATGTGTCTCATCCATGCCGTCCATTCATTTTTCCAGATAATTTTATGAAATGAACCTAAAACTGAGGTAGATCAAAATCTCAAGTGGGCCACACAATGTTGATTGAACTGTCACCATTAAAAACTTCTTGGGCTACAAAAGTTTTGGATAAGTTGATTTTTTTTTTTTTATTATTTTTTTCTTTTTCCTTCATCCACATCTGTATGAGCTAACTTGCGCCTACATTCAGGTCTGATTGACCTAATCTACAGGTTGGGTGTGAAATAAACATTACAGAGGGCCCTAGGAGGTTTTTAATGGTAAATGTTCAATCATTACTATTTAACAATGGTGTGGTCCACCTGAGATTTTTTTATGATTTATTTTGAAGTTGGATACTAAATTAATGTATAAAAATGGATGGACGGTGTGGATAAAACACATAGATCATGGTGGGGCCCACATAGCACCGACCAACAGCGTCAATAACCAAACGGCGTCCGATTTCTCACACACTCTCTCTCCCTCTCTCCAACTGGCCCGACTACAGAGATATCCCTTTGCCCGGGGTCACAAGCAATCCGCTCTCGTTTCAGTTCACAGGCACAGAGATATCTCTTCGACTCTCTCACTCTTCCCGAAATAAGCGAGAGAGGAAGACGATTGTCTTCAAGGTCCTTTTTGCCCTAATATCATTTCTCGATTTCTCTTAAAAATGCTTGCGATTTCTTCTTTTGTTGGTGTTTGCAGGCAAATTTTCGCTCGTTTTGATGTTTTCTGTTCAAAACCCCTTTGGAAATCGCGATTTCTCGCATCTTGTGCTTTCAACAGCTTCTAGCTACAAATGTTACTTGAATCTTGTTCGGTTTTGAGTAGGGAAGATGATTTTTTTTTTTCTTTTTGAGGTTGTTGGTTGGAATCCCTTTCTGGAAATCGCTTTTCCCTGTGATCTATGTGGGAAGATGTTGTTGATGCATGTAAAATGTGGGATGATGATCGATGCCCGCCAGTTGTTCGATGAAATGCCTGAAAGGAACTTAGTTTCTTGGAACACTATTGTAGGAGGGATGGTTTGAGTTATTTCATTTGATTTATGTCATTTTCTTTGGTTCTGAGTAGTTGTAATTCTCCATATCTAATTAATAAGTTGGCTGAGTTTCTAAGCCTAGTTTATCCAGTGCAAACCGAATCGAGTAACTGAATTTTGTTCTTGCTAAGATAATTTGCTGCAATAAGCATATCTCTTATTTGCTAATTGAAGTTTTGTTGCAGTTATTTAGTGTATTTTTAATGATGCTCTTATTAAAGTCTATTTAGTCATTCTAATATATTTTGTTCAAATGAATGTGAAGTTGTTGAACTCCTTACTTCCCTCATATTAAAAATCGCTCTATTTAATAAAATTCCCTCTATTGCACTTAAACGAAAACATGAAACCAGCATATAGGCCACTATATATTAAAAAAAAGAAAAGAAAAAGAGCTGACATTGGAGCTACAGTTGTGTAGTATATACTTGAGAAATTATTTCATGTTTTCTGTTTGCTTTTATTGCTCCAGTTTTTTTTTTCTTTTGGTTCGCCTTAATTCATTATCATTGTCTACATGTCAGCACTTAGTCATGTTGCATGCAGTTTGCTTGGTTTTTGTTTTGACATGTGTAATGGAGAATTTGAGGACTACATGTAATCGGCCATCAATGGAAATGCTTATGTTTGGATACCAAATTGCTATATCTTTTTAATTGTGGAACTTATCCATCAATACTGAACTCCTTATATATGTTGTGGAGCCTAAAAAAATACTTTAGGAAGATTATTTCACATTATAGGACCAATCTCCACAGAAGAACGCCCTTCCTTCAGGAACTTGAAGAATGTATTAGTGTAATGTGTACTTGTACAAATTTGTTTCTGGAAGGTGTTAGTGAGGCCTATGATCAAGAGAAAATTGTTCTATGCAAGGCCACAAATCTATTTTTGCAGTTTCTCTATCTCTCCACCCTATAATATTCTAGAAGCTTTATTAAACATGTTATTTATTTGGTTAAAGATACATATGTTATTGCATATAGCAAGTGATCTATGGTGATACCGACTCAATTATGATTTATAGTGGACTTGATATCACCAAAGCCAAAGCAATTGCAGGAAAGGTCATTCAAGAGGTGAGGCTCATGTTTCAACTAAAAGTTAGTTTTGAGCAAAATATATGTTGCTAATCAGCTGCTAAGAAGACAATGGTTGAAAGTTTTGTAGCACTGTGGTTACAGTATTCTTATTGGAGATGACAGTTGCACCAGATATTGATCCTGCACAATGCAGACATGCTATGATTATCAGAAGTGAAGGATTGTATTATAAAAAATGCAGTGTAAAGTCTCTCTATTTGTATGTGCACTCAATATTTTTGGGGTAGCCAACCCCAGCTATCTGGGACAAGGCTACGGTGATTATGATGATTCAATATTTTGAGGTCCTATTTTACCGCATTGTAAGCTTCCACGTTTCCTGTTTAGGTCAACAAGAAGTATTCATGTTTATATATTGATCTTGATGGATTATACAAGAGAATGCTGCTTCTCAAGAAAAAGAAATATGCAGCTGTCAAAGTGCAGTTTAAAGACAGGGAACCATATGAGGGGGAGTCAAATACTTTACCTCTTGTGATTCTGGAAGTGGATCTTCTTTGCTGTCCTAGGGTATGGACTTGTGGCCTTTACATGCATGCAGGTCATTAAACGTAACGGTCTTGACATGGTCCGTCATGATTGGAGTTTGCTATGTAAAGAACTTGGTGATTTTTGCCTCAGTCAAATACTATCTGGAGGGTATGCATTTAAATATTTCTAGGCACTACAAATTCCTTGTTTCATGAATTTACTTACATCTATTTATGATTTATGTGGTTGCAAATCATGTGAAGATATTGAGTTGATACATAGCTCTCTTATGAAGGTAAGCTATCATATCATACATGCATTATAGACAAATTGTCTGGTCTGCTCAATAGATTTTAACTATCATTGGACATGTGATGGATGCAGGTTGTGTTGACATCATTTTAGCTATCATATCATAGATGCATTACAGACAAATCCCTCCCGAAGGCTACAATTTTTTGACAGAAGATTATTTGGAACTAAACATCTTCTATCACCTTCTTCCTTATCAAAAAGCACCTGCATTGCATCAATCAGTTCAAATGAGTACTTCGATTCAGTGGCCCTGCTGTGTGATCTGGAGATTGAAAATATGATCGATGTGTCCCAAACATGCTAATTGCAGGTTCAATGTCCTTGCATCTCAGGGATCACATCAGATGGTTATACAACCACCACCTTCAAGTATATACCCTGCCTCCTACAAACATATGTAGAAGTGTAACCACCCATGTATGAAGTTCTAATGTGTTTGTTTGACATGAAATGGAGATGGTGCGTATAGATGGGTGGTGCTTGAAAGTACACTTTTTCTATATGGGCTGTTGTAGACCTTGAGGTCTTGAGCCAGCTTATTTTGCCTGTCTGCTCCCTCATCTTTTAATCATGGTTTAGATTCTCACTTCTTTATGTTGGCTGCAGATCCGCAGCAGTTTAGAAGAACATTTTGGTTCCTGCGGGGAGATCACAAGGATTTCAGCTCCAAAGGATTATGACACCGGTGCTTCCACAGGGTCTGTAGTCTGTAGATCTTTCTTTTCTAGTCTTAGTATCTGTTGCTCCCTTCACTCTTTTCTTTTTGACAATTGTGACATGTATCTTGTTCTTATGTTTCAAAAAGAAAAAATGGTGTTCTTGCAGTATTTCTTTGAGCTATGATGTTTGTTGAAGGCTACGATTTTTTGACAGAAGATTATAAAAATAAAAATGATATATTTGGGATTTTGATGGTAGATTTGATTTAGATTTCTTCCTTTCTTTTGTATAGACTTACCTTATCAAATAGGTTGGTTGGTTTGGGCTATGGAGAAATGGGTATTAAGCTAGTTTTGGATGTGTGCATTGATAAGGCAATCAATTTTCTTTTTTCTTTTTTTTTTTTTAAAAAATAAATAAATTTAATTAATGATAAACGCCTAGCCGTCGGTGAATGCTTTTTAGCCGACGGCTTTCGCCGTCGCCTTTAGCCATTGGAAACCCCTACAGTTTTAGCTGTCAAAAACGCCGACGGTTTAAATCCGTCGGCGATCAACACTAAACACGCTCGGAAGGTCAATGCCGACGATTTTTAGCCGTCGGCGTTGCCCTACTTTTTTGGTAGTGGACTGACTAATCTTTCCAAAATTTGATTAACAAAAGGTAAAGTAAAGTAGTCTTTCCTCATGATGCTGTTCAGCTTCCTGTAGTCAATACACATTCTCCAAACAGTGGTAACTCCAGTTGGCATGAGTTTATTGTTGGCATTCGCTACGATGATAATTTTGGACTTCTTGGGCACCACTTTAGTTGGGTTCACTCACTAACTATCGAATATAGGGTATATGATATCTACATCCAATAATTTCAACACATCCATCTTAACCACATTCCTCATGTTAGGATTTAATCGGCGTTGTGGTTGCTATAATGTTTTGGCGTTCTCCTCTAGTTGTATTCGGTGAGTGTAAATCAGGGGGTCAATTCTTTTGAGATCAGCAATAGTCCATCCTATGACACTCTCGTGGTTCTTAAGAGTATCAATCAATTTGCTCTCTTGCTTATCATCCAAGTGGGAATAAATCACCACTAAATATGTGTCTCCTTGACCTAAATAAATGTATTTTAGCTCAAATAGCAATGGTTTTAGGTCAAGCTTCAATGACATGATGTTAGATGGTAGATGCTTTGAGTCTATAAGGGGCAATTTTTCAAAGCTTAATTTTCACCTCTTAGTTTCAAATATCGGCTCAGAATTTAATAAAGTGCTCACTATATCTAATATCATGTGATCGTCAGAATTCATATAAGTGAGCAATTTAGGCTTCTAAGGGGTTGGAAATTGTAGTCAATATGAGCTCCTCCTGCACGAGTGTGTTAGTCATGTTTAGCTCGTGGACCTCATCTACATTCTCAAGTTGTTTGCAGAGAGTGGACACACTCACCTTCAATTTAATGTTCTTAAAGGATAGCTTCATCGGTCCATTCCAGCAATTGATGATTGCAGTTGAAGTGGTAATGGGCCTCCTAGGATGACCAGAATTTGAGTTCTAGTGTTTATAACCGGTTGTGTGTCTAAGACAATAAAGTTTATGGGGTAGTAAAACTTATCAACATGGACTAACACACCCTCAAATACTCCTCTCGGTATACGAATAGATCGTTCAGCAAGTTGTAAGGTCATCTTGATGGGTTTTAATTCACCAAGTCCCAAGTATTCGTACACTAAGTAGGGTATGAGGTTAACATTTGCCACCAAGTCTAGCAAGGCTTGTTCAATCCTGAATTTCCCTATGATACATGAGATCGAAGGACTACTTGGGTCTTTGTATTTTGAGGGAGCGTTTTACTTGATAATCGCGCTCACTTGTTCTTTCAAATAGGCCTTCTTTTTCACATTTAATTTGTGATTAACTGTACAAAGTGAAATTGCGGTAATGATCGCTTTAGTTGAAGTAGGAATATGCCAATATATCCTAGAGGGGGGTGAATAGGACTTTTATAAAATTTAGTAATAATTTAAAATCCTATCACTCTAATCCTAACAGCAAGCATACATTAGGATTACTCAAAAGTAACTCCACTAGCTTTTAAGCCCTAGTGGATGATCCAATTACAAACTATTTAAGAAATTAACAATGTACAAATTAGTTTATGATGGATATGATTGTGAGTGTGTGTGAGGTGTGATCTCAAATATTCAAATATGAAAATACTTAACGAAATCACAGAAGTAATGAAAGACAATAGCAATCTCAAACACAGTCATTTTTATAGTGGTTCGACTACTTGTCTACTCCACTCCTGGCAACCGCACTCAACCCTTGAGTGTACCAGATTTTACTAAGGAGGCTTCACACGGTTCACCCCAAACCTAAGGTTTTAAATCAGGTTCACCTTTAACTAATACAACCTACACCTACACTGACAGTTTATAATCCCACGAGCAAGGGTCAACACATAACACCCAATTTTAGGCACACTAGCCAAGAATCCACACAAGGAACCTCACTGTTTAAGCTCTCACGAGCAAGGGTCAATACAACGCACCCATTTTGAGGCACACTAGCCAAGGACCTCCTATAAGGCCCTAACTGTTTATGCTCTCCATAGAGCAAGGGTCAACATAAAGTACCCACCACGTACACTCCCGCCGGTGGCCTCCTAAAGGACTTGCAAGGGTGAGAAACACCTTACACCCAATCCTACAAAGGAATGATCACAAGGGTCTTCTGGACTCTGATAATTTACAGATAAGCAGATGAGTCCCTTTAAGGTTATTGTCGAAGATCTCCTCCTTTGTTAATGAAGAATCTTCTGCTTCCTTGTACCGCAACACAGAAGATGCACCAATGCATGACGATAAGTTGGGTCAAGGTTATGATGGATTTCTACTCTTGAATATTTTTCTATAAAAGAGATAGAGCGATTCCAATCATTTATGCATTCAAGGCATCCCAGCTCAATGATTTGCCATTAAGATGGTAGCTGGATGATCCTTAAATGTGAAAATTCATTCCCCAATCCACCCTATTGAATATCATGAGGGTGGATTGGAGGATGAACTTCCATGAGAGAAAGGGCTTTGGGTATATGATCTAAGGTTAAATACTCAAAAGCACTCTCTTCTTTCTCTACCAGCAACTAAAAACAAGTTCTCTATATATAGGCAAAAAGGTTCCAACGGATATAAAACTGTCACATTTATGATAGAGTTTGATATCATCGAGCAAGGTCGATATCATCAAGCGTATACTCTTGATTGCATCGACTGGCCACTCGATGACACAAACTCAAATGTCATACGCTTTTGAAACATTTTGCCAGCTGGTCGAGGGAATCGAAACACTCGTCGATGTCATCAGATTTCGAACTCCGATTTCATCGACACGAGGATCGATTCCTCGACATTTGAAAAATGAGAGAGAAATGCCTTAGAAATATTTCAGGTTAAGGATATGATTGAGGTACACTCGATATCATCAGAATTTGAATGTCGATGTCAACGGTCGTGTCGATGCATCGATAAATCAAAGGAATTGTTCAGTTAAGCTTGCTGGAGAATTTATTGTCTATTCTCAATGCCATCGATTCGGCCTCGATATCATCGATATTTGAATATCGATTCTATCGAGTGACCCTCGATCCAAGATAAAAACCACCTGAAAATATTGCTGGTAAACTGTATCCAAGATCGATATCATTGAAGGCCTTCTGATATCATCAGTTTTTGAATTCCAAGGATATCGAGGAGTACTTCGATATATCGAAGGTCTTTATGATTTTTCATAGAAAAACAGGGACACAAACTCTCTGCTGTCGATCTTATCGAGTCAACATCGATAGACTCGAGTTTCAAAGTTCGATGATATCGATACATCTATCGATACATCGATAATTCCGTCCAGAAGTATATGCGGTTGTTGGACATCTTTTGTCTTCATTTCGATAGTATTGATTGAGCATCGAGGACATTGACAGCACTTCTCGATTATATCGATTAGTCTATCGATAAATCAATAGAGGTAGAAAGAGATTTTTCTGATTTTTGAAAAAAGTTTTCTAACTAAAAAACCCTATGATATTCTAATCAGTTTTAAGGGTTTTAATTACCTGGTATTTTGGGACATGGGATGTGACGCTTAGATTTATCTGTGACGAGTTCGGACCCACATTAGGTTGAGGCAGACGACTGATTGATCTTCCTATGGAGCTTCTCTTTCTGGCGGACTCAACACTCAGGCTAATTGACAAACCAGGGCACTTTCAATCTCCCCCTTTGTTAATTACGTGACAAAATACCAAAACACCCTATAACAACATCTAGACAAACAAATCCTAAATTGTGTGTACATGTATTTTACATAATTTTACAATGTCTAGTGAAACCAGACACACAAGCAATAGCTGCTCCCCCTAACAGCATTCTCCCCCTTTCTTGGTGCATGTGTTCCCCTTAACACCTGTATCACAATTCAAGTAGATATACAATTTTCCTTTTGAGGTGTTTGTACTGTTCTTCCCCTTTTTGTCAGTCATTAACAAGGATAAATATAACATTTGATTTTGACTGAAGTTTGAAGTATTTGAGAGAACCAGTATTCTGATAGCATACATATAATGGGTAGATGAAAACAAACATTGCATGTTAGCAACCACGTATTCATAGTAGACAATATATAAATCAAAATATCACATGCATCACACACCAAATAAAACAGGGAAGATAATCATGGCAGTAAAAATGTGTGAATTATAACCAGCCATATCAAAAAAATATCCAAAATCATATATACTGCTCAAGATTGGCAGTAGTATAACAGTTATCCCAACAAAATTACCAAGCCCATTCATGAGCATCCAAAACCAACCATCAGTATTTAGCCCATCCATGGGCATAGACAACAAAAAAATAAATAAATTGTCAGACTGAGTGAGTTATCACATACACTCATGGGAGTGTAGAACATCCAAAAAGATACTAATGTTCGTACGCGGAAATAAGAGTGAGGTGTATGTGACAGCGTTCAGCACTATGGAGCCGAGGAAGATGGTGCCGTGTTGTCTCGATGGCAGGTGATCAGATCAACCAGCTGTTTCACGGTCTGCTGCACTCCGTTTACCAGGCGTCCCAAGACAGTAAACCTTTCGTTCACCGATTCCTTGAGCTGGGAGACATCTCGCTATATTGCTCCAATCCTATCCTGATGGAGCTTAAATCTTTTCACATGCCCAGGCACTAATGTGGATGGTGCTTGATGGGGCACAGGAGGTTCTTCCTCAGCCATTCGAGCCCCTTCAGTGGGAGCATCGCCTTCTTCTCCTGCTCCTTCCTCATGAATGCCTTCCTCTGGATCCTCGGGATACTCATGGAACTTCAAGTCCATCCTTCGAATGTTGTTCTTATTGAAGACATGGAGGGGAAGTTCCGGATCACTGGTAGATGGAAAACCGATGGCGTTGCACACAGTATGTATAATCCAGGGATAGGGCAGGTGAAGATCCCTAGATGTATGAATGGCATAGACTAACTGGTGCACAATAAGAGTAAGGAGGCAGACCTTGATTCCTGTGGCTATGGAGTAGACTGTCATGGTCATAAACCCAGTGAGATCGGAACGGTTGTTACTTCTAGGGTAGTTGTTTGAAGTGAAGATACCATGCAAGATCCGAAATCGCGGTTCCATGAACCTAGATTTCAATGCATTTCCTTGGTACCAAGGGATGTCTCTACCATGACAGAGGTGTTTAGTAACCATGGACCGAGTCTCAATATTTTCAAGGTCCATTTCAGGGAGACCATCGGGTGAAATTGTAAGCCCTAGGATGTTAGCAATCGTAGCAAGAGTGATCATTACATCATCACCATCAATAGAGACCATGATGGAAGGAGGATCAGACACTGGTGAATGACAAAAGGCGAGGAAGTTGCATGTTCGTTCGAGATAACATGGCCCACCGAAGTCAAGAACAAGCAGCCAATCAATTGCAGCAAAAAGGGGTTCCAGATTATATAGTATTAAACACTCCCTGTCAACCATTCTTTCATGGATAAGCTTCCTACCGGTATATTTAGCTAGAACTGGATTTATACTAGCCGGAGGAGGGGCTGGTATTTCGGATTGGGGCCTGCCATGTGAAGTTTGTCGTGTCCTCTGACGAGTGGGGGTCCCCCGTTCAGGAGCTCTTGCTCTCACTTTTGAAGCAAGGGTTTTTTGTTGAGAGGCTCTAGAAGACTCTCCTGGACCAGACACCTGTCCTTTGTCCTTTCCCATTTTAATCAGACAAAGATTTGGAAATTTTGAGGAAAAGCTGACAGAGTTTCTCCTTGAAAACTTGAAAATACCCAAACCAAAAGAAAGATGGAATCTTGAAAAGAAGGAATGGAAGGGGTAATACCGGTTTTGAGGAGCTTCTGGGACCCACCGATGTACTTCCGGCTGAGGGGATGAGTAAGGAAAAGTGAAATGTCTCTTTTAAAAAAAATGAATTTTTTTCGCTTGACCGCCTTTTATCGGGCTACATCCTTTAATAACATCGAACTTAGTTTCGATTATATCGATGGTCCTCATTCAATTGTATCGACAATGGCTTCGATAACAGTCTCAATCATGTGACTTTCCAAATTTAGAAGAGACATCGATGATATCGACTGTTGATCAATTTGATCGAAAATACACATGACTTATCGATAAACATATCGAAGATGAATAATTTTCATTTTTCCGCAGTACTTCGACAAAACATACATGTATAATGTAGTATATCTTTGAATCAACAGTATGCACAACAAAAATTTTGTATAAGTATTGTACAACAAAAAATTATAAACATCAAGATGTTTATATACAATAAACGAGGTGAGAGAACTCAGATATAACATTAAAAGTTTAGCAAAAATTTCATCATTTTAACAAATATCCAGATCTCGATGCATGATCTGGACTTGTTTTTCTATGCTCAATATTTCTAGGCATAGGAACCATTCTTTCCTTTACCTTTGATGACATAGCAGTGGTTATTTGTGCGAGAACCCTTCATTACTGATTTTCCTGAGAGGTCTAGGATATCGCATTTTTCTTTGTTGAATGTAACCACATGCTCATTGTCACATATTTGAGAGATACTTAGAAGATTGTGAGTTAATCCTTTTATGCAACAAGTATTGTCATTTTTAAGAAAATTTATTCCTTTAATAATTCCTTGTCCAATTCCCTTAGTGGTGCTTTCGTCTCCATAGGTGACTATCCCATTTTTAAGATCTGAATAATTTGTAAGGAGAGATTTGTCACCTGTGACATGTCTTGAACATCCGCTATCCATGTACCACTTAGTTTCATTGCCTGGTATATGGTTTGAATGAGTAACCAGACAATTCTTCTTTTCTTTTGGGTGACAGGATTTTTGACTGTGATAGATTCAGCCTCTTGATTCAATAACTTCTTCATTTTGTCATTCATTTTGGGTGGTGTTGGATGAGTATTTCCTTTATCCATATTCTTGAGTGAACTCCTGACATCCTGTATTTTTCTGGTTGGTTTGAATTTACCAAGATGGATTTGATCAGAATTCTGTTGTGTTCTCCTAGGTGTCAAGCATTCAAACTTATAGTGACCCGAATCACCACATAAATGACAAACTGGAGTAGTTCTTGTGTTACTTCTCGAAGTAGCATATTTTTCAGTCTTTTGTGCTATTTTTCCAGATTTTGTTTTAGATTTTTCATATCCTAAGCCGCTCTTGTCCCTTCCAGGTCTTCCCATACCTAAGAGTTTTTCTAACTTCTCACCACTTTGGGAAAACTTATAGTTTAACTTAGCAAATTTTCTGGATTCTTCTAAATCGAACAGGAGTGTGTGATTTTCATTTTGGAGAAGTATGTTTTTGTCTTTTAATTGCTCAACCTATTTGTTTTAGTTTTTCAGACTCGGATTTAAGGAAGGTGTTGATTCTCTCGAGTCTATCATTATCTGAATGATATTGCTGTAGATCATTAATTAGATGTGTATTAATTTCTAAAGTTTTATCCAGATCTTTTTGCAGCAATTCCTTTTCGTTTTCAGATATTTTAAGTCTTCTAAATATGTTGATGCTATGGATGTAAAGTTGATTGTAAGCATCTTGTAGTTTATTTTGTTCCTTTTCTTCTTCCTTTTCAGTTTCCTCATTATCTGATGGAAATGATTTAATGGCTTGTGGTTCTTCGTCGTTCTCAGTTTCACTGGGTATAATTGGATCAGTGGAGATCATAAGAATTTTTAAAGATTTCTGATCTCCATCGCTCTCTCAGTCACTAGTTTCTGAGTTTGAATCTTCCGTATCATCCCATGTGGCAGCCATTACCTTACCCTTAGTTTTTCTATTTGGGCATTCAGTAGATAGGTATCCAAACTTCTGACATGCATAGCATTGTGGTTCTTTAGTCTTTTTACCAAATTTACTTGCAGATTGTCTGTTGTCCATCCTTTTTCCTTTAAATGGACGGCCATGATTCTTCTGAAAGAACTTTCTGAATCGTTAAGCCAACAAAGTTACTTCCCATCTTCATCTTCTCTTTAACTTTCAATGTCCTCATTTGTTGTTTTCTTTGAAGTTTTGAGGACAGTAGTTTTGGATTTTGAGGTTTGCTTGAAGTGTAGTTCAAATGTTTGTAGGGAACCTACTAGTTCTTCTACTTTCATTTCGTGTATGTTTCTACATTCTTCAATGGTTGTTACTTTAGGATTGAACCTTTCTGATAATGATCTTAGTATTTTTCTACAGATTTTAGGAACTAGAAATTTCTCACATAATCCTCCCATGGAGTAACAAATGATATTCAGTTTTGTGAAAAACTCCATGAAGGTCTCATGCTCATCCATTCTGAGACTTTTGAACTGTGATGTCAGTAGTTGTAGTTTGGATCTCTTCACAGTGCTTGTTCCTTCATAGGTTGTTTCTAACAAATCTCACACTTCTTTGACTGTCCCACACATATTGATTTAATTGAAAATATCTTGGGACACAGCACAGTAGATAGCATTCATAGCTTTAGCCTTAGCAGTTTGGCTTTCTTTATCAAATGTTGACCATTTTTCTTTGGATTTTGGTTTGGTGATAGTTGTGCCATTTTCAAGTACTATTTGTTCAGATGGTGGCACATATCCTTTTTCAACTATATCCCAAACATAATGATCCAAAGATCTCAGAAATTAGTACATTCTAGCCTTCTAGTATGGCAAAAAATGAGCCCTCACCTTTGGCCATATTCCCAACTTCAGTCAAGATCACTGTCTAGGCAGTGAAGCCCTTTAAGAGAGACCCGCTTTGATACCAATTGAAATTGCGGTAATGACCGCTTTAGTTGAAGTACAAATATGCCAATATGTCCTAGAGGGGGGTGAATATGACTTTTATAAAATTTAGTAACAATTTAAAATCCTATCACTCTAATCTTAACAGCAAGCATACATTAGGATTACTCAAAAGTAACTCCACTGGCTTTTAAGCCCTGGTAGAGGATCCAATTACAAAGTATTTAAGAAATGAACAATGTGCAAATTAGTTTATAATGGATATGACTGTGGGTGTGTGTGAGGTGTGATCTCAAATAATCAAATATGAAAATACTTAACGAAATCACATAAGTAATGAAAGACAATAGTAATTTCAAACACAATCATTTTTATAATGGTTTGACTACTTATCTACTCCACTCCCGGCAACCGCACTCAACCCTTGAGTGTACCAGATTTCACTAAGGAGGTTTCACATAGTTTACCCCAAACCCAAGGTTTTAAACCAGGTTCACCTTTAACTAATACAACCTACACCTAGGCTGTCAATTTATACTCCCACGAGCAAGGGTCAACATATAGCACGCGGTTTTAGGCACACTGGCCAAGGATCCATACAAGAAACCTCACTATGTATGCTCTCATGAGCAAGGGTCAACGCAACGCACCCACTTTTAAGCACACTGGCCAAGGACCTCCTACAAGGCCCTAACTGTTTTTGCTCTCCATAGAGCAAGGGTCAACACAAAGCACCCACCACGTACACTCCCGCCAGAGGCCTCCTAGAGGACTTGCAATAGGTGAGAAATACCTTAGACCCAATCTTACAAAGGAATGATCACAAGGGTCCTCTGGGCTCTGATAACTTATAGATGAGCAGATGAATCCCTTTAAGCTCATTGTCGAAGATCTCCTCCTTTGTTGATGAAAAATCTTCTGCTTCCTTGTACCGCAACATAAAAGATGTACCGATGCATGGCGAAGGTCAAGGTTGTGATGGATTTCTACTCTCAAATATTTTCCTATAAAGGAGATAGAGCGATTCTAATCATTTATGCATTCAAGGCATCCCAGCTCAATGATTTGCCATTAAGATGGTAGCTGGAGGATCCTTGAATGCGAAAGTTCATTCCCCAATCCACTCTATTGAATATCAATGATAAGGGTGGATTGGAGGATGAACTTCCATGAGAGAAAGGGCTTTGGGTATATGATCTAAGGTTAAACACTCAAAAGAACTCTCTTCTTTCTCTACTAGGAACTGAAAATAAGTTCTCTATATATAGGCAAAAAGGTTCCCACGGATATAAAATGGTCACATTTATGACAGAGTTCATTTTCATCAAGCAGGGTCGATATCATTGAGCGTATCCTCTCGATTGCATCAACTGGCCGCTCGATGACACAAACTCAAATGTCATACACTTTTGAAACATTTTGCCAGCTGGTCGAGGTAATCGATACACTCGTCTGTCATCGGATTTCAAACTTTGATTTCATCGACACGAGGATCGATTCCTCGACATTTGAAAAATGAGAGAGACATGCCTTAGAAATATTTCAGGTCAAGGATATGATTGTGGTAGACTCGATATCATCAGAATTTGAATATCGATGATATCGACGGTCGTGTCGATGCATCGATAAATCAAAAGGATTTTCTAGTTAAGCTTATTGGACAATTTATGTCCATTCTTGATGACATCGACTTAGCCTCAATATCATCGATATTTGAATATCGATTCTATTGAGTGACCCTCGATCTAAGATTAAAACCACCTACAAATATCGCTGGTAAACAGTGTCTAAGATCGATATCATCGAAGGCCTTCTGATATCATCAATTTTTGAATTCCGAGGATATCGAGGAGTACTTCAATATATCGAAGGTCTTTATGATTTTCTATAGAAAAACAGGGACACAAACTCTCTGTTGTCGATCTTATTGAGCCAACATCGATAGACTCGAGTTTCAAAGTTCGATGATATCGATACATCTATCGATACATCGATAATTTCATCCAGAAGTATATGCGGTTGCTAAACATCTCTTGTCCTCATTTCGATAATATCAATTGAGCATCGAGGACATCGACAACACTTCTCGATTATATCGATCAGTCTATCGATAAATCGACAGAGGTAGAAAACTTAGAGATTTTTCTGATTTTTGAAAAAAGTTTTCTAACTCAAAAACCCTATGATATTCTAATCAGTTTTAAGGGTTTTAATTACCTAGTGTTTTGGGACATGGGATGTATGGCTTAGATTTTCCTGTGACGAGTTCATGCCCACATCTGGTTGAGGCAGACGATTAATTGATCTTCCTATGGAGCTTCTCTGTCTAGTGGACTCAACACTCATGCTAATTGACAAACCAGGGCACTTTCACAAAGGTCCTTAAGAAACTTGACATATGAGGGAATTTATATAATCACATCCAACAAGGGAATATTGATTTTTTACTTGTTGGAGAATCTCCAAGTTGTCCTTATTCTATAATGGGTGTTTAGATAAGAAAAGACATTGAGGAAATGAAGCCATGGGCTTATGCTCATGCACCGAATCTTTGTCATGTGGGGTAGAGCTTGATCCATTATTACTATCAAATTTATCTGAATCCTTAGGCATGTCAGCCTTCATCGTTATCATCTTATCTATTTTCTTTCCACTTTTAAGAGTAGTGATGAACTTGGCTTTTCCACATGTGAGTTAGGAGGATTCGAATTACTCACTTTGTATTGTCCTTTTGGGTTAGGCTGAGGTTGGGCTAGAAAGCTTCATTTATCCCTAATAGTTAAGTGGGATTCAATCCTCAAAACCAACCTCTTAAGATCACTTATGGCCTGCATGGTGGTCTGATTGAATTACATTTGCCCGTGTATAAATGCTTGCATCGTGTCCTCAAGGGTTCTCTTTTGTGGTTGCACTTATGGTGCACATTGAGGTTTTAGGGGGGGGGAGGGGGGGAATGGGTCCTTAAGGATGTGTGCTTATATTAGTAGTTGGCCCATTTCTCCAACTGAAGTTGGGATGATTATGTCAGTTAGGACTGTATGTGTTAGAGTTTAGTACACTAAATGGGCGTTGGTAAGCATTCATGACATTCACTTGAGCTTGCAACACATCCTAAAAAGCTAATATTATAGGTAATCCTTTGTAAGGTGTGCATCACTCTTGCATATGCCACATACACTTTCCATAGGCACATTGGTGGGTTGGATCACTTCCACCTTCCTTAGTTCCATAGTCTCAACTTTTCAAGTGAGACCTGGAATCTTTGGATTCACATCATCCTCCTTGAGGGCATATATTCTCCCTTTTTTCCTTAGCGTTGGGCTTAGAATTACTTAATTTGTTAGTGGTGTCTCATGATTGTGCGTTTTCAACTAACCTATCAAGGTAATCCCATGTCGGCTCTGAGTCCTTTGTCATGAATTCTCCATTACACATTATCTCAACAAATTGACGAATATTTAAATTTAGTCCATCATAGAAGAAACTGATTAATTATAACCATGGTGTGGGCATGCGAGTAAAAGATACTTGAATCTCTCTTAACATTGGAAGAATGTCTCGTCTTCCTTTTTGGAGAAATTCATGATGGTGCGCTTTAAGGTGTTGGCTTTATGAACTGGGAAGAACTTTTTAAGGAACTCTCAGGTCATCTCAACCCATGTGCCTATTGAGTGCAATCTTAGCAAATGGAGCCATGACTCAACTCTCCTTCAGAGAGAGTGAAAAGAGCTTAAATCTAATGATGTCCTGAGAGACATTGTTGTAATCCGAATTCGTTACAATCTCATCGAATTCCTTGAGATGTAAATACATGCTTCTAAGTCAAGTCCGTGAAATTTAGGAAGAAGTTGTATGACTCCCAGTTTGAAATTCAGGTTACCTACATTAACTGAGAAAATCATACAAGATGGTGTGTTGTTCTTACCGGTTGAAGGTAATCTCTTAGAGTTTTGACCAAGGGAATGTAGTGTGCCTCTTTCTTATCATGCATCATCCTAGATGATGGTGTGTTCCTCATAGGAATCTCATTGAAATTTTGTCCAGTTTCAGCCATATTCTCCTCAAAGTATGACTTTTTCTTAGGCATGTTTGGAGCGTTCACAGCTATGGTTTGAGATGATTCAAGCATACACGTATATTTTCTAACTTGATGGTGGATGGAAAGCCCGTCGATTAGACCTCATTCACTTATAAGTCGTTGTGTATAATCCCTTACCCACTTGGGCATGAACGAGCACATGAAACTAAGTTCTAAAACTAGACATAGAAAAAAAATCGTATAAGATAAGGACAAGATAAGGAAACATAATTAATAGTTTAGAAGAACTAGGATTAATGATGTTACAAAAATAAAAACCAAACGATGTTAGTTAAAAAAATATGTAAAAATACCTAACTAAAACTAAACTTTATAAAATTAAACTCTAAAAGAAAAACCCTAGGTTAAAACTGAAAATAAAAAACCATAATTATTATCATCGCAAATTTTCCAGCAATTGTGCTCAAAACTTGATCGAACCCAAAGGTTGACAACCCCAAGTATAGGGTTGCGATACAGTAATAACTCAGTAAGATCGAGGTTGATCCACGGAGAATTTGGTGAGAATATACTAAGAACTTAAATTAAGAGAAACGGTTGGTATAGATTTTTAAACCAGTGGAATAAAAGAGTTGTTAAAAAATTATAAAAAGGACTAAGGATTCAGGAATCCCCAATCAATAAATTATGAATTTAATTCGTCTTCAACTAGAACTGGATTTCAATCCATTCTAATTAGAAGAAAATACAATGCTATCAATAAAAAAAACATCTAACATAGATTGGAATCATGATAGGGTTAATCTCTAATGAAAATCTAGCTAATCACATCTCAGGGAATTGAAAGCATTTAATGTACCTGGAGGCAACAATAGATTAAAAAACTTTAAACATTAATTCATTTCCCAATCTAGAAATTCAATTATATCAAATCTGTAATGTCTCGAAAAAATCCGTACAAAGACCCAAGTATCACCTTAGGCAGAAATCACACAGGACTAAATCCTTTAGAAATTAAATGAGAGTTAACCAAGTGCTAAACTAGATTACCTGTGAAATTAGCACTAATCACTTTAAATATGATCTGCAAGACCCAAAATATGTAGAATCGTTAACGCTACATTACCTTAAAACTTAAGATCCATCTTAAAACCTAGTTGCTCTTAGGAGCACTTTGAAACTCTGTATCGGACCTAGACCGCACGTCGAAAGTCCGATTACCGCGAAACTATATGGTTATGATCGCCTTGCTGGACTTGACAACCACCTCAGAAATCAAGTCCTAATTGTATCCAAAAATATACAACTTGAGCCCGGAGCGATGTGTGTGAGAAACGCGAATATCTTTAAGAAATGAACTGGGACTTAAGTAAATTGAGTCATTTCACTTGCAGGCAAAATCTAAGGATTCAGACTATCAGAATCTGACCTAATTACACCCTCGGATCAGGAAAAATATCCAATACATGTCAGTACACTTGTGGCCCTAATCGAGCACCGGTGACCGTTGAACTAAAACTGGTCCGCCACGGTCGATCCGTTAATTCGATCAGATTGAAAACTTAACTCGACATAGATCCAATGTCAGGGAGCTTAAGTCCCCGACTGCACGTAGAAAAGGGGCCTCCGGAAGTGCTCCGTTGGACTGAAACAATAATTATTTGGCTATAACCTAAGTATACCATGGCCCTGGGGCCATTCCCATCAGTTCTGGACCTATATAAGTGCCTTAAACTCTCTCTCTCTCTCATTCCATATGAATTTGGAAAACCCTAAGAGAGAGAAGAGAGAAAAGAGAAGGAAAGAGAGAGAAAGTGAGAGAGGGAGTCGGCGTTTCTTCCTGGGATTCAATCCCATCACTTCACGTGCTTAACCACCACACCTGTATCACTTTTCCGGCGATTCCAACTCCGTACTTGGGTAAGAAAACCTAACCCTAATCTGTTTTAGGGTTTCCAATAGTGTAAGTGATGAAATAGCTAATCTATTTCATGTTATAGGTTGCCATTCTATTGTTGACAAAGACTTAGTGTCTAAACTGAATTCGTTACGTGTTTACCGGCATAAGGTATGGACTATATCTGTTTAGGTTATGGTTTTCAAGGCTTTCAATGCTAGTTAATGATTTATAACTGCCGTGGGTGCCATTTCACATGCCAAATGCGATGTCTGGTTCGCTTTACGTATATATATGAACTATATTGAGTATAGTGTATTTCATGTGGATGTGGAGATATTTGTATTGTTAAGGAATTTGGATTTGTGGTTGTCATGATTATCTGCTATAGTTATGTGCTTGTTGTATATGCGACAACTCCTTGGTGAAAGGATTTGCCCTAGTACGTAATATCACCAACATACGTCAGGTATGTTGGAATGTGTAGTCTAAGTGTTTGTAAAAATGTATGAATGAGTAAGTAGTTAGTAAATTGTAATTTATATGGGTATTGAGATATGATTCCCAACTACCTTAACTATGTGTATGGTTTCCTCCTGTACCATACATTATAGTGTCTGTTTTATTTATGGAATGCATACGTGTAAATTCATGTTTAAGTTGTATTCCATAATATGCTCCAATGACTGCAGGATTTGAATTATTTATTCATTGCTGCTTTGATTATCCCATGTGATTACTTGTTGTAATTGAACGTGGTTAGGACTATGTTTTAGTCCAGGCAATCGGTAACAGGCCTTGATTTGGTGGCTGGGGTTGTTTACGCCACATAGGACGTGTTCGATGAACCTGAGCCGTACTTCAGTTGTCGACAATGGTTAGGCCACACGGAGTGCTTACGCGCTCCATGTCAATCAATTCAACGTACGCTCGTACCAGTCGAGCTTGTTAAGTAACCCGATTGGCCCAATGTATGTTCACCATGTATGAACGCTACTGTTTGAACCTAAGGTACCAAAGTTACCAGTGGAAACCCCGTTAACCTTGGTACCTCGATCCGCTAAGACTTATGAGCCGGACATGGTGGTATGGAACACCGTGGTCCAACTGTCGGCCTACGCTGGGACGACAAGACTCCCTGTAGTGACCAGTGAGCAACACCACCTCGTGAGTCGAATACGGTGGTATGGGACACTGTATTCGAGCTGTCGGTCTTCACTGATCAGGTGACGAGCCCTTTGTAGTAACCTCGAGCATATTTTGAGACTACGTTGAGGCGACGAGCCTTCCGTAGCAACTAGAGTATAAACTACGCCTACACTGATCAGGTGACGAGCCTTTTGTAGCGACCTAGAACCGTAACATCGTATGTGATTAGCTAGGACTGACAACCCTAGAATGGATCATTGTTTATAAATTGATATAAGGGAGGTACCTTAGTTTCCCAATCCTGCTGTATGAATATGCTTAATAAAGAACTTGGCTAATCACGCACATGCACCGCATTGCATGTGCCTTTGGCGTTGGAGTTGAGCACAGCGGGAGTATTGCATGCCGCGATCGTGAGATGTTGTCCCAAGAGGGAGTGCAGGCGAGGGCATACATCATTATCGCATATCATCATTGCATTAACCAGAGTACTTAGGAATGAGTGTTGTACTGCTTTATCATTACTGCTTGATTAAATTGATAACATGTTAACCGTTGCTTTATAGCTCCACTGAGTTGATCACTCACTCCCACGTTCTGGGACGGTGCTTTAAACACCAACCAGACCTTGTTGTAGTTGCAGTTGATGGCAATGCTTACGTAGCAGAGTCGGACTTAGATGATGATGAGGAAGTGTTCTCCTACTTGCACTTATCAGGCGGGTCTACGTAGACCATGTTCTGATCGACGGGGTTATAAGGATGCTGAATAAACGCCATTACACTTGTCATTTTGCACTTTTGGAATACCCATGTATATTCATTTTGTTCAGTTTTTGAGTATACATGTATATATTTGACTTGGTGACATGTTCACACTCTGGAGACTTACAACAGTTTATATATCTTATATATCCATCACAACCTTCTACTTGCGTAATTTAACTGTCTCTAGAGTATGATATGCTGATTTGGTATAATCTCATTCATGTTTAAGGAACTAATATAGACAACATTTAATCATCATTATCTATGTTGCATAAGTGTTGTGTTAAAATTCAGGAGTTGGGCTCCTGCTCGACCCCTGATTTTCAGGGCATTACAAAATCACAATTTAATATAAATACCTTAACTTTCAGTGAAAAAAATGAATTAACTATCAAATATCAATTAAAAGATTCATCTCTTATCCTTAGCTAAGAGATTGGCCAAACATGACTAATATCTTAAATTTAAAAAAAAAACCTCGATAAACAAACTAGAACCGAAAGATTGAGAAGGAATGATGATTTTGAAGAAGCTCCACTACTCTTAGGTCTCTTTCATAATCCCTAATTCATACTTAGATCAACTTAGAACACCCATTTTAATAGCAAAAGATTGCACCGACTTCGAATTTATACACTTATGTTATATTTCAGTTACACCAACAGTGACCTTTAGTCGCACTGAGTTCAGCCGAAGATTCCTTCATATTATGCCTTGATTAGCTGTTGGTGGCTGGCGATAATTGGATTCTCCAGGTGATTGTAAGAGAGTTCTCTTGTCATGCCCCAAACTCAGAAACCGGGTTCACAAAATTTTCGATCGCTGAATCCGGCACCGATAGCCTCCGTAGAACACCATTCTCGGCCCCCTGGCCCCCATCTGCCAAGTTCCGATCCTGGGATATTACGAGGAGGATTTCCAACATCAGTTTGATTCATAATAAGCATAACCAAAGGCATAACCCACAAACAACAACCAAAAACTCCATCACATTTCTACTATGATAAAAAATTTATAAGTACAGTGCGCGTATAGGAAAATACAATGATAATAGACAAAAGCTCTAAAATGATCTGCCACGTGCTCTAGCCTCAGCACTACTGCGATCTAACGTCACCTGCATGCAATGGTCATGCATAAGCTTATGGAAAGCTTAGAGGGTGGTCAAAGTATGTGTGCAAGGTAGTAATACAATTATGCAGTATCAGAGTAGTGCAGAATATGTTGATGAATCTATGAATACTATTAGCCATACCAAGGCTATGCGATGCAAGGCATGAATTATATCGGTCATACCAAAGCCATGCGATGCGAGATGCAACTCACACATACGAATCCTTATCTAAGTCCATATATCAATACAGTTCAACTCTGGAATATAACTGGGGCCTAGTACACTCCAAGCTAGATTGCCCCCCATCACGCGCAATAAGGTGAGTAGAAGAGACCTCACTATCCATCTATCAATATCAGGCTCGACTCATCGATAACAGACCCATTCCTCGAGGTGGTCAAACTCAGCCTAGCTTTGCCCCCTCCTCTAGGGTGGGTAAGGCCACATCCCCTTCCAACCCACTACGACACAGTGAAAAGCACGACCTTCTAGTAATCGGCACTTAGCACTCATGCACCCACTCGGTGTAGACGTTGAAGTAACCTCCTGGTACCATAAGGGTTTAGGGACTTTCACCCAGGGTGATCTATAGCACCCCATGTAGAACAAGATTTTCGGTATCCAATCCTGCCAAGCATGATACGCCTGTGGTGGCTATGGCCCTGATGTCGCTAGGGCGTACAGTAATCATGTCACACAATGTGAAATGCATGAATCACACTATCCAGTTATGCAGCAATCCTGCGCATACCACGCTCTCATGTGGGTAACTCCCCTTACCAGGGAGTCCATAACAATCTGCCCAATGGCATGTGCTATGATCAATCACTTAGCTTATCACAAACATGCAGATAATGCGTATGGACATGTATCATGATGCAATGTTGTTATATATTTATAATTAAAATAAAAAATCAGAATCGATAATTGGAATCGAGAATCAGAATCGATAATTGGAATCGACAATCAGCCTATACGCGAGGCAGGGTCCATATATGAACAGCCGATCAAACCATAATATAAAGATCGGCCCTTGACCGTGGTTATGTCAAATCCGATAGCACGAAACCATTCGTCTACAGCGAATGGGGCCCACTTATTTGGGTTAACCCGAAGAAAATGAGCCTAACAAAGCCTAAGGAAAGGTCAGAATGAGGACATCTAACCATCATTGCCCATCAATGTGGACATCTAACCAACATTGCTCCCCAGGAGTGGCCTACATAAGGAATTCATAAACAATGTAACGACCACACACATACATTACATTGGCCTCGCTCATGGGCCTCACATATATACATCAAATGGGCCGATCAAATGAGTCGATTCAAATGGGCCGAATCAATGGGCCGATTCAAATGCGCCAACCAAATGGGCTGAATAAAATAGGCCGAATCAAATGGGCCGAATCAAATGGGCTAAATCAATGGGCCGACTAAATGGGCTGAATCAAATGGGCTGCACCAATGGGTCAAATGTATATCAAATCGGGCCCACCCTTATATATTTTGAGATCCGACCTATTCATAAGTTATCATAGAGATAGATGAAATGAAAACAATTATCAACTTAATTGGAAACTACCGTGGCCCTTAGGAGTTGAAAGATGGATGTCACGGTCCACTATTTAAATGGTGGGTTCCACTTGAACTTTAGATCTAACCCATCCTTTTTTGCTCCTACCATAAAATGATATCTCAATATGGTTGGACGGTTTGGATACAACGTATGCATCATGGTGGGCCCCATCGTCCAAATAGTGAACAGTGTAGTTGAAATACACACATCAATGTGGCGCCTGCGGGCTTGCTGTCATTCAATGGAGCAGGTAGTAGCTGCTGTATATGCAGCTCGCTGCACAAAAGGGCAGAGGTGGGTCCCACGTAAGGTCCACCCTCACGTACATATATAACATATATATAATATTATATTATAATATAATATATAATATATCTTATGATATATTCATATAATAGAATAGAATATATTAATATTATATTCATTATATACCACGTCTGGGCCCTGGATGGCCTGGACATACACATACACCATGGTAGCCCCAAGCGTGGGGTGGGTCCCACCGTCCAGGGATGGTGGATACCCCACACGCATCAAGGTGTGGCCCATCAAAAATGGATGGATAACATGGGTGGGTCCCAAGGATCCTACCATCCGTACACACTTCACTGTCAGTTACACCCACCGTCAGTCACACCTCACTGCCAGCCAATCCCACTAACGGTGTTGAAACGAGGTATCTATCACTCAGTCTACCACTAGAGCTATGGATCTGGGTGTGGATAAACATATCAAGGAGGGCCCCACGCGAACGTGTGTCCCACCGTTCAGGGGCGGTGGACGGTTTGGATAAATTACATACATTATGGTGTGGCCCATTGAAAGGGATAGAGGGCGTGGATGGGTCCCATGGACCCCACTGTCAGTACACACTTCTCTATTAGTACACCCACTATCAGTTGGCATGGATATAACACGACATCATGGTGGGTCCCACATGGACGTGGCCCACCTGTTGAACCAACCTGATATTTGTGTTTTTCCTTCTGTCTAGGCCCGGTAACGGGCTGGAGAGTCTAAATCCAACACATCCATCAGGTGGGTCCCATGAAGGTGAATGGCATGGATAAATTATATACTTCATGGTGGGCCATAATCATAAAAAGAGAGAGAGAGAGAGAGAGAGAGAGAGAGAGAGAGAGAGAAAGAGAGATCGGAGATGTCGGAGGGGCCCTGCCACTATGGGCCCCTCTTGGATACAAGCATACATGAAAGTGGGTCCCACCATATGTGGCCCTTCAATCACAAAATAAAAAAAATGTAAATGTGGGTCCAAGATCACCCACCGTCCACTTCTTCTTACTCCCTAAGCTTCCTTTACTCCTTAGCTTCGATCATAACGGAAGAGATGGAGTTTTTGATGGTTGAGATGGGAGATGAGAGGGTAGGAAGTGGGCCACACACAAAGCTCTCTTGGAGGCTAGAAAAATGCTTAGACGTGGGATTTTCTTTCTTGCTTAGGAAAGTGAGTTTGAGAAATGAGAGAGAGAGAGAGGGTTGTAGAGAGAGAGAGAGATGGGTGTGTAAGAACTTTGTTGACTTTAGGGGTAAATGGTGTAAGAACGGTACGAGGTATGTAAGAAATTGTTGACTTATGGGGTTGCTTGTGGATATGTGTGAGGTGAAGGTGTACTTGACATGTACTTAGCGTTTGATGGGATTGATTGATTGATGGATGCGACATTGGGTAGAGATTCTTTTGAGTTTAGCAAAGCACAACGTTTTCTCAAACTGAACGTGGGCCCACATCTCCTGGCCTGAGTATCACCTCGGTGCACGAGACGCGGCATCAAAACCACGGCGACGGCGCGGTCGCTAGGGTACAAGTCTCGGTTTGAGCCGACTCTGGTTTGCAGGACTCAGCTTAGGATCGCGGGCAAACGTTGGATACAGGTTGAGGGTTGCCGAAATTTGATAGGGAGGATCGCAGGAACCTACGGAATGGTACGGAGTATAATGCGGGTCTTACAGCTCTCCCCACCTAATAGAAATTTCTTCTTCGAAATTTACACAATCATCGCAACTAAACATAACTCATGAGGAATAAGAAACATAACATCATCATATAAAATCAGAGACAACATATAAAACACAACACATCATCAATCATAAAAAAGATGGGGATAGCGCTCTTGAATCTCGGCCTCGTGCTTCTAAGAAGCGTCCTCAACAGAATGGTGACCCCACTGAACCTTCACCAATGGAATGACCTTAATCAGGAGGACCTACTCCTTCCGATCAAGGATACGAACCGGCTGCTCATTATAGGAAGCATCCTTACGAACCTCTAACGGCTACCAATCATTAAAAGGAATGATGTCTGACCCACACTTCATCAACATAGAGATATGAAAAATGTTGTAGATGCCAGACAACTGAGATGTCAAGGCAAGCCGATAGGCTACGGCGCCAACGCGCCCAGTGATCTCAAAAGGTCCTATGAACCTCGAAGTAAGCTTGTCGTTCGCTCCAAATCGAACTACGCCGTTCATGGGCGAGACCTTGAGATACACATGGTCCCCTACAGCAAACTCCAGGGGATGACGCCGGTGATCAGCAAAACTCTTCTCCTGGCTCTGAGCTGTGCGCATCCTCTGCTTGATGATATTGATAGCCTCTGACGTCTGCTGCACAAGCTCGGGACCTAGGAGACGACGCTCTCCAACCTCGGTCTAATAACTCGGTGATCTGCACGGTCTGCCGTATAGTGCCTCAAAAGGAGCCATGCCGATGGTCGCTTAAAAGCTGTTGTTGTATGCGAACTCAACCAATCGTAGATGCTCATCCCAGCTACCCCTGAAATCAATCGCGCATGCCCGAAGTATATCCTCAAAGATCTAATTGACCCTCTTGGTCTGGCCATCAGTCTGCGGATGGTACGCGGTGCTGAGCTACAAATCAGTCCCCATCACTCTCTGAAAGCTCCCCTAAAACCGAGAAGTGAACCTCATGTCTCGGTCAGAAATGATCGAGACTGGAACGCCATGCAGTCTTACAATCTCCTTGATGAATAATCTCGTAAGCCGGTCCATAGAACAAATCACACGCATCGCAAGAAGATGTGCCGGCTTCATCAGACGATCCACAATAACTCAGATGGCGTCATGACCACGCTGAGTCCTCGGCAAGCCCATAATAAAATCTGTCGACACGTGCTCTCACTTCTACGTTGGGACGCTCGACGGCTGCAATAGACTAGGGGGTCTTTGATGATCGGCCTTGACACGCTGACACGTGTCACACCCGGCCACAAAATTGGCAATCTGGCACTTCATCGCCGCTCAAAAATACTGTCGCCTCATATCACGGTACATCTTCGTTGAGCTAGGGTGGATAAAAAACCGTAATCGATGTGCCTCGGCCATAAAATCTCTACATAACTCAGGAATATCTGGGACACATAATCGGCCTCTAAAGCGAAGTCCACTGTCTGAACCAATCTGTCAATCTACCTGACTCTCGGATACCGCTTAAGCCATATAACTCTATAACGACTCATCAGCTTATTGAGCGTCGATCACCCTTACGACAAGAGAGTGTTAAATCGACAAGCTCGATAACTGCACCATAGAAGACTGCAGGCCAAACTCAAAATCATACTCTGTTATATCCTTAAGTATCCACCACTCCTGAATCATCGTATGCGTCACTAGGCCTTGTGGCTGACGACTGAGGGCGTTTGCCACCACGTTCGCCATGCCCGGGTGGTACTAAAGTTTGAAATCATAGTCCTTCAGGAGCTCCATCCAGTGCCTCTGTCTCATGTTCAACTCAGACTGTGAGAAGAGGTATTTCAAGCTCTTGTGGTCAGAAAAGAGCTCGAACCTAACCCCATAGAGATAGTGTCTCCACACCTTCAGTGTAAAGACAACTACAGCCAACTCCAAATCATGCGTGGAGTAGTTCAACTCTTGGACCTTGAGCTGACGAGACGTGAAAGCCATTGGTCTCCCATGCTGCATCAGGACAGCACCCAAACCAATATGCGAGGTATCGGTAAATATAATAAATCCATCACTCCCAAAGGGAAGAGTGAGGACAGAAGCGGACGTGAGGTGGTCCTTCAATTCCATAAATGCTCGCTCGCAGGCGTTGCTCCAAATAAACTCTACACCCTTCCAAGTCAACTTGGTCAGTGGGGCTGCAATACGAGAAAAGCCCTCAATGAAATGCTAGTAGTAGGCCACCAAACTAAGGAAACTGCGGATCTCGGATGCATTCGTGGGCTGGTTCCACTGACACACTACCTTAACCTTCAAGGGGTCCACTGCAACGCCCTCCCTCGTCACCACGTGACTGAGAAACTTCACCTCCTCCTACCAGAACTCGCACTTCTCCAGCTTCGCATACAGCTGGTGTGCGCGGAGGGTCTGTAAGGTAACCTCCAGACGTTGAACATGCTCCTCACAGGTCCTTGAATAAATCAGGATGTCGTCGACGAACACCATAACAAACTGATTGAGATATGGGCGGAAGACCTCGTTCATCAACTGCATGAATACCACGAGCACATTGGTCAGTCCAAAGGACATGACTTAGAACTCAAAATGACCATAACGCATCCTGAAAGCCGTCTTCGGAATGTCCTCCTCTCAGACCTGAATCTGATGATAACCGGAACGCAGGTCAATCTTCAAAAAGATCTGTGCACCCTACAGCTGATCAAACAAATCATCAATCTTCAGGAGCGGGTACTTGTTCTTGATCGTGACTTTGTTGAGCTCGCGGTAGTCCACGTAGAGCTTCAACGAGCCATCCTTCTTCTTTACGAAGAGTACCGGTGCTCCCCACGGTAAACTGCTCGGACGGATAAAGCCTAACTCGCTCAACTCATCCAACTGCTTCTGCAGTTCCCGCAACTCTAACGGTGCCATATGATATGGGGCCTTCGAAATAGGCGCGGTACTGGGCACAAGACCAATCTGAAACTCGGTGTTTCAGCAAGGTGGTAATCCCGGAATCTCTTGGAATACATCAAGAAAATCACAAACCACAGACAACTGGTCGATGCTCACCACTATGGGCTCCTCTATGGCACACGACATCATACAAGACAACGGCTCTCCTCTGGGCTCAGCAATGAACTAGAACTACGGCAAGCCGGGTATTCAAAACGTGACTGTCCTCGTGGAGCAATCCAATATGGTGTGGTACTCGGCAAGCCAATCCATGCCCAGGATGACATCGAACTCGGACATCGGCAATGCAAACAGATCGGCAAGCAAAAAGATATCCCTAACCAGAACGGGGCAAGACGAGCAAAATCGGCCCAACACTGCAGTCTTCCCCAAGGGAGTCGATACTGACAAGCCCTCACGAGCAGACTCCAATGACAAACCAGTCAATCGGCAGAAACTCTTGGCTACAAAAGAATGTGATGTACCAGAATTAAACAACACACGTGTACTGCATGTAGAGACTAAAAGTATACCCTTGACGACCCCCCCAGATGATTGCGGATCCTGCTAGGCCATGTAGAACCTAGCTTGAGCCAGCTGGGGAGGTGCCTGTCCCCTCTAAGCGTGCTACTACTACTGTCGCTGAGGCTGTCGAAACTGCTGCCTCTGCTGCTGCAGCCTCGAAGGCTGGTGGTGCTGATGCTGCTGCTAAGGTGGCCTCGGTGGTGGGGGCTGTTGTCGCTGCTGCTATGGGGGTCTCTGCTGCTGCTGTGGTGGAGGTTGTTCTGGACCTCTCGGCTGCTACTGCTGCTGGGGGCAGGGACACTCCCACATACGGTGCCCCGTCGCATCACACCCAAAACAGGTATCAGTGAACTACCTCGGAGGTGCTGCTGTCGCTCAGAAGGTTGGGCAACCTGTGCGCCTCTGCTGTGGTTGAAGCTGTTGGGAGTTTCTGGAAGGAACCTGCCTCTTTCGGTCTCTCCTCTGACCGCGATTAGACTGAGCACCAGCTCACTCGGCCTTAAAATTTTGGGCCTTCCGTACCACCCCCTCAAAAGTCGGGAGCTCATGCCCAATAACATGACCTTAAGACCATAACGCAAGCTGTCCTCGAAGTGGCGGGCTCTCCGCTCCTCATCATCTACCAAATATGGTGCAAATCTAGACAATGCTACAAAACGAACCGCATACTGAACTACTGTCATATCACCCTGCACCAGGGCCTCGAACTCCAACGCTCGCTATCGTCGAATGTGATCGGAAAAATACTGCCGGTCAAACCGATCAACAAAGTCCTCCCAGGCCCACTCAAAATCTACGCCTGCCGCTCGGGAGACTAATGCCCACCAGTGCTCTGCTTCACCCTGGAGAAGAAATACAGCTAATCGGACTCGCCGCTGGGTCGTACATTCCATTGTATCAAATATCTTCTCCATATCGGAGCGCTATCTCTTAGCTGCTATCGGGTCTGGCTTGCCTTGGAAACATGGGGAATCGAGCTGTCGGAACTCTCGAAGAAGGGCACTCTCACGCTTCTGCTCTGCCTAGGCTGGTGAAACAATGTGGTGCCTACCTTGCCCCTAAAGCGCGACTGTCACAGCCTGCAACATCTGCTATAACTAGGAGGCACTCACAGGTACAGTCGGATCCGCACCGGTCTCTGGTAGAGGAGCGGCATCCTCAGGCTAGGTAGTAGGAATCTCTAGTGGTGGAGTGAGGATCGTAGGTGGTAGGGTGGGAGTCGCAGGTGGTGGAGCGGGAGTCTCAGGCGGTGGAGCGGGAGTCGATTGGGTCACTCTCCTGCGTGGCATGTCCTATAGGAAAGAGCGAAGTCGCCTATCAACTTTGAAAGCTCTCGAAGGCACGCATGTTAAGGGTCTGTAATAAAAGATCGCTAAGCTATCTGAACTCAGGACTTAATCATTCATAGTAGACATGTAATGTTGTTCTTAGTTATTCCCAAGTTATGCTTTAATACCAACTTCTGACATGCCCCAAACTCAGAAATTGGGCTTACAAAATTTCCGATCTCTAAATCTGGCACCGACAGCATTTGTAGAACCCCATTCTCGGCCCATGGTGCCCATTCACCAGGTTCCGATCCTGGGATGCTACGAAGAGGATTTTCAACGTCAGTTTGATTCATAATAAGCATAACCAAAGGCATAACCCACAAACAACAATAAAAAACTCCATCACATTTTTTCTATGATAAAAAATTTATAAGTACAGTGCGTGTAAAGGAAAATACAATGATAATAGATAAAACCTCTAAAATGATCTGTCACGCGCTCTAGCCTTAGCGCTGCTACGATCTAACGTCACCTGCCCGCAATGGTCGTGCATAAGCTTATGGAAAGCTTAGAGGGTGGTGAAAGTATGTGCGCGAGGTAGTAATACAATTATACAGTATCAGAGTAATGCGGAATATGCTAATGAATCTTTGAATACTATTAGCCGTACCAAGGCTATGCGATGCAGGGCATGAATGATGTCAGCCATACCAAGGCCATGCGATGTGAGATGCAACTCAAGCATACGAATCCTCATCTAAGTCCATATATCAATACAGTTCAACTGTAGAATATAACTGGGGTCTAGTACACTCCAAGCTAGATTGCCGCCCCATCATGCGTAAAAAGGTGAGTGGAAGAGACCTCGCTATTCGTCTGCCAATATCGGGCCCGACTCGTTGATAGCAGACCCATTCCTCGAGCTCGTCAAACTCAGCCTAGCTTTACCCCCTCCTCTCAGGCTGGTAAGGCCGCACCCCCTTCCAACCGACTACAACACAGTGGAAAGCTCGGCCTTCTGGTAATCGGCTCTTGGTGCTCATGCACCCACTCAGTCTAAACGTTGGAGCAACCTCCTGTTACCATAAGGGTTTAAGGACTTTCACCTAGGGATATCTATAGCACCCCATATAGAACAAGATTTTCGGTATCTAATCTTTCCAACCACGATACGCCTGTGGTGGCTACGGCCCGCATGTGTTATGATCAATCACTCAGCTCATCACAAACATGCAGATGATGCATATGGACATGTATCATGATGCTTTGTTGTTATATACTCATAATCAGAATCGAAAATCAGAATCGATAATCGGAATCGACAATTGGCCTATACGCGAGGCGGGTTCCATATATGAACAGTCGATCAAACCACAATATAAAGATCGGCCCTTGGCCGTGGTTATGTCAAATCTGATAGCACAAAACCATTCATTTACAACGAATGGGGCCCACTTATTTGGGTTAACCCATGAAGAAAATGAGCCTAACAAGGCCTAAGTGAAGGCCATAATGAGGACATCTAACCATCATTGCCCATCAATGTGGACATTTAATTAACATTGCTCCCAAGGAGTGACCTCCATAAGGAATTCATAAACAATGTAACGGCCACACACATACATTACATTGGCCTCGCTCATGGGCCTCACATATATACATCAAATGGGTCGAATCAATGGGCTGATTCAAATGGGCCGAATCAAATGGGCTGAATCAATGGGTCGAATTAAATGGGCCGATTCAAATGGGCTGACCAAATGAGCCGAATCAAATGGGGCGCACCAATGGGTCAAATGTATATCAAATCGGGCCCACCCTTATGTATTTTGAGATCTGACCTATTCATAAGTTATCATAGAGATAGATGAAATGAAAAAAATTATCAACTTAATTGGAAACTACTGTGGGCCTTAAGAGTTGAAGGGTGGATGTCACGGTTCACTATTTAAATGGTGGGGTCCACTTGAACTTTAGATCTGACCCATCCCTTTTTGCTCTTGCCATAAAATGATATCTCAATATGGTTGGATAGTTTGGAGACAACGTATGCATCATGGCGGGCCCCACCGTCCAAACAGTGAACGGTGTAGCTGAAATACACACATCAATGTGGGGCCTGCGGGCTTGCTGTCATTCAAAGGACCAGCTAATAGTTGCTGTATATGCAGCTCGCTGCACAAAAGGGTAGAGATGGGTCCCACGTAGGGCCCACCCTCATGTACATATAATATATATATATATATAATATTATATTATAATATCATATATAATATATCTTATGATATATTAATATAATAGAATATAATATATTAATATTATAGTCATTATATACCATGTCTAGGCCCTGGACGACCTGGACATACACATACACCATGGTAGCCCCACACGTGGGGTGGGTCCCACTATCTAGGGACGGTGGATACCCCACACGCGTCACGGTGTGGCTCATAAAAAATGGATGGGCGACATGGGTGGGTCTCATGGACCCCACCGTCCATACACACTTCACTGTCAGCTACACCCACCATCAGTCACACCTCATTGTCAGCCAATCCCACTGACGGTGTTGAAACGAGGTATCTATCACTCAATCTACCACTAGAGCTATGGATCTGGGTGTGGATAAACATATCAAGGAGGGCCCCACACGGACGTGGGTCCCACCGTTCAGGGGCGGTGGACGGTTTGGATAAAACACATATACTATGGTGTGGCCCATCGAAAGGGATGGAGGACGTGGATGGGTCCCATGGGCCCCACTTTCAGTACACACTTCACTATTAGTACACCCACTGTCAGTCCACACTTCACTCCTACCACGTCCAGCGTCTAGGGACGCTGGACGGCATGGATAAAACACGGCATCATGGGGGGTCCCACATGGACGTGGCCCACCTGTTGAACCAACCTGATATTTTTGTTTTTCCTTCCATCCAGGCCCGGTAACGAGCTGGACGATCTAAATCCAACACATCCATCAGGTGGGTCCCATGAAGGTGAATGACATGGATAAATTATATACTTCATGGTGGGCCATAATCATAGAGAGAGAGAGAGAGAGAGAGAGAGATGTCGGAGGGGCCCTGCCACTATGGGCCCCTCTTGGATACAAGCATATATCAAAGTGGGTCCCACCATATGTGGCCCTTCAATCACAAAATTAAAAAAATGCAAATGTGGGTCCAAGATCACCCACTGTCCACTTCTTCTTGCTCCCTAAACTTCCTTTGCTCATTAGCTTCGATCCTTATGGAAGAGATGGAGTTTTTGATGGTTAGAAGTAGACTACACACAAAGCTCTCTTGGAGGCTAGAAAAATGCTTGGACGTGGGATTTTCTTTCTTTCTTGGGAAAGTGAGTTTGAGAAATGAGAGAGAGAGGGTTGTAGAGAGAGAGAGAGAGAGAGAGAGAGAGAGAGAGAGAGAGATGGGTGATGGAGTGATGGATGTGGTGAGTGATGGGTGTGTAAGAACTTTATTGACTTTAGGGGTAGATGGTGTAAGAAGGGTATGGGGTGTGTAAGAAATTATTGACTTATGGGGTTGCTTGGGGATGGGTGTGAGGTGATGGTGTACTTGACATGTACTTGGCTTTTGATGGGATTGATTGATTGATGGATATGACATTGGGTAGAGATTCTCTTGGGTTTAGCAACGCGCGACGTTTTCTCGAGCTGAACGCGAGCCCACATCTCTTGACCTGGATATTGCTTCGGTGCGCGAGACGCGGCATCGGAACCGCGGCGACGGCGCCATCGCTAAGGTACAAGTCTCAGTTTGAGCCGACTCTAGTTTGTAGGACTCGTCTTAAGATCGCGCGCAAATGTTGGATACAGGTCAAGGGTTCCCGGAATTCAATAGGGAGGATCGCGGGAACCTACGAAATAGTACAGACTATAATGCGGGTCTTACATCTCTTATTAATTAATCATGTCTCTTATTTCATTGTTCAACTTGGTTCCTGCGAGGTAGTTTCCCATCTCGGGTGGGAGTGTCTATAGTGGTTTGTTTCAGAAACCTTTGATAGTACTTTGATTGAATACATTGATTCTTAAATGTAAGAAGAAGATCCATCACAAGGAATTGGTTTTTCTCCTAAAAAGAAAAACATTAACTTTTATCTTTATGGGCTTTTTTTTCTTTTTTCTTTTAAAAAAAAAAAAAAACTTTTTTACTTTTTCTTTTTAAATCGCAATTGTATAGCCTTCCTCCGGCAACACCAAATTCATCTTCACTGTCCACAAGTCAAATGGATTTGTCAAACTTGGACGCTTGAAATACCACTATAATATAGCACCAACATCAATCTTATGCTAAAAGTCTCTCAATCTTTGGCTCCGAGATCAATTGTTGCAAGAAAACACTTGTGGATTGTAAATGCAAGCGAAGTAAAATTACAAAAATTAAATAAATTAACAAAAAAAAAAAAAACTAAAGAAAAATAAGAGAAAAGGCATGAGAATTTAGGAACTTTGGTAACGTGCCTACATATACCGAGCAATAATAGAAAACTTTATCCTTTACCAAATCAAGAGAAGTCAAGAGGAAGACGATAAGGCTTACATATGTCTTCTACTATACAACGGAAATCTCGCCCATAAATCTCCGAAAGATACGCATCTTTACATGTGTTCCCTTTCCGTAGACAATATGCCTAAGAGAAGCCCACATTCAAGACCGTATGGGCATGTTTTGCATTTATCACAATAAATAATGGTAAAAATGAAATAATTACAATTTACCATGATGTTAATTGCTGTTCAGTAATGAAAAGAACAGGCGTAATACATGCGGTGATGGATTATGACGCTCTACGGAATTGTCAAGGGACTTGAATCTTGCACTAACAATAGGTCAGAGTAATTCATCGCAATTTGACTCGGTGTAGATGTAATTACCGTCTCTGCGAAACCTTTTACCGTGGTAAACGGAAAACAAACGAACCCTAAGGAAATTAGGCTTCACACGTGCCAAAGGGGAGAGAGGAAGACCTCCCTACGAGGAAACGCAAACACGTATACAACAAACATAAATCAAGACCGACGGATCTTTGGGTCTTCCAAGATTTAATAAGTTGATCTCAGCTGTCGATTAGGTCCCACAGACATTTGACATGCAAGGGTCGACCCGAACGAACGATTCCTGCCATCTGAAAGAGACACATATAAAATGGACGGTTTAGATCATATAAGGAAGACTTGAGCCATCTATATTTGTTGGGGGTTATCCTTGGGTACCTTGTCCATAGCTTTTATCTGATAATCCTAGCCATCCATCCATGGCTCGAAAAAATGGATAAGAAAATACTAATTGCAACTTTTGATGGATCGGATCACCTATCATGATTTTTGCATGGTAGGCCGTGAAACATGTGTTGGACCTGATGAGCGGTCAGTGCCATTTGTTGGACTGACCTACTGCCCTAATGCGACTAGGAGCCCTGTAGCTATCACTTGTAGTGCTCAGAGCACTGGAACCATATTGCTCAAGTACAACTGAGCCTAAACGTCAAAGGACGACTTTTGACAGTGACGTACAAATTGATAAAGGAAAAACTTTGATACTCTGGTAGGGTATGATGGTTGATGCGCACTCACTTAGACATTGCTTGGGTGCATTCGATTAAGTCACCGTGAAGAAAAAATTTACACTCATTTAGCTGTCTGACCATTTGATCGGTGGACATTTATTAGATGGCAAGAAATGAAAATATCTAATAAATTTCCACGAGCATCTATGAATCAAAAGTTGAATATTTTCAACCAATTCGATTACGGGACAGTGATTTAGTGACATTGGATTCCACGATTTAGTGAGTTTATTTTGAGCTAATGTGTGCCATGAACTTAGGTTTTGAGTGCATGCATATCAGCAGAAGTGCATAGCCAGAGTACCTTATAAATCGTCCAATCAAGTGTCAGGCTGGTCAAGGATGTAACGTTGAGTTCTTATGATCATGGCCTCCCTCAAGTCTCCTAACGGGCGTGACTTCAAGCATGTGGAGCCCATGGGTCGATGGTTTCTTCCAATAATGCTTCTTTGAATTGACTCGCATTTTCAGTTGAAATACTAGAATGGGCGATGGGTAATGGCGTTTTCTATATGAATAATTGGACCTGTGATCTTGACCATCTGTTGTGGCCCACCGGAATGGACCGTCCTTGGAATTTTTCTCTATAGTACCATCCGTACTACAACTACGGTCCACATGCATCTGCCATGAATTACACACACGCAAGTAGTGGATCAGCTAGAGGACTACATAAGCCGGAGCCTATGCACCATGGGAGAATGGACCTGATAGAATCAATCGATTGCACAGGATATGCCAAGACCACTTAAAAGTGGTCCATCAATGGATCTTTGAATATGGGACAATTATGGGGAGGGTATAGTCCATCTGCATATATGGGCATTGGATGGACATGTCTAAATCCTCAGGAAGATTCCTTGGGAAAACTACTTTGCTAAAAGAAAGAAGCTATGTAAGGGCACGTATATCCAAAATTGCTGGACTTACATGGGCATTCAAAAAATAAGGTGTTAGTGGATGAATTCCATAAGTGGATGCTGCGGAGAGAAGATGAGGATCCAGTGCCTACTTGTGTAACGATAACTTGATGCACTCATAATGCCAGATTCACTCCAAGAAGTCTTATGTTGTGTAACTACACGCTCGAACTAGTCATGCCATCCAACAAAAGTTTCAGTTAGGTTCCTGGAGTCTTCATGGCATTGGAAGGATTGGGGATCAACTAAGATTGAATTAAAATGTTCACGCCCGGGCAAATTGGGAAGAAGTGATCCATGGAGCAGATTTCATCAACTTCGATTTCAGGAGAAAGGAGGACCAAGGTAGAAATAATCACCAAGTTTTGATTTAAAGATTATCTCATTGGTGAATTTCTTAGAAAGACCTTCTAATACATATATCAGGTCATCTTGTCGAAAGGATGGAGAAACAGAGGATGATGAAGCATCCATCGCTAATATAAAAAAGCGCTAGGGTTTTAAGAGTAAGGAAGCAAGGAAGAAAGCTTGAGGAACAAGAAATGTGTTGAAATGGGATATATATCGGCCTAAATCAGGTGTATTAATTTGATGTAATCATGATCTTGTATGGTACGATGTTCATACATGTGTCACCATGGAAATAGCTATCTGTCCAAAAAAGGAAGGTATGATCGCCATTCAAAATTATCTCAGCCATGCGTGGTAACTGATGTTACGCCCCAAACCCGGAAATCAGGCTCACAAAATTTTCGATCACCGAATCCGGTGCTGACAGCCTCTGTTGTACCCCATTCTCGGCTCCCAGCGCGCATACGCCAGATTCCGATCCTATGATCCTACAAGGAGGATTTTTCAACATACATTTGTCTCATAAGAAGCATAACCACAAGTTTACCCAAATCACAAAGGCAATATCATCATCATATATTCACTAATATAAACTTTGAATATAATGCTGAAAGGAAAATACATATGTTAATAAAATCAAAGCTCCAGAAGACAGCTGCACGCTCGAAACTCAACATTGCTACAACCTAGCGCCACCTGCATGCATCTATCGTGCATAAGCTTATAGAAAACTTAGTAGGTGGTGAAAGTGTGTGCACAAGGTAAGTCCCAAGTAAGCAATATCAGAGTAATCAGAGTAAGCGGAAATACGGACAAGCCCATAAATCATATAATATCAGAAATACCGGCAAGTTCAAAAATCATACGATATCAGAGTAATGTAAAAACATGCTGATAGGCCCATAAATACCATCAGCCTTATCTAAGCTATGCGATGAAAAAATATAATAAACCAATATCATATACTGATGAAGCAATGTAGATCAGCTATGCAATGTGGAGATAGTAAGCCAAATACTATGTGCTGAGGATGCAATGCAATATGCGATGCAAATGAAATGATCAAGCTAGAGTGTGAAGTCGGGATGATAGTACGTAGTATCGCAAGCTGTGGGGTCTATCACAAAGGACTTCTATCTAAACCAGTCTCATACTTGAATTCGAATAGTCGGACTCAATGTGGTAAACTCCTGATCTCAGGTTAGTCGCGCTCCCCAACCGAAATTCTGGCCATTAGGAAGGTACATGTAACAAATAGTTGTGCACCACCAGCCCGAGTGGATAGTAAATGAATGAATGAATGAGTATGCAACTCCTACTCAATAAGCCCACATATCAATACGGTTCCTCTCTGAAAAATCACCGGGGTCTAGTACACTGCAAACCAGATTGCCGCCCCATCACGTACAATAAGGTGAGTAGAAGATACCTCACTATCCACCTGTCAATATCGGGCTCGACTTGTCGATAGCGGACCCATTCCTTCAGCCGGTCAAACTCAGCCTAGCTTTACCCCCTCCTCACGAGCAGTAAGGCCCCCTTCCAACTTACCACGAGACAGTAAGAGATGCGGTCTAACGGTATACGGCCCTCATGTGCTCATGCATCCACTCGGTCTAGACATTGGAGCAACCTCTGGAATCAAGAGGGTTTAGGAAATTTTACCAAGGGATATCTATAGGATTCAATGTAGAACAGATTTTCGGTGTCCCATCTAGCCATCCATGATATACCTGTGGAGGCTACAACTTTGATGTCGTTAGGGCGTACAGTGGTCATGTCACACAAATATGAGATGCATGAGTCACATAGTCCAATCATGCATCAATCCTGTGCATACCGTGTGCTCATGTGGGGTAACTCCACCTATTAGGGAGCCCTTTGAACAACCTGCCCTATGGCATATGCAATGGTCAATCACATCTCATAACAAACATGCAGATGATGCGTATGGGCATGTATTATGATGTAATGCTGTCACATACTCATAATCAGTATCGATAATTAGCCTCGACAATCGTCCTTGACAATCGGCCTCGACATTCGGCCTCAATAATTGGCCTCGACAATCGGAATCGGCCTCAGCATTCAGAATTGCCCTCGACAATCGGAATCGGTCTCGATAACCGGTATTGATAATTGGCCTCGACAATCATCCTCGACATTTGGCCTCAATAATTAGCCTCGACAATTAGAATCGGTGAGAATAGGCCTAATGGAAGGTCACACTGTGAACATTCAACAATCATTGCCCATCAATGTGGACATTTAACCAACATTGCTCCTAAGGAGTGGCCTACATAAACATCATTACATACATCATGGCAAAATCACATATCACATCCAACCTTAAATACACAACAGGTGGGCCCTGTACCTGGGCTTCAAATACATTACATGGGCCGCATCACACGGGCCTTAAATAAACAACAGGTAGGCCTTGCACCTGGGCCTCAAATACATCACATGGGTCTCTCATATACATCACGTTGGGCCTCTCCAAAGGTCATGAACACATCACAGTGGGCCTCCTCACGTGGGCCATATATACATCAATGTGGGCCTCTCCAAATGGGCCACAAATACATCATAATGGGCCTCATATCTGTGCCGCATATACATCAGTATGTGCCTCATAACTGGGCCTCAAATACATCACGATGGGCCACAACTCATGGGCCTCAGATATATCACAATGAGCCTTACTCATGGGCTCCATGTACATAAAAGCAGGCCGCATGACATGGACAGCTCGGATCAAACACGTATATCACGTGGGGACCACATGAATGGACGGAGTGAATATATAACATATATATCACGGTGGGTCCTACGTCCTGATGGACGGTGGGAGCTTGGATTACTTCTAAAATCATTTCAATAGTGGCAAGTGCAACATGTGTATCATTGTACACTATCATAGGGGTACATGGCTCAGTAATGTGATCAGCATTGTCCAAACATTGTCCATGTACATCAACACTGTCTAAACATTGTCCAGCACCGTCCAACACATCTGGACGGTGTGGATGAAATAAACACATCACGGTGTGGCCCACACGGCAAAACAGGTGGACGACTTGGGTCTAAAACACATTAAAGGTGGGTCCACGATGGACGAATGGTTTGGATCTAACACATACATCATGATGGGCCCACAGAATTGTTGACGTCAGTACATAGCTATATAGCTGTGCGGTACCTCAGCCAATCCATCCAGCAGGTGGGTCCCACATGGGGCCCACCACATACATATATGTATGCATCTAATATAATATTTTATTTTATTTTATTTTTTATTGAAAGAGGTCCAGCGTCCAGGTTTGGATGCTGGACGGTGTGTATAAAACACATACTCCATGTGGGTCCCACTAATATGGACTGTCTGGATGACTCACGTCCTCAAGCAAGCCCCACCGTCCCACGTGGACGGTGGGTGAAATACATACATTCAAGGCAGTTCCCCACCGTTTGGACGGTCTGATGGGTTCCACCGTCCAATTGAAATAGATATCAAGGTGGGCTCCACGGATCTTGCTGACATCTTATAGATGGACGGTGTGGGATTTTCACACGTGCGGGGTGGGACCTGTAGATGGATGGCATGGAATACAGATACATCACAGTGGCCCCTGCACAACACCGTTCAGGGCAGTGTGGATGTAACACATAATCAGGTGGGTCCCACGTGTGGGCCCACCATCGTTTTGCATCAATTGATATTTGTATTTTTCTCTCCATTCAGGCCTATCCAAAAGGACAGGCAGGTGGATCCTGCCCGCTGGACAAACAGCGTGGATAAAACAATCACATCGTGTGGGGCCCACGTTTTGGACAACGTGGATATACAACAGACACGTCCAGGTGGGTCCCATGTTCATGTGGCTAGACGGCATGGATATACGGCACATGCGTCAGGTGGGTCACACACTCCAAACAAATGGACGGTGTGGACAATGCATATCATTAAGTTGGGCCATCAAAAAGGAGAGAGAGAGAGAGAGAGAGAGAGAGAGAGAGAGAGAGAGAGAGAGATCGGATGGTGATGAAGGGACCCCGCCACTATGGGCCCCTCCTTGATACAATACATATATCAAGATGGGTCCCACCACATGTGGGCCCTTAAATCACAAAATCAATGGTAGAAAATCATAAAATCACCCACCGTTGGATCTCCTCTTCCTTCTTCCGCCAATGCATGCTAGAGCTCCAATGGATGAATTTCAACAGTTAAGATGGACTTTGGATGGTGGGATTGGGTGGTAGGAAGGTGGGCCACACTAGCTTCTCCTCTCTCTCATGGAAATGTTGGACGTGAGTTGCTTGGAGAATGAGGGAGAGAGATGAGAGAGAGAGAGGGTTGTAAGGGAGAGGGATGGGTGTGATGGGTGAGTGAGTGATGGGTGATGTGTACTTTTACATTTAAGGGATGGGTTACTTTGACTTTGGGGTTGCTTGGGGATGGGGTGTTGTACTTGACATATGAGGTGATTGATGGGATGTGATGTGATTGATTTGAAAGATTGTCTTAGGTTTTGTAACGCATGGTGTTTTTCTTGAACTAAACGCAAGCCTACATCTCCTGGCCAGGATATCGCCTCGGCACGTAATACGTGGCGTTGGAACCGCGGCGATGGTGCTGTCGCAAGGATACAAGTGTCAGGCCGAGCCAACTCTGGAATACGGGATACGACTTAGGATCGTGCGCAAACGCCGGTTACAGATCGCGGAAGCCTATGGAATGGTACGGTTTAGGATATGGGTCTTACAACTAAGGTATCACCATGTGTCCTACAGAATGACTGTATTTATGAGTGGTCACACATCACTTTCACCTTTTTCAAAAGGTGAAGCTGCATGGGGTTAATGTTGTACTCTATTTTTGTCCATTCCTATGAGAGCCAATTAAAGAGAGATGTGTAATGTTGCATGACATGCGTAGTGTATCTAAAATCTGTTGAGGAACTCGAAGAGGATTTTGCAGGTGGCGTGTATTGAGCAATGCCACGTCATCCATAAAGTACTAGTGACCGAGTAAACGTGGTTAAGTCAGCAAGGAGACTTGGTATTGAAAGTTTAATACTCGAGTATTGAAAGTTCTCGAGTATTGAAATGAAATCTAACTTAGTATATACATGTGTACGATACCCATTTAATTATCCTAACCTTACGCCTATTCTCCAACATGAATCTGATCATTGAGAATGATCTTCATCCATGGATCAAGTCATCCGACTATTGATTTTAAGACAGGACTATCATATATCTAAGTATCCCCACCTGTTTATCATAACTAACCGCTTAGTTAAATATGTACTGCTAAATAGAGACATCTGACTGTCCACTTTGATTTTGGACCACCCGATTATAGTAAACTAGCTACTTGATTTCCACATCTACACATACACATATCAAGTTGAGATTTTAATCTGTTTATCTTATTCATTACCTATGAATATGCATAACACACCATCAAAACTACAATCTGAGAAACTTACACATGTGAACAAGTTGCTTGAATATAACGGTATACATGTTCTACCTCTTGATCACTCCAAAAACCCACTTGTGCTCATCCGTTCACAAAACCGACTGTACAACTACCTATATACATGATCAGAGTACTAACCATCAAGTTTTTCTATTTTTAACATGTCATCTGATCGTTCATTATATTTGGATCCGCCAAATGGGCTGCCTAAATATCAGAATAAACTGCTTAGTTTGAAGATCGTAAGGGATATATCACAACTACCAGTTGAGTTCTTTATTAGATATATGAAAGTGTTGATTTAGACTTCGGGGCGGTGTAGCCCATTAAAAAAGCATCTTGGTAATCTGTAAGCGATCAAGGTCCAAAATGGGGCGATGGAAAGATAATGAAAAATAAAGAATGTCTGTCAAATTTTAATGCATTTGGATGGTGTAGTCCAACATTATGGATGGTGGAAGTTAGAGAAATAAAAGATGACAAAATCGTAAATACCTAATGCCATTAACCTATACCCTTGAATTCTAAATCATATAGTTCTCATGATCTGTTTTGTGTGAAATTTTATACCATGCCTATTTATTATAAATTAACCATTCACGTTAAATTTTAGTCTTTAAATCATTGTAAAAGTGGCCCAATTGACAAATCAACCACTTAACCATTAATTTTGGTATCCATCGAGTGAAGAAATGTCATGGGTAGTCGTAGTAGGATATTTCCCTTTATATGATTGACTTTGATTTTTTATCATATCGATCAAGTGTGAAATATGAGAACCCCACCTTAGTAGGCTTTTACTTAGCTGTGAAGTTATCCGTTTTAGGTTTACCAACTCTTCTTAAATATAGAGCTTCCAATTGACCTACTTTATACTGTCAATCACAACTCAAATTTAGACCACGCTTTGGCCTCATACGACTACGTGATCATACAAAAATTTAAGACTCGATCTATGATCCTACACCGTTGAATGTTAACCACCTTAAAGCCAATTCCTTCCTTTCTCGCATAACGGGTGAAATTTTAGATTTAGGCTTTTCCCACTATTGATTAACCATTAAACTTTGTCCAATCATTTTCCTATCTTGACTACACATTTCTCCCAAAATTGGGCCCTGATCATTAAGTGTGGACCATTCATTGAAATTAAGTTCATTTTGGCACTCGTTGGGAGAATTTTCAAGATAAGCAAATCTAGATTTCAGATCACCAAGAAAATCATATATCTCGGCTCTATTCGACGAGCTTAACACAATGGATGAATTAGATTTAAAGAAAAATCGTTAGAAAAAGGTAAATTGGAGAAACCCAATCTAAGTGGGATGTGAAACACACCCTTGTTGTGTGTCAAATATTGCATATTCTCCCCTATTGATATTTTGGTTTTATGAACATGATAATGCTTATTGGTATATTTTATACATGTTTGTGTTGTAAGGTGAATCTGAGAGCTTGGATTGAAAAGAATGTTAAAAGCATGGATTTGATGCTCAAGAATCACCAAGCCAAGGGATGGATCTTACAAGACCAAGATTGAAAAATTCACATGCCAAAGATCTAAGGAAACTAAGTGAGGAATGAAGAGAATTGAAGATTTGAAGCGAAGAAAAGAAATTCTGTGAAATTCGACTAGCCCAAGCTCTGGTTCGACTAGCCCAAGTTCTGGTTTGACTAGCTCAAGAAACTTCGGCTCGAACTCCAATGACATTATCTTTCAAATTTACGTGACCTTCGACCAGTTGAAGATTTCACTTGACTAGTCGAAGATGACCTTCAACCAATCGAAGATTGCTCTTGACTAGTTGAAGGTTACGTAGATTTTGCCTGGACTACGTAAATTTGAGGCAGTTTCTAAACTTTTCCAACTTGGTGTGAAAGTTGGACTTCCGCAATTGTAAATAGGAGTTCCTAGGATGCTCTAAAGCATCTTCTAGGGTTTGAGGAGTGGAGAAAAAGAGTGGAGAGCCGCTGCCAAGAGTTTTTCTTCTTCTTCTTTAGTTAATTTTATGTTTTATTTAAGAGTTCTTAGTTCAATCATATCTATGGTTGGCTAAATCTCTTAATTAGGGCTAAGAGGTGAAGCTTGTAGCTTGATTGGGATGTTTACTTCGCTTTGATTCTTATTTATGTTGAACATCATTTATTTCAAGTTTGATTTTAAGAAATATTTTCAGTTCTCTACAGTTTATTATGACTCATATTACAATAAACGCTGCGACAACTGAGAATATCTTCTTTTCTTATTTGAGATTATGGGATTGGTAAATCCTATTGTTCACCATCGTCTCCTGGGCATGGTAGGGTGATGGAATTCTTTCCAATCCTCACAATCCTCATCCATTGAGAATTAGGTCAATGAAAGTTCAGATTTGATTTAATTGCTATATTTTCCAATTGGATAGGATAAGACTCCAATTCCAATTGTGTTACTTGAATCAAGTAAGGTAACATCTTAATAGCTACAAGTGGATCGTTGGCACCCTAGTTCCCACCTTTAAAGTCACAAGTTTCAATTACATTATTCATAAATACTCTTCCCAATTTTTAGATTTTGATTTACATCTTCTTCTAGTTCTAGTTCTAGTTACTTTCAGAAACGTACGAGATTAGTCCCTGTGGATTTGACCTCGGTCTCACCGAGATTATTTATTACATCGCGACCCTACACTTGGGGTTGTGAACAAGTTTTCGGCGCCGTTGTCAGGGACTACGGTTACGCTTTTCTGAATTTAATTAGTTTTAGAATTAAGTTAAGATTAGGATTAACTTTCTGTTTTATTTTTACTTTAAGAATTTTTCTACTTTGTTTTTAGAAACTAACTTTGTTTTCTGTTTTGTAGGATTCTAACATAGCAATCTCTAATCCGGTAATCTCTTTCTAATTCTCTCTCTTATTTTTTTTAGATCTCTTATTTGTTTTAGTTTCCCTAGTTTTATTTCTTAAGTTTAGGTTTAATTACTTAAAGGTTGGGAGTGTTTCATGCCCAAGTGGGTTCATGACAATACTCGACGTCTCTTAAGTGAAGCAGGATTACTTGAAGGGCTGCCTATCCATCACCAAATTAGACACTACTTGAGATCCTTAGAGTTAATAAAAGTGATGGCTGCAAATCAATCTACAAATCAACCTCAACCTCTAGTTGAGGAAATTTAGGATGAGAATGAGGTGCACAACGCATCCCCGTCCCATACATTATGAGATTTCTTACAATAAGGAAGGGTGAGCACACCTTCCTGTCTGATTTTTTCAAAAAATACAGGAAATATAAATATCAAGCCAGGAGTGAACCAACTCCTTCTAAAGTTCCATGGACTTGAATCTAAAAGTCCATATTTACACTTCAAAGAGTATGACGAGATAATGGCTACTTTATATTTTCCTAATGTGTCTGAGGACATGATCAGGCTGAAACTCTTTCCTTTCTCCTTAAAAGAAAAATCTAAGATGTGGTTACATTCACTATGTTCACGATCTATTGGCAGCTGGAATGACATGACAAGGGAGTTCATAAAGAAATTCTTCCAATATCATAAGAGGAACATCATCAGAAAGTCGATCATGAACTTTGCCCAAAAGGAAGATGAAACATTCTTCCAATATTGGGAGCAATTCAAGGATCTTGTCAGTTTATACCCACAACACGGTTTTGAAACGTGATGCATAAAAAATTTCTTCCATGAAGGACTGACATCTTCCATGCACCAATTCGTCAACATAATGTGCAATGGGGAATTCATGAACAAAGATGTCGATGATGTGTGGGATTACTTTAACAAACTTGCTGAAACCGCACAATCATGGGACATCTCCCCAAGACCTAACACGACTTCTAAGCCTATTCAATCAAAGGAGAAGGGTGGAATATATATTTTGAAAGAGGAAGATGACATAAATACTAAAGTGGCTAATCTCACAAGAAAACTCGAGGCTATGAAACTTAAGAAGGATAAGGCTAAGGAAGTTATTTGTGGTATTTGTGCTTGTAATGTTCATACAACTGAAAATTGTCCAACAATACCTGCTTTTTAAGAAATATTGAATGAGCAATCAAATGCCGTAAACAACTACTAGAGTCCTTTCAAAGGAACCGCCTCAAATACTTATAACTCCAGTTGGAGAAACCATCCAAATTTTAGTTGGAAGAATGGATAAACTACTACTCCTCAAAGAATCCTTAACCAATTTTTGGATTAAAGGAAACCTCAAGAGGACCTAGTTCTAAAACATATTCAAGACCAAGAGCTACTCAACCAGAATACGTCACAAGCATTCCAGGATATCAAATCAGCAATAGGAATGGTTGCATCGTCCATGCAATGGATAGAGTCACACTTAACAATTGGAGAGAAAAGGGTTGCTTCCGACTCAAGCTCTCCCCAATCCAAAACCATAATGTGAAATCAGTGGCCCAAGCTCTTTAAATGCAATGGAGCAAACCAAGTCTATCACCACTCTTAGGAGTGGAAAAACAATTGACAAATCTATTCCGGCAAGGGCTAAAAAGTCTAAGGACCCAGAAGAAGACACAGATGATAGACCTAGCACTACTTCACATGAATTAGAACCCGAACCTTTGAGCAAGCCGATTGCTCCATTCCCCCAGCGGTTGATTGCACCAAAACCTCTAACCAACTCACAAGATATTCTAGAGGTGTTGAAACAATTGAAGGTTAACATCCCTCTTCTGGATGCTGTGAAATAAATTCTTTCATATGCCAAATTTCTGAAAGACTTATGCACAACCAAGAGGCAACAAAGTATTAAAAAGAAAATTTTCTTGATAGAAAAAGTGAGTGTCATTCTCAAGCAAGATATGCCATAAAAATATAAAGATCCAGGTAGCCCCACTATCACTTGTATAATTGTGAATCACCAAATTGAGAACGCACTTCTTGACTTAGGGGTGAGCGTAAATTCAATCCCTTATTCGGTCTATGAACATCTGGGTCTAAGTGGATTAAAACCTACCTGGACCACATTACAACTTGTTGATCGCTCAGTTTGCGTACCGAGGGGGATGATTGAGGATGTGTTGGTCCAGGTTGACAAATTTTACTATCCTGTAGATTCTATCATCCTAGATACTCAGCCCATCACAGATTTGAGCACTCAAATCCCTGTTATACTTGGCCGCCTATTCCTTGCTACATCCAATAATATCATCAATTGTAGAAATGAGGTCATGTATTTGTCTTTTGGAAATATGACATTGGAGTTCGATATCTTTTCAACATGAGCAGACAGGGAGAGGATGACGATGAGGCCCACGACATTAATGTGATAGACTCTTTCATGAAAGATAGAACTCTGATGACCTTATCCTCTGACCCTCTAGAGAAGTGCTTGACCCACTCCCCTGATTTAGATAATGACATGATTAGGGAGATAAATGTCATGCTCGATGTTACGCCGGTACTTAAAGTTAACTAGTGGAGGCCACAATTTGAAGAATTACCCCAAACAGGTGTAGTGCCTCTACCGTCTAGCCTCAAAGCACTGAAGCTTAACCTAAAACCTTTGTACTCTAATCTCAAATATGTTTATTTAGGTTAAGATGAGACATACCCGGTGGTGATTTCTTCCCACCTTGAGCAAGAATAGGAGAGTATGCTTATTTCTACTCTCATTGAGCACAAAGGAGCCCTTGGATGGTCAATTGCTGACCTTAAGGGAATCGACCCATTGATTTGTACTCACCGCGTTCATCTCGAGGATAATGCAAAGACCTCCTGGTAACCACAATGTAGATTAAATCCAAATATGAAGGAAGTGGTTAAGGCCAAGGTACTTAAATTGTTGGATATGGGTATTATACACCCCATATTCAATAGCCAATGGGTGAGTCCAACTCAGGTGGTTCCTAAGAAGTTCGTAATCACCATCGTAGCCAGTGTCAACAATGAACTTGTGCCAACTAGAGTTAGTACTGGTTGGAGAGTGTTCATTGACTACAAAAAGTTGAATACCATCACGAGGAAGGATCACTTTCCTTTGCCCTTCATTGATCAAATCTTAGAAAGGCTAGTTGGTCACTCTTACTATTGCTTCCTTGAAGGATATTTAGGATACAATCAGATAGAGATAACGCTTGAAGATTAAGAGAAGACAACATTCACATGTCCTTATGGCACCTTTGCTAACCAAAGGATGCCATTCGGACTGTGTAATGCCCCTGCCACTTTTCAACGATGCATTTTGAGTATTTTTTTTGATATGGTGGGGCAATATTTAGAGGTCTTCATGGATGACTTCTCTATCTTTGGTCGATCCTTCATCGACTTTTTGGAAAATCTGAAAAATGTGCTGAAGTGACGTGAGAAAAAGAATTTGATACTAAATTGGGAGAAGTGTTATTTCATGATTCGTAAGGGAATTGTTTTTGGAAATATCATTTTGTCCAAGGGAATTGAGGTGATAAGGCTAAAATTGATCTTATCTCTAACCTACGTCCACCTAAGAGCATACGAGACGTGCGATCCTTCTTAGGACATGCCAGATTTTGCAGACAATTCATAAAGGACTTTAGTCACATCTCTCATCCTTTATGCAATCTACTTCAAAAGGATGTACCATATGTGTGGACCAAGCAATGTTACGAAGCTTTTCAAAGCTCAAGGGCATGTTAACCACCGCTCCTATCATGCAGCCACCTAACTGAAGCATTCCTTTTGCTATTGGGGTGGTGTTAGGCTAGAGAAAAGAAAAGAAGCCCTATGTTATTCACTATGCAAGTAGAACTTTAAATCCTACCCAAGTGAATTACTTTACTACGGAGAAGGAACTCCTAGCCGTAGTATTCACTTAGGACAATTTTAGTTCTTACTTAATTAGATCTAAGATCATCATCTACATTGATCATACGCTGCTCAAGTACCTTCTTTCTAAGAATGATGCTAAGCCTTGCTTGATAAGATGGATCCTCCTACTCTAGGAATTTGATTTGGAAATACGAGATAAAAAGGGAGTAAAGAACGTAGTGGCTGACCATCTTTCAAAACTTGACCTTCTTGATTCCCTTGAGACGACACCTATAAACGACATGTTCCTTTATGAACAACTATTTAAACTCTTCCACTTACCTTTATTTGTTGATATTGCTCATTATCTTGCCACAGGTTTCACGCCAACACATTGGACTGTGCAAGATAAGAAAAAAATTATTCACCAAAGTTCGTAAGTTCTTTTGGGATGAACCATTTAAATATTCTCCAGACCAAATTCTAAGGAGATGTGTACCAGATAATGAACACCAAAGTGTCATCTCCTTCTGTAACTCTCAGGCTTGTGATGGTTACTTTTCTGATAAAAAGACTACGACCAAAATTCTGCAGTGCGGCTTCTATTGGCCCATTATGTTCAAGGACACTCATGAGTTCTTAAAAGCTTGTGAGCGTTGCCAGAAATTGGGAGTGTTATCCCATCGAAATATGATGCCTCTGAATCCCATACTGATCATTGAATCATTTGACTGATGGGGCATTAATTTCATGGGGTAATTCCCCCAATCCTTTGGAAATTTATACATTAGCAATAGATTATGTCACTAAATGGGTCAAAGCGATCTCGTTCCAGAATAATGACCATCGAATGGTCATTAGATTCTTAAAAGAAAACATCATTTCCCGGTTCAGAATGCCTCAGGTCATCATTAGTGATAGAGGTTCACACTTTTACAATAGGCCATTTGTGAACTTAATGAAGAAATATGATATCTCACATAAAGTGAGCACTTCATACCACCCACAGACAAGTGGGCAAACTGAGATTTCCAACAGGGAGATTAAACATATTTTGGAGAAATGGTTAACCTCGTTTACAAGGATTGGTCAATTCATTTGACTGATTCTTTATGGGTATACCGTACAAATTTTAAGACCCTAATCAGAATGTCTCCCTTTAGACTCGTCTATGAGAAAGCTTGCCACTTACCTGTGGAGTTGGAACATAAAGCCCATTTGGCCATCAAACATCTAAATTTTAACCTGGACAATGCTGGCTCGTTGCAAAACTTTAGTTAAATGAACTCAAGGAAATCCGGAATAATGCATACAAGAACTAGAGAATTTACAAGGACAGGATGAAGGTGTTCCATGGCAGGAACATCCTTCGGAAATCATTTTTGATAGGATAAAAAGTCATTTTGTACAATTTTTAGTTACATCTTTTTCAAGGCAAACTCCGATCTCATTGGACTGAGCCTTTCATAGTTACTAATGTTTATCCTCATGGAGCCATTGAGATAAAGAATCCGAACAATGGCAATGCTTTTAAAATGAATGGACATCGTTTAAAGCCATTTGTTGAGAAATTTGATTTAGAGGACATGTTCATACCTCTGATTGATCATATTTACCAGGATTGACCTCCTAGTCTGATGGAGGTGTAGTTAGGTTTATTGCTTTCATAGAATTTAAGATTAAGATAGCTTTCTTTCCATTTGTTTAATCTTTGTGCTAACCCAAATTCACATTCAGATCCTTGAAAAAAGCCTCAAAATTCCTTCTTCAGGTACTATCTTTCCATTACTTCTCTTTTCTTTTCGTTGCCTCTTTTACATTAAATACTTATATATTTTACATTGAGGACAATGTAGATTTTAGGTTGAGGGGTGTGGATTAGGTAAACTAATTAGTATTTTCTTAGTTACTGAGCAAAAATTTTAAAAATTTTTAATTTCTCAAACTAAAAACCCATTTGGAAGAGTTTGTGCACTTAAGAATGTTTTGATTATAATAAGATTGAGATTGAACTTTGAATTGTTACAGTTTGATTAACTAACTAACCTATGCCCTAAGTTCTTACACTTAATTGATTAAGAGAAAGTTTGAATATTATGTTAACCTAAATCACAAGACACATTCAATTTACTTTCTGTAATTACGCTAGAATTTTTAATGGTTAGTATGTAAATCATTAATAGATGCAGAGAATTTAGTCTGGAGAATTTTATCCACCTTAAAAGATGAAATGAACCAGTTAAAAAAAATAGGAGATCGACAAAGGGGTCATTTATGATGAAAAGACTAAAAAAAGTTTAAAAAAGAATTAAAAATTCTGAAAAGAATCTGAAAAGAATGAATAGAAAAAAAGTGACCGTCGATATAAAATCAAAAAATTGAAAAAGAAGGAGAAGGGGATAAGTTCAGAATAAGCACTTGAGTTTTGAACTACTCTTATTATGATGAACATGTCTACCATTATGAAATAATAGTACTCTCATAGGAAGTAATTTGATTTTCACTGAACACATTGAAAAACATGCTATAGAAACTTATGCTCTAAAAAAATTAATAAAGAACTGATTTGATTGACTGCTTATATGATTTGGCTCTAGGTTTTCAAAGTCTCACTTTCTCATCTTAATTCTACTCATTCATACTCAATTATACAAAAGATTATTTTCTGAAAAAAAAAAGGTTTGAATATTGAAATTGAGGTTCACTTCATGCATGTTTTGCTCGGGATTAACAAAATGCGGGTTGGGGAGTGTGTTGAGTGTTAAATATTGCATATTCTCCCCTATTGATATCTTGGTTTTATAAACATGATAATGCCTAATGGTATATTTTATACATGTTTGTGTTGCAAGGTGAATCTGAGAGCTTGGATTGAAAAGAATGTTAAAAGCATTAATTTGATGCTTAAGAATCACCAAGGCAAGGGATAGATCTTATAAGACCAAGATTGAAGAAATGAGCTGAAACATGTTGTGTTGAATCTGTAAATGAAATAGAACTTGTTATGGAGCTGCCCATGCATTGATTTTACTAAAACTATATCTGCCTGATGTGAAACGCATGTATGGATGTCGTGATTGGTGTGTATAATGCATAATTTCCCTATGGATAGGCCGATTACCCAGGAATTACCTAGGCGGTCCTTGTTTGACTTGTCCCAAAGTTAATCTAGCCCAACAGTTGAACCGATGAAGTACTAGTAATTGATAAATTTGATACTTCATCTAATCAGACTGATTCTGAACTAAGGATTGTTAAAGATCATCCAACCACACAAATTCTTGAAAACCCTCTCACTAGTGTTCGTACCCGTAGACAACTTGAGGATATATGTAATTACGTATGTTTTACATCCCAGATAGAACCATCTAATGTAAAAGAAGCTCCTGCGGATGAAAACTGGATTGTTGCGATGCAAGAAGAACTTAACCAATTTGTGAGAAATGATGTTTGGTATCTCGTACCTAGACCTAAAGATAAATACATCATTGAAACCAAATGAATTTTCAAGAATAAGTCTGATGAGCTTGGCAATATAATTAGAAACAAGGCTAGACTAGTGGTACAAGGTTACACACAAATTGAAGGCAGTGAGTTTGATAAAACCTTTGCACCAGTAGCACGTCTTGAATCAATTAGACTCTTTATATCCATTGTGTGTGTTAAAAAGTTTAAGATTTACCAAATGGATGTGAAAAGTAATTTTTTAAATGGTGATCTGCATGAGGAAGTCTATGTTGAACAACCGATGGGTTTTAAAGACTCCAAAAATGTTGATCATGTGTATCGCCTTAAAAAGGCACTTTACGGTTTAAAACAAGCTCCTAGGGCATGGTACGAGAAACTGACAAAGTTTCTATTAAGCCATAATTTTTAAATGGGATGTGTTAATAAGACTCTATTTATCAAAAAACATGATGATCACATTTTAATAGTACAAATTTATATTGATGATATCATTTATGGATCTACCTGTGCTGACATGACATCTTAGTTTGAAATGAGCATGGTTGGGGAATTAAATTATTGCCTTGGGTTGTAAGTAAAGCAAAAACCTAACAGAATGTATATTTCTCAATCTAAATATGTTATGAATTTGATTAAGAGATTTGAATTTGAGAATGGTAAGAAATTTGATACTCCTATGAGTACAACTTTGAAACTCTCAAAAGATTTTAAAGATAAAAATGTGGATCCGAAATTATATCATAGTATAATTAGTAGTTTACTGTATTTAACTACTAGTAGACCTAATATCACTCTAAGTGTTGGTATTTGCGCTAGATATCAGTCTGAACCTAAAGAGTCGCACTTGACTGCTGTTAAGCGGATTATGCGATATGTCGCAAGTACTGTTAATCTCGGTCTCTGGTATTCACATGAGACTAGTGTTCAATTAGCTAGGTACTCGGATGCTGACTGGGCTGGTAATCTTAATGATAGAAAATCAACTAGTGGTGGTTGCTTCTATATTGGAAACTGTTTAGTTTCTTGGTTTAGCAAGAAACAAAGTTCTATATCACTATCAACAGCTGAAGCTGAATATATCGAAGCTGGTAATGTGTGTACACAGCTTGTTTGGATGAAACGTATGCTAAGTGACTATGGAATTAAACAGGATTCTATGTTATTATATTGTGATAATTCCAGTGCCATAAATATTTCAAAAAATCCAAATTTAGCATTCTCATACTAAGCACATTGACATTAGATTTCATTATATTCGAGAATTAGTAGAAGAAAAGGTTATATCTTTGGAATATATCCCTACTGAAAATTAATGCGCTGACATTTTCACTAAACCACTCGACAAAAGAAGGTTTAACAAAATGAAATTTGATTTTGGCATGTGCATTTTAAAGTGATTATTTATGCCTATTTGTATCATAGTGTATATAATTGCTTGATTTGTTTTCATATTTTTGAATATAATGCTGGAAATCAGTTTTTCTAGTCGGTACATGACCAGTCGTGCTACGACCGATCGTGTACATCCACGACCAGTCGTGAATCGCATGAATCTCTTATAATTTGGGGAGATGGTTAATCTTCTTCATTTCTTCTTCTCTCTCCTTCGAGCCGACGCACGACCAGTCGAACCCATTCTTCAAAATCTTCAAGGTTAGTACTCCATTTGCATTTTTCTTGTAGATTTATGTCTAGATTTCTTCTATTTGACTCTTGAAGTTATCTATTTTCAAATTTCGTTGAGATTTAGTGTTTTTCTTGGGTAAAATCTGATTTGAGAAAACTCACTTCTCAATCCTTTGCAACTCTCTATTTTCTTGAAATCCTTGTTGCAAATAGCATCTAGAGGTAGAAAAACAACATCCCGTGGTTCTTCTTCTTCCTCTAGATCAGCCCCTATTACTAAGCGTCATCTTCAGGCTCCCAAGGATGATCCATCCTATGTTCAGGACATCAGATTACGTAATGTTATTGTTAAACATCCTGTTGATATTAATCATGTTGCTCCATTTGAGATCCTTCCTATGCTCCAAGCTGTAGGTTGGGATAACTTATTACATTGAGGTGGGCCAGCATACCGGTCCATTGCCCACTCCATGTTTGCATGCATATGTGATTTTTCATTAGAAAATTTATCTTTTAAGATAGCCACTAGAGAAGGACCATTTGACGTTGATCGTCATTTGATTTCAGCTCTTATGAAAATTCCTGTGAATGATGAGGGCATTCCTATCCATAAATTATCTGAAAAACCCTCTGTATCTGAAAAATGTATGCTCACTAAAAATTTATGTAATTTAGATGTTCAATGGACTCATAAAGGGAATGCGCTTCCTTCAAAATATTTGTTACCCAAATACAGAGTTCTTCACAAAATCTGTGTCTAACTTGTATCCTCGTTCGGGTAATAAATCTGAATTGACTTCCTTTATGGTCCGTGTTCTTCATGTTGTTCCTAGCGGTGCTCATGTTTGTCTACCATCCTTGATTTGTCACTCTATTATTCAGTTTCGACTCCATCCCGGTCACAGTGACATTCATTTTGGATATTTGATGACTGTGTTGGCTACGCATATGTTAGTCGATATGCCGGTTGGAGAGGCCCCATCCATCATCTGATATTTAACAATTTTAATATCAATAAGATGAAACTTGATTTACTTTCTGGTCAAGGTGTTGGTGGTAGCAATGTTGAAGCTGAACATGAGGAAGAAACTAGTGATCATCCTCCTGCTGATATTAACATGGATGATATATTTGAAGAACTTGAATCTAATTCTGGAAATGATCCAGATTATGAGTCTTCTAAATTTGATGCACGTCTATGTGCATTGGAAGATAAAGTTGAGAATATGAATGCTAAGATAGAAAACATGTCTGTTGCCCATGATTTACAATTCAAGTATATGGGCAAATATCTTAAGTGCTTGAACAAGGGCATGCATCAACTTGATCCTTCCATCCCTGCTCCTTCATCTGGTTCTGATTAGATCTTTTAAGTTAGCTGGTTTGTTATAACTTTATTACTCTTGTATTAGCTTAACTGGTTTTGAGACTGTAGCTATTTTTGACTTAGCTCTGTATATGAATCATGTGGGCTGTTTATGCTGGTTAATCATATCATGTCTTGTTTCCACTTATATATCTCTTTCCTTATTTCTCCTCAGCCATTTGTTCTATGCTTCCTTTGTCCTATTGCGACAAAAAGGGAGAGAATGGATATGAATGTGACGTGTGTCTAATGAATGATTATGTTATGAGGAGGGAGTAGCATTGTATGTTACTCAGGGGGAGTATGTGTAGAAGTGGACTGTATGTTATGTTGAATATTGATTTACAGGTTTGCAGGATCATGTATGCTGGTTGATAACAACTGGTACATGATATAACAACTGGATCATGATTCTTTAATCAGATATTCTGTGTTATGTAACATATCTTGGAAGTGTATTTTGTCACTAATTTGACAAAGGGGGAGATTGTAAGTGTTATAGTTTATAACCCTTTTTCTTGTCAAATTTGTGGTGCCAAAGACACTGTTATGCAGCTTGTATCTGTGAAAAACAATGCTCTACTCAAGCTCAGCTTTGATTGACAGGCACTGTTCACAAGTCAAGATCTCAAGAAGCTTTCAAGTTCAACCTCAAGATCTCAAGAAGTTTTCAAGTTTGAGTTCCATCAAGACTACAAGCCTTGCTACTTTCAAAGGTCTCGTCTCTAAGTTTCAATGTCCTTACTTCACTATTGAGGTATGACTGACCTTAGGTTGACCTTTAGAGTAGGTCATTCTGGATATATAATTCATATGTTTTATATATGTGAGTTTAGGCCATTCTATGACTAGTCTTATCACTACTTTGACCTGTTTAAGAATTTCCTAGATCAGTCATAAGGTTGTTGCAAAATTCGAATATTTTCTATTTGGCTTCGACTAGTCTTAGGGTTTGTTTGACTAGTCATATGAACAGTGTCGACTGTTTCTTCAACCTGTTGTAGAGCTACGACTCAATGTACAATGTTGAAGATTGTCTATCTTTAACTAGTCGTGTGAAACCTACGACCAGTCGAAGGGGACCTGTGACCAGTCGTGAAACCGCCAGATCTTATCGTGCCTAAATTTTCAAATATTTGTTGGTTCTACAACCAGTCGTAGAGTTCTTTAGACCAGTCGAAGACGTGATTTGTTCACCTATAAATAGAGCACGGATTTCAGAATAAAATATGAAATTCAAGCTAATTTAATTCGGCCTTCTGAGAGATAAGTATGTGCTTCATTTTAAGCTAAGTATGCATATTTTATATTCTCTTTCTTTAGTTTTCCTTATTTAATTTTGTTCCTGTATTCCAATCTTATTTGAAAAGTGGAATTGCTGTATTCCATCTTCTTGGAATCAAAATCAAATAGAGCTACGCCCAATTGGTTTAATTTAAAATATGTTAGAACTTAGAACCATTACAAAGAGAGTATTGGACATTGAACTTTGATATTCAAATCTCTACTCCGACTTAGTTCTTCTGAGCTGCTACAACGAAGGAGAAAGTCAGGTATTTTACATTTATGTAATTTACTTTCATTTGATTTTCTTTTGGGATTTGCCAGAAAAATCTCATTATATTGGTTATCTGAGGAGAGCCAGGAAAACTCAGAAGAGGAGTTTTTTAATTTTGTAAGTCCACAGAGAAAAACACAATTGTGAAGGTTTTGAGTGAACTTGGAAAACCTATCTTTAATAGTGAACGCTGATATCCCTTGTGTGAGGATATTAGGAGTGGAGTAGCGCTGTGTGGCTGTTGTTGAATAGCTGGTGTACACATAGGTGAACCACTATAATTTTTTGTCTTATGGTTTGAATGCTTGCTTAAGTTTTATATCTCTTTTCATTCAGATTTGTGGAATGCATGTGTGGATGTGAATGTTGTAAATTTTACATTTTAAGCACAGTGGGAATGTTGTAATAATTTAGTTTTAAATTCTTACAATTTATTTCAATTCCTTGCTATTTATTTATTCCTTTCCGATTTGAGTTGTTGATACAAAAGACGTTATAGAAATAAGGTTGTCCTGCCATAAACCTTTGGTTTTTATGGTGTAAGGTTGTCCTTAGAACTGAATTCGTATCAACCTCTCAATACTTTTTTAGTGAGGTTGCTTTTATTTCAGCATTATGATTTGATTTAGTTTATTTGACTATCTATCTTTCTTTATTCTGCTGTTAAAGTTTTATTTTGGTATCGTCATATTCAGCCCCCCTCTCTAGGATGTATAGCTAGGCCATTTTAGCGATGGGTGGAGAGAGAGAGAGAGAGAGAGAGAGAGAGAGAGAGAGAGAGAGAGAGAAAGTTAACTTTGGGAATGGAAAGGGATGAGTTGTTTGTACTTGTGATATGGTGTATATTTGACTTGATTGATTGATTGATTGATTGATGGGATAGGTTGTAAAGATTCTCTTAGAGTTCACACGTGCGGCGTTTTCTTACTTGTGATGGTGTTAAATACGATTTATATTATTAAATCTCGAGGATGAGATTTTCTTTAAGGGGGGTAGATCGTAACACCCCGTACTTTGAATACTCGGGTATTACCATTAAACCGTAGGAAGTATTTAGGCGTATAACGACTTGTATTTAAATCTTAGACACAACTTGCAATTAGGATCAACCATTCGCTAATTTATATTAAGACGGACCATTACATTCGTAAAGAAACTTATTTTGAGATTTCAATCGCCTTGGTTGACAAGTCAAACCACCCAACATTAATATTGAACTCCTAAAATCATTTTATATTAGGTTTAGAAACTACTTGACCATCAATGTTACGAAGATTGACAAATTTAGATAAAAATGACCACAAATTCCATAGTAAGTCGTAATAAATTTATAATCATGTAGTGTGACCCTCTTACTCACATCATCTACCTTAAAATAGGACCCTAGGTTCCAAGAACCTTTCATTACCAAACTACCTAAACAACCTCCCCTTAAAATTACACTAATAGGCACTTAAACCAGGAATTTTGATTTATATGATCATCTGAGTGGTGAATCTGTATGAAAATTGGTCAAACGGTCATTAGTGGACCTTCCAAGACAAATGGACGGTGTGGATCAGCTCAGATCATCGCAGGGACCCCACGTCTGATCTGTGCGTGTGTACAGATAACGTGCACACGCCGTGCACAACACCTAGCATCGGGTCAAACGACTGTTGACCCGATGAAAATAATGAAATTTCAAATTTTCAAAAACTCCCACCCATCGTCTGCTCAAACTGGACCACGTTTGTCGATGAAATCACCGCCCATATGAATACCAAAACAAAATCCACACCGTCCATCTAATTTTTAGGGTCCCACCGACCACGACCATGACGATATTGCAAATTGAAAATTATCCTCGCCGTCTCTGTTAATAACTCAGCAAACGATGCACAAGGACGCTGCTGACGAGGAAGCTATGTCCACATCCGCCGCACCTCTGACCAATCCGACCGTTAGAAACGGTCTGGCGGAGGCCACGTACTCAGAGAAAGGCCGCGTCACCCCTAGCATTTCCGGTTATAGCCCTCTTCTCAGCAAAAAGCGGAAAGAAACCTTTCCATTCTTAGCAACTACCCATCCCGTCCATCCCTCAACTTCTGAAAGCTTCATCCAAGTTATCTTGAGCGTACAATCTAGGGCTTCTTGAAAATATCATAATGAAGGACGAGATATTGACGAGTCGCAGCTACGGCTCGCACCGAGGCCACTTCAAAACAATTATCATCACCACCGTATATACCCACAGTTGAATGAAATCCACATCACTTATGGGCCATATGAAGACCGTCCAAACGGCCCTGATCTTTAGATTAGCCACTCAGTTAGGAAATGCCATTATCGTCCGTTATCTTCCTTAAACGGACTGTGGGTACCCACCTTTTGCGTGGATGGTCCATTCGTCCATCCAAGTCGTCCATCGCGTGGCCCTTTCCCTCTAATGCTCATTAGAGCCTAGATCAGAACCCCATACATTGGAACAGAGGTATGGTGAGTCCCTGTCTGTAGTCGTTCTCAACTATTTCATGTTAACTCCACACTAATCCCAGTGATTAGCGAAAGAAGAGTCCAGAAACAGTAAGTCTATAAATAGTCATTCCATTAGAGCGTATCCCAAGGTAAACTAAAGGGAAAAGAGAAAGAGATCGAGAGAAGAAGGGAAATAGCACCGCTGGGGCGAGTTGCAGGTTGTGTTGCAACCCGACTCAGTTAGGGTCGCTCGTCTTTCTGAGAGAGGATATAGGAAGTGAGAAAAGAGCAGAGAGAGAGAGAGAGAGAAGTGAGATTGAGAGGGAAGGAAAGGGGAATAGAGAAATAAGGAGAATGAGCGAGGCAGCTGCTGGAACGAGTTTCTAGCCGCTGTTGAGATTCGACCTTCCCTGTGCAGTTGTCGTCGTCCTAGCAGATTCCCAGAGCTGAGTCCGTGATCGAGTTCTCTGACTAGAGCAAGATACAACCCATCTTGCTGCTTTCAACAGCTGAAAACACCCCCATCTAACTGCTGTTCCGCCGGTGTGGTACTAGAATCGAGTCAGTGAAGCGACTTTCCTGATTTTCGACGAGCTTGGGCAAAGCACACCTCGTTCGGACCCTTCCAACGTCCGAAAACCGTCCCTGGTCAGGTACCCACACCCATCCTCCCACTATTATTGACAAACTTCACTCTCCCGGCCAACTGTGTTCACCGTCACCCCAACTCAGTGACGTGTTGAGTGACTCACCTCTGCATTTCTTGGTGTGGGCCCTGGTCTGAATCCATGGCTATGGTCAGTTTGCCTCGGGCAAGGGCCAGCACCCCGAACCAACCTCAAATTCGCCATACCCGGCTGGTCATGGAGGTCATCTGAGTCAACTCACTACTGAGTCAGAAACTCAGGGGTGTTTCAGGAATGGAAAACCTGACTCAATTGGGCCTTAAAAATAGTTCACCCCAGTTATCTAGAAACCCCAGCCATGGACGTCCCAGATTTGCCCAATTGGGGGCTGACCCGACCGGTTTTTCAAGTGTGTCGACTCTATACTTAGTAGCGGGCAGACTCGGTCAGTTTCCTGACTGAGTTATGCTGACTCCAATCATCTAAGGATGACTTGGATAACATTAGATTCAATGGAATCATTAACCGAACCAAGTGGTTAATAAAACTCCCATAGACTAACTCAACTCATTGTTAGTTAACAACCCCAACCGACTCTATACTTAGTAGCGGGCAGACTCGGTCAGTTTCCCGACTGAGTTATGCTGACTCCAATCATCTAAAGATGACTTGGATAACATTAGATTCAATGGAATCATTAACCAAACCAAGTGGTTAATAAAACTCCCATAGACTAACTCAACTCATTGTTAGTTAACAACCCCAACCGAGTAAACTTGGCCGTGACTCTCTAATGCTTTATAACAATTTCTCCAAGTACAACCAACAACTGTTTACCTTAGAAGACACTCCTACCTACAATATGTCTAATCAAGATCTTTATATCCACATCTCAAACCAAGCGGAACTTGCAATCTAGGTGAGGAACGTCCCACATTGCTTCATTCATTTCATTGAACTCCAGGCTAGTTCGAGCCTAATGTTTAGGGATGCTAAAGTTGTGATTTCATTTCTCTGTTCATTGACCAACTTTGAGTGAATGCCTAGAATTGTTACTATTATTCAATTAAGGACTTGTATCATACTCCATGTTTGAGATTGCTTAGTTACATGTGCATTTCTATCTGTCAAGCATGAGGCAAGAGATCTTATCCCCAATCATATTATGAATAGTATTACATGCACATTCCTATCTGTTAAACACGAGGATAGAGATCTTATTCACAATCATATTATAAATAGTAGAATTTCCTATTACACTCAACATATGCTAGATTCATTCGTAGTTAAATCTGATTTGTTCTAAAATTTGGAACAAAATGGTGTAGCGAATTATCTTTTCTAGTTCTGTTTTCTATGATGAACAAGAGTCAATACTTCATTTTACATTTCACATGTCTCATATCTATAAGATCTAAACTTAGTCTTATGTTTTATATAGTATTTTAGAAATTGCTTGACCTTGGGTGTAGCACTACTAGTGGTGATAAGAATCATGGTATTTCAATTCACTAAATGAGATCATGTATGATGTTACCTTCCATGAGGAATGTTGGGTGAGTTCCCTAATTACATTCCATATGTCACATTTATGGGCCCCATTGGTCCTAGAAAGGGGTATATGGAATTATATTGAACTTACATTAGATTGTCTGACATCCTATTATGAGACCATGAGCTTGGCCATATTTATGAAAGTGATTTTGTTAATATCATGGAGTGCACATGAGAATCATGGTGCATGACATCCGCGCATGACATATGAGTTTTTTCGAGTGCTCAATGTAAGTCACACCTTGTATGATTTACTGAAGGTCCTATCCCTTTAGTGGACTCACAGAACATGTGCAATTGTGCCACTTTGGGTGCTCTCTATTTATATGAGGCCTTTTCGGGGTTTAGGCACTCTTCGGGCATACCTCGCGTATTTTTTCAGGAGTCAGGATATCCTTGGGCACACTCACTTTCATGGCCTTTTCCAGGTAGTTCACCTACCGCGGGCAGTCTTTTATTTTAACAGCTGGATGTGCATCCCCAGGTCTGTGACTTGAGCATACATTCATACATTCATACATTTATTTACAAGTTCATGTTATCCTCCTTACTATCTGAATAAGTAGTTTAAACTATCTTGGAATGATGTGATATGCATGAATCTATGAGGAAAATTCTCACTGAGTTTTCACTCACCCAATCGTGCGGTTGCACCAAATAGATACTGGTATGATGAACAGGTGGAGACCCCTATGACGGGAGCTTAGGGATAACTAAGGAGGAGCTCAGCAAGGAGAGCCTTCGTACCGATGTAGTTGAGCCATAGGAGCTCAACTGATAATTTTGAATTTGCATATTTTTATGTTTTATACTTTACCTTTTACTTGGATTATAATAAAAATTTCCCTGTTGTGGGATTCCATCTTATTCCCATTTACATGTATTAAACTTCCTTTTTATTACTCTTGATATCCTTGACTTATGTAGAGATTTCTTTACTTCATGCTTTAAAATTTACCATTAATCGGATGTATAATGGTCCACTTCATAACGTAATACTCGGGTTCTCAATGAGGAGCGAGTATCCTCGGGTTATGAGAATCAGGGTGTTACAAAAAAGGATATACAAAATGTAAATGTACTTATCTGAAAATCCTCCTCTTGAAGAAGCCCAGTAGAACCAATTCGATGTAAACAAAGATGTTCAATGTTTAGTCTCACAGATGAAAAGGTTCTGTTCTAAATGATTTTTAAATTAAATGAACCTAGGCTAGGTTGAATTGATTTTGATCTCAAGAAAGGGGAAAATACAAATCCCTTCTTAAAGTAAGATTGGAATAAAGATCTCAAAATCAAATTACAAAAGCTAATTAAAGAGAATCTAAAATGAACACAATATAGCTTAATAATATCACAAACTTATCTCTTAGAGTGGTGTCTTGATTTCGCTTGTATGAATGAATAAACTCTAAAATTCATGTTCTATTTATAGGTGAAAATATTATTCACTCGATTGGTCTAAGGGTCGATTCGACTGGTCGAAGGACCAACAAAATTTCAAATTTTCTGGCGAGATAAGATAAAGTTGTTACCCGACTGGTTGAGTGACCTCTGCTCAAATGGTCGAGCAATGTACTCGACTGGTCGAGTGACACCAGAAAAGTTTGCTGGACTTTGAGTCGAGCCTGCACGACTGGTCGAGCACTATTCACTCGACTGGTCAAGTAGTCTCCACGACTGATCGAGAGTCCAACAGAAAATTTTAAAAATTCACAACAAACCTTGGAATGGTCGAGAAAACTCTTAGACTGGTCGAGCCAGTACTTGGACTAGTTGAACAAGGATTAAGATAGTCGATAAATTGACCTATAAACATATGAAATAACCCACGTAAAATATGCAATGAATATGACACAACCTAAGGTCAATCTAGGGTCATCCAAACCTGTTTGTGAGTAGGAACAAATGAAACATCATTTGCTTCAGAATCTTAATATCTTGTGATATATGAAGCTTTAGTTCGATCTCTTGAACTTGAGCTTGAGTTACGCTTGAGTTCTTGAGTCTTTAGCGTACCGTTGTTGAACTTCAAACTTGAACTTGAGTTCTAGAATTTTAGCTTGAAACCATGAACTTCAACACTCTTCACTTCAACTTGAAGATGTAGGCATGTTCGATGAAGATCCAAAGAACTTTAAAATGTATGAACCTGATTACTTCAATTCAAAGTATGATACAAATACTAAATGGTTTGGCACAATAAAATTTGATAACATTACGGGTGCTACATTTACACAATAGCATTTACAATAAATTACCAACATTATGTATCTTATACTTCTAAAATCAAGGATAGCCTTCAAAATCACTTCAACTTCATAAGAATTTTTAGGAAAAAATTAAAAAAATTCACAATTTTTGCTTAAGACCAAGAAAATACTGATTAGGTAACCTAATCTCCCATCCCTAACCTAAAATATACATTGTCCTCAATGTAAAAGATATAAACATGCAATACACATGATGCAACAAAAGTAAATGAGAAGTGATGGAAAGATAGTACCTGATGACGGAGTTAAGCGGCTTTTTTCTTAAAGACATTTCAGCAAGAAGGCGGCTCGGCACAAGAGTTTATCCAACAAAAGCAAACTATCCTAAAACAACTAGAAAGCAAACTAACCTAACGGTCTAAAGCCGACTAACCTAGGATGATAAAAAAGCAAACTACCCTAGTCCTATGAAAGCAATAAACCTACCTATACCTCCAACAGACTAGGAGATCAATCCTGGTAAACATGATTATTCAGAGGCATGGACATATCCTCTGAATCAAATTTCTCAACGAATGGCTATAATCGATATCCATTTACTTTAAACTCATTGTCATTATCTGGATTTCGAATCTCGACAGCCCCATGAGGATAAAAATTGATAACAGTGAAAGAGTTGGTCCAACAAGATCGGAGCTTACCCGGAAAGAGATGTAACTGAGAATTATACAAAAGGACTTTTTGACCTGGCATGAATGATTTTTGCAAAATGTGTTGGTCATGAAATGCCCTCATCCTGTCCTTGTAAATTCTCGAGTTATTGTATGCATCGTTCTGGATTTCTTCAAGTTCATTTAACTGAAGTTTACGCAGTGAGTCAGCATTGTCCAGATTGAAGTTTAGATTTTTGATCGCCCAGTAGGCTCTATGTTCCAACTCCACAGGCAAGTGATAAACCTTCCCATAGACAAGTCTAAAGGGAGACATTACAATAGGGGTTTTAAATGCAGTACAGTAGGCCTATAAGGCATCGGTTAATCGGATTGACCAATCCTTACGATCGAGGTTAACCATTTTCTCCAAATTGTGTTTGATCTCCTTATTGGAAATCTCAGCTTGCCCACTTTTCTATAGGTGGTATGGGGTACTCACCTTATGAGAGATATCATATTTCTTCATTAAACTCTCGAATGGTCTATTATAAAAATGTGAGCCCCCATCGCTAATGATGGCTCGAAGCGTTCCGAATCGGGAAAGGATGTTCTCTTTTAAGAATTTAATGTTCGTTCGATGGTCATTGTTCCGGCATGAAATCGCTTCAACCCATTTAGTGATATAGTGTACAGTGTGCAAAATATATAGATTTCCAAAGGATTGGGAGAATGGTCCCATGAAATCGATGCTCCAGCAATCAAATGCTTCTATGATAAGAATATTGTTTAAGGGCATCATATTTTGACGGGACAATGCTCCCAATTTCTAACAACGCTCACAACCTTTGCAAAACTTATGAGTGTCGCTGAACATAGTGGGCCAGTAAAAGCCACACTGTAGAATCTTGGTCATGGTCTTTTTAGCAAAAAAGTGATTACCACAGGCCTGTGAGTGACAGAAGGAGATGACACTCTGATGCTTATCGCCTGGCACACATCTCCTTAAGATTTGGTCTGGGCAATATTTAAACAAATACAGATTGTCCCAGAAGAATTTGTGCACCTCAATGAAAAAATTCTTCTTATCTTTCACAGTCCAATGTGTCGATGTGAAACCTATGGCAAGATAATTGTCAATATCAGCGAACCAAGGTGAATGGGAGACTCTGAACAATTGTTCGTCAGGGAATATGTCATTGATATGTGTCGTCTCAAGGGAATCAAAGATATTAAGGTGAGAAAGATGGTCAACCACTACGTTCTCTACTCCCTTTTTATCCTTTATTTCTAAATCAAATTCTTGGAGTAAGAGGATCCATCTTCTTAGGCGGGGCTTAACATTGTTCTTAGAAAGAAGATACTTGAGTGCTGCATAATCTGTGTAAATGATGATCTTAGATCCAATCAAGAAGGACCTAAATTTATCAAAAGCGAACATTACGGCTAAGAGTTCCTTTTCCGTAGTCGAGTAGTTCACTTGGGCAGGATTTAGAGTTTTACTTGCGTAATGGATAACGTAGGGCTTCTTTTCTTTTCTCTGGCCTAAAACCGCCCCAAGAGCATAATCAGACGTATCGCAGATAAGTTCAAAAGGAAGACTCCAGTTGGGTGGCTGTATGATAGGTGCAGTGGTCAACATACCTTTAAGCTTAGTGAAAGCTTCCTAGCATTATTCAATCCACTCGTACGGTGCATCCTTTTGAAGTGGATTACATAGAGGACGAGAGATGATACTAAAGTTGTAGTGCTCTGAAATTCAAGGACCAAGTAGCTATTCGGCTCCCAAATTCCCGAGTGCCACGTGTGCAATAATGAGTCAGAAATGTATGCATTTAACAGGTATCAATAAGTAATGATGAGTTAATCTAAGCATATTCAATTTCTAATGAGGTAACAAAGATCCAAGTGCCACTAACCAACTAAAATTTCATAAAAAGTTCACATCCACCATATCAACTTAATAAATTTAGTTTAACGGTTATCCATGGATTTAATCTCAAACACTCATCAATTCCCAAAATGACCTGGGCTTTGGCCCAGTCCCGCCGACATCCACCTCGCTAATATGCCCTACCAAACTCCTGGTAGTACGCACGCTCCTCGTCGTCGTCGGCACCAACATCATTCAACGTGTGCTGCTCTAGGGTACCTGCATCTATATCGGGTTCTGGTTAGTGTTTTAGAACACTGTCCCAACGTGGGAGTGAGTGATCAACTTAGTGGTACCATTAGCAATAGGTATCGAATTATCATGCATAGGATACATTTAATGAACAATAAACAGCATAGATTCCTAAACACTATTATTAATGTAAATCCATGATTATGATATGATGCATGCTCCTCACAAAAACCAGTACTCCCTCAAGTGACGACATCTGATGTTCGTAATGAAACAACACTCCCTCAAAAGCGACCTCGACTGCATAATTGCTAACAATATAAATGTAATACTGTAGAACATGTTAGTCAGGTTGATTAATTAAGTCCATTCGTATAGTAAGTTGGGGAAATCAGAATACCCGTAGTGAGGTTATTGCCCTAATCCAATCGCACGGCTAAGGGGTCGTGGTCATATGACTCTCGCGATCCTTAGCCCTATATTGGGGTCGTCAATCCCGAACAAATTATAATGTAGATGAAATCAAATTGGAACTTAGATGTCCCACTCGCAGTCACTGTAGGGAGGTTGTCACCCCAACACAGGCCGACAACACGGGTACAGTGTCTCATACCACCGCTCCTGGCTCACGAGTCCAAGTGCTTAATGGACACTACAGGGAGGCTCATCACCCCAACGTAGGCTAACAGCATGAGCATAGTGTCTCATATCACCATCCCTGGCTCATGAGACTTTGTGGGCCGTAAATCATATTAATAATGGGCACAATAGTCTTAGGGTACTTCGGGTTCATACAGGCGTGATCAAACAAGGTTAATGTATAAGGATGGTCTAAACAGTTTCCAATATAGAAGAAACCACCACTGGTTGATTTTCTATCATTAAGATTACCAGCCCAGTCAGCATCCGAGTACCCAGCTAATTGAACACTAGTCTCATGTGAATACCAGAGACCGAGATTAACAGTACTTGCGACATATTGCATAATCCGCTTAACAGCAGTCAAGTGCGACTCTTTAGGTTCAGACTGATATCTAGCGCAAATACCAACACTTAGAGCGATATCAGGTCTACTAGTAGTTAAATACAGTAAACTACCAATTATACTACGATATAATTTCGGATTCACATTTTTACCTTTAAAATCTTTTGAGAGTTTCAAAGTTGTACTCATAGGAGTATCAAATTTCTTACCATTCTCAAATCCAAATCTCTTAATCAAATTCATAGCATATTTAGATTGAGAAATAAACATTCCGTTAGGTTTTTGCTTTACTTGCAACCCAAGGCAATAATTTAATTCCTCAACCATGCTCATTTCAAACTGAGATTTCATCAAATCTGCAAACTCAATAGTCATGTCAGTATAGGTAGATCCATAAATGATATCATCAACATAAATTTGTACTATTAAAATGTGATCATCATGTTTTTTGATAAACAGAGTCTTATCAACACATCCCATTTAAAAATTATGGCTTAATAGAAACTTTGTTAGTTTCTCGTACCATGCCCTAGGAGCTTGTTTTAAACCGTAAAGTGCCTTTTTAAGGCGATACACATGATCAGCATTTTTAGAGTCTTCAAAACCCATCGGTTGTTCAACATAGACTTCCTCATGCAGATCACCATTTAAAAAAGTACTTTTCACATCCATTTGGTAAATCTTAAACTTTCTAACACACGCAATGGATATAAAGAGTCTAATTGATTCAAGACGTGCTACTGGTGCGAAGGTTTCATCAAAATCAATGCCTTCAATTTGAGTGTAACCTTGTACCACTAGTTTAGCCTTGTTTCTAATTATATTGCCAAGCTCATCAGACTTATTCTTGAAAATCCATTTGGTTCCAATGATGTGTTTATCTTTAGGTCTAGGTACGAGATACCAAACATCATTTCTCACAAATTGGTTAAGTTCTTCTTGCATCGCAACAATCCAGTTTTCATCAGCAGGAGCTTTTTTTTTGCGTTAGATGGTTCTATTTGGGATGTAAAACATATGTAATTACATATATCCTCAAGTTATCTATGAGTACGAACACTAGTGAGAGGGTTTCTAAGAATCCGTGTGGTTAGATGATCTTTAACAATCCTTAGTTCAGAATCAGTCTGATTAGATGAAGTATCGGATTTATCAATTACTAGTACTTCATCATTATCTAAACTTGAGACTGGTGTGTTTAAGTGATTATTAATGACTACATTGATAGACTCTTGAATCACACCGGTCCTTTTATTCAGAACCCTATAAGCTCGATTGTTTAAAGAGTATCCTAAAAAGATCCCTTCATCACTCTTTATATCAAACTTTCCCAAATATTCACAATCTCGTAAAATATAGCACTTGCTACCAAAAACTCGAAAGTATTTGACAGTAGGCTTTTTATCGAACCACAATTCGTAAGCCATTTTATTATTACCTTTACCAGTATAAACCGGGTTAATGATATAGCAAGCTGTATTGACTGCTTCAGCCCAAAGATTCTTAGAGAGCTTCATACTGTTCAACATGACATTAGCCATTTCTTGAAGCACTCTATTTTTCCTTTCAACTATTCCATTTTGTTGTGAAGTTTTGGGTGCTGAGAATTTATGTAATATTCCTTGGTCGCTACAGAACTTCTCAAAACCGCTATTCTCAAATTCATATCCATGATCACTACGAATCTTACTGACTTGAGAACCTTTTTCAGTTTGAATCCTTTTAAGAACCTTTTTCACTTCTTCAAAGGTTTCTGATTTATCCCTTAAGAAGACAACCCATGTATATCTGGTAAAGTTATTTACTATTACCAAGATATATCTTTTGCCACCTCGACTTTCCGTCCTAGTAGGTCCTACAAGATCCATATGGAGAAGCTCGAGTGGTCTTGATGTGGTATTGGAATTCACTTTTTTGTGTGAGTTCCTCGTTTGTTTGCCAATCTAGCATTCACCACATATTTTATTTAACTTTTGTAGTTTGGGTAGACTTCTTAAGAGTTCTCGTTTGCTCAATCTATATAGATTTCGGTAGTGTACATGTCCAAGACATTTGTGCCATAAATCAGTCTCGTCTATATGGACCATGTAATACGATTGATTAGATGAGTTGGATTCATTAATAATATAGCAGTTTTCAGACGTTCTACATCCAGTTGGTATTATTGAACCCTTGTTGTTTAGAATCTCACAGCTTTGATTAGAAAACCGAATACTATGGTTATTATCAAAAATTTGTGATATGCTTAGAAGATTATGTTTTAGTCCTTCAACATACAAAACATTTTTAAACAAAGGAAGGTTATAGATTTGAACCATACCTTGGCCCATAATCTTTCAATTGCTTCCATCACCAAAAGTAACTGATCCATCAGTCATATCTTTAAGATCAGTGAATAAGGCCTTGTCGCCTGTCATATGCCTGGAGCATCCACTATCTAGGTACCACTTTGAATGGCTTGTTGCTTTAAAAGTGGTGTGGGTAACCAGACAGGCAACTTTAGGAACCCATTTCAGAACTGTTTTGGGTTTAGGAGTATAGTTGGTTTTCTTCTGACTGTTGTTATAAGAATGACCTACTAAGTTAGATTTTAAGAGCTCCTTGAGTAAATCCACTATCTTTTCAGCTAGTGGGTTTCTGTTCTAATTTTTGAAGTTGACATAGCTGCCTCTAGGTTTTTGAAAAGCTTTTGTATTTTTAGAAAAACCTTGACTAGTATTTTTCCCTTTTGAGTTAGAGGACTCTCCTTTCACAAATTTAGGAGAAGTATACTTTTGTTTAGGAGGAACATTTTTATCATAGCCCAACCCGGATCTGTCACCATATTTTCTAGATCTAGATAAAAGTTTTTCTAACTTTGGATCTCCTTGGGCATACCTCAATGTATCCTTTAAACTCAGAAGAGAAGATCATTTTTAAGTCTCTCATTTTCAGATTTCAGATTTTCAATCAGGGAGGTTTTGAATTCTAAATCAGATTTTCATTTTTCAAAACAATCTGAAATTTGAGATTTTTCTAAAACAAGAGATTCAAAACATTCTTTGAGTTTAAAAAACTTTTCTTTTTAAAGTTTAAATTTGACAGCAATTTTACAACTTTCCTTGTATAGAGCATTGTACGCATCTTGAAGATCATCTTCATTTTCATAATCACTATTCAGATTTTTTTCGCTAGTTGAATCATCATGATCTGAAAAAGTAAATTTGGCTAGAGTCATAAGGGCTTTAACTTCATTGCCCGACTCAGTTTCACAATCTTCTGATTCAAAAGAAGCTTCAGAATCAGATGATTCATCCCAAGTAGCCAACGTACCCTTCTTTTTGGGTTTGTCCTTTTTATTACACTTGTTTGCTAAATGCCCATATTCTTGGCAGTTGTAACATTGACTATCTTTCGAAGACTTCCAAGTTTTAGATTTGGGTTTTGATCTTTTCTTATCATTTGATTTTTGAAAATCAACCCTCTTTTTACTCTTGAAAATCTTGTAAAACTTTTTCACTAAAAGAGCCATATCATCTTCAGAATCAGAGTTTTCTTTAGAAGATTTAAGAGCGATAGATTTACTTTTAGGAGCTTTAAAGTTTAACTCATAGGTTTGTAAAGAACCAACTAGTTCTTCTACCCTCATATTGTTCGTATCACGAAGTTCCTGGATCGCGGTTACCTTAGAGTTGAATCATTCAGGAAGTGAGCGTAGTATCTTTGCACATACTTTACTTTCTTGGATTTTATTGCCAAGACCCCACATTGAGTTTACAATGTCATTTAATCTAGTGTAAAAGTCCATAAACATTTCATTTTCCTCCATATGAATTTCTTCAAATTTGGTTGTGAGAATTTGGACTTTAGATTTTTTGACAATTGTAGTACCCTCATGTGTCATTTCTAATATATCCTAGGCTTGCTTTGCAGTATCACAGGATATGATTCTTTTGAACTCATCCGGTGATAGTGCGCAAGTGATTGCATTTAGTGCTTTTGCATTGACACTACTCTCATTTTTCTGAAGGGTGGTCCATGAGAAATATGGTGTTACTCTCATTAATTTTGAACCATCAACACCAGTCACTTTAGTGGTAGGTGGGTTCCATTCACTCAATGTGGCTTGTCACACACTCTCATCCATTGATTTGAGGAAGATCCTCATCCTGGCTTTCCAATAGGCATAGTTGGAGCCATTAAAGGGTGGAGGCCTAGTGACTGATAGGCTATCAAAATTTGGCATCTTATATATAACTTAGATCGTTAGCTCAGGAATTAAATCCAAATAAAAAGCAATAAGAGTGAGCTATTAGGCTCTGATACCACTTGAAATGGCCTAACTATACGTCCTGGGGGGGGGGGGGGGGGTGAATAAGACGATGCCAAAATAAAGCTTTAACAACAGAATAAAGAAAGATAGATAGCCAAATAAACTAAATCAAATCACAATGCTGAAATAAAAGCAACCTCACTAAACAAGTATTGAGAGGTTGATACAAATTCAGTTCTAAGGACAACCTTACACCATAAAAACTAAAGGTTTATGGCAGGACAACCTTATTTCTAGAACGTCTTTTGTATTAAAAACTCAAACCGGAGAGGAATAAATAAATAGTAAGGAATTGAAAGAAATTGCAGGAATTTAAAACTAAATTATTACAACATTCCCACTGTGCTTGAAATGTAAATTTTACAATATTCACATCCACACATACATTCCACAAATCTGAATGAAAAGAGATATAAAACTTATGCAAGCATTCAAACCACAAGATAAAGAATTATAGTGGTTCGCCTGTGTGTACACCAACTATTCAACAACAGCCACACAGCGCTACTCCACTCCTAATATCCTCACATAGGGGATATCAGCGTTCACTATCAAAGATGGGTTTTCCAGGTTCACCCAAAACCTTCATAATTGTGTTTTTCTCTGTGGGCTTACACAATTAAAAAACTCCTCTTCTGAGTTTTCTGGCTCTCCTCAGATAACCAATACAATGAGATTTTTCTGGCAAATCCCAAAAGAAAACTAAATGAAAGTAAATTACATAAACGTAAAATACCTAACTTTCTCTTTCGTTGTAGCAGCCCAGAAGAACCAAGTCGGAGTAGAGATTTGAATGTCAAAGTTCAATGTCCAATACTCTCTTTATAATGGTTCTAAGTTCTAACAGATTTTAAATTAAAGCAATTGGGCGTTGCTCTATTTGATTTTGATTCCAAGAAGGTGGAATACAACAATTCCACTTTTCAAATAATATTGGAATACAGGAACAAAATCAAATAAGGAAAGCTAAAGAAAGAGAATATAAAATATGCACACTTAGCTTAAAATGAAGCACAGACTTATCTCTTAGAAGGCCGAATTAAATTAGCTCGAATTTTATATTTTATTCTGAGATTCATACTCTATTTATAGGTGAACAAATCACGTCTTCAACTGGTCTAAAGAACTCTACGACTGGTCGTAGAACCAATAAATATTTAAAAATTCGGGCGCGATAAGATCTGGCGGTTTCACGATTGGTCGTAGGTAGTCTACGACTGGTCGGAGGTCCCCTTCGACTGGTCGTAGGTTTCACACGACTAGTCGAAGGTAGCCAATCTTCAACACTGTACATTGAGTCATAGCTCTACGACAGGTCGAAGAAACAATCAACACTGTTCATACGACTAGTCGAATAAACCTTAAGACTAGTCGAAGCCAAACAGAAAATATCCGAATTTTGTAACAACCTTACAACCGATCTAGGAAATTCTTAGACAGGTCGAAGCAGTGCTAAGACTAGTCGAACAAAGTCCAGGACTAGTCTTAGAACAGCCTAAACTCACATATATAAAACATATGAATTATCTATCCAGAATGACCTACTCCAAAGGTCAACCTAAGGTCAGTCATACCTCAATAGTGAAGTAAGGACATTGAAACTTAGGGACAAGAGACCTTTGAAAGTAGCAAGGCTTGAAGTCTTGATGAAGTTCAAACTTGAAAGCTTCTTGAGATCTTGAGGTTGAACTTGAAAGCTTCTTGAGATCTTGACTTGTGAACGATGCTTGTCAATCAAAGCTGAGCTTGAGTAGAGCATTGTTTTTCACAGATGCAAGCTGCATAACAGTGTCTTTGGCACCACAAATTTGACAACAAAAAGGGCTATAAACTATAGCACTTACAATCCCTTTCTTACAACTCCATCACTCTACCCATCACCCATCACTCCATCTCTTTTCATCCCATCACTTCCCTCTCTCTCTCTCATTCTCTCTCTTCACTCCCAAGTAATAAGAAATTCTAACATCTAAGCCTCCCAAGAGAGAGAGCCAAGTGTGGCCCCACTTTTCTACCACCCAAAAGATCTCATCCCCACCATTAAAACTTCATCTTCACCATCAAAAGTTGAGCATACGAGCTAAGGAAGCTAAGGGACTAAGAAGGAGTGCAATAGGTGGGTGATCCATCGTTGATTTTCATTTTAAGGGCCCACTTGATGTGGGACCCACCTGATGTATGCATTGTATTAGGGAGGGCCCAATAGTGATGGGGTCCCTCCCCTTCACTCTCTCTCTCTCTCTTTTGTGGTGATGATGATGATGTAGAGGTAGGTGGCCCGCCTGATATGTGCATGTATGGCCCACCAAGATGTGTTGTATCCATGCCATCTAACAGCGGAGCCCACCTTGCTGGATAATCCTAGGCGAAGGACAAAATATATATATTTCAGCTTGATTAGTGGGGTGGCCCACTGATGTGGACCCCACCATATTTATGTGAGTAATGTGCACTGTCCAGCAGCAGGCGTTGCTGGACACAACCTCAGTTGATCCAAAACTTTAGTGAACCACACCACGTGGACCCACCCATCATGTATATATTGCATCCTTACCATCCAGATAGTCTAGACGGTAGGACCTCATGGTGCATGTGTTGCATACACACACCGTCCATACCATATAAGGGAGTGACGCCAGCAGGTTTTGGCGGACCCTGATCATGAGGTATGTTGTATACCCAAACCATTCATCTGTGTGGGGCCCACACGTGCTGCATATCCACATCGTCCGATGGTTTGGACGGTCGGGATCACCAAGATTTACGTGCTCTATATCTAGGCCGTCTAGGCCCTGGACGTAAGATGATAGCCTAATGATTTATTTTTATAAATAAAATAAAAATAATATAATAATATAATATATATTATATGATAATATATATATATGCATTGCATATATCTGGTGGGCCCCACGTGAGACCCACTACTGAGAAAGTGGATTGGCTGGATGTCCATACACCAACTATATAGCTGATTTATTGACGTAAGTAATTAGGTGGGACCCACCCCCTGTGTTAATCCACCATGCAACGGTGGGCCACACCTGATGTATTTATTCTATATCCACATCGTCCATATGCCAGGACGGTGGGATCCCTGTGATGTATGTGCTTTATTCACACTGTCCGTCCAGGCCGTCCATCTAGATGGTGGCCTGGTCATACACACCTGCTATATAGCTGCTGCTGCTGCTGACATCAGTGGACAGGTGGGGCCCACCTCCTATGATATATGTGTTAGATCCAAGCCGTCCATCCACCATAGGGCCCACGTGATGTATTTGTTTTATCCACACCGTCCAGACAGTGCTGGATGGTGTTGGACAATGGTTGGATGGTGCTGGACAATGTTTGGACAGTGCTAATCTACTTTGACAATGTTTAGATGGTGATGATTTACATGGGAAATGTTTGGATGGTGCTGATTTACCTAGACAATGTTTGGACAGTGCTGATCATCATTGGTGGGCCATGTGCCCCATGGAATGAGTGTACAGTGATACACATGTTACACCTACAACTATTGAAATGATTTTTGGTGTGGTCCAAGCCCACTTGAGGCCCAAGTGATAGGGCCCACCTGCTTTGTACTTGAGGCCCATGTGATAGGGCCCACTTACCATGTATTTAAGGCCCATATGATAGGGCCCACCTGCTTGAATCTGAGGCCCATGGGCAAGGCCCATTGTGATGTATTCATGGCCTATGGGCAAGGCCATTTGTGTTGTATATTAGGCCTGTGTGAGAGGCCCCTTTGTGATATAAGGCCCATGTAATGCGGCCCATTGTAATAAGTGTTAAGCCCATGTGATGTGGCCTAATTGATGTATATATTGCCCATGCATAAGGCCCATGCGATGTATATGCGGCCTATGTAATGAGGCCCATTGTGGTGTATATAAGGCCCATGAATGAGACCCATGAGATGTGGCCCATTGTGATATATTTTCGACCCATATGATGAGACCCGACTTGATGTATATTAGGCCCATTATTGCAGCCCATTGTGATGTATATGAGGTCCATGGGCGAGGCCCAATGTGATGCGTATGTAGCCCATGAGTGAGGCCCATCGTGATGTGTATTAGGCCCTTGAGAGAGTCCCATGGTGATATATGTTAGGCCATTGTCTGAGGCCATGGGCCCACTATACGTTTGGCACTATGTGGGCCACTCCTTGGGAGCAATGTTAGTTAAATGTCCACATTGATGGGCAATGATGGTTAAATGTCCTCATTGTGACCTTGTCTTAGGCCTTGTTAGGCCCATTCTCATCATTTTCTAGGTGGGTTGATCCTAATTATTAAGCCCCATAAAAAGTCTAGTTTATTGCGTGATAGAGAGGGTAAGGAAGCTCACTTATTGCACTTAGACTCCAATCTGCCCTTGGTGGGGGATATTGAAAAGGCCAAGCTATATGTCCTAGAGGGGGGTGAATAGGTCCATGCCAAATTAAAACTTTAACAGCAGAATATAAATGAATAAAGTAAAGATAGCTCTTTAAACAAATCACAATACGAAAATGTAAAGCAACCTCAAATAGAGAGATTGATACCAATGTTATTCTAAGGACAACCTTGCACCATAAAAACCAAGGGTTTATGGCAGGACAACCTTACTAGAACAATTTGAATATCAAAAACTCAAACTGAAAGGAAATAAAGGAAATAGCAAGAAATAAATTCTAAACTATTACAATATTCTTCACATGTAAATATTACAACATTCACATCCACACATACATCCCACAAATTTGAATGATAAAAGAAATAGAAATTAAACAAATATTCAAATCACAAGACAAAGAATTATAGTGGTTCACCTGTATGTTCACCAACTGTTAAACAACAGCCACACTGCTTGCTACTCCACTCCTAATATCCTCACACAAGGGATATTAGCATTCACTATGAAAATAGGTTTCTTAAGTTCACCTAAAACCTTCACAATTGTGTCTTTCAAATGGACTTACACAATTCAAAAAACCCCAACCTCTGAGTTTTTTGGCTCTCATCAGATAACCAACAGAATGAGATTTTTCTGGCTTTATCTCAAATAAAACTAAAAGAAGGAAATTTACAATAATGTAAAATATCTGGATTTCTCCTTTTGTAGCAGCCTGGAAGAACCAATCAGAGTAGAAGTTCGAATATAGAAGTTCAATGTCCAATACTCACTTTGAAATGGTTCTAAGTTCTAATTGATTTTAAATTAAATCAAGTCAGGCTAGCTCTATTTGATTTTGATTCCAAGAAGTGAAATATCCCAATTCCTCTTTCAAATTAGATTGGAATGCAGAAATAAAATAAAATAAGAAAAGCTAACAAAAGAGAATATTAAATTTGCACAATGTAGCTTAAAAAGAACACAAACTTATCTCTTAGAGTGATGCTTTAATTTTACTTGAATTGGATATCAAACTCTGAAATTCATGCTCTATTTGTAATTGCAGAAATCGCATCTACGACTGGTCCCGTGGACACTATGACTAGTTGTAAGATGAACTGCATTTTGAAATTTTAAGTGTGATCGGATAAAATCATTCCACAACTGGTCGTAGGCCTTCCACGACCGGTCGTAACACCTCCACAACTGGTCATGACCATCCTACGACTGGTCGTAAGGTGCCAGGTTTGTTCGCTGTAGTTTGAGTCGTAGATCATGGACTGGTCATAGGATGAGTTGTGCACTGTTCACACGACCAGTCGAACCAAGTCCAGGACTGGTCGTAGCTTAACCAAAAAATTTTAAAAATTTGCAACAAACTTAGGACTGGTCTTGGAATTTCTTGGACTGGTCGAGGCAGTTCTTGGACTAGTTGAACAAGGATAAGGACTAGTCTTAGAACAGACCAAACACTTATAAAATGATTCAATTGACTTATGTATACAAAATGACCTACTCTAAGGTCAATCTAAGCTCATTCATACCTTAAATGTGAAGTATGGACGTTGAATCTTCATTTCTTCAGATGATGGTTGACCCTTGAAGATTATGAAGCTTTGAGATCTCTACATGATGTAGCTTGAACTTGAGATCTTCTAAAGCTTGGATTTGTCGTTCTTGAGTTGTACTTGATCTTGAGTTGAACATTATCTTTAGTCTTGAACAAGCACTCATCTTTTCGATGTAGCTTTAAAAACTCTGAACATTGAAGCATACAGAAATGGATAAAGTACTTGACCTTGCATTTCTTGATGTAGATCACGTTCTTAACTTGAAGCATTGTGATGTAATGTCTTGAACATATAAATTAATATGCTACACAAGATACAGATTGTGTTTTTGGCACCACAAAATTTGACAACTAAAGGAGCAGGAAACCATAACAGTTAAAATCTCCCCCTTTGTCAAATTTGTGATAAAACATACTCCAATCAAAATAAGAGAAGCACAACATACTCAATAAAGAATCATATAAGAGAACCAGTTATAACATGGTTAAAGAATCATGCACCAGTTATTATTAACTAGCACAAATACAAACTCCTCCTTACTCCCCCTGAGTAGCACACATATATCAAAAAAAAAATGCTACTCTACTCCCCCTCAATCCATATCCATAAGTATTCAATTCAACTTTAATATACTCCCCCTTTTTGTCACAATATGACAAAGGAAACAAAGAATAAATGGAAGAGGAACACCAATAAGAGAATAATAAAGGAGTTAAATAGGTAAAAGATATAAAAGCAAATTCAAAGTGGACATATCATAAACCAGTATAATCCAAAGTGAGTCTAGCACACAGAAAGAAACAAAGTAGTATAGGAGTTATTACAGACCATAAGATAAAAAAATTCTAAAAATTTGCAACAAACTTAGGACTGGTCTTGGAATTTCTTAGATTGGTCAAGGCAGTTCTAGGATTAGTCGAACAAGGACCAGGACTAGTCTTAGAACAGACCAAACACTTATAAAATGATTCAATTGACTTATGTATACAAAATGACCTACCTTAAGGTTAATATAAGGTCATTCATACCTTAAATGTGAAGTATGGACATTGAATCTTCATTTCTTCAAATGATGGTTGACTTTTGAAGATTATGAAGCTTTGAGTTCTCTACATGATGTAGCTTGAACTTGAGATCTTTTAAAGCTTGGATTTGTCGTTCTTGAGTTGTACTTGATCTTGAGTTGAACATTATCTTTAGTCTTGAACAAGCAATCGTCTTTTCGATGTAGCTTTAAAAACTCTAAACATTGACACATATAAAAGTGGACAAAGTACTTGTCCTTGCATTTCTTGATGTAGATCACATTCTTAACTTGAAGCATTGTGATGCAGTGTCTTGAACATATAAATCAACATGCTAGACAAGATACAAATTGTATTTTTGGCACCACAAAATTTGACAACTAAAGGAGTAGGAAACCATAGCACTTATAGATATTGTTACACTCCATCACTGTGATCACATGTGGGTGGGTGCACGTGAGCGGACACTGAGTGGGTGGGGTATAAGGACCTAAACGAGCTACCAGTGATTGACAGGCTACTGTGCAAATAGTGAAGGCAGAACTTTATCTCACATCGAGAGCATCATCTGATGTTGTGGTAGCTATAAGTTGGATTCTTTCCTTAACTATCGTGACACATTTTAAATCAATGAGCTTATCTTGATATTTGGATTAGATCCGCCATCCTTCTGTGGACCCTCATCATTCGTATGCATGTTGTGATGGATGATTGATTAAAGAAGATGTCATTGGGCTGAGATGTTTATGAGACTCCTTATGAGACGGAGTTATCCCCACATGATCGTGCGATATGTGCAGGTTTGATGTGTGACCTAAATGAGGTTGATGGTATTCGTGGCTCTTCAGGATTTGCATATTGCATTGCATCATTGGCATTTGATATTTAGCTCACTATGATTCTGCATTTGCATAATCAATTCACATTACATATTCTGATATTGAATGATTTACAGACTTGCAGTATTTTTGCTTACTCTGATATCTATATGCTTGGCATGTGCATCGCAACACTTTCACCACCCTCTAAGCTTTCTATAAGCTTATGGATGATAGATGCGTGCAGGTGGCATTAGGCTGCAACAGTATTGAGATTGGAGCGTGCAGCGGACTCTTGGAGCTTTGATTTTGACATATGTATTTCTCTTTCAGCATTGTATTCAATTGTTTATATTAGTGGATATGTGATGATGATGTTGCCTTTATAATTTGGGTAAAGTTGTGGTTATGCTTCTTATGAGATAAATGTATGTTGAAAAATCCTCCTTATAGGATCCCAGGATCGGAATCTGGTGTATTGGCGCTGGGAGCCGAGAATGGGGTACTACGGAGGCTGTCGGCACCGGATTCAGCAATCAAAAATTTTATGAGCCAGATTTCAGGGTTTGGGGCTTAATAGAAGTTGGTATCAGAGCATAACTTGGGAATACCTGAAGATAACATCATATATCTATTGATAGCTAGCCTGCACTCTATGGTTGTTGAGAACTTAGAATGATTAGATCCCCGAGTTCGAATAACTTAGAGATTTTCTGATATAGCTCCCTACCATTGAGGTTGTAAGGCTGTATAGTATTTCAGTTTCGATAATTTTTGACTCGAGATCCTAGGTTCAGTGAAGTCATCATAATGCTGAGGAGGCATCTTGGGAGCAAGAGGTTGAGATTCGTTGGCGTTATCCTTATCTCTTAGGTATATGATTATGTTGGTATAATGTGTTTTGATAGCATTTCCCTCCCGTGGTGAGCTCTGTATTGGTTATATTGTGATAGTAAATTTTGAGGATAAAATTTTTATTAGGAAGAGAGAGCTGTAAGGCCCGTATCCTAGATCGTACCGCTTTGTAGGCTTCCGCGGTCGTTCCGGTAGTATTTCAGCAACCTGCGACCTGTAATCGGCATTTACGGGCGACCCTGAGCTGCATCCTGTCGATTTGAGTCAGCTCGGCCCGAGACTTATATCCTTGTGACCGTGCTATCGCCACGGTTCTGACGCCGTGTCTTGCGTGCTGATGCGATACCTAGACCAGAAGATGTGGGCCCGCGATCATTTCGAAGAAAACGCTGCGCGTGTGAATTTTGAGAGAATCTCTACAACCTATCCCATCAATCAATCAATCAATCAATTAAGTCAAGTACACACCATATCATAAGTATAAACAACCCATCCCTTTCCTATTCCCAAAGTCAACTCTGCCTCCCTCTCCACCCATCCCTTTCTTACAACTCCATCACTCCACCCATCACTCATCACCTATCACTCCTTTTTTCATCCCATCACTTCCCTCTCTCTCTCTCTTATTTTCTCTCTTCACTCCCAAGCAACAAGAAATTCCAACTTCCAAGCCTCCTAAGAGAGAGAGAGCCAAGTGTGGCCCACTTCTCTACCACCCAAAAGTTGTCATCCCCACCATCAAAACTTCCTCATCCACTGTCAAAAGTTGAGCATAGGAGCTACAGAAGCTAAGGGACCAAGAAGGAGTGCAATAGGTGGGTGATCCATGGTTGATTTTGGTTTTAAGGGCCCACTTGTTGTGGGACCCACTTGATGTATGCATTGTATAAGGGAGGGCCCAATGTGGCGGGGTCCCTCCCCTTCTCTCTCTCTCTCTTTTATGGTGATGATGATGTAGAGGTAGGAGGCCTGCCTGATATGTGCATGTATGGCCCACCAAGATGTGTTGTATCCATGCCATCTAATAGCGGAGCCCACCTTGCTAGATAATCCCAGGCAAAGGAAAAAAAATTTCAGCTTAATTAGCGGGATGGCCCACTGATGTGGACCCCACCATATTTATGTGAGGAATGTGCACTGTCCAGCAGTAGGCGCTGCTAGCACAACCTTAGTTGATCCAAAACTCTGGGGGCCACACCACGTGGACCCACCCATCATGTATATATTGCATCCTTACCGTCTAGATAGTCTAGACGGAAGGACCTCATGGTGCATGTGTTGCATACACACACCGTCCATACCATTTAAGTGAGTGATGCCAACAGGTTTTGGCGGGCCTTAATCAAGAGGTATGTTGTATACCCAACCCATTCCTCCATGTGAGGCCCACACGTGATGCATATCCACACCGTCCGATGGTTTGGAAGGTGGGGATCACCATGATTTACGTGCTCTGTATCCAGGCCATCCAGGCCCTACACGTAAGATGCTAGCCTGATGATTTTTTTTTTAAATAAAATAAAAATAATATAATAATGTAATATATATTATATGATATAATATATATGCATTACATATATTTGGTGGGCCCCACGTGAGACCCACTGCTGAGAAAGTGGATTGACTAGACGTCCATACACTAGCTATATAGCTAATGTATTGACGTCAGCAAGTAGGTGGGACCCACCCCCTGTGTTAATCCACCATGCAACGGTGGGCCACACCTGATGTATTTATTCTATATCCACACCGTCCATATGCCAGGACGGTGGGATCCCTGTGATGTATGTGCTTTATTTACGCTGTCCATCCAAGCCATCCATCTGGACGGTGGCCTGGCCATGCACACCTGTTGTATAGCTGCTGCAACTGATGTCAATGGACAGGTGGGGCTCACCTTCTATGATATATGTGTTAGATCCAAACCGTCCATCCACCATAGGGCCCATGTGATGTATTTATTTCATCCACACCATCCAGACAGTGCTGGACGGTGCTGGACAATGGTTGGACAGTGCTGGCAATGTTTGGACAGTTCTGATTTACATAGACAATGTTTAGATGGTGCTAATTTACATGGGAAATGTTTGGATGGTGCTGATTTACTTGGACAATGTTTGGACAGTGCTGATCATCATTAAGGGGGCCATGTGCCCCATGGAATGATAGTGTACAATGAGACACTGTTACACCTACAACTATTGAAATGATTTTTGGTGTGGTCCAAGCCCACTTGAGGCCCATGTGATAGGGCCCACCTTCCTTGTACTTGAGGCCCATGTGATATGTCCCACCTGCGTTGTATTTGAGGCCCATGTGATAGGGCCCACCTGCCTTGTATTTAAGGCCCATATGATGGGGCTCACCTGCGTGAATATGAGGCCCATGAGCAAGGCCTATTGTGATGTATTTGTGGCTTATTAGTAAGTCCCATTGTGATGTATATTAAGCCCATGTGAGAGGCCCCTTTGCGATGCATATGAGGCCCATGTAATGCGGCCCATTGTGATATGTATTAAGCTCATGTGATGTGGCCCAATTGATGTATATGTTGCCCGTGTATAAGGCCCATGCGATGTATATGCGGCCCATGTAATGAAGCCCATTGTGGTGTATATGAGGCCCATGAATGAGGCCCATGGGACGTGGCCCATTGTGATATATTTCTGACCCATATGATGAGGCCCGATTTGATGTATATTAGGCCCATTATTGCGGCCCATGTATTGCGGCCCATTGTGATGTATATGAGGTCCATGGGCGAGGCCCAATGTGATGCATATGTAGCCCATGAGTGAGACCCATCGTGATGTGTATTAAGCCCTTGAGAGAGGCTCATGGTGATGTATATTAGGCCATTGTGTGAGGCCATGGGCCCACTATACGTTTGGCTCTATGTGGGCCACTCCTTAGGAGCAATGTTGGTTAAATGTCCACATTGATGGGCAATGATGGTTAAATATCCTCATTATGACCTTCCCTTAGGCCTTATTAGGCCCATTCTCATCATTTTCTAAGTGGGTTGACCCTAATTATTGAGCCCCATAGGAAGTTTAGTTTATTGCGCGATAAAGAGGGTAAGGAAGCTCACTTATTGCACTTAGACTCGAATCTGCCCTTATTGGGGGATATTGTGATGTTACATCACTGTGATCATATGTGGGCTGGCGCACGTGGGTGGACACTAAGTGGGCGGGCCATGAGGACCTGAGCGAGCTACTAGTGATTGGTAGGCTACTATGCTGGTAAGGTACTGTGCACAAGTGAAGGTAGAACTTTGTCTCACATCTGGAGCATTGTCTGATGTTATGGTGGCTATAAGTTGGATTGTTTCCTTAACTATCATGACATGTTTTAAATCAGTGAGCTTATCTTGATATTTGGACTACATCCGCATCCTTCTGTGGACCCCCATCATTCGTATGTATGTTGTGATGGATGATTGATTAAAGCAGATGCCATTGAGCTAAGATGTTTATAGGACTCCTTGTGAAACAGAGTTATCCCCATATGATCATGCGATACGCGCAGGTTCGTTGTGTGACCTAGATGAGGTTGATGGTATTTATGGCTCTTCAGGATTTGCATATTGCATTGCATCATCGGTATATGATATTTAGCTCTCTACGATTCTGCAATTGCATAATTGATCTGCATTGCATATTCTGATATTGAATGATTTACAGACTTGTGGTATTTATGCTTACTCTGATATCTATATGTTTGGCACGTGCATCGCACACACTTTCACCACCCTCTAAGATTTCTTTAAGCTTATGCACGATAGATGCTTGCAGGTGGCGTGAGGTCGCAGCAGCATTGAGCTTAGAGTGTGCAGTGGACTCCTAGAGCTTTGATTTTGATATAAGTATTTCCCTTTCAGCATTGTATTCAACTGTTTATATTAGTGGATATGTGATGCCGTTGTTGCTTTTGTAATTTGGGTAAATTTGTAGTTATGCTTCTTATGAGATAAATGTACATTGAAAAATCCTCCTTGTAGGATCCTAGGTTCAGAATCTGGTATATGGGCATTGGGAGCCGAGAATGGGGTACTAAAGAGGCTGTCAGCACCGGATTTGGCAATCGAGAATTTTGTGAGCCCGATTTTCCGGTTTGGGGTGTGACACTTGTACTCATTTATTATTTGATTGTGTTATCTTTCTTTCAATTTTGTATTTATTTTTTAATTTGACATAGTCCTATTCACCCCCCCCCCCCCCCTCTAGGACGTATTACTCGGCCTTTTCAAGTGGTATCAAAGCCTAATAGCATTTTTTTTTTCATTTCCTAAGCTAATCAATCTGAGCTTATAAGATGTCAAATTTTGATAGCCTCTCAATCACTAGGCCTCCACCTTTTGATGACTCTAATTACGTCTATTGGAAAGCTAGAATGAGGATGTTTTTAAGGTCCATAGATGAGAGCGTGTGGCAAGCCACAGTGACTAGATGGACTCCTCCTACCACTGAAGTGACTGGCACTGATGGAACTATTACTATGAAGGTTGCACGTTATTTTTCTTAGACCACACTTCAGGAAAATGAGAGTAGTGCCAATGCAAAGGCTTTAAATGCAATTACTTATGTAATATTACCAGATGAATTTAAAAGAATTATATCATGTGATACTGCAAAGTAAGCCTGGGACATTCTAGAAATGACACACGAGGGTACAACTATTGTCAAGAAATCTAAGCTTCAAATCCTTACCACTTGGTTTGATGAGATACGTATGGAAGAAAGTGAAACTTTCATGGACTTCTAAACTAAGTTAAATGACATAGTTAACTCTGTGGGGTCTTAGTGATAGCATCTTAGAAAGCAAAGTCTGTGTAAAGATACTGCGCTCATTGCCTGATAGGTTTAATTCTAAGGTGACCACTATCCAGGAACTTCGTGATACGGATAATATGAGGGTTGAAGAGCTGGTAGGTTCTTTACAAACCTATGAGTTAAACTTTAAGGCTCTTAAAGGTTAGTCCATCGCCCTTAAGTCTTCTAAAAATATTTCTCATGAAAACGTTAGTAATTCTGATTTTGAAAACTCTGAAGATGATATGACACTATTAGCCAAGAAGTTTTATAAAATTTTCAAAAGTAAAAAGAGGGTAGATTTTTAAAAACCTTTTGAAAAGAAAAGGACTAGATCTAAAAATTGAAAATCTATTAAAGACAGCCAATGTTTCAACTGCCATGAATACGGGTATCTAGCAAACAAATGTTCAAAGTGGGACGAATCTAAAAAGAAAGGCATGTTAGCCACATGGGATGAATCGTCTTGCTCAGAAGCCTCTTCTGAGTCAGATGATTCTGAACCTGAGTCTAGTAATGAGATCAAAGCCTAATGTCTTTAGCCAAATTCACTTTTTCAAATAGTTGTGATTCAATTAGTAAAGAAAATCTGAGAAGTGATCTGAAAATGATGAAGATTTACAAGATGCTTATGATGCCCTATACAGGGAAAGTTATAAGATAGTTGTAAAATTAAAACTTCAAAAAGAAATTTTTTAAAATTAAAAGAAAATTTTGATAATCTAGTCTTAGAAAAATCACATTTTTCAGATTGTTTTGAAAAAGCTAAGTGTGATTTAGATTTCAAAAATTCTCAAATAAAAAACCTAAAATCTGAAAATGAAAAACTAAAACTAGAAGTCTCTTCTCTCTTGAGTTTGAAGGATACTTGGAGGTATGCCCAGGGTGATCCTAAACTAGAAAAACTAATAACCGGATCATGAAAATGTGGTGATAGATCTGATCTAGGCTACGATAAAAATACCCCTCCAAGAAGCAAGTCCAGTCCTCCTTAGTTTGTTAAATGGAAGTTTTCTAACTCAAAACGGAAAAGTCTAAATCAAAATAGTTTCAAAAATTCTAAAACTTTTCAAACTATGAAACCTAAAAGCAATCATATCAACTATAGAAATTAGAATCATAACCCCTTACAGGAAAAATTGTGGATTTACTCAAGGAGCTTCTAAAATCTAACTCGAATGGTAGAATATATAATAAGCATAGAAAAACTATCCATCCTCCAAAACCCAAAACTGTAATGAAATGGGTTCCTAAGGTTGCTTGTTTGGTTGCCCACACCGCTTTAAGGCTTCGAGTCAATCAAAGTGGTGCCTAGACAGTGGTTGCTCTAGATACATGACAGGTGATAAAAATTTGTTCACCAATCTTAAAGATATGACTGATGGCTCAGTCACATTTAGTGATGGTAGTAATTGCAAGATTATTGGCCAAGGTATGGTTCAACTCTTTAATCTTCCTCCATTTGAGAATGTGTTGTTTGTTGAGGGCCTTAAGTATAATCTCTCAAGCATTTCTCAAATTTGTGATAACAAACATAGTGTCAAATTCACCAACCAAGGATGTGAGATTTCTAATGAGAATGGTTCTGTGATATTAACTGGTCGTAAAACATCTGAGAACTGCTATATAGTCAGTGATTCAAGCTCGTCTAAGTTATCATGTTACATGGCCCGAACCGATGAGACTGAAATATGGCATAAACGCTTAGGACATGTACACTACCGTAATCTTTATAGATTGAGCAAAAGTGAAGTAATAAGAGGTCTACCCAAGTTAAAGAAATTAAATAAAATTTGTGGCAAATGTCAGATTGGAAAATAAACTAGGATTGCTCACAAGAAAGTGAACTCCAATGCCACTTCTAAACCCCTTAAACTCCTCCACATGGATCTCATTGGACCGATTAGAATGGAGAGTCGAGACGGTAAGAAATATATACTGGTAATAGTAGATGATTTTACTAGGTATACATGGGTAGTTTTCATAAGAGATAAATCTAAGACTCTCGATGAAGTGAAAAGGGTACTCAAGCGTATCCAAATTGAGAAGGAATCACATGTCACCAAAATTCGTAGTGATCATGGTTTCGAATTTGATAATAACAGTTTTAAGAAGTTCTGTAGCGATCATGGGATATCGCATGAGTATTCTACACCCAAGACACCTCAACAGAATGGGGTTGTTAAAAGAAAAAATTGGGTACTTAAAGAAATAGCTAATGTGATGTTAAATAGTATGAAACTTCCTAAAAATCTTTGGGCTGAAGTTGTGAACATGTCGTGTTATATCACTAACCATGTTTATACTAGAAAGTCTAATAATAAGACCGTATAGGAACTATGGTTCAATAAGAAGCCTACTGTTAAATACTTTTGAGTTTTTAGTAGCAAGTGCTACATTTTACGTGACCAGAAATAATGGAAAAAATTCGACACTAAGAGTGACGAGGGCATCTTCTTAGGATATGTGCTAAATAGTCGAGCATATCGTGTTCTCAACAAGAGGACTGGTGTTATTCAAGAATCTATTAATGTGGTTATAGATGATCACTTGAATACACTTGTCTCAAGTTCAGAAGATGATGAGGTCTCTTTATTTGATAAACCAGACTCTTCGTCTAGTCAAAATGACCTTGAACTGCGGTCAGTTAAAGACCATCTAACTGATCAAGTTCTTGGGAATCCTCTCACTGGTGTGCGCACTCATAGATAATTGGAAAACATTTGTAATTATGTGTGCTTCACATCTCAGATTGAGCCGGTCAATGTAAAAGAAGCTCTTGCTGATGAAAACTAGATAGTAGCTATGCAAGATGAACTTAATTAATTCGTAAGGAATGATGTATGGTACTTAGTTCCTAAACCTATTGATAAGATACTTTTTGTAAAGAAACATAATGATCACATACTGATAGTATAGATATATGTTGATGACATTATCTATGGATCTACCTGCTCTAACATGACTGTTGAGTTTGCAGATTTAATGAAGTCAAAATTTGAAATGAGTATGGTTGAAGAACTGAATATTTCTTAGGTTTGCAAGTGAAACAGCTTCCTGATGGGTTCTTTATCTCTCAAACCAAATACGCTCTAAATTTGGTTAAAAAGTTTAGATTTGTGAATGGTAAAAATTTCGATACTCCTATGAGTACGATACTTAAACTCTCTACGGATTCGAAGGTAAAAGTGTAGATCCCAAGTTGTATCGCAGTACGATAGGTAGTTTATTATATTTAACTGCGAGCCGACTTGATATTGCATTCAACGTAGGAATCTGTATTAGATATCAATCGGACCCTAACGAGTCTCACCTGATTGCTGTAAAGCGCATTTTGAGATATTTCGCAAGTTCGGCCAAACTTGGTCTTTGGTATCCTTATGATACTAATGTCCAATTAGTCGGTTATTCAGATGCTGATTAGGCTAGTAATATTGATGATTGCAAGTCTACCAGCAATGGATGCTTTTATGTCGAGAACTATCTGGTTTCATGGCATAGTAAGAAACAGAGTTCCATATCAATTTCCACAGTTGAGGCTGAGTATATTGCAACTGGTAATGCATGCACCCAACTTGTGTGGATGAAGAGGATATTAAGTGATTACGGATTTGTGCAAGATTCTATGGAGTTGTATTGTGACAATTCTAGCATAATTAACATTTCTAAAAATCCTATTCAGCATTCACGAACTAAGCATATTGACATTAGATATCATTATATTCATGAATTAGTAGAAGATAAGATTATATTTGTGGATTATATTCAGACTGAAAATCAACTTGCAGACATATTTACAAAATTGCTTGACAGAAATAGGTTTACTAAGTTAAAGTTGGATATGGGTATGTGCAATATGATCTAAATTGCAAGTGTTTATTTGTAATATATTACATGTTTTTATTTTTTTTATTTTTGTAATTTTTTAAATTTTCAAAAATACGAAAAATGCAAACTTTATAAGGTGCATGACCAGTCGAGTACACACTCGACCAGTCGTGGCACGACCGGTCGAGCCGCTCGGGTTTGAGGCCTTTTTATTATACAAAAAGCACTTTTTCTTCATTTGTTTCATCTTCTCCAATCAGCCCTACCACGACCGGTCGAACCCACCTTCGATTCCTTCTTAGTTAGTTCATCTTTTTTTATTTCTTTGTGGATTTAAGTTCTTTGCACTTCCATTTCCTTGTTTTTGTAGTTTATTTCAAGGTTTATGGTGGTTTATTGGGGTTTCTAGTATAAAATCTGATTTACTTGAAACCCATCTTACCTTTCTTGCATTGCTTGTATTCATAACCAGAAAACTGGACAAAGGCTACGGATAAAAGCTGTAGCTAAAGACCTTTGGCTACGGTTTTAATCCGTAGCATGACCGTAGTCGTAGTTGGACCTATGGCTACGGATTTAATTTGTAGCCATAGATTCTAATAGCTACAGATATAATCTGTAGCAATCATTTCTTGTAGCCAAAAGTACTTACAGCTACGGATAGTATTTGTAGCTAAAAGTTGTGCTAGATCCGTAGCAATACGGTTGTCAAATTACCAGCTACGGTCAATATCCGTAGCTATGGCCTCAATTTCAAAAAAAAATTATAACCATTCATTCAATTACCACCTGCATAATCATTCATTCATTTAATAATGAATCAATTACAATCCTTCATTCAATCAATTACAATTACAACAGTCTAGTTAAAGTTTTCAAAACAAACTCAATCAGACTGTTACATAACATTAGGTTCCACAAATAATACAAAGTCACAACGCAAGATGTGGGTACGACTTTTGCTTGGCGATGAACAACTACAGCTTGTTTGGTTGTCTAAAAGCATCTGTAAAGAAGAAGAACTCGGCATTAGCTATAATTTATAGTGGAGTACATCATAAAAAACATATTACATATAAGACAACAAAACAGAACAGATGAACAACAAAACTAAAATACACCATTTCCATTTCTTAGAAGGAGAGGGAAAGTGGGAAACCACCATGCCACATCATGAAAAGCTAACCCAAAGAACAAGGCATAACCCAAAGAACCTTAAAAGCTGACTGGATGTAAAACCTGGACCAGACTGGATGAATGGACTGGTTTGGGCTTGGAACCAACCACGGAAACAATTATCTTTGTGATTCACAATACAAAACAAATATAATTCTAAATATAAAACAAATAAAAAAGTAAATTAGAGAACTCTAGGAAAATAGGTACACACCAAATAGATGGGCTATCATTTGCAATAAATGTTGTTTTTGAATTTCCACCAAGAGAGTCCTGTAATCAAAGACTTGTATTGAGGAACAATCAATTATAAGCAAATTGGACCATAAGCTCATTTTATGAGGAAAATATAGGCTTATCTTGTAAATCATGAGATATATTGTCATAATCACATCATCCACAAACTCAAGGGATATATTTACTAGTAAAGTATTTCTACAGAGGCAGCTTTTAGGCATAAAAACTTTAGCAAGATGTGATGGTTGATATATGTGGGATACAAGTAACTCAAATTAATTTAAGAGTTAGCGATTTTGTTATTCCTAGTTGTAGAGCTTCCAAGATCCTATAGTATGAGCATGGCTCAAATATATGACATGTGACTTATAGTTAGGAAGATATATGGGCAGCCTGACTGTAGAAACAACAAACCTGCATGCCTTTAATGTTGTTGATACCAACAACAATATTAGCCTCTTGAATCATGCCAAACAGCTCCAATCCAGTGAATATGCACCAGCTGATGCATACTCGATTTCATTCTCATTCTGGGATACATCTAAACATGTCTTCAAATACAATATATAAATGCAGGTGAGAGTAATGGGATATTAACATGCAATACACAAATGCAAGTAATGGTGGATTTTACTACATTACAAGCACAAAGAAATACCCTATAATGAGAATTTCAAACTTTAGATGCTCCAAAAGTCAAAAGTCGGGACTCATACAAACATAAACACAACCTGAGATGTTCTAAGAAGGCTTAGGACTTTTTAATGTCTGATTTAAGATAGACTATTACTCACAATTTCTATACCAATGAAAATAAGTGTAGTTTAGGATGCAGTTGGTTGCACCAAACATCAGGAAACTCGGTTTATATCATTGAAAACTAACCTTCCACTTTAATCTTACCAACTACTTTCTTTGCCGCTCCATATATTCACTCATATCCAATCATATCATGGTTGCCACCTACAATAATGTCAGCAAAAAAATGAAATTAGCTATACAGTTAAAAGAACGGTTGTAATATAGAACTCTCTCTGGCCATTAAAAAAAGACTAGATTTATTTTTAAAAAAAAAATCCATACCATTTCTGCCTAGATTTTTGCATTTTCCACCACCTGCATAAACATAATAAAGACGAGATCTAGAATGAAGCTCTAGCTAAGCCATCAAGAACCCAAATTCCTCAGTTTAAAAATGACGAATAGAGTCATGGTAATTACAAAGTAGACTACAACTCAAGCCAACACCTGAAAATCTATAAACCCCTTGATGGGGTCTACTCTAATGGCTTCCAAAACCTAGCCAAATGAACATGAAAACCAAGCCATCAACAAGCTTGTTTGTCTTTCTACACCATACTGAAAACAAAGACCATAGCCGCTCAAATTGCAATTCAAAATTCAGTATGGTGCGCTGCATAGAAAGTGGCTAAAAGATAATGACAGTGCACTCATTGTGTTGTAGTGGATATATCCTCACGAATAACCATACATACATTAATTTCCAACTATTAAAAGAGAAGTTGGTTTTTCAAAATATCACTAATGAATATTTTCTCCTAATAGTCATAGCCGTACAAGTGTCATTGGTAAACCTGAAAACACAATTTTATTCTCTTAGTACCAAAAAGCAAAGAAAGAAAAAAAAATGTAAATATCCAGCAAAGGATTATAAGCCTGTCAAAATAATAAACTGGTGAGATATCATAAAACTCAAATCTTTGCTAGTGCATTTTTCTACTCTAAGACGAGCATGGTCTTTGATAGGCTGACTCAGACCAACTCATTCTGTCAATGAATAAGTCATGACTCGTCCATTTCAGGGGTTGACAAGTTCTAGTCGGGCCTATTTTCACCACTGACTCGTTGTGTCAAGCTCGACCTTATAGGAACATTTCCCACACACACAGAGTGACGTTACCATGAATCAGAATATTGAAGAGGTACTCTCCAGTGCATGTGACACAGTACTTACTTGACTGTCCATTTCCAGAAAGGGTGTTTCTCACCCAAGATATATGGAGTTTCAGTACACAATGACAATCTGGAGAAGCATCTCCACTTGTGCAAGTCATAGCAACTGCCCACTTGCCATCATTCCTCCCTTACCTGGGCTTGGGATTGGCCGACATATCACTTCCTAGCATTTTAAAAAAAAAGGTAAAAGAAAAACTAGCACAAACCATAGTTCAATTCAATTGAAAAAGAAGCAGCAAATACCTACAGGAGATGGATTTCTCTTGACAGAACAGGGTGATGGCATGTCCTTCGAGTTGAACTACTTCAAGAAACTAGATGTATTTTCCATCAACAAAGAAAATGAATCAATGCAAAAATAGACAAATAAAATAAAAATAGGGAAGTCACATTATGAATACAAACTCAAGAGATTTGCCACATTTCTCCTCAGAGATTCCTAGAAATTTTCTATTACTGAAATTTCAGTAAAAAGAAAGATGCACTTTTCATTTTTTTTAAAAATAAAATCAATAATGCTGTTAACAGGAATGTCTATTGTCAATACCTTGAATTTGTTTTGAAGGGGAATCCAAACTCTGAAGTTTCTCTACATCACACCATGTCTAGGTGAAAGATGCACTTTTCATTTTTTTTAAAATCACTAATGTTGTTTATGACAATTATGGGAAAACATACCATGAGAATGAGGCAACTTACTTGATGAAAGTCGTGAATTAATCTATTTTGATCAATAGTTGGTTGAGGGACAGAACGCTTAGCGTGCTCAACCCATTTTGAGATTCCTCTCACAAACTCTTCTTCAGAGAGTTGATTAATGTTCGACGTATCAAACTCATCCATTACCTTTTTCATAGCATCATCCCTATCTAAATCTATCTCGTCAAATTTGATTCTAATGATCAGTGCTGTTAACTCGCGAATTAATAAAAATGTGTTGTTATCCTCATCGATTCTCTTAAATAATACATAATTACAACAGGAAAGAAAATAAATATCAAACATGTATAAAAAGATGTTGAAAAACGCAGAAAGTATTTGTTGTAAACTAACTTCTTTATGACATCTGTGTTAGGCTAATCATCTTCTTTGAGGAGCCTTCCTAGAGCGGCTTCCGAGTGCACGTGCCTTAAAATTCCTGCTATTACATGCTTATGTTTTGCATATGCTAGTCTTCTCTTCTGAATCCAGGGCTAAAAGACCTGGGCAAGTGTCAAGAAGAAAGCCATCAGTCTCAAACACATTACAGTCCCACCTGGGCTCTCAGATCTGACCATGGCACATGCTCACACCGACACCATTCACAAGCACATTACAGTCCCACCTGGTAATCTGGTATTGATTCCCAATACCAACTATAAAATGCACACACCAAAGGGCAAGCAAAGCATGGTAGGGTGATGGAGGGGTAGTTGCTAGGCAACTACATGGTAATTTGGTATTGATTCCCAATAACAACTATTACATGCACACATCAAAGGGCAAGCAAGCATGGTAAGGCCATGGAGGGGTAGTTGACAGGCAAACCGCTAGGTAAAAAGCACCTTGACATGTAAAACATCATGCCAACTCAAAATAGCAGGGAACCCATTGATGCGTGATTGTCGAATAGGACTCACATGCCGACGTGGTCAGTGACCAGGCCATACCTTAGAACCACTGCAGTGCCATATGAATTACCTTGAGCCAGGTAATATCATTATCAATGATTGAAACGTTGGATATTTCTTAACCATGCAAAATGAATATGCTACAAACAAGAAGACCTGAAAAGAAGCAAGGCAGATTAAGAACTGAGTCACCTTGGAGATTGTGAGAGCAGGGCTCCACTGCTCCTTCAGAATGTCAAGGTAGATGCTACCGTTACTGTTGATGTTTGGATGCAAAATTTTGGTACAGAAGGCAACCTAAATATTGGATAGATTCAATCCTCTTACTTAGTTTCTCAAAATTGAAAATAGGAAACTGACAAAATCTCATTGTCACATTAGTCTTCCTCAAGATAATAGATCAAATTGAATGTTAAAGAACTTTTACCATTGCATAAACTACAATAATAATATTTATATATATATAAAAAAACATTTAACATCAGCGACAACAACTTCATGGAAGGTGAGAAACAAGGACAATATCCTTTCAAGATATAAATAATAAGAGCCAACGACAAATAGAGCAGGACTTTTTTTCTTTTTCTTTTTGGTTAGCATAGTAGTACACACACCCCACTGTTAGCCACAACAACAAATAGAACAGGACTAGCCACACCCAATTTGACTTATATCATCCACCATGGAATTTTCTTCTCAATGGAGTAAGTTAAAGGAGAAAGACCATTTATTTCACTAAAGAAACTTCCACTTCAACCTGAATAAATAAACCAACCTATCCAAAATAAATATATTCTATGTTTTTTCTTCTACCAGGATCTGGATGTCAGTACATGCCAAAATTGTTTCCTAGTTAAAACTTTAAATGTTATAAATATTCCTGATTTCAAAGTTTCCTTAAGCATATAACCTTTTCCTATCCCCTAAACTTCAAAACCCACCTTTCTTCATTCAAGGTCCCCAACTGCTCACTAAAATGAGAGATCAGCAGTAGTCACCTTGGGAGGCTTGAAGGGATAATCATCTAACTCATGGCATGGTTAGCTCTATAGAGCAGATTCCATTATTAAATAAAGGCGAAGTTTACTGGGTTAGTCAATTCCTCAATTTCCTCTTCGGCCTCATCATCTTCTAAGACATTGTCAAGCGATTCCGACATCATCGCACTTTGCATGGAGGCATGCACTTCGACTAATACATGCTTAAATTGAAGAAACAACAAATTTTTTGTCATTTACCTACTACAAGGAATACTAGCCAATAGAGACGATACCTAAGAAAAGTGCGGAAGGTATTCCTGGTCTCGACTTGAATTCAGGATGAAACTGGACACCAACAAAGTACGGATGACTTGGCAATTCAAGAATCTGCAGAGCAAAAATACAAAAAAATAATAATAATAAGAACCAAGGGGACCAAGCCCTGTCCATACACAACTAGGCCATAGCCATTGCCACTCCTAATCAATCATACACATGGGATAATTATCCGGCAATCTAGATCGTCCAAATTACTAATACAGCATAACCCAAAAAGAGAAAAAAGAAGCTGCGTGTGTGTGTGTGTGTGTGTGTGTGTGTGTGTGTGTGTGTGTGACATCCACTTAATCCATCATTTTACAGTACATACCCCCAAAAATTAGGTCAATCCAAAGCTCAAGTGGGCCACACCACAGTGAAAGGTATGGATGGGGGATGCCTGACATTGAAACTGGGGCCTCCCATTATGTTTGTATGTCATCCAACCCATTCATAAAGTGACTCTAACCCACATCGAGAAAACCAAATATAAGCCTGACCCAAAATTTTGATAAGCTGAAAGGTGGTCTTAATGGTAAGCATCCCAATCTACCTTTTTTTATCTCATGGCGTGGGCCACTCGGTATAGAAGAGTGGCAGTTCAAATCTTCACCTATCCCATCCAGGTGACCATAGCGGCTGGGCATGAGAATCCTGGAGCAACAACCATCAGCTTAGTATGAAAGCTTGAAGAAGGTTCTGTGCTGCTCGCGTCTGATCAGGTGTCCCAGATATGATGACCATCCCATCTCTTGTACTAGGATGCGGATCATTATGTTAAGCTGACTGCAGAGATTGGTGAGAAAGTACAGATTGTTGGTGATGATCTACTCGTCACCAACCCCAAGCGTGTGGAGAAAGCAATCAAAGAAAAGGCTTGCAATGCCCTTCTATTAAAGGTGAATTAAATTGGGTCTGTCACTGAGAGCATTGAAGCTGTGAAAATGTCCAAACAGGCTGGCGAGCCATCTTAATGGTGAAACAGAGGATACGTTCAATGTAGATCCCCTTCTAGAGTTATGGAGGTGGAGATCTTAAATGAGTGGGTTTCTTTATAAAAAAAATGAAAAAAAAAACAATCCAATTCCACAAGGAAAAGAAAGACAGCAATATGAATATTCAAAAGAGAAAAAAAGAAGAAAATCATTCTTGCATACCTAAAATGGACGCGGATTATGGCGTCAGAGAGGGATGTCTTCATGAGATCGAGAGAGAGGGGATGGTTAGGGAGAGAAGAGGGGTTCGTGAGAGGGGAGATCAAGAGAAAGAAAAGGGGCACGGGAGATCGAGAGAGAGAGAGAGAGAGAGAGATGGACGCGGCAGGGGTGGAATGGGTTTTTTTTCCTAGAGGAGGGAGATGAAAAGTTTCGTGCGAGGGGGGAAATGAAAGAGGGCAGCATGGGAAGAGTTTTCACTTTTAAAACTGCTACGGCTCTTCTACAGTTTTAATCCGTAGATATAAACCCCATGGCTGTAGCCGTTAGCCGCACATCCACTTTCTTAGGGTTTTAACGGTGACGAACGGCCCTCTCAAGGGCTGTTTTATAGGATCCATCATGATGTATTTCATATATCCACTCAGTCCATTAATTTTTTAATTTTATTTTATAGGGAATGACCCCAAAATATAGGCAATTTGAAGGTCAATTTAAATGACACTATCAATCAATGGTAGGTATTTAATCTCCACTGTTTCCAACCGTGTGGTCGACTTGAGCCTTCGATCTACTTCCTTTTTTGGGCTCTTGCCCAAAATGCTATTTAAAAATAAATAAATGTATTAGATGGAGCACACATAATTTCATGTGCATCGTAGAGTCCCTTATGGGGTCGTCCCATGTTGTAGGTGCGAGGGGTGGTGTTAACTTTTAGCTACAGTACGATTATTTTTAGCTACGAATTTAAGCCATAGTAATCTAGCTACGGTTTTTATCTGTAGCCAAAAACTAGTACAGTCCGTAGCCTTTGATCATTTTTTTGGTAGTGATTCCTTCTATTCCTTGTTGCTATGGAAGGTAAAAATAAGAAGAGAGCCTCTCGTGGTCTCTCTTCTCGTTCCGCTCCAATCACGGTGCGCCATCTTCGGTCACCCGAAGAAGACCCCGAGTATGTGCAGGATATACATCTTCGCAACATGATTGTTGAATGGACAATCAACTCTAATAATTTAGAACCTTTTGGTATTGTTCCCCTCCTTTAAACTGTAGGTTGGGCTAACATTTTAAAATGGGGAGGTTGTACATACCGTTCCATTGCACAGACCATGTTTGCTTACATAAGTGACTTCTCTACTGAGAATTTAACTTTTACAATTACAACCAGAGAAGGTCCTATTGATGTAGACCGTCACTTAATATCTGGATTGATGGATCTTCTAGTTAATGATGACGGAATTCCTATTTTTACTTTAGTGGCAAAACCATTCGAATTAGAAAAATGAATGCTCACTAGAGTGTTATGCAACATGAATGTGGAATGAAATTTCAGGAATGTGCTCAGTTCCAAATTTATGTTACCCAGATACAGGATTCTCCATCGTATTTTCATTTCTAATGTTTATCCTAGGTTTGGTAACAAAACTGAGCTAACTACTTTCATGGCTTGCATCCTTCACTCTATTGTTACTAGTGTTCGTGTATGTAATGACCCTAAAAATTTTGTGCCAAGACCCGAGTACTACCTCTATTTTCCTTAGAAGCTTATTGGGGTAATTAGCGCTAAACTCGATTACTTGTGAAATGTGCATCAATCACTTTAAATTTGATCTGCATGACTCAAAACCTATAGAATAGTTAGCGCTAGGTTACTCTGAAATCTGGGATTCATCGCTAAAGCCAGTTGCTCTTGGAAATTTTTGAAAGTTCTGGATCGGACCTAGACCGCGTGTCGGAAGTCCGATAGTGATGATCTTAGGCTGTTGCGGTCACCATGTTGGACTTGGCCATCACCTCAAAAATCAAGTCCAGATGATGTTCTGGGTCAATTTGATTGAGTCCGGAGTGAAGAGTGTGAGAACGGTGAGAAATTAATGAGATTTTATGAAATCTGAGTCGTGTCGCTTGCGTGATGATTTTAAGCAATCTGACCGTTGGATTCTGACCCAATTTCACCCTCTGATCAGGGAAGATGGCTCAGGCATGTCCTTGTGCTTGTGGACCTGATCGAGTTTCGGTGACCATTGAATTGAGTGTGGTCCGCCACGGCTGATCTGAAGATCCGGTCGGTATGAAAACTCAGCATGACCTAGATCCATGGTCAGTGAGCTTAAGTCCGACCTTTCGTGATTATAGGCCCACCGAAAGTGCTCCGTTGGATCGAGAGAGGCCTGTTTTGGTTATAACCTAAGTATACCTTAGCCCTGGGGTTGTTTTAATCAATGTTAGGCTTATATATAGACCTTAAAACCCTAACTCTCTTTTCTATACGAATTTCCTAACCCTAGCTTAGAAAGAGAGAGGAAAAGAGAGAGAAAGTGAGAGAGAAGTTGGTGAATCATCTTAGATTCTTCCCTGTTCTTCTTCATCCTTAAACCTTCACTTTAGAATCGTTATTCCAGCGATTCTGAGTTCATCTTTGGGTAAGTTAACCTAACCCTAATCTATTTAAAGGTTAGAATAGTCCTTGTGCTGTTGTAGCTCATTTCTATTCTTGCTTTAGGTTATCTTATCGCCGTTGACGAAGACTTATCGTCTGAATCAGTTCGGTGTTCCATTTCTGGTTTAAGGTGCAGACTTTAATCGTATAGGTTATGGTTTTCAAGGCTTTCAATGCTAGTGAATGGTTTATTCTTGCTATGGATGAGATTTCACATGCCAAATGTTATGTTTATTTTGCGTTCCTGATATGCATGTGTTACATTGAGATTTATGTATTCTATGTGTATGTATAAAGTACCGTATGCGTATAAAATATGAACATGTGGTTGCCATGATTATTTGTCGTGTACTTATGCTAATTGTATGTGTGGCAACTCCTTGGTAAAAGGAATTGTCCAAATGTGTGTGTTTCAACATACGTCATGTATGTTGAACTATGTATTCTAAGTGTTTGTAGAAATGCCTGAATGATCTAAAGTGTAATTTATTATGCTATTTGCGGGCATTGAGAAGCGATTCTCAACTCTCCCACTAGTGTGTATGTTTTCCTTCATGCAAGTTACATTCCTTGTTGTTTAATTTCAAGTCTTACTTATGCTTAAATCCATGTTAAGTTGATATTCTTCAAATGCTTACATACCATATGATTTGAGTTGTTGTTTCATTACTATTCTAAATTGTTGATATCAATATCTGTTATAGTGGAATGTGTTTGGGACTATGAATAGTCCAGAAAATCGGTAATCGGCCTTAAGTTCGTGGCTGAGGTTGCTTTCGCCACGTAGGACGTGATTAGACGAACCCGAGTCGTATTAGAGTTGTCGGCAGTGGTTTGGCCACACGGAGTGTTTGCGCACTCTATGTCGTTCAACCCAACGTGCGCTCGTGCTAGTCGAGTTCGTTAAGTAACCCGATTGTCCGATGTATGTTCACCATGTATGGACGCTACTGTTTGAATCTAGGGTACCGAACTTACCAATGAAATCCTGTTAACCATGGTACCTTGATCCGCTAAGACTCATGAGCCGGACATGGTGGTATGGGACACCGTGGTCGAGCTGTCGGCCTACGCTGGGGTGACGAGCCTCCCCGTAGTGACCAGTGAGCAACCAAACTCGTGAGCCGATTATGGTGGTATGGGACACTATATTCGCGCTGTCGGCCTACATTGATTGGTGACGAGCCCTTTGTAGTGACCTCGAGCATGCCTGGATACCGCATTGAGGTGACGAGCCTTATTGTGGTAACGAAGGTATGATAGGCGTGCATTGATTGGTGACGAGCCCTTTGCAACAACCTAAAACCATATGATCGTATGAGATGTCTAGGACTGACGACCCTAGAATGGATCACTGTTTGGATGGTGATATGAGGAAGGTACCTTAGCTTCCCAATCCTGCTGTATGAAGAGGACTAATAACAACTTGGTAATCATGTTCATGCACCGCATTTGCATGTGCTTTGTAAACGTGACACACTTTGAGGTAATGTCATGCGTAACGTAAGATGAAGACGCTGAGGGTGTACGCACGAGGGCACGCATCATTCTGCATACATCTTTGCATTAACAAGAGTACTTAGGACATGTTTGATTGTTCTGCTTTATCATTACTGCTTGATTGAACTGATAACATATTAACCTTTGCTTTATTGTTCCACTGAGTTGATCACTCACTCCCACGTTCTGGGGCGGTGTTAAACACCAACCAGACTCTGTCTTAGTTGCTGATGTTGCAGATGTTGATGCAACCTTTGAGGCAGAACCGGATATCGAGGATGATGAGGTTGCATTCTCTTTTATGCAGTTTTCAGATGGGTTCTAGTGAGCCTTGTTCTGATGCGCGGGATGGTGGGATTACTTTTGGGTTTAAATGATGTAATTTGACACTTGTAATTTTGATAGCAACACTTGTAATATGACTTGGTATGTATATGTATTTCAGAGATTTGCACATGTACACATATATTTCTTTAAGTCTTCTGCTTGCGTTCTTCACTTATCTCTGAATTATATTTGCTATTTAGCTTAATCTATTCCATGTTTTATGTACTAATACAGACAACATACATCCATCATTAAATATGTTGCATAAGTGATGTTTTGGAACTCGGGAACTGAGTTATGCTCGACCCCCGAATTTCTGGGCATTACATTATATGTCTTCCATCTCTTATCTGTTACATTATTATTCAGTTCTGTCTCCATCCGACTCATAGTGATATTCCATTGCCTATCTCATGACTGTCTTAGCCACCCATAGTCTTGTGGCTATGCCTGTTGGAGAAGCTCCCATTAACCATTTTCCTTTCAACAAATCGAACATAAATAAGATGAATTTGAGTTTGGCTCCTGGCTAAGTTGATGTGGGTTCTAGAGGAACTGCTGAAGCAACTGAAGAGGAGGATGCTTTGCCTCCTAATGATGTTAATATGGATGACTTATTTGGTGAGATTGAGTCAGATTCTGCAGCTGATCCAGACTTTCAGCCTTCTGACTTTGATGAGAGATTGCGATCCCTTAAGGAGAAAGTAAAGGGTCTGCATGTGTCCCAGGAAAATCAATTCAAATACATAAGTAAATATCTTAGGTGCATTAATATGGGACTACATTAGATAGATCCTTCTATTCCTGCTCCATCATCTGGATCTGATTGGCGCTTTATATTATTCTGGACATGTATTAATATTTTTTTACTCTTTGTGTGTTGGGATATTTCTTGGACATACTTTTACTTTTTAGTATGTGGACATGCTATTGTGCCTTACGTTGATATTTTGATTATCATGATGATGCTATTTCCTATCTTATTTCATTTACTTCTCTTTTCTTTATACATCTTTCCTTTGTCATATTGTGACAAAAGGGGGGAGAAATTATAGAGATGTGTGATTGTGGAATATGGAGTGTAGTATGTATGGAAATTTTTTTTACAAGTTTTGCAAATCACCTCTCCTAGATTGAGGGGGAGTAATAAATGAAGAGTTGTGTCTGTTGATCATTTGTTACTCAAATGGTGCATGATTCTTTATTGTGCTTATGTAGCTGATGCATGATTTCTTATTGGTGCATGATTGGTGCATGATTCTTTATTGTGCGCATGATTATATATTTGGTTTTGTCAAAAATTTGACAAAGGGGGGATTGTAAATGCTATTTTGTAAATCTAGCACCTGTAGCGTTGTCAAATTTTGTTGTGTCAAACCATTTAGTATTTGTATCATGCTTTGAGTTAAAGTGATCAGGTTCGTACATTTTAAAGTTCTTTGGATCTTCATCAAACTTGCCTACATCTTTAAGTTAAAGTGAAGAGTGTTGAAGTTCATGGTTTCAAGCTAAAATTTAACTCAAGTTCAAGTTTGAAGTTCAACGACTATATGATAAAGACTCAAGAACTCAAGTGTAACTCAGGCTCAAGTTTAAGAGATTGAACTCAAGCTTCAAGTATCACAAGATATCAAGATTCTGAAGCAAATGTTGTTTCATTTGTTCCTACTCACAAATAAGTTTGGATGACCCTAGATTGACCTTAGGTTGTATCATATTCATAGCATATTTTATGTGGGTCATTTCATATGTTTATAGGTCATTTTCTCGACTAGTCTTAGTCCTTGTTCGACTAGTCCAAGTACTGGCTCGACTAGTCTAAGAGTTTTCTCGATAAGTCCAAGGTTTATTGTGAATTTTTAGAATTTTCTGTTGGACTCTCGACCAGTCGTGGAGACTACTCGACCAGTCGAGTGAATAGTGCTCGACCAGTCGTGCAGGCTCGACTCAAAGTCCAACAAGCTTTTCTGATCCCACTCGACAGAAAATTTGAAATTATGTTGGTCCTTTGACCAGTCGAACTGACCCTTAGACCAGTCGAGTGAACTGTATTTTCACCTATAAATAGAGCACGAATTTCAGAGTTTATGCATTCATAAAAGCAAAATCAAGATACCACTCTAAGAGATAAGTTTGTGATATTATTAAGCTATATTGTGCTCATTTTAGGTTCTCTTTAATTAGCTTTTGTAATTTGATTTTAAGATCTTTATTCCAATCTTATGTTAAGAAGGGATTTGTATTTTCTCCTTTCTTGAGATCAAAATCAAATCAACCTAGCCCATGTTGATTTAATTTAAAAATCATTTAGAACTAGAACCTTTTCATCTGTGAGACTGGACATTGAACATCTTCGTCTATATCGGATTGGTTCTATCAGGCTTCTTCAAGAGGATAATTTCCAGATAAGTACATTTACATTTTGTATATTCTTTTTGGTTTTCGAGGTTGTGCCAGAAAAATCTCTTTTTGGTTTTGTCTGAGGTGATCTAGAAAATTTCAGAGTGTGGCATTTTTGTAATTGTGTAAGCCTAATCAAATACACAATTGTGAAGGTTTTAAGGTGAACCTTGGAAAACCTTTTTTCATAGTGAACGCTAATATCCCGAGGGAGTGGATATTAGGAGTGGAGTAGTCGTGTAGCTGTTTTCTAACATTTGGTGTACACACAAGCGAACCACTATAATTCCTGGAGTTGTGGTGGATGATTGAATGTGCTTGTGTGTGTGAATGTTGTAATTTATTTTTAAGCATTTGTGGTGAATGGTGTAATTTATTTTATGCACTTGTGGGAATGTTATAATAACTTAGTTTATTTCCTTTGCTATTTCCTTTGCCTCTTTATTAGTTTGGGTTTTTGATACTTACAAACATTCTAGTAAGGTTTCCTGCCATAAGCCTTTGGTTTTTGGTGTTAGGTTGTCTGTAGAACTAAGTTTGTATCAACCTCTCAAGACTAGTACATTTGAGGTTGCTATTTACTTGTGCTTATTTATTATTTGATTGTGCTATTTTTCTTTCAATTCTGTATTTATTTTTTTAATTTGGCATAGTCCTATTCCCCCCCCCCCCCCCCCCCCCCCAACCCTTAGGATGTATTGCTCGACCTTTTCATCTATGACTCTTGGATTTAGCTATCTATTGATTTCACAGTTAAGGTCGAATTGTTAATCCATTATTAGAAGTTTTAAACATTGATTGAGTCATGATTTCACATGTCACACCTAGCTTACACATTAAGGCTTCAGTTTGATATTGAATTGTTAACTTGGTAATCATTAAAACATGAAAGGAACCAGCCTGGGGAATTTGTCAATCATGTTCTTTTAATAAAAAGAGAGAAGAATATCCAGCTAAAAAACAGTTTTCATCAGAAACGGTGACCTATTAAAGATCTTTAAAAAGGTTGACACAGCGTGAAGCCATCGATGGAAAAAGCAAAAGCAGGAAGAGTAAAAAGGCTGAACTGTAAGGTAAGTTTTGGTGGTTTTCTAGGAATGCTATGTTTGATTATCAATGTTATCACGAAAATTGAGGATTGGACTCTTAATGATGATAAGTCGAGATTACTTTATACACCCATGGAACTCAATGTTTAGAATTGTTCTAATCGATTGATTAATACTTTGAACTTAATTATGAAGTTTACTGTGCGCTTGAGTCTAGAAGAACGTACTGCCCAACATTAATGCATCTTAGAATTCTAATATATGGATTGTTTTTCAAAAATCACTCGAGTTAATAGAAATTGTCCTGTAATTCTTAAAATATTTTTTGCATATTTTGCTCGGGACTAGCAAAATATCGATTGGGGATTGTGTTGAGGGTCAAATATTACATATTAGACCCCAGTTATTACTTGATTTTATGAACATGATACTGTTTAATGTCCTATTTTAATCGTGTTTGTATTGCAAGGTGAATTTAGGAGCCTGGACTGAAAAGGGGTAATAAAAGTATGGATTTAACGCTCAAGAATCACCAAGGCAAGGGATGGATCTTAGGGGACTGAGATCGAAGAATTTACATGCCAAAGATCCTAGAAAATCAAGTGATTAAAGTCAAAGGAGCCTGAAAGTCATCCTGAATGCAAGATCACAGGGTTCTCATCATCCGTTTGACTCGAAACTTTATATTTGGCCTGAGGACCCTAAATTAATCGTACACGTCGAAATTCAGCCCTTGAATATTTATAGAAGTGGCCCAATGGACAGATCAGCCCTTAAAATACTAATCTGGGGCCCACCTGATATCTAGATATGCTTCAATTTTAGTCTCAACCCCTTAAATGAGGAGGCAAAATGGATGGACGAAGTGGATTTCTTGTAAACATCACAGTGGACCCCACCTGGGGTGATGTGTGTGCACCGCATGTGCACAGCCGCATTGCACCGGTCAGGTAGCCCAATCAAAGTCGGGTGACCTGAACCCTCTCACATAAACATCTAGTGCTCGTACCACGTCCGACTAGGTTTGAGTAGTGGGCCACACTCATCATCAGAAATGATGATCCGAACCGTTCATTCACCCTGGAGGGTAGCCACAACCCTAGCCATGGTGGCTGTTTGGTCCCATGCACACGTACACACATGGATTGCCGGAAAATGCAGGATGAATGGTGAGGTGATTTAATACAGTGGACCGCATCAAAACTCGACCAAAACCACTCCTTTTCGATCGAAATTTCTCCAGGAATCCAATGAAAGGGGTGGATTTCACCGAAAACATCACTGTGGGGCCCACCGAGCATCTCAGCACAGGATTTTTAACACCTTACGCATGTCCAATTTTCCCGGACATTGCGGGGCGTTATACGGCCCAGATGATGGTCAGATGGGTGATCCATACCATCCAAAACCTTCAGAAGGGGGTCATGACCCCAACCATGGAGCCAAAACAAAGGATGAGACATCCACAGTTCCAAAACTTACTGCCAAATGTAGCTTATTTGCATTTTTTAAGTTTCTACTGCATAAAGGTTATGCACGTAAGGTGTTTCCACCGACTTTCAGCCCTCCACCAACTCTCCTTATTTCCTATAAAATGAGAGAAGAGAGAGAGAGAGAGAGAGCATGAAATTCATCTTGGATGTGGAGCAAAGAAGAGAAGAGAAGAGAAGAGAGAGAGAGAGAGAGAGAGAGAGAGAGAGAGAGAGCGTGGAGATGGTTTTGGGTTTTGCTTTCTTCTTCATGATTTCTTTTATTTCTTTCCTCCAGGTTTTGTTAATTATGGCTATGGCTAGCTAAACCGCTTAGCTAGGGCTAAGAGGTGAAACTTGTAGCATGATGGGATTGTTTCTATGGTCTTGATTCATGTTTGAGTTGAACCAACTTTGATTCTAGTTTGATTATAAGGAATGTTGTTAGGCCCGTATCCTAGTCGGTACCATTCCTTAGACTTCCGTGATCCTCCTTGTCAAATTTTGGTGACTTGCGGCCTATAGTCGGCATTTATGCACGACACTGAGTCCCATCCCATAGATCAAGGCCGACTCGACCCGAGACTTGTACCATTACGACCACACCATCGCCATGGTTCTAACGTCGTGACTTGCGCACCAATGCAATACCTAGGGTAGGAATTTTGGGCCCACATTTATTTCGAAGAAACATCACGCATTGCGAATCCTGAGAGAATTTCTACCTAAACATCACATCAATCAATCAAGTACAGCCCATCCCTCTCTTACCAACAATGCATGGCAACCTATACCTCTCCCATTCCCAAAGTCAACCAAGCCCATACCTCTCATGTCACTTCCCTTACAACATTCATTCCTCCCATCTCCCTTACAACAAAAATCCTATTCTCTCTCTCATTCTCTACCCATTCCAAGAGGGAGGACCATCCAAGCTCTAAGGAGAGCAAGGAGTCAAGTGTGGCCCACTTCCTACCCCAAGATGTCACCATCCAACCCTTCAATTCTCATCATCCTCTAAAGAGGAAGCTTAGGAGCTTGGGAGATCAAGTAGCCTAGAAGAAGTGGAAATCGGTGGGTCATTCTATCTCTCTCTTTCTTTTTTTTTTCTTTATGGTGATGATGTGTGTGGCCCACCCTGACGGACCCCACCATGAAGTATGTATCATATCCATGCTGCCCATATGTTGGTGCCCACCTTGCTGGACCGTCCACCGGCAGACCCACTGGCCTGTCTGTCTGGATGGGCCCAGATGAAGAGTAAAAATAAATATCAGCTGATCTGGTGGGTCCCACACATGTGGACCCACCTCAATGCATGTGTTATATCTGACCGTCCATCTGTCGTGTGTCCCACATAGCAGCAGCTGCTGCTCTATTAGCGTCAGCAAGCTGTGGACCTAATCATGAGGATGTGTTGTATCCAACCAGCCAACAAGCTGGACGTGGACCCCACCTAATGTATGCATTGTCTATCCAGCACCGTCCAGCTTAGTGGACGGTGGGACCTGCATGACGTCAGTTATGTGGGTCTGATCACGAGGTATGTGTTATACCCATACCGTCCGTCCATTTTTCTTGAGGTGGGACCCACCCCACACGTGTTGCACGTGTGGGGGTGGGACCCACCTTGATGTATTGTATATCCCCACCGTCTGTCAGGTTGGGACGGTGGGTCCCACATAGCAAAATGCTGCTGTTTTGAAGTCAGCAAGTTCTGTGGTCTGACATCAGGTATGTATTATATCCCAACCGTCCGTGTGGGACCCACTCCACATGTGCTGCATGTGTGGAGGTGGGGCCCACTGGATGTATGCATTGTATATTTACACCATCCATTTTGGACGGTGCCACGTGGGGCCTACCATTGATATATGTGTTTTATATCCAACCGTCCATCCATTTTTTTGATGTGGCCCACCATGATCTGGACGGTGGGCCCTATCATGATGCATGTGTTCATCCATGCAGTCCATTGTCCAGATATGGATGGTGGAACCCATACAATATATGTGTTTTATATCCCAGTCATCCATCCCTTCCTGGATGTGGACCCACCACGATGTATGGGTTCTATCCTTACTGTCCATCCATTTGATGGGCGTGGGACCCACCCCACACGTGATGCACGTGTGGGGGTGGGGCCCACCATGATGCATGTATTCTACATTCACACCGTCCATCTCGGGACGGTGTATGTGGGGCCGGTCATGATGTATGGGTCTTATCCACACCGTCCAGCAAGCTGGATGGTGGGACCCGCTGCTATATATGTGTTATACCACACCGTCCGCGTAAGACAGTGGGACCCCACGTGATATATGTGTTTTATACCCATGTTGTCTGTCCGATCATGGGACCCACATGATGTACATGTCTTATCTATGCCATCCACGTGGGACATGGACCCCATTATGATGTATGTGTTTTATCAACGCCGTCTAGCCCGTGGACCCCACAATGATGTGTACATTGTATATCCAACTAGTGAGGTCCACTTCACGATGTAGTAGACCCATCTTGATGTATGTATTGTAAACACACTACCCATCCCTTGTGCTTAACTTATGGGCCTGTGTATGGCCCAATATGATGAATTTGTGGCCCATTTGATGAGGCCCATTGTGATGTATTTGAGGCTCATGAGTAAGGCCCAATGTGATGTATATATGGCCCATGTGATGAGGCTCAATCTGATGTATATATGGCCCATGTGATGAGGCCCAATCTGATGTATATATGGCCCATGTGATGAGGCTCATTATGATGTGCATTAGGCCTTTATGTAAGGCCATGGATCCACTATATGTTAGGCTCTATATGGACCACTCCTTGGGAGCAATGTTGGTTAAATGTCCACATTGATGGGCAATGATGGTTAAATGTTCACATTATGACCTGCCCTTAGGCCCTTGTTAGGCCCATTCTCATCCTTCTCTTAGTGGGTTGACTCTAATCATTGAGCCCCATTGATTTTTGCATGACCTATCTATTCATATTGGGCTAACCCATAATGTTGAGCCCCCCATTGGTTGCTTGTAGGATTATTTCTTTTAATCTCAGAGTCCGTCTAGGACTTATTTGGGCCCCCGAGGGCATCTAGCGGGCCATATGATAGTATGGTGAAGGAAGCCCGTTTCAGAACATTAGGATTATAGGTAGGCCACCTAGGCCCAACCTTGATATAAGGAGAGTTCATCATCACCATAGATGGAAGGATTCATGTTATTCAATTTGGTATATCCACAATTGAGGATTGACCCCTCATGTTATGGATCTTCTGTCCATCTATGGACCCCGCCATGTGTATAGGCCGATTATCGATGCCGACTATGAGTACGTGCTAGTATAACATCATGATACAAGTCATTGAGATGGTATGAGACCCATTGTGATTGCATTAGGCTCATTCTCATTTCTCGCTTAGTGGGCTAACCGAAATTGATGGGCCCCCATTATTATTAGTATGATCCATCTCACTTTATTAGGCTATCCCAATTCTTTGGGTCTCTATCGATGCTAGTAGAGGCATCCAAACCTAAAAGCCCACTCTTAGGCTCATGAGTAGGCCATCTAGACCCATCCTTGTTATGAGGAGGATGCATCATCACCTCTAGCCATAGGTAGAAGAATATGTGGTATTAGGTTTAGCATATCCATTGTTGAGGACCAATCCTCATGTTATGGATTAGATCTGTTGTCCTTCTATGGACCCCGCCATATATAGGCCGATTATTCATTATGATTATGTTAGTATACGCACTGAGTATGCGTTAGCATAGCATTATAATTATATGAGACCCATCGCAATTTATGAAGCTCATTGTGTGATTGCATGAGGCTCATAGGGATTGTATGAGGCCATTGTGTGATTATATGAGGCCCATTGTAATTGTATGAGGCCCATTGTGTGATTATATAAGGCACATCGTAATTGTATGAGGCCCATTGTGTGATTGCCTGAGGCCCATTGTGATTGTATGAGGTTGTAACGCCCTGAAATTCGGGGGTCGAGCATAACTCAGCTCCCGAGTTTCAAAACATCACTTATGCAACATATTGAATGATGGATGTATGTTGTCTGTATGAGTGTATAAAACATGGAATAAATTACGCCAAACTGCAAACATAATTCAGGGATAAGTGAAGAACACAAGCGGAAGACTTAAAGAAATATATGTGCACATATGCAAATCCCTGAAATACATATACATACCAGGTCATACTTACAAGTGTTACTATCAAAATTACAAGTATCAAATAACATCATCTATTCCCAAAAAGAAATCCCAGAATCCCACTCATCAGAACAAGGCTCATAAGAACCCGCCTGAAAACTGCATGAAAGAAAATGCAGCCTCATCATCCTCGAACTTCGGCTCTGCCTCAGAGGTCGCATCAATATCTGCATCTAAGACAGAGTCTGGTAGGTGTTTAAACATCGTCCCAGAACGCGGGAGTGAGTGATCAACTCAGTGGAACAATAAAGCAAAGGTTAACATGTTATCAATTCAATCAAGCAGTAATGATAAAGCAGAACAATCAAACATGTCCTAAGTACTCTTGTTAGTACAAGGATATATGTAGAATGATGCATGCCCTCGCGCGTACACCCTTAGCGTCTTCATCTTATGTTACGCATGACACCACCTCAAGTGCGCCACCTCTTCCAGGCACATGCAAATGCGGTGCATGAACATGATTACCCAGTTCCTATTAGTCCTTTTCATACAGCAGGATTGAGAAACTAAGGTACCTTCCTCATATCAATTTCCAAACAGTGATCCATTCTAGGGTCGTCAGTCCTAGATCATCTCATACGTTCATATGGTTTTAGGTCACTGCAAAGGGCTCGTCACCAATCAATGCACGCCTATCATACCTTCATTACTACAATAAGGCTCGTCACTTCAATGCGGTTTCCAGGTATGCTCGAGGTCACTACAAAGGGCTCGTCACCAATTAATGTAGGCCGACAGCACGAATATAGTGTCCCATACCACCATAATCGGCTCACGAGTTTAGTTGCTCGCTAGTCACTACGGGGAGGCTCATCACCCCAGCGTAGGCCGACAGCTCGACCACGGTGTCCCATACCACCATGTCCGGCTCATGAGTCTTAGCGGATCAAGGTACAATGGTTAACAGGATTTGCACTGGTAAGTTTGGTACCTTAGATTCAAGCAATAGCATCCATACATGGTGAACATACATCGGACAATCGGGTTACTTGACGAACTCGACTAGCACGAGCGCACGTTGGGTTGAACGACATAGAATGCGCAAACACTCTGTGTGGCCAAACCACTGCCGACAACTCTAATACGTCTCGGGTTCGTCAAATCACGTCCTACATGGCGAAAGCAACCTCAGCCACGATCTCAAGGCCGATTACCAATTTCTTGGACTATTCATAGTCCTAAACATATTCCACTACAATAGGTATTCATATTAACAAGGTAGAATAGTAATGAAACAACAACTCAAATCATGTAGTATATGAGCATTTACAGAATATCAACTTAACATGGATTTGAACATAAGTAATACTTGAAATTTAACAACAAGGAATGTAACTTGCATGTGGGAAATCATACACACCAAGAAGAGAGTTGAGAATCGCTTCTCAATGCTCGCAAATAGGATAATATATTACAATTTAGATCATTCAGACATTTCTACAAACACTTAGAACACATAGTTTAACATACATGATGCATGTTGAAATACACGCATTTGAACAATTCCTTTTGCCAAGGAGTTGACACACATACATATAGCACAGGTACATGACAAATAATCATGGCAAGTACATGTTCATATTTTATACGTATACGGTACTTTATACATATACATAGAATACACAAATCTCAATATAACACATGCATATCAGGAACGCATAATAAACATAGCATTTGACATGTGAAATTTCATCCATAATAAGAATAAACCATTAGCTGGCATTGAAAGCCTTGAAAACCATAACCTATACGATTAAAGTCCGCACCTTAAACCAGAAATAGAGCACCGAACTGATTCAGACGATATGTCTTCATCAACGGCGATAGGATAACCTAAGGCAAGAATAGAAATGAGCTACAACAACACATAGACTATTCTAAGCTCTAAAACAGATTAGGGTTAGGTTAACTTACCCAAGGATGGACTCAGAATCGCCGGAATAACGATTTAAAAGCGATGGTTTAAGGATCTAGAGTAACAGGAAAGAATCTAAGATGATTCACCAACTTCTCTCTCACTTTCTCTCTCTTTTCCCCTCTCTTTCTTAGCTAGGGTTAGGAAATTCGTATGGAAAAGAGAGCTAGGGTTTTAAGGTCTATATATAGGCCTAACATTGATGAAAATAACCCCAGGGCCAAGGTATACTTAGGTTATAACCAAAACAGGCCTCTCTCGATCCAACGAAGCACTTCCGGTGGGCCTTTTTCCACGTGCGGTCGGACTTAAGCTCACTGACCATTGATCTAGGTCAGACTGAGTTTTCGTACCGATCGGATCTTCAGATCAACCGTGGCGGATCACACTCAATTCAACGATCACCGAAACTCGATCAGGTCCACAAGCACTATGACATGCCTGGGCCATCTTCCCTGATCAGAGGGTGAAATTGGGTTAGAATCCAACAGTCAGATTGCTTAAAATCATCGCGCAAGCGACACGACTCAGATTTCATAAAATCACATTTACTCTCTCACCGTTCTCACACTCTTCACTCCAGACTCAATCAAATTGACCCAGAACATCATCTGGACTTGATTTTTGAGGTGATGGCCAAGTCCAACATGGTGACCATAACTGACTAAGATCATCGCCATCGAACATTCAACGCGCGATCCAGGTCCGATCCAGAACGTCCAAAAATTCCCAAGAGTAACTAGATTTAGCAATGGATCCCAGATTTCAGAGTAACATAGCGCTAATGATTCTACAGGTTTTGAGTCATGCAGATCAAATTTAAAGTGATTGATGCTAATTTCACAAGCAATCGAGTTTAACACTAATTACCCCACAAATAGCTTCTAAGGAAAACAGAGGTAGTACTCGGGTCTTGGCACAAAATTTTTCGGGTCATTACAGAGGTCATTGTGATTATATGAGGCCCATTGTGTGATTGCATGAGGCCCATTGTGATTGTATGAAGCCATTGTAATTATATGAGGCCCATCGTAATCGAATGAGGCCCATTGTGTGATTGCATGAGGCCCATTGTGATTATATGAGGCCATTGTGTGATTATATGAGGCCCATTATGATTGTATGAGGTCCATTACTATGGTATGAGGGCCATTGTGATTGTATGAGTCCATCGTGATTGTACGAGACTCATTATGATTGTATGAGACCTAGTTTTGATGTATGAGGCCCATCATATGTGTGAGGACCATTATATACGTGAGGCCCACTATATGTGTGAGGCCCAATTATGATGGTGTGAAGCCCACCATGTGTAGATGATTATATGCACACCACGATTCACTTATACAGGCCATGAAGCATCTTATACCGGCTCACCATCATGCATGTGATTGTCATTGGGCTGATTCTTTATGGGACTCCCTGAGAGATGGAATTGCGCCACATGAACGCGAGGTACACGCAGGTTCGATGCATGACTGGATGGTATGACTCATGCATCTCACATTGTGTGATATGACCACTGTACGCCTTAGCGACATCAGGGCCGTTGCCTTCACAAGCATATCATGGATGGCCAGATGGGACACTAGAAATGTTTGGTTTTAGCAACGGGGCACCATAGATGTGCTTGGGTGAAAATCCCTAAACCCTCGAGGCCAGGGGACAACTCCAACATCTAGATCGAGTGAATGTATAAGCGCATGAGGGCCGAATACCAGGAGGCTGCGTCTCCCAATGTGTTATGGTCGGTTGGGAGGGGGTGTGGCCTTACTCGCCTGAGGGGGCTGAGTCTGACTAGCTTGTAAATGGGTCCGTTATTGATGAGCTGGGCCGATATTGGTAGGCGGATAGTGAGGTCTCTTCCACTTACCCAGTTGTGCGCTTGATGGAGCGGCAAGTTGGCGTAGAGTGTACTAGACCCCAGTGATGATCCTAGAGATGTACGGTACTAATATATGGACTTATTGAGCAGGAGTTGTATACTCAATATTTTACTCATTCATTCATTTATTCACTATCCACTGGGGCTGGTGGTGCACAACTAATTTATTATATGTACCTTCACAATGGCCAGGGTTTCGGTTGGGGCGCGCGACCAACCTGAGATCAGGAATTTACCACATTGAGTCTAGCTATCCAAATTTAGGTATGAGACTGGTTTGGATAGAAGTTCCTTGTGATGGACCCCATAACTTGTGATACTACGTACTATCATCCCAACTTCATACTCCAGTTTGGTCATTTCTTTCACACCGTATATTGCATTGCATCTTCAGCACACAACATTTGGTTTACTATGCTTATGTATTGCATAGCCTGAATGAGGTTGATGGTATTATAGACTCATCAGGATCTGCATATTGCATTACATCTGCGGCATATGGCATTTGGGTTGCTATGTTTCTTCATTTATATGACCTAGATGAGGCTGATGGTATTTGTAGCTCTTCAGAATTACATATTGTATTACATCCTCGATATCTGATATTTGGCTCATTATGACTCCACATTACATAGCCATTCTACATTGCATACTCTGATATTGAATGACTTATAGCCTTTCTAGTATTCCGCTTATGCTGATATTTGTGTGCTTGACACTTATCTTGCGCACACACGTACACCACCCTCTATGCTTTCTATAAGCGTATGCACGATAGATGCGTGCAGGTGACGATAAGATGCAATTGAGCTGAGGTAGGAGCGTGTGGTGGAGCTTCTGGAGCTTTTGGCATTTATCTTGTATTTCCCCTTCATGTATTGTACTCAAGTTTTTTATATTAATGGATATGTGATGATGATGTTGCCGTTGTGATTTGAGTACACTTATAGTCATGCTTGTCCATAAAGAAATGCATGTTGAAAATCCTCCTTGTAAGATCTCAGGATCAAAATCTAATGTATGGGAGCTTAAAGCCGAGAATGGGGTACTACGGAGGCTATCGACACCGAATTCGGCAATCGAGAATTGTTAGCCCAGTTTCCGAGTTTGGGGTATGACAAATGTTTTCAGTTTTTAATGGTTTGTTGTGACTAAAATTACAATGGATCTGTGATAACTTGGAGTATGTTCCTTTCATTATTATGATTGTGACGTTAAGAAGCCCTGTTGTTCACCATCATCTCATGGACATGGTTGGATGATGGAATCCTTCCTAACGTTCATAATTCTTTCAGATTGGTTATGGATTGGTGAAATTATGTTGCTTACGTTGTCTCATGGACATGGTTTTGTGATGGAATCACTTCTAATTCTCATACCTATCATTCATTGAAAACTAAATCTAAAGAAGTTTAGATTGGATTTTAACGGATTATCTTCTAACAGGATGAAGATGGGACTTTGATTCCAATTGTGTTTATAATCAACCTTAGATCTCCCTAAGCTCTACAAGTGGATCCTTGGCACCCTAGTTTCCCACCTTTGAATATTACAAGTTTTATATAAAGTGGTTCACCATTATTCCCTTAATTTTCCCTGGTTTATATTACATCTTCTTCTAGTTCTAGTTCGAGTTACTTTTAGATTACGTACAAAGTTAAGTCCCTGTGGATTCGACCTCGGTCTTACTGAGATTATTACTACATCACAACCCTATACTTAGGGTGTGAACAGTGTTCATATGGAATAAGAGGAGTCAGATGACCTGGCGACTAGATTGTAGATTTCATTTATTCTGAATTTATATTTTTTGTATATGTAAAGACTTAAGACAAGGATTTGTATAAGCGGTCAGGTAGCTAATCAAATATTTAGTTATGCATATTTGGGCTCCCTCTTATACTTCATTTATTTCTATTCTGATAAATTGCTAACTTTGATAAAGAAAAAAAATGTACATGAAATTTGGGCTATCTTTAAAGGTTAACACTCGGGTTTCGGGAACCGGGGTGTTACAAAAGAACTCCCCAAAGGTTTCGACCATCTAATCGGCAAGACTGATCTGCTAATCTACACGCAACATACGATCTACTGAGAAATGAAAACACAAGGCAAGAATAATAGGCATAATACAAAAGATTTTTTTTCATTGATAAAAAGATATTACACAAGTGTAAGAGAAGGAACAAAATGAGGCTAGTCCCCCAAAGGGGTTTGCTCAACTTCTACTAAGGTCGGTTGCTTGGTTTCAGCTGGTATTAAGCCTTCGGCTTTTAGTGGGGTTGAGTCCTCAGTGGGACTATCTTTAAGACCACTAAGGTCAAGCTCAGGGTGTTTTTTCTTGCATCTTTAAGCATTTTTCATACTCAAAATTGTACATCAACTCTTTTTCTTCAGTGCGTTCCTTGGAGGCTTGGAATTCCTCCACTGCCGTTATCCGAGCCATGGGGAAGGACACCTTAGCTTCTACCAGTTTTGCTATCAGGATGACCTTCATCTTAACCAGCCCAGCCTTCTACTTAGTAGCCTTCGCCTAAGCCCCCTTCAGAAGTGACCGTGCTACCTCCAATTCGACCTTCATCCGATCCCTTTCCTTCTGAGCCTCCTCTGCTTGAGCCTTAAGGACCGTCAGGTCCTCCACCTGGATCTTTATGGCTATAAGCTCCTCTCGGATTTCTCTAAGGTGGATCGAAGCTACTTGGCCTAGATAGTTTTACTTTCAAGGCTCACCTATGCCTACTCGCACTACTTCCTGGCACATATCAATTCATGATGGGTATTTAAGACAACAGGGCCAAACTGAAAAGAAATTCACGTCAGATAAAATTCAAGTATAAAAGCAACTACAAGTAGAGGATAAAGTTCTACTTTGTAGAAAACATGGCCACCTGACCCATGGCAGTGACCGGGGCGTCAAGAACATGCCGTACTATCCATGGAATGAGACCTACCGTGTTGGAGGATTCAGATTGAGAGCCCCTCGAGCTCTGTCCCCTTGACAACCAGATGAGGTGCCCGCCTGGACCTATATTGCGGGGGGCTGAGCCCTAGACGTCGGCTCTGCTTGGGCCTCAGAGGGCTGCAAGTTATTAGCAAGGGCGCCTTACTAAGATAGCCCCCTGTTGATCTGCATCGACCACTTCTGGGGTGATGGCGGGTTTATGGTGGTGGTGGCAAGAGTAACCAAAACGGTCATTTTTCTAGTAGTCAAGCTTGATTGCCCTATCGCAGGCTAGTCCAAGCCCAACCTCAACTTCCTTTTTGCTGCATTGGTCGCCCCTTGCACCCTGGGGGGAGGGACGATCGCTCTCCTCTTCAAGGGCTTCTTCTGAGCCAGCTCGGTGTCAGAAGGAACACAAACTCGCTTGTCGGAAAGAGGTTAATTGTGAAAAGGCCGAGCTAAGAGTCCTAGAGGGGGGGGGGGGGGGGGGGGAAAAAGACTATGCCAAATTAAAAAAATAAATGCAAAATTAAACAAATACAAATAAAGATAGCACTTAAATAATCTCACAATGCAAAAATGAATAACAACCTCAAAGGTACAAGTATTGAGAGGTTGATACGGATGTTGTTCTAAGGACAACCTTACACCAAAAACTAATAGCTTATGATAGGACAACCTACTTCCTAGAACAGTCTGTGTATCAAAATCTCAAACCGATATAGAAGAATAAAGAATAAAATAGCAAAGAAACTAAGTTATTACAACATTCCCACACTTGCATAAAAGATTACAACATTCTTCACAAATGCTTAAAAAGGAAATTACAACATCCACACAATAGCACAACCAATCATTCACCACAAGGCCAAAAATTATAATGGTTCAGTTGTGTGTACACCAACTGTTTAGAAAAATAGCCACACAACTACTCCACTCCCAATATCCTCACATAGTGGATATCGGCGTTCACTATAAAATAGGTTTTTCAAGATTCACCAAAAACCTTCACAATTTTGTCTTTCAAGTGGGCTTACACAATTCAAAAACCCCACACTTTGAGTTTTCTGGATCACCCCAGAAAAACTAATAAAAAGAAAGAGATTTTTCCTGGCACAATCTCAAAGAAACCAAAAGAATAGATTTACAGAATGTAAAATACATATCTGAATATTCTCCTTTGATGAAGCCCAGAAGAACCAATACGGAGTAGATGTTCAACATAGATGTTCAATGTCCACACTCACTTATGAAATGGTTCTAAGTTCTAAATGATTTTTAGATTAAATCACTTTGGGCTTTCTTGATTTGATTTTGATTCCAAGAAAGGGGAAAACTTCAATCCCTTCTTCAAATAAGATTGGAATATAGAATTCAAAATCAAATGCAAAAAGCTAATTAAAGAGAATATTAAATGAGCACTAAATAGCTTAAGAATATCACTAACTTATATCTCAGAGTGGTGTCTTGATTTTATTTAAATAGAATGAAAAACTCTGAAAATCGTGCTCTATTTATAAGTGTAGAAACTGTTCACTCGACTGGCCCAGAAGTCAGCTCTACTGGAGGAAGGACCATCAAACTTTAGAAAATTCGGGCGCGATAAGATAAGACGGTTCCACGACTGGTCAAGTGGCTTCCATGGCCGGTCGAGCCCTGCTCTTGACTGGTTGTGTGGGACCCAATTTCGTTGCTAGACTTCGAGTCAAGCCTGCTCGATTGGTCAAGCACTATTCACTGACTAGTCGAGTAGTCTCCAGGACTAGTCGAGGATCCAACAAAAATTTCAAAAATTAGTAACAAACCTTGGACTGGTCAATGAATTTCTTAGACTAGTCGAGCCAGTACTAGGACTAGTCGAACATAGGCTAACACTAGTCGAGAAACAACCTATACACTTATATAGTGACCTAATTAAAGTATGCAATCAATATGACCTAACCCATGGTCAATCTAAGGTCATTCATACCTTATAAGCGTTGTTTGAACATTGAATCATCTTTTTCTTTGGTTAATAGTCTATCTTGAAGTACACGAAGCTTGATATCTCGACGTTCTTTAAATCTTGAACTTGAAGTACATGACTTGTATTTCACCTTGAGCTTTGAGTTCCAAGCAAGGCACTTTGTCTTGACATAGTTAAAGCTTTGAAACCCTGAAATATTGAAGCTTGAAAGCTTGAACAATTGAAGCTTGAAAGCTTGAACTATCGAAGCTTGAAAGCTTGAACCATCACTTAGTGTTGTACTTGAGCTTGTATAACTCTTGATCTTGCATTTGAAGTTCTTGAGATAAAGACCTTTGTTCTTGTATGTGAATTGCATGATCTTTAATATGTAGATGAGCTACACAAGATATAGATTACAAGAGGTTTTGGCACTACAAAATTTGACAATCATAAGAGCTAGAAAACGTAGCACTTACAATCTCCCCCTTTGTCAAATTTGTGACAAAACACAGTTCATTAAAATAAGATAAGCATTATATGCACAATAAAGAATCATGCACCAGTTACAAAAAGGTTAAACCAATACGATCCAATACTCTCATCAATACCCATCAATACTCCCCCTTAATACCATATTGCAAAAAAAAAAGAAGAAAAAATGCTGCCTATCCACATTCTTCACAGTTTTACATTTATCATAATGAAATAGGCATGATAAAATTCTCCCCCCTTTTGTCACAATATGACAAAGGAAAGAACTGATAAATGAAAATGGAAGTAAATAAATAAGGAAGTAAATAGAAGAGTAATGAGGAATAAGAGAACAAGATTACTAAGTTAACCAAGTCCATAATTAGAAGTAAGCATGTTCAAGCACATAACAGAAGAGATATTCAAGTATGTTAAAAGTTATTACATAACAAATATTCAAACACTAATCAGAACCCGAAGCAGGAGCAGGTATGGAAGGATCAATTTGATGAAGTCCCTTGTTAATGCACCAAAGATATTTGCACATATATTTGAATTGCATTTCATGGGACACATTCATACTTTCAACCTTCTCCTTAAGTGAGTGCAAATGCGCATCAAAGTCAAATGGCTGATAATCAGGATCAACTGTAAAGTCAAATTCATGTTCATCAAAGAGGTCATCCATATTAACATCATTGGAGGTAAATCACCCTCCTCGTCATTTGCGGCAGCAGCTCCACTAGCACCCACATCAACTTGGCCTAGGGCCAACTTCAAATTCATCTTGTTAATGTTAGAGTTATTGAAGGGTAAATGATGAATGGGAGCTTCTCCAACAGCCATTGCCACTAAACTATGGGTGGCTAATACAGTCATAAGATAATTAAAGGGTATGTCACTGTGACCTGGGTGAAGACGGAACTGAATGATACTATGACAAATTAGGGAAGGAAGACCTACAGAGACTCCATAAATGATAGAATGGAGAATACGAACCATGAATATAATAAGTTCAGTTTTCTTACCAGATCGAGGATAGACATGTGAAATGAAAATCCTATGAAGGATTTTATATCTGGGTAACAGAAACTTGGAGGCGACCACATTACCAGTACTCCATTCCGTATCTATATTACATAAATCTCTAGTGAGCATTCGCTTCTCAGTTTCAGATGGTTTTGCCACTAGAGTACTAATGGGAATACCTTCGTCATTGACAGGTATATCCACTAATCCAGAAATAAGATAACAGTCCACATCAATTGAACCTTCTCTGGTTGAGATAGTGAATGTCAGATTTTCAGTAGAAAAATAAAAAATGCAAGCATACATAGCCTGCGCAATGAAGCGGTATGCCGGTCCACCCCAATGTAGTATGTTATCCCATCCTACAGACTGAAGGAGAGGAACAACATCAAATGGTACCACATGAATAAGATTAATAGTTCGTTCTACTATCACATTGCGCAATCGAATATCCCGTATACAATCGAGATCATCCTCGGGCAACCGAAGGTGGTGCACGGTGATAGGAGCCGAACGAGATGAAGAGGGACCACGAGATCCTTTCTTCGTGGTTCTACCCTCCATTTGCAATAAAGAAATCAAGGAATAAAGAGATTGCAAAAGAAGTAAAATGGGTTTCTAGTAGATTAGATTTTTGAATAGAAAACCCCAAAAACTAATATAAAACATGAAATAAACCACACAAATGAAGAAAAGGAAGTGCGAAGGACTTGAATCTACAAGAAAATCAAAAATAATGCACTAACCATGAAGGAATCGAAGATGGGTTCGACCGGTCGAGGTAGGGCTCATTGGAGAAGAAGACCTAAATGAAGAAAAAGTGATTTTTTTTCCAAATAAAAGGTCAAACCCGTGTGTCATGATGGGTCGAGTACATGCTCGACCGGTCGTGCCACGACTGGTCGAGTATGTACTTGACTGGTCGTGCACACCATAAATTTTATAATTTTTCATAAAATTTTAAATTCTAAAAATTTTAAAATAGAAATATATACATTATGATACAAAAGGACACAAATTATCAGTTCATATTGCACATACCAAGGTTAAATTTCAATTTTGCAAACCTACTTTTTTCGAGTGGTTTTATGAATATGTAACTAGTTGAGTCTCGGTCAGAATATAATCCAAAGAAATTGTCTTGTCTTCTACTAATTCACGAATATAGTGATATCTAATGTCAATATGCTTGGTTTGTGAATGCAGGATTGGATTTTTGGAGATATTAATTACACTTAAATTATCACAATATAAAACCATGGATTCTTATGCAATTCCGTAATCGCTTAGCATTCTTTTCATCCATACAAGCTGAGTACATGCATTACCTGCAGCAATGTATTCAGCCTCAACTGTTGAGAGCGATATGGAACTTTGTTTCTTACTTAGCCAAGAAACTAAACAGTTCCCTATATAGAAATAATTACCACTGGTTGATTTTCGATCATCAATGTTACCAGCCCAATCAACATCCGTGTAACCAGCTAATTGCACACTAGTATCATGTGGATACCAGAGACCAAGATTTACTGAACTAGCGATATATCGCATAATCCGCTAAACAACAATTATATGTGACTCTTTAGGGTCAGATTGATATTTAGTAAAAATTTCTATGCTAAATGCAATATCAGGTCGATTTGCAGTTAAATAAAGTAAACTACCTATCATACTACGATACCACTTAGGATCCACACTCATACCTGTAGAGTCCTTTGAGAGTTTTAAAGTAGTACTCATTGGAGTATCAAAAATTTTTCCACTCTCAAATCCGAACTTTTAAACTAAGTTTAGAGCATATTTAGTTTGAGAGATAAACAAACCATCAGGAGCTGTTTGACTTGCAATCCTAGGAAATAATTTAATTCTCCAACCATGCTCATTTCAAATTTAGACTTCATAAGATCTGCAAACTCAACAGTCATGTCAGCACAGGTAGATTCATAGATAATATCATCAACATAGATTTGCACTATTACAATGTGATCATTATGTTTCTTTACAAACAATGTCTTATCAACACTTCTCATTATAAAGTTATGACTCAGTAGAACTTAGTCAACTTTTCATACCGTACTCTGGGAGCTTGTTTCAAATCGTAAAGTGCCTTTTTTAGGCGATAGGCATGATTAGCAAGCTTAGGGTCTTCAAAACCCGAAGTTGTTCAACATACACTTCTTCATGCAAATCACCATTCAAGAATGCACTCTTTACATCCATTTGGTATATTTTGAACTTTCTAAAGCATGCAATGGATATAAATAGTCTAATTGATTCAAGACGAGCTACTGGGGCAAAGGTCTTATCATAATCGATGCCTTCAATTTGAGTGTACCCTTGTACAACCAGCCTAGCCTTGTTTCTAATAATATTACCAAGTTCATCAGACTTATTTTTGAAAATCCATTTTATTCTGATAATGTGTTTATCTTTGATATTGGAACTAAATACCAAACATCATTTCTAACAAATTGATTGAGCTCTTCTTACATTGCAACAATCCAGTTTTCGTCAGTAAGAGCTTCTTTTACGTTAGCGGGTTCTATCTGAGATGTAAAGCACACGTAGTTACACATATCTTCAAGTTGTTTATGAGTGCGCACACCAGTGAGAGGATTTTTAAGGATTTAATTAGAAGCATAATCTTTAACTGTCCTCAGTTCAATGTTATTTTGACTTGATGAAGAGTCTGATTTATCAATTAAAAGAACTTCATCATTTTCTAAACTTGAGATAGGTGTATTCAAGTGATCATCTATAACCATATTAATGAACTCTTGAATTACACCAGCCTTTTATTAAGAACCCGATACGCTTAACTATTCAGAGCATACCATAAAAATATTCCTTCATCACTTTTGGTGTCAAATTTACCCAGATTTTCTCGGTCACATAAGATGTAGTACTTGCTACTGAAATCTTGAAAGTATTTAACAGTAGGCTTCTTACCAAACCACATTTCATAAGCCATTTTACCATTTGATTTTCTAGTATAAACTCGATTAATTATATAACAAGCAGTATTTATGGCTTCGGCCCAAAGATTTTTAGAAACTTCATACTATTTAACATTACATTTGCCATTTCTTGAAGCACTCTACTTTTTATTTCTACTATATCATTTTGTTGTGGTGTTTTAGGTGCAAAAAATTCATGTGATATTCCCTGATCACTGTAAAATTTCTCAAAGCTGCTACTTTCAAATTTCAAATCATGATGACTATGGATCTTAGAGACTTGTGATTCTTTTTCCATTTGGATACGTTTAAGTACCCTTTTTACTTCATCGAGAGTTTCTGATTTATCTCTTAAGAAGACTACCGAAGTGTACCTGGTAAAGTCATCAACAATTACTAGAATGTACTTCTTGCCACCTCGACTCTCGTTCTAGTTGATCCAATGAAATCCATGTGGAGAAGTTCGAGTGGTTTAGATGTGGCATTGGAGTCCACCTTTTTGTAAGTACTCCCGGTTTGTTTGCCAATCTGGCATTCGCCACATATTTTATCAATTTTCTGTATTTTGGGTAAACCTCTTACCAACTCTCTTTTGCTTAATCTATACAAGTTGTGATAGCGTACATGTCTAAGACGCTTATGTCATAATTCAGTTTCATCAGTATGGACCATGTAACACGATAGACTAGATGAGCTTGAATCACAAACAATGTAACAGTTTTCAGAAGTTCTGTGACCAGTTAATATTACAGAACCATTTTTATTTAAAATTTCACACCATTGGTGAATTTTACACTATGATTATTATTGCATATTTGAGAGAGGCTTAATAAATTATGTTTTAACCCTTCAACATATAAAACATTCTCAAATAGAGGGAAGTTAAAGAGTTGAACTATACCTTGGCCAATAATTCTGCAGTTACTACCATCACCGAATGTGACTGAACCATCAATCATGTCTTTAAGATTGGTGAACAGACCTTTGTCACCTATCATGTGTCTCGAGCATCCACTGTCTAGGTACCACTTTGAGTGGCTTGAAGCTTTGAAGGTGGTATGGGCAACCAAGCAAGTAACCTAAGGGACCCATTTCATTACAGTTTTGGGTTTAGGAGTATAGTTGGTCTTCTTATGTTTGAAGGTGTTATAAGATCTACTCACTAAGTTAGATTTTAAGAGCTCCTTAAGTAAATCAACAATTTTCTCAGCTAAAGGATTACGATTCTGATTTTTATAGTTAATATGGTTGCTTTTAGGTTTTAAGTTTTGAAAGGTCTTAGCATTTTTAGAATAATTTTAATTCAAACTCTTCTCTTTTGAGTTAGAAGACTCCCCTTTCACAAATTTGGGTGGAGTATTCTTATGTTTGGGAGGACTACTTTTGTCGTAGCCCAATCCAGATCGATCGCCACATTTTCTGGATCCAGATAAGAGACTTTCTAACTTAGGATCACCTTGGGCATATCTCCATGTGTATTTTAAACTTAAAAGTGAAGAGACTTCTAGTTTTAGCTTTTCATTTTCAGATTTTAGGTTTTCAACTAGGGAGGTTTTGAAATCTAAGTCGCACTTACTTTTTCAAAACAATCCGAAATGTGTGATTTTTCTAAGACTAGATTATCAAAATTTTCTTGAAGTTTTGAAAACTTTTCTTTCTGAAGTTCTAGTTTTATAGCAATTTTGCAACTTTCCTTGTATAGGGCATTATAAGCATCTTGAAGATCTTCTTCATTTTCACGGTCACTATTCAAATTTTCTTCACTGGTTGAATCATCATTATCTGAAAAAGTGAACTTAGGTAGAGTCATTAGGGCTTTAACATCATTACCCAACTTGGTTTCAGAATCTTCTAACTCAGAAGAAGCTTCAGAGTAGGAAGATTCATCCCATGTAGCCAACATACCTTTCTTTTTTAGGTTTGTCCTTTTTAGGACATTTGTTTACTAGATGCCCATATTTATGGCAGTTGTAACATTGGCTATCTTTTAAAGATTTTCAAGTTTTAGATATAGATCTTTTCTTTTCATTAGGTTTTTGCAAATCAACCCTCATTTTACTTTTGAAAATCTTATAAAAAGTTTTAGCTAAAAGGGCCATATCATCTTCAGAATTTTCTAAATCAGAATTATTATTTTCTTGAGAAATATTTTTAGAAGACTTAAGGGCGATGGATTTACCTTTAGGAGCTTTAAAGTTTAACTCATAGGTCTGTAAGGAACCAACTAATTCTTCTACCCTCATATTATCTGTATCATAAAGTTCCTGGATCGCAGTCACTTTTGAATTGAACCATTCAGGCGACGAGCGCAGTATCTTTACACAGACTTTACTTTCTGGGATTCTATCACCGAGATCCCACATAAAGTTGACAATGTCATTCAATCTTGTATAGAAGTCCATGAAAGTTTCACTTTCTTCCATACATATTTTGCCAAGTTTGGTTGTGAGGATTTAGACTTTAGATTTCTTGACAATTGTTGTTCCCTCGTGTGTCATTTCTAAAATATCACAGGCTTGTTTTGTAGTATCACATGATATAATTCTTTTGAATTCATCTGGTGATAGTGCGCAAGTTATAGCATTTAAAACCTTTGCATTAGCACTACTCTCACTTTTTTGAAGAGTGGTCCAAGAGAAATAAGGTGTGACTTTTATAGTTTTAGATTTGTCGGTACCAGTTACTTCAGTGGTAGGGGGTCCAATTGGTCATTGTGGCTTGTCACATGCTGTCATCCATGGATTTTAAGAAAATTCTCATTCTAGATTTTCAATAGGCATAATTGGTGTCATCAAATGGTGGAGGCCTAGTGACTGAAAGGCTATCAAAATTTGACATCTTAAAAAGCTCAGATCGATTAGCTCAGGAAATTAATCTAAAAATAAATAAAGAGAGCTATTAGGCTTTAATACCACTTGAAAAGGCCAAGCTAAGAGTCCTAGAGGGGGGTGAATAGGACTATGCCAAATTAAACAAATAAATGTGAAATTAAATAAATATAAATAAAGATAGCACTTAAACAATCTCAGAATGCAGAAATGAATAACAACCTCAAACGTGTAAGTATTGAGAGGTTGATACAGATGTTGTTCAAAGGACAACCTTACACCAAAAACTAATGGCTTATGGTAGGACAACCTGATTCCTAGAACGGTCTATGTATCAAAATCTCAAACCGATACAGAGGGATAAAGAATAAAATAGAAAAGAAAATAATTAAGATATTACAACATTCCCACACTTGCATAAAAGAAAAGGAAATTACAACATCCACACAATGGCACAACCAATCATTCACCACAAGGCTAAAAATTATAGTGGTTTGCTTGTGTGTACACCAACTATTTAGAAAAACAGCCACACAACTACTCCATTCCCAATATCCTCACATAGTGGATATCGGCGTTCACTATGAAATAGGTTTTTCAAGGTTCACTAAAACCTTCACAATTGTGTCTTTTAAGTGGGCTTACACAATTCAAAAATCCCACACTCTGAGTTTTCTAGATCACCACCGACACACCAATAAAAAGAAAGAGATTTTTCCTGACACAATCTCAAAGAAACCAAAAGAATATGTTTATAAAAATGTAAAATACCTATCTGGATATTCTCCTTTGATGAAGCCCGGAAGAACTAATTCGGAGTAGATGTTCAACATAGATGTTCAATGTTCACACTCACTTATGAAATGGTTCTAAGTTCTAAATGATTTTTAGATTAACTCACTTTGGCCTTGCTTGATTTGATTTTGATTCTAAGAAAGGGGAAAACTTCAATCCCTTCTTTAAATGAAATTAGAATATAGAACTCAAAATCAAATGCAAAAAGATAATTAAAGAGAATATTAAATGAGCACTAAATAGCTTAAGAATATCACTAACTTATCTCTCGGAGAGGTGTCTTGATTTTGCTTGAATAGAATGAAAAACTCTGAAAATTGTGCTCTATTTATAGGTGTAGAAACTGTTCACTCGACTGGCCCAGAGGTCATCTCGACTGGTCAAAGGACCAACAAACTTTTGAATATTCGGGCGCAATAAGATAAGGCGGTTCCATGACTGGTCGAGTGGCCTACACGACCGGTCAAGCCCTGCTCTCAACTGGTCGTGTGGGACCCAATTTCGTTGCTAGACTTTGAATCGAGCATGCTCGACTGGTCGAGCACTATTCATTCAACTGGTCGAGCAGTCTCTAGGACTAGTCGAGGATCCAACAAAAATTCTGAAAATTAGTAACAAACCTTGGACTGGTCGAGGAATTTCTTAGACTAGTCGAGCCAGTACTAGGACTAGTCGAACATAGCCTAAGACTAGTTGAGAAACAGCCTATACACTTATATAGTGACCCAATTAAAGTATACAATCAATATAACCTAACCTATGGTCAATCTAGGGTCATTCATACCTTATAAGCGATGTTTAAACATTGAATCATCTTTTACTTCGGTTGATAGTCGATCTTGAAGTACATGAAGCTTGATATCTCAACGTTCTTTAAATCTTGAACTTGAAGTACATGACTTGTATTTCACCTTGAGCTTTGAGTTCTAAGCAAGGAACTTTGTCTTGACATAGTTGAAGCTTTAAAACGTTGAATTATTGAACTTGAAAGCTTGAACTATTGAAGCTTAAAAGCTTGAACTATCGAAGCTTGAAAGGTTGAACCATCACTTAGTGTTGTACTTGAACTTGTATAACTCTTGATCTTGCATTTGAAGTTCTTGAGATAAAGACCTTTGTTCTTATACATGAATTGCATGATCTTGAATATGTAGATGAGCTACACAAGACACAGATTCCAAGAGGTTCTGGCACTACAAAATTTGACAATCATAGGAGCTAGAAAACATAGCACTTATAGATTGGTCATCTCTGCATAGTAAAAATAATTGATTAGTAATAAAAGAAGTGACATAACTTTCAAACTCTCGAAGAAATCACCTAAATATACCTGGAATAGATGGGGCAAGACTTGACTGACAAAGGAGCTCGAGAGTGATCAACAACTTCCAAGATCTCGGTGAAGCCTCCACCAGCCTCGCATGTGCGATCCGATTGTGCTTCAAGTCGGTCACTGAGGAAGGACCCTTAGGCAGAACTATTAAAGACCATTACATTTAGAAGCAAAACATCATGAATGTAAATTGACAAAAGATGGCAGTTTAAATGTACCCAACCTGGGTGGCCAAAGCGGATCGGAAGCTAAGGTCGCAACCCGTCAGTCGCCGGAGCCTCCCATTCCCCTAACGCCTAAAACCATTTATTCTTCCAATTTTTATTGGAGGTCAGGGCATCTGTGATGATGCCCATACCCTTATTCATCCAGGATTAAAAAAATAGTACATACCCTCATGGAAAGGGTTGGTCGTCACCTGGTACATGTGGAGGAATTCATCCGCAGTCAGCTCGAGTTATCTGAGCTGAAACCACAAAATGAAAGACCCCACTAAAGCCCTCCAAGCATTTGGAATTATATGGCCAGGGTCCATCCTTAGGTGCGAGACAACCTCCTTAATGATTCTGTGAAAGGGAAGACTTACGCCGCACCGTAGGGTGACTAGATACACCGCCACTTCTCCCTACATGGGATTGCCTAGAATTTTGCCAAGTATGGGAGCTCGGAGCACCACCAAATCTAGAATGTGGTACTTCGAACTGATCCACACTAGGTCAGATTCCTTCAGACTTGACCTAAATGGGCCAATCTTCTTAAACTCCGCGGGAGACTGAGTTGCCTCTTCCCTTGCCAAAGCAAACTTCGCCTCAGCACCTGTGGGCTATTCGACAGAGGACTAAGCTGCAACCCTCGCCCTCAGAATGGGCACAATCTCTCTGTCGTTCATCATCTTGATTGGAGATGGTGGATCATGTAAATCTATTTCTGGCCAGTCCCAGTCCTCCAGCTCAGAATCGACTTGGAACGTCATAGGTTTATTCCAGTTATCCAACAGATCAGCCATTTTTGGCCGAAAAATGAAAAGAGCAAGAAGAAAAAATTAAAGAGGAGGAATGGAGAAGACCAAAAGAACAAAGCTCACTGGAGGGAAGGGATTCCATCTTATCGAAAATGTCAAGTTTGATGGGCAAAAGAAGCAAAGACGGAGCGAGAGCAAATGCGCTTGCACTGTTAGGGCATCCCCCTTTTATAAGGGACTTAGTCGTGCAACAATGATTGCTCGCATTTAATGTGATAGCCGAAAAGACTCCCCGGCACCTACGCATGGCCCGTGGATCTCACCCACTCAACAAGGGACCCAACTCCCAAGGAGACGCCACACGTCCATCCCCATAAGTCGGGAGCCGAACGGATGCCCTACCAGTGCATGTTACTTGTAACGCGTCATACCATCATTCTGGATTTTCTTTGATCCCCACGCCTACCACCTTATTCCCCATTAATGACAAACATGCTGACACCCCGCATGCAAGATAGTCCGACCTCGCTGAACAGACTTACTTCTCGAGCGTACTGCGCAAGCTTGGAAGTAAGGGGCTACTATTATGGGTAAAAATGGACTGACTAAGGGGAAGAGTAAGCTCAGACATATGTGCTCATCGCATGGTCAGCTAGTGCCGAGCATGACCAAGGAGTTCCTAAATGGCCAAAAAACAGTAATCCATTGTTAGGAAGCCCACCTATTCCTCAAGCTCAACCATCAGAAGATGAAGTATCTTCACTTCTATTAGACACCGAGCTCTTCTATGGTCCCATCCATTTTCGAGTTGTTGCTCAGATCATCTCTTAGTAAGGGCCCCTAAGGTATGACTCAGTACAGGGCAAGACTCTGAGTTGCTACACTCTGGGAAGCCCTGTACCATGAGATAAGATGAAGAGGATGGTCATCCCTGAAGCCATCTAAGCTTCGTCCAGGAAGCTTAGTCTCACTGATCGGGCATGACCGGTACATGTAAGTTAATATTCTAATCGAAACCTAAAGATTCGACACCAGGGGCCTGACTTCAGGGCATGAACTACGAAGGTTAGAGGAAGACTAGACCGTAAGCCACTAGAGAGTCCAGCTCGGAATGCTCTCACTCATACAGCCATAGAGGGAAACTTGGATGGTGAACCTTGGTCTCCTACCACATCTCCCGACTTCAACCACTTGATCTTATCCTCACCCAAGATCTTATGAAACGGTTGAGAAATGTCCACTGAATGCACGCACGCCTATAATCCAGCCTATGATTTAGGAAACATCTCTCTCCACGTAACTATAACCAAGCCTACAAATAAACCTCCATCTACTATGAAAGGTACGCAATCACATGTCTGAATGCCCCCTACTAAGATCCATTTTTCCTGACTTTGGCATCAGAGGATCCCCTATCCTAGCCAGGGTCCCCATTGCTGTGTTGCTTGTGCATGTATTGTGAAGCTTAGCAGGGACGACCAGATTTTTGCATTAACAATTACCTCCATATGATGATCAAGAGTTAAAAATCATTGGTTAGTCACTCGGACATGATCTTGTGCTTGTGGCCCATTTGAGATTTAAAATTTTAAAATTTTTGGGCAAAGTATACATGTCAGCAGCCTTATTATAACCATTGTGTCAAACATTACATATGTTCACTAATTAGAGATATTAAAGTTGATTTAGTAATTAAATTCAAACCCCTGTAAATATGCCATGCCTAGATACTTTTAGATTAAAGTTGATTCCCAATCCTGGGTGCCAAACACAATAGAAGGATTTCAAATCCAGGGGTTCCGAATCCATGCTCCTAAAAGGGCCCTAAAGGTAATGAGTTGTCTGGGTTTATAATCCAGTGAAGTAAAATCAAGTTTTAAAATAATAAATAAAAGACTAATGATCTAGGATTCTACTCATAACAATCACAATATCTCATTCACCGATTCATTGTATAAGTCAATTGGAATCGAAGTATTATCCTATCCAATCGAAAGATAACATATTAAACAAATCATCTGCACTAATAGGAATATGAATTTGAACAAACAATTCTTTCATGAACTACTTGGATCTCATTCATAGATAATCAAAGCGTATAAAGCACCCTTATGTGACAATAGATCAATCAATTGTACAAATTGTTTACTTTTCTAATTAATGCTAAACAATTATTAAATCAAAGCATTCATTGTACCTATAGTACACAACAAATACAGAAATAAACAACTCAAAGACTTTAAAGTAAATCCAAATTTATTTCAATCTATTATCATCATTCAAACCAATGTTATTGAATCAAATAAACTAAATATTATGACTAATTACAAGATTCATCCCTTAGCCTTAGCTAAGAGATTAGCCTAGCATGGCTAACATCCTATAACAAAAATAGAAGAAAAATATGAAAGACAAACTATAACCAAACTCGTGTAAGCTACGCCACCTCTAGGTCTTTCTACCAAGCCCTAATTTGTATTTAGGAAAAATTAAAACATCCATTTAAATAGAAAAAAATCACACTGACTTGAAACTGACTTCAAATTTACGTAGTTTTGTTACGCTTCGGTCACACCGATTGTATCATTTGATTGCACCAAAGTAATCTCTCAGTTACATTCGAATTTCTTCAATATTCTTCTGAGTCTATCTCTCCCTCAGGTCACACCGAACGCTCCTTTGGTGGCACTGAACCTAACTTCGGTTGGATCTAAGTGTTGTGCTGAATTATCTCTAAAAATTACTATTTATCTCTGGATTGTTCTATGCACATTTAATCGGACCGAACCAACCTCAAGTGGGACCTAACGATCTGTTATTTCTATTATTGCACTTTGTGATTTTTTGATCTTTTCTCTATCATTTTTCATTAGTTTTCTTGGATCTTTGGAACTTAAAATCTTCATAATATCATCCAAATATCCAATTCTTCATCATCTTCAACCTTATATCTTTTTAAAATTTTAAATACATCTTTAAGCATGTATTCTTCTTTAGGTCCAAAATCTCCTCACATGTTGAAAACATATGATATCAAATCAATTTAGCACTTAAATAACAGGAAAGTTAATGTAATTGAGAGGATAAATGTGAAATATTTAGACCACATTATGCATTATTTTTTAATATTTTCCTTCAGTGTGGTCCATATGTGATGAGTTTTTACCTCAAACTTCGATCGATGGCATGAACTTAAAACAGCTCACATGTGGATGGAATGGATTTACTTCATGGCAACCTAGTGAGACCCACATAAGATATGAATGGGATATGAAAAGGAGAAATAGCGATGTCCTAAAGGGGGTGAATAGGACAATGCCAAATAATCAAAATAAATGCATAATATATAAAGAATACAAAATCTCAATTGCTTAAGTATTGAAACCTTGATTCCAAATAATTCGTAAGACAACCTTCACCTAAAATGTTAGGCAGGTCAACCTTATTTCACAAATGTTGTTAAAATCAATCTTTCAAACTAGCAAGAGAAGATAAAAGAATTACAACATTCACCACGAGAATGAAATAACATACACCACCAAAAAGGAATTAAACAATCATCACAGATGCACAAGGAGTTATAGTGGTTCGGTGTTTGAAACAACCACACCTACTCCACTCCCAAAATTAGTACCCTCATAATTTTGGCTTTCACTATAACGAGGTTTTCATAGGTTCACATTAACAACCTAATACAGTTCCCTTTGATTTTTACAGGATCACCACAATTAAACCCCTTTTGTGATTTTGACGGGCTATTACAAATAAAAACCCACTTTGTGATTTTCACGGGTTATCATAAGTCAACCCACTGAGATTTTCACAAACTATATCAGAAAAACCTAAATGAAATAAAGTAGTTAATAACTTATCTTCAAATGCCAATTGAAGACATAGTATAAGCTTGTAGTAGAAGAACTTCTTTCTTGAATGTATAGGGGGCAATATTCACTCAAAAGAAAGAGTATAGGGTTCTAAAGATTTTTAGAAATGAAAAACCCAAATGCTACTTGATTCAATTCTCTTAAATCTTAAAAGGATTATAAAATACTCTTTAGATTAAGATTGAAATGATCTTGAGAAAAAATAACTAAATAAGCTAAAAATAAATTATAAATACCACATAAATAGCTTACCGAGGACTTGAGCTTATCTCTCACTTGCAGAAGGTTTAGAGTGATTTTTTTTTTTAGTTTACAATGAGAGGTCTCTATTTATAACTAAAAATATTAGAAATTTAACTAGCCTAAGAATAGCTTCGACTGTCCAGATTCCACCGAATTCAATCTAATGGCTATCGGATTGCACGGGATAATATTTATCCAAAATTCGGCTGACCCAAGGTCAAATTCAGTTGGCCGAACACTACAATTCGGCTAGCTAAATTCCTTCAAATTCCACAGAAATGCATTGCTAGAATTTGACCCAAACTTCACTTGGGCTTGCTGAATTTCAAGTCTAGGCTAGCCAAACTATAGCGCCCTAAAATTCGGGGGTCGAGCATAACTCAGCTCCCGAGTTCCAAAACATCACTTATGCAACATATTTAATGATGGATGTATGTTGGCTGTATTAGTGCATAAAACATGGAATAGATTAAGCCAAAACACAGATATGATTCAGGGATAAGTGAATAAAGCAAGCGGAAGACTTATAGAAAATTATATGTGTACAAGTGTAAATCCCTGAAGTACATATACAAACCAGGTCATATGAGAGTGTTACTTAACAAAATTATGAGTATCAAGTTACATCATTTAAATTCTCAAAAATAATCTCAGCATCCCGCGCATCAGACCAAGGCTTGCTAGAACCCGTTTGAAAACTGCATATAAGAGAAAGCAGCCTCATCATCATCCATCTCCCGCTCTGCCTCAGAAGTCGCATCCACATCTGCAACATCAGAACCTAAGACAGAGTCTGGTGGGTGTTTAACACCGCCCTAGAACGTGGGAGTGAGTGATCAACTCAGTGGAACAATAAGGCACTGGTTAACATGTTATCAGTTCAATCAAGCAGTAATGATAAAGCAGAACAATTAAATAAATCCTAAGTACTCTTGTTAATGCAAGGATGTATGCAAAATGATGCGTGCCCTCACGCGTACACCCTCAGCGTCTTCATCTTACGTTACGCATGACACCACCTCAAAGTGCGCCACATCTACAAAGCACATGCAAATGCGGTGCATGGATATGATTACCAAGTTGTTATTAGTCCATTTCATACAGCAGGATTGGGAAACTAAGATACCTTCCTCATGTCACCATCCAAACAGTGATCCATTCTAGGGTCGTCAATCCTAGTCGTCTCATACGATCATATATTTGAGGTCGTAGCAAAGGGCTCGTCACCAATCAATGCACGCCTTTCATACCTTCGCTACTACACTAAGGCTCATCACCTCAATGCGGTATCCAGGCATGCTCGAGGTCACTACAAAGGGCTCGTCACCAATCAATGTAGGCCGACAGCACGAATATACTGTCCCATACCACCATAATCAGCTCCCGAGTTTAGTTGCTCACTGGTCACTACGGGGAGGCTCGTCACCCCAGCGTAGGCCGACAGCTCGACTACGGTGTCCTATACCACCATGTCCGGCTCATGAGTCTTAGCGGATCAAGGTACCATGGTTATTAGGATTTCACTGGTAAGTTCGGTACCCTAGATTCAAACAGTAGCGTCCATACATGGTGAACACACATCGGATAATCGGGTTACTTGACGAACTCGACTAGCACGAGCGCACGTTAGGTTGAACGACATAGAGTGCGCAAACACTCCGCGTGGCCAAACCACTGCCGACAACTCTAATACGACTCGGGTTCATCTAATATGTCCTACGTGGTGAAAGCAACCTCAGCCACGATCATGAAGCAGATTACCGATTTCCTGGACTAATGCATAGTCCCACACACATTACGCTACAATAGATATTCATATGGAATGTAGAACAGTAATGGAACAACAACTTAAATCATGATATATAAGCACTTGAGGAATATCAACTTAACATAAATGTAAGCACAAGTAGTGCTTGAATTTAAATAACATGGAATGTAACTTGCATAAAGGAAATCATGCACATCAATAGGAGTGTTGAGAATCACTTCTCAACGCCCGTAATTAGTGTAATAAGTTCACTTTAGATCATTCATGCATTTCTACAAACACTTAGAATACATGGAACAACATATATGACGTATGTTGAAAAACAAGCATTTGTACAATTCCTTTTACCAAGGAGTCATCATACGCACATCTAGCATGCATACATGACAAATAATCATGGTAAACACAAGTGCATATTTTATACGTATACGGTACTTTATACATACACATAGAATACACAAATCTCAATATAACACATGCATATCAGAAACGCAAAGTAAACACAACATTTGGCATGTGAAATCTCATCCATAACAAGAATAAATCATTAACTGGCATTGAAAGCCTTGAAAACCATAACCTATACACTTAAAGTCCGCACCTTAAGCAAGAAAAGAAACACCAAACTGATTTAGACAAGTTGTCTTCGTCAACGGCGATGGAATACCCTAAAGCAAGAATAGAAATGAGATACAACAATACCAAGACTATTCTAAGCTCTAACACAGATTAGGGTTAGGTTAACTTACCCCAAGATGAACTCAGAACCGTCAGAATAACGATTCAAAGTGAAGGTTCAAAGATGCAGAAGAATCGGAAAGAATCCAAGATGATTCACCAACTTCTCTCTCACTTTTTCTCTCTTTTCCACTCTCTTTCCAAGCTAGGGTTAGAGAAAATTCGTATGGAAAAGAGGGCTAGGGTTCAAGGACTATAAATAGGCCTAATATTAAAGGAAATAATCCCAGGGCCAAGGTATACTTAAAGTATAACAAAAACCTGCCTCTTACGATCCAACGAAGCACTACTGGTGGGCCTATAACCACGAAAGGTCGGACTTAAGCTCACTGACCATGGATCTAGGTCAGGATTGGATTTTCAGATCAGCCATGGCGGATCACACTCAATTCAACGGTCACGGGATCTCGATCAGGTCCATAAGCACAAGGATATGCCTGGGCCACCTTCCCTTATCAGGGGGTAAAATTGGGTCAGAATCCAACGGTCAGATTGCTTAAAATCATCGCGCAAGCGACACGACTCAGATTTCATAAAAGCTTATTAAATTTCCAACCGTTCTCACACTCTTCACTTCGAACTCAATCAAATCGACCCAGAACATCGCATGGACTTGATTTTCGAGGTGATGGTCAAGCCCAACATGGTGACCCCAACAGCCTAAGATCATCGCCATCGGACTTTTGACGCGCGGTCCAGGTCTGATCCAGATCTTCCAAAAATCCCCAGAATAACTGGATTTAGCGATGGATCTCAGATTTCAGAGTAACGTAACGCTAACTAATCTACAAGTTTTGAGCCATGCAGATACAATTTAAAGTGATTAATGCGAATTTCACAAGCAATCGAGTATAGCGCTAATTACCCCAAAAACAACTACTTAAGGAAAGATTAGCACAAAATTTTCCAAGGTCGTTACACAAACCAAAACTTAGGCTGGCCAAACTCCAAAGTCAAAACACTATTAAAAATCCAAAATCAATTTGACTATTGAAAGAACCAAACCTAAGGTCTTTCTAAGGATATACCATCCGTGTTTTAGAAAATACATGGGACAACTTGTCTTGAATTTTGACTTGATCTTGTCTTGAAATTAGGTGATAACTACTTAAGACTATGCCAATCTTGAGCTAATCACAAGCCGATCTTCAGACATGTAAAGCAGTTGTGATTTCATACTTGCGATCTGACTTGTAACACTTTTGTCTTACAAAATTTGATAATCAATGTGTGTTAAACCTACAAGCACTTACAGGATCATTAATATTTACTATGGATCTCTAATATTCACTATGGATTGCGTGGATCACCTATATTCACTAAAATGATCATAACTCCCTCATTACATGTCCAGTTTAAGTGATCTTATGCTCATTGGAAAGATAATTTGATGAACTTTCAAATGGCTTTGGAATAATATCATTTAGACACCATTTCATTTCCAAAAAGTGAGGCCTAAGTTCATTATTCACTGTCGGCCAACTGTTATTTCTCTTGTATTAAATACGCCATGCAGCCACCTAAATACTTCATGAAAGAAGTAATCAACCTGGAGAACCAAACCACCTACATATAACCCTCATTAATCCCATCCGTCCAATTAATGGCTTACGATTTTATGTCTTTCCTTCTTATATATGCTTTGTAACAATCAACTCCCCTTAATCACATCCTTTTAGCTTTGTTATTTTTGTGAAAGAATTAATCTTGGAACCATCAACCTCTTTATGTCCTTAAAAGCTGCTCCTTATGCCATTGCCTTTGTGATTTTTATCTTTCAGTTGGATTTATTATTTCTAAGTCATGAAGGAAGGGATATAGAGATTCATGCACATTTACAAGAACTCCAACCCTTTGAAACTTCAGACAATCGTGCACAGGAAGTTGTCACCATTTCATGAATGGTTCGAGACATTCTAGTAAGATTTGTAGAAGTCTAATAATTTTATATTCTGATGATAGAACGACCTCATTCTTATCAAATTCTTCAAGAAAAGCTTAGACAAGTGTTGTTAGTGCAATGATTTATGACCTTGTTTGTCAATCACGTGAGTCATTATGTCAGGGAGTTAGTTGAGCCCTTAGAAGCTAAAGACTAAAGACACGAGTGGAGGTGGAGTATCAAGGAGTAAAAAATAGGTAAATGCCTCCTTTTCTCCTGAAGTTATTGGAATTATTCGTAATAAGATATTGCCTACAATTGAAGAGGTCTTATCAATAGCCTTATGAGCCTTATTTGAACATACTTAAATTAACTTTAGAGGTCCCGTGTTGCTGAAACAATTGCACAATTTCAGCAACCTTCGGTCGCACTAAACCCACCTTCTGTATGACTGAAATCACCTAAAACAGGTCAAGGTGCTTAATAGAAATCCAAGGAATTTCACTTGTAATCGAATACCACATTTGATCTTACTAAAAAGCATATTCGATGCGACCAAAGGTGCCAAAATATGTCTAGTGACTTTCCTATCTGATTCGGTGTGACCAAATCTTAATTCGATTAGACCAAAAACTAGTTGTTACTATCTGTTTTATAATCATTGGAACTTGATTCCCTTATATAGAGCATCTAGTCATTGGGCATTGTGAGGGGTTTTTAGTGTAATAGAAAGCTAGGTAATTCCATATTGATATCTTGCATCTTAGACCTTTAATCCCATGAGTTTTAAGCCATCTTCCTTGAGAGTTCACTTTAATGAGGATTTCAACCTCCACATTGAAGATAATCTTAAACTCCACTACTTGCTAAAGATTACACACTAAGCCTATATTTAAATCCCTATCTAAATACTTTAGAAAACACTTCTAGCTGAATCCCCTAGAATTACAATATTCCCATGAGGTGTAGGAGATTCACCCATCCTCCCTTGTCCTAGTCATCTAATTGGTACTTCATGTGTAAGGAAAACGACTGTAGGAGCTGAAGCATTGGCAACACATCGGCATCAACAATTGCGGGAGCAATTAAGAAGTGGATTCAATCATGTGAAAGCTTTGAAGAAGCAACTCAAGATCAACACGTCAAAGGGGGCTGAATTTGATAAGTAAGTGTCATGTGTGAGTCCATACTCTTTCCTTGTTTATGACTAAGGGTAAGAGTTTATGATCTAAATTCGATAGGTTCTTCTGTAAGACCTTGCATCTTATATAAGGCCAAATTCACTGGACATCGGTGTGTACGTGTTAGTCTCCGTGGGAGACTTTGGCTGGAGTAAACGTAGTTCCTTGGACTAAAACTGAGGTTGTTAGTTAGCATATGGTGGGAGTGTATGCTAGGTAGGTCCTTGTGTAGGGCTATAAAGGTTAGAGTTGAACCTGATTTAAAACCTCCGATAGTGAAACTGGTACACTCATGTGTTGAGTGCGTCCATCGGGAGTGGAGAAGGGAAAGCGAACCACTATACATGCTTGTGTTTGGGATTGTCATTTAAGCACTTGTTTAATTATTCTTATGTGATTGATTGATGAATTATATGTATGTGTGATTAGATGAATGCTAGGAGTTGATAGTTAGCACATCCCACACACACATGTACATTATCTTACTTAGACTAGTTGCTTAGCATGTTGCATCTTTTATAGTCTATGTGATTGGACCCTTTATTGTCTTAAATGCCTTAGAGTTAATTGACTTAGTTTAATTAGAAATTAATTAAAGTAATTGTGCTTTTAATAGGCATAATTTTTTTGTTATAATCAGCCCCCATGGACATGGCCTTCATTTCATAGCTCCACCAAGCTTCCGAATGCATAGCCCAAGGGCCCACCATGTGAATTTTTAAGTGGGAGAAGATGTTTATCGAGACCAAGCCACCCTATAGTCCCTTCACATGAATTACCATAATACTCGGCAATTTGTCACACAGCTCTATAGGCTCAAAAGAGTTTAAGACATCAAATCAGATAGAAGGGTGCAATGGAGAACTAGAGGTCGTCTTCATGATGTCAGAATTCAGCTTCGAGAAGCTCGACGAGTAAAATTATTAATGACTAAATTGATGGAAGAGTTTAAAGGTCTCATAAACAGTGGTAAAAGCCTCATTGCAAGAATAAGTACCAAGTATGAAGGAGAAGAGGACCTATTGGATTCATAGAGGGAGAATTTATCAATGTCTACTGCAATTTTGGCCGACTAGACCTCCCGATATGAGTTGGTTCGAATTCGTCCAAAATAAGATGTATTGTATTTTATATATGTAGTTGTTCTATAATCCCTTTAATGAACAAACCCTAATCCACCTTTTTACTTTATATACCACAACACTTTTTTTGTGTCATGTTTTTTGAATTGCTGATATTCACTATGGATCACCGATATTAAAAGAGTACTGTTGATATTCTTTGTGGATTGCCCATATTAACCGAGGATTGTTGATATTCATAGTGGATCGCAAGTATTAGAGGATGACTATTGATATTATCTGCAGTCTATGGTGAATATCAGAAGTCCCAAATAAAATTTATAACAGCGGAATTAAAAAGAATATGATAGCCAAAGTAAATCACAATGCAGGAAAGTAAAATAACCTCAAAATTCAGATCTTGAGAGGTTGATACAAATGTTGTTCTAAGGACAACCTTACACCAAAAACCAGAGTTTATGGTAGGACAACCTTATTTCTAGAAAGATCTTTGTATCAAATCTCAAATCGAAGAGGAATACAGAAATAAATACAAACTGAATTGAAATAAATTGCAATCACAAATGTATTGTTCTAGGGACAGCCATACACCATAAAAATGGCAGGGCAACCTTGCTGGAACAACTTTCAAAAGAAATTAAAATATCAAGCGATAAAGGAATAGCAGAAAATAAATTCTAAACTATTACAACATTCTCACAATGCTTGAATTAAATGATTACAACATTCACCACCATACATACATCCCACAAAAGAATAATTAAAGATTAGAAGAATAAATCATTCAACCACAACACAAGGGATTATAGTGGTTCGCCTGTGTGTTCACTAACTGTTAAACAACAGCCACACAAAATGCTACTCCACTCCTAATATCCTCACGCAGGGGATATTAGCGTTCACTAAAAATAGGTTTTCCCAGGTTCACCTAAAACCTTTACAATTGTGTCTTTGTATGTGGGCTTACACAATTAAAAAAACCCCACTTCTGAGTTTTCCTGGCTCTCCTCAGATAACCAATACAACAAGATTTTTCTGGCAAATCTTGAAAGAAACCAAAACAGAAAGGAATTTACAATTAAATGTAAAATACCTGATTATCTCCTTCGTTGTAGCAGCCCGGTAGAACCAAATCAGAGTAGATGATTGAATGTCCAAGTTCAATGTCCAGTACTCAATTACAATGGTTCTAATTCTAATAGATTTTAAATTAAACTAAATAGGGCTTGCCTTAATTGATTTTGATTCCAAAGAAAGGGAATAACAATTCCTCTTATCAAATTAGATTGGAATAGCAGAAACAAAATCAATTAAATAAAGCTAAGGAAAGAGAATATTAAATAAGCACACTTAGCTTAGATGGAGCACAGAATTATCTCTCAGAAGTTCGACGAAGATTGGTTTGAATAGATTAATTAATTCGATGATTTCTTCTAAGATTCGTGCATTATTTATAAGTGAGCAGATTGTGTCTTCGACTGGTCTAGGGAGCTCTTCGACTAGTCGAAGCAACAACAGATATTTGAAAAATCCAGCGGGATAAGCTCTGACCGTTCTACGACTGGTCGAAGGTCTACTTCGACTGGTCGTAGGTCACCTACGACTGGTCGTAGGTTTCCTTCGACTGGTCGAAGAACCTATAACACATCGCTGGATTTCGAGTCGAAGATTTTCGACAGGTCGAAGATGCAGTCGACACTGTTCCTACGACTGGTCGAACAGATTCCTGGACTGGTCGAAGCCTAACAGATTTCATCCGAAATTTGTAACAAACTCACGACTGATCGAGGAATTTCTTAGACTGGTCGAAGCAACTCTAGGACTAGTCGAAGAAGGCCTAGGACTAGTCGAAGAATAGACCAAACTAATGTAAAATAAACATTCGACTTATGTATCCAAAATGACTTACTTCTAAGGTCAACTTATGGTCAGTCAAACCTCAATCATGAAGTAAGGACATTGAAACATTAGGAACAAGTGACCTTGAAGTATGAGCCTTGAAGTCTTGATGTAGTTGAAATCTTAATGAAGCTCAACCTTGAAAGAGTCTTGAGTTCTTTACAAACTGCCTTGTACTCTTCTTGAAGTACAGCTTGAGTTTTGTCTTGTGAGCAGTTCTTGCATTCAAGATTGATCCTTGTACTTGTGAGCTTTGCTTGTTTGTGAGCTTAGCTTGTTCATGAATGTTGATCCTTGAGAGAGCTTATAACAGAGTATAATAGTGATTTTGGCACCCCAAATTTGACAACAAACAGGGATATAAACTATAGCACTTACAATCTCCCCCTTTGTCAAATTAGTGACAAAACACATAACTAAGATAAACATAAAGTAAAACAATCAAGTGGCTTACCTGCAAATCAATATTCAATATTCAACATTCAACATTCAACCAGTTTCATTCAACTAGTTCAAACATACTCCCCCACTCCCCCTGAGTAACATAATCAATGCTACTCCTCTCACAATCACATCGTTAAGAACAAACCATTCTCCCCCTTTTTGTCACAATATGACAAAAGAGAACTAAATAAAGGAATATATGAGAGTAAACATGAGGAGTTAAGAGAGTATAACAAAATAGTGATAGAGATACTCAGCATAGCTTCGCATAAACATCCAGGATAAAACATAGATAATATCCAACTCAAAATTAGTCAATGAAGTGCTAAGAAATAAAGTTATTACAGACCAGAAGTCTCATAAAAAATACTCAGAACCAGAACCAGATGATGGAGCAGGAATAGAGGGATCAAGTTGGTGCATGCCTTGGTTCAAGCGCCTAAGATATTTGCGCATGTACTTGAATTATAAATCATGAGCAACAGACATGTTTTCCAACTTTACATTTATATTCTCAACTTTACCCTCTAATGCACTCAGATGGTACAAAATCTGGATCATTTGCTGAGTCAGAATCCAGTTCCTCAAAAATGTCATCCATAGTAATGTCATTACCAGCTTCTTCATGACCACCACCACCACCACCACCTTATTCAGGAAGCAGATCCAACTTCATCTTATTGATATTAGTATTGTTGAAAATCAGATGATGGATAGGTGCCTCATCAACCGGCATATCGACTAACATATGTGTAGCCAATACAGACATTAAATAGGCAAAATGAATGTCACTATGACCAGGATGGAGTCGAAACTGAAGAATGAAATGACAAATTAAGGATGGTAAACAAATCTGAGTACCATTGGAAATAGCATGAATAACACGAACCATAAATGAAGTCAAGTCAGATTTATTACCCGAACGAGGATACAGATTAGACACAAAGATTCTGTGGAGAATTCTGTACTTGGGTAACAAATACCTTGCGGGGAGCGCATTCCCTTTTTGTGTCCACTGAACATCCATGTTGCACAAGTCTCTAGTTAGCATGCGTTTTTCAGACATTGAGGGTTTATCAGTTAAGTTATGAATAGGAATACCCTCATCATTCACAAGAATGTCCATAAGGGCTGAAATTAAATGATGATCAACGTCAAAAGTCCCTTCTTTAGTAGAAATTTTAAAAGTTAAATCATCCTGTGAGAAAGCACTAATACATGTAAACATGGATTGGGCAATGGACCGGTATGCAAGCCCACCCCAATGTAATAAGTTAACCCAACCCACAGCTTCAAGCAAAGGAAGGATGTCAAAAGGTGCAATATGATTAACATCAACAGGATGTTCAACAATAACATTACGTGATCTAATGTCCCTAACATATGATAGATCATCATTGGGAACAAGAAGATGACGCTTAGAGATAGCGGTCGATCTGGAGGAAGAAGAAGGACCACGTGATGTAGTTTTTCTACCTCTAGAAGCCATTTGCAACAAGGATTTCAAGGAATAAAGAAGTTGCAAAGGATTGAGAAGTGGGTTTGCTCAAAACAGATTTTTTAAAATCTAAACCCCAAATCTCAATGAAATCCAAAATAGAAAGCTTCAAGCTAGAAAAGGAAACAATTTAGACACAAATCTGCAAGAAAAAGTGATTTGGAACACTAACCTTGAAGAACAAGAAAGATGGGTGCGACAAGTCGAAGCACGGCTCCAAGAAGAAGAAAGATGAAATAAGGAAGAAAGTAAAAAATCTCCAATTTAAGTGAAACCTGAGTTCTACGACTGGTCGTGGGTATCTACGACCGGTCGTAGGACGACTGGTCGAAGAAAGCCCAAAAAATCATATTTCTTGCAAATTCTACAAAAATTGGAATTCAATCTAGCAAATATATACACTATAATACAAGTAGGCATAAATAATCAATTTAAAATGCACATGCCAAGATCAAATTTCATCTTTTTGAACCTGCTTTTATCGAGAGGTTTTGTTAAAATGTCAGCTTGTTGATCTTCAGTAGGAATATATTCTAGAGATATAACTTTTTCTTCTACTAATTCCCTTATATAATGAAATCTAATGTCAATGTGCTTAGTACGAGAATGCTGAATAGGATTTTTTGAAATATTTATCGCACTGGAATTATCACAATGTAATAACATAGAATCCTGTTTAATTCCATAATCACTTAGCATTCGTTGCATCCAAACAAGCTGTGTACATGCATTACCAACTGCGATATACTCAGCTTCAGCTGTTGAAAGTGATATAGAATTTTGTTTCTTACTAAACCAGTAATGTAAAAACAACTACCACTGGTTGATTTTCTATCATCTAGATTACCAGCCCAGTCAGCATCCAAGTACCCAGCTAATTGGACACTAGTCTCATGAGGATACCAGAGACCGAGATTTACAGTACTTGCGACATATCTAATAATTCGCTTGACAGCAATCAAGTGAGATTCTTTTGGATCAGATTGATATCTTACGCAAATACCAACACTTAGAGAAATATCAGGTCTACTAGCAGTTAAATATAACAAACTACCAATCATAATCCGATAAAGTTTTGAGTCAACATTTTTACCATTAGAGTCTTTTGAGAGTTTCAGAGTAGTACTCATAGGAGTATCAAAATTCTTGCCATTCTCAAATCCAAATCTCTTGATTAGATTCAAAGCATACTTAGATTGAGAAATGAATATTCCTTCAGATTGTTGCTTTACTTGCAATCCAAGGAAATAAGTCAATTCCCCAACCATGCTCATTTCGAACTGTGATTTCATCAAATCTGCAAACTCAGTAGTCAAGTCAGTACAAGTTGATCCATAAATGATATCATCAACATAAATCTGCACCATTAAGATATGATCATTATGTTTCTTAACAAACAGAGTTTTATCAACAGATCCCATTTGAAAATTATGACTTAAAAGAAATTTCGTTAGTTTCTTATACCATGCCCTAGGTGCTTGTTTTAATACATAAAGTGCCTTTTTAAGCCGATATACATGATCAGTATTTTTGGAATCTTCAAAAACCATTGGCTGTTCAACATAGACTTCTTCATGTAAATCACCATTTAGAAAAGCACTTTTCACATCCATCTGATAGATCTTTATCTTTTTAAAACATGCAATGGATATAAATAGTCTGATAGATTCAAGACGTGCTACTGGTGCAAAGGTTTCATCAAAATCAATCCCTTCAATTTGAGTATAACCTTGTACCACTAGTCTAGCCTTGTTTCTAATTATATTTTCACACTCGTCATACTTATTTTTGAAAATTCATTTTGTTCCAATGATGTGTATATCTTTAGGTCTTGGTACGAGATACTAAACATCATTTCTTACGAATTGGTTGAGTTCATCTTGCATCACAACAATCCAGTTCTCATCAGCAAGAGCTTCTTTTACGTTAGATGGTTCAATTTGGGATGTAAAACATACATAATTACATATATCCTCAAGTTGTCTACGGGTGCGAACACCGGTGAGAGGGTTTCCAAGAATTTGTGTGGTTGGATGATCTTTAACAGTCCTCAACTCAGAATCAGTCTGATTCGATGAAGTATCGGGTTTATCAATGATTAGTACTACATCATTATCTGAATTAGAAATTGGCGTGTTTAAGTGATCATCAATGACAACATTAATGGATTCTTGAATCACACCAGTCCTTTTGTTCAGGACCCTATAAGCTCGACTGTTTAAGGAATATCCTAGAAAAATCCCTTCATCACTCTTCATATCGAATTTTCTCAAATTTTCACGATCACGTAAAATATAGCACTTGCTGCCAAAAACTCGAAAGTATTTAACAGTAGGCTTTTTATTGAACCACAATTCATAAGCCGTTTTATTTTTATCTTTGCTAGTGTAGACTCGGTTAATAGTATAGCAAGCTGTGTTGACTGCTTCAGCCCAAAGATTTTTAAAGAGCTTCATGCTATTCAACATGACATTAGTCATTTCTTGAAGCACCCTATTCTTTCTTTCTACAATTCCATTTTGTTGTGGAGTTTTGGGAGCAGAGAATTCATGTAATATTCCTTGGTCGGTACAGAACTTCTCAAAATTGCTATTCTCAAATTCAGATCCATGATCACTACGAATTTTACTGATTTGAGAAGATTTTTCAGTTTGAATCCTTTTGAAAACTTTTCTTACTTCTTCAAGGGTTTCAGATTTATCCCTTAAGAAGACTACCCAAGTGAATCTGGTAAAGTCATCAACTATTACCAAGATATACTTTTTACCACCACGACTTTCTGTTCTGGTAGGTCCTATCAGATCCATGTGGAGAAGTTCGAGTGGTCTTGATGTGGTATTTGAATTCACCTTTTTGTGTGAGTTCTTTGTTTATTTGCCTATCTGGCACTCACCACATATTTTATCTAATTTTTGAAGTTTGGGTAAACCTCTTACAAGTTCTCGTTTGCTCAATCTATATAAATTTTGATAATGTACATGTCCAAGACGTTTGTGCCATAAATCAGTCTCGTCTGTATGGACCATGTAACATGTTTGATTAGATGAGCTGGATTCGCTAATAATATAGCAATTTTTAGACGTTCTACGTCCAGTTAATATTACAGAACCCTTATTGTTCATTATCTCACAGCTTTGATTAGAAAACCGAACATTATGGTTATTAACACATATTTGAGATACACTAAGCAAGTTATGTTTTAAGCCTTCAACGTATAAAACATTTTTAAACACGGGAAGATTAAAAAGTTGAACCGTACCTTGGCCTATAATCTTGCAATTGCTACCATCACCAAATGTGACTGAACCATCAGTCATATCTTTCAGATCCGTGAATAAAGCTTTGTCACCTGTCATATGCCTGGAGCATCCACTGTCTAGGTACCACTTTGAATGACTTGTTGCTTTGAAAGCAGTGTGAGCAACCAAGCAGGTGACTTTAGGAACCCATTTCATAATTGTTTTAGGTTTAGGAACATAGTTGGTCTTCTTTTGTGTATATTTGTAGGAATGACCTATAGAGTTAGATTTTAAGAGCTCCTTGAGTAAATCAACTATCTTTTCAGGTAGTGGATTTCGTTTCTGATTAAAGTTGACATGGCTGTTTCTAGGTTTTTGAAAAGTTTTTGAATTTCTAGAAAAATCTTGATAAGTACTTTTCCCTTTTGAGTTTGAGGACTCTCCTTTAACAAACATAGGAGGAGTATACTTTTGTTTAGGAGGTAAATTTTTATCATAGCCCAACCCGGATCGATCGCCACATTTTCTTGATCCGGATAGAAGTTTCTCTAACTTTGGATCACCTTGGGCATATTTTTATGTGTCCTTTAAACTCAGAAGAGAAGATACTTCAGTTTTAAGTTTCTCAATTTCAGATTTTAAATCAATAATTAGGGAGTTTTTGAATTCCAAATCGCATTTTGATTTTTCAAAACAATCTGAAATTTGTGATTTTTCTAAGACAAGTGATTCAAAACAATTTTTGAGTTTAGAAAACTTTTCTTTTTGAAGTTTAAGTTTGTAACAATTTTACAACTTTCCTTATATAGGGCATTGTAAGCGTCTTGAAGATCATCTTCATTTTCACATTCACTATTCAGATTTTCTTCACTTGTAGAGTCATTATCTGAAAATGTGAATTTGGCTAGAGTCATAAGAGCTTTAACCTCATTGCCCGACTCAGTTTCAGAATTCAGGAGAACCTTCAGAATCAGATGATTCATCCCATGTAGCCAACATACCCTTCTTCTTGGGTTTGTCCCTTTTAGGACATTTATTTGCTAAGTGCCCATAATCTTGACAGTTGTAACATTGACTATCTTTCAAAGATTTTCAAAATTTGGGTCTAAACTTCTTTTTTATCATTAGATTTTTGAAAATCAACCCTTTTCTTGCTTTTGAAAATCTTGTAAAATTTTTTAGCTAAAAGAGCCATATCATCTTTTGAATCAGAATTTTCTTCTGAATTACATTTAGAAGATTTTAGTGCGATAGATTTACCTTTAGGAGCTTTAAAGTTTAACTCATAGGTTTGCAGTGAACCAACTAGTTCTTCTACCCTCATATTATCCGTATCACGAAGTTCCTGGATCGCGGTTACTTTAGAATTGAACCGTTTAGGAAGTGAGCGTAATATTTTTGCACACACTTTACTTTCTGGGATTTTATCGCCAAGACCCCACATTGAGTTTACAATGTCATTCAATCTAGTGTAAAAGTCCATAAACATTTCATTTTCCTCATTATGAATTTCTTCAAATCTAGTTGTGAAGAGTTGGACTTTAGATTTTTTGACAATTGTAGTACCCTCGTGTGTCATTTCTAATATATCCCAAGCTTGCTTTGCAGTATCACAGGAAATGATTCTTTTGAACTCATCCGGTGATAGTGCGCAAGTAATTGCATTTAGTGCTTTAGTATTTGCACTACTCTCACTTTTCTGAAGAGTGGTCCATTGGTAATATGGTGTGACTTTCATCCATCAACCCCAGAAACTTCCATGATAGGAGGATTCCATTCAATCACTGTGGCTTACCACACATTTTCATCCATTGATTTAAGGAAGATCCTCATTCTGGCTTTCCAATAGGCATAGTTGGAGCCATCAAAGGGTGGAGGCCTAGTGACTGAAAGGCTATCAAAATTTGACATCTTAAATAGCTTAAATCGTTAGCTCAGGAATTAAATCCAAGAATAAAAAGAGCTATTAGGCTCTGATACCACTTGAAAAGGCTAAGCTATATGTCCTAGAGGGGGGGTGAATAGGACAATGCCAAATAAAATTTATAACAGTGGAATTAAAAAGAATATGATAGCCAAAGTAAATCACAATGCAGGAAAGTAAAATAACCTCAAAATTCAGATCTTGAGAGGTTGATACAAATGTTGTTCTAAGGACAACCTTACACCAAAAACCAGAGTTTATGGTAGGACAACCTTATTTCTAGAAAGATCTTTGTATCAAATCTCAAATCGAAGAGGAATACAGAAATAAATACAAACTGAATTGAAATAAATTGCAATTACAAATGTATTGTTCTAGGGACAGCCATACACCATAAAAATGGCAGGGCAACCTTGCTGGAACAACTTTCAAAAGAAATTAAATATCAAGCTGATAAAGGAATAGCAGAAAATAAATTCTAAACTATTACAACATTCTCACAATGCTTGAATTAAATGATTACAACATTCACCACCATACATACATCCCACAAAAGAATAATTAAAGATCAGAAGAATAAATCAATCAACCACAACACAAGGGTTTATAGTGGTTCGCCTGTGTGTTTACCAACTGTTAAACAACAGCCACACAAAATGCTACTCCACTCCTAATATCTTCACACAGGGGATATTAGCGTTCACTAAAAATAGGTTTTCCCAGGTTCACCCAAAACCTTTACAATTGTGTCTTTGTATGTGGGCTTACACAATTAAAAAAACCCCACTTCTGAGTTTTCCTGGCTCTCCTCAGATAACCAATACAACAAGATTTTTCTGGCAAATCTTGAAAGAAACCAAAACAGAAAGGAATTTACAATTAAATGTAAAATACCTGATTATCTCCTTCGTTGTAGCAGCCCGGTAGAACCAAATCACATGATTGAATGTCCAAGTTCAATGTCCAAGACTCAATTACAATGGTTCTAATTCTAATAGATTTTAAATTAAACCAAATAGGGCTTGCCTTAATTGATTTTGATTCCAAAGAAAGGGAATAACAATTCCTCTTATCAAATTAGATTGGAATAGCGAAACAAAATCAATTAAATAAAGCTAAGGAAAGAGAATATTAAATAAGCACACTTAACTTAGATGGAGCACAATTATCTCTCGAAGTTCGACAAAGATTGACTTGAATAGATTAATTAATTCGATGATTTCTTCGAGATTCGTGCACTATTTATAGGTGAGCGGATCGTGTCTTTGGTCTAAGGAGCTCTTTGACTAGTCGAAGCAACAACCAGATATTTGAAAAATCCGACGGATTTGCTTTGACTGTTCTATGACTGGTCGAAGGTCTCCTTCGATCGTCGTAGGTCACCTACGATCGTCGAGGTTTCCTTCGATCGTCGAAGAACCTATAACACATCGCTGGATTTTGAGTCGAAGATTTTCGACAGTCGAAGATGCGATCAACACTGTTCCTACGATCGTCGAGCAGATTCTGGACTAGTCGAAGCCTAACAGATTTCATCCGAAATTTGTAACAAACTCACGACTGATCGAGGAATTTCTTAGACTGGTCGAAGCAACTCTAGGACTAGTCGAAGAAGGCCTAGGACTAGTCGAAGAACAGACCAAACTAATGTAAAATAAACATTTGACTTATGTATCCAAAATGACATACTTCTAAGGTCAACTTATGGTCAGTCAAACCTCAATCATGAAGTAAGGACATTGAAACATTAGGAACAAGTGACCTTGAAGTATGAGCCTTAAAGTCTTGATGTAGTTGAAATCTTGATGAAGCTCAACCTTGAAAGAGTCTTGAGTTCTTTACAAACTGCCTTGTACTCTTCTTGAAGTACAGCTTGAGTCTTGTCTTGTGAGCAGTTCTTGCATTCAAGATTGATCCTTGTACTTGTGAGCTTAGCTTGTTCATGAATGTTGATCCTTGAGAGAGCTTAGAACAGAGTATAATAGTGATTTTGGCACCACAAATTTGACAACAAACAGGGATATAAACTATAGCACTTACAAACTATTGATATTATCTGCAATCTATGGTGAATATCAGAAGTCCACTGCTAATATTGATAATCCATAATGAATATCAACAGTCCTCTATTAATATCCTTAATCCACAATTAATATCAGCAGTCATCTACCAATATCGGCGATTGATAGAAAATATCAACGATTCTTTGTTACTTTCCGCAATCTAGGTTGAATATTAAGCAGTCCTCTATTAATATATGTGATCCACAATGTAATCCATATACTTTTGTAATGTGATAAATGGGAACATAAATCCATATACTTTTCAATATGATGAAATCTAACTAGATCAACATTACTTTAAAAAAATTAGCCATAACGGAGGATGTTGAGATGGATATCGAGATAGTGTAATAATTGAAATACAAGAATATTGAAATGGGACAATAGAGGAATGTTAAGATGGAAGAATGTTGAAAAGAGGGAATGAAGGAATGTTGAAACGGAAGAATATTAATAGAGGATTGTTTATATAAACATAGTTTCACTGATATTCACTGTGGATAATAGATATAAACAAAGGACCATTAATATTCACTGTGGATCATTGACTGCGGTCCTCTGTTAATATTCACAATCCACAATGAGCATCAGCGGTCCTCTTTTAATATTAACAATCCACAATGAACATTAACAGTCTGTTGTTAATATCCTCAAACCACAATGAACATCACCGCTCTTCTGTTAATATTCATGATCCACATTTCAATCCATATACTTTGCAATGTAATAAGTGGGAACATTACACCATATATTTTTTCAATATAATAAATCTGACTTGATGAACATTACTTCAAAAAAGCTAGGAAATATATGGGCATTATACTACATTTACAAAAAAATAATATAAAAAAAAAATTGCATTTACTATACATCACTATTTTCTTGGCTTCCTCTTTCGATATGAGTATTTATGTGGTTGGTGTCCTTTTGGGAGGTCTTGAATTTATAAATTTTGTTAGTGCTTTGATTTGTACACCTTGTTTGTCAATCACATGAGTCTATGTGTCATGTAGTTGGTTGAGCCTTTGTAAGCTAAAGACTAAAGACACTAGAGGTGTGGAACATCAAGGAGCAAAGAATAGGTAAATGAGGTTCATTGGTGACCCTAATCCTTAACCCAAAATAACTCTTAAACCTCTAGATGATCCTAACCTTATAGGTAAACCTTATTGATCATCCTTTATCCTTCAAAGCTTAATTAAAATATGATAAGTAAGGCTAGAAGATGTGCAAAGCTTATGTAAGGATTTTATAAATTAAAAAAAAAAGTTTTTGTTAGGATCTCGATCCCATTGAGTGACCTTCGATCCTATTAAGCAATCATCGATCGATCGAGCTTAATCTGTCACGTCCCAAACTCGGAAAACGGGCTCACAAAATTCCCGATCGCCGAATCTAGTGCCGACAGCCTCCGTAGTGTCCCATTCTCGGATTCCGGCACTCTCATGCCAGATTCCGATCCTGGGATCCTACAAGGAGGATTTTCAGTAGAAATTTTTTTTGTAATAGAGCATAACCATAAGCATAACCAAGTCACAAAACAACATCACTACATATCCACTATATCGAAAACTTTTAAGTACAATGCAGAAAGGGAAATACAGGGTGATCAAAAGCTTCAAAATAAACTGATGTGCACTCCTGCCTCAGCGCTGCTGCTGTCCAACATTACCTGCACGCAACGGTCGTGCATAAGCTTACAAAAGCTTAGAGGATACTGTAAGTGTGTGTGCAAGGCCAGCGCCAAGTGTACAATATCAGAGTAATGCAGAAATATGCGATAAGTCCATGAATGCTATCAGCTGTACCAACGCTATATGATGCAAGACATGAATGCTATCGGCCATACCAAGGCCATGCGATGCGAGGCCTATGTAGCCAAATGTCATATGCGAGATGCGAAGCAAGCATGTCAGTCCTCATCAAGTACACATATCAGTACAGTTCCTCTCTGGATATCACCGGGGTCTAATACACCTCACACAGACTGCCTCCTCCCTAGTTGCACAGTCGAGCAAGTGGAATAGACCTCACTATCCGCCTGACCAGTAGTCTGTCAATACCTACCCGGCTCGTCGATAGCGGACTCATTTGCGAGCTGGTCAAACTCAGCCTAGCTTATAGCCCCCTCACTCGGGCGGATAAGGCCACACCCCCTTCCAACCGACCACGAAACAGTGGGAGACGCGGCCTACTGGTATTCGGCACTCGGGCGCTCGTGCATCCACTCGGTCTAGACGTTGGAGCATCTCCTGGTACCAAAAAGGTTCTGGGACTTTCACCCAAGGACATCCTAAGTGCCCACAATGCTAGAGCCAATATTTTCGGTATCCGATATGATCATCCACGATGTGCCTGTGGAGGCCACGGTCCTGATGTCGCTAGGGCATGAAGTGATCAAGTCACACATATGCGGAATGCATGAGTCACATCGTCAAATCATGCAGTAATCCTGTGCGTACCACGCACTCATGTGGGGGCACTCCGTCTCATAAGGAGTCTCGTAATTATTTCAACCCAACGGCTTATGCTATAATCAAACATTCCTCATATCAAGCATACATATGATGCGTATGGGCATGTATCATGGAGCTATACTAAGCATGTTATAAAGTGATGAATTATCCCTACAATGCAGATGGGCCTAGAAGGCCTACACACCACAAGTACGACCTATCAATGGGCCCTAGGGAGAGTCGTAATGCGGACATTTAACCAACATTATACTTGCAATGTGGACGTCAAACCATCATTGCTCCCAAGGCATAGCTTGCCACAAACCATGGAGAAATCATGCATTGCAATGGACCCTAAGGACAACCCGTTGGGCCTCGATCCATGGGCCTTAGGTACATCAAATGGGCCGTATCACATGGGCCTTACCAACGGGCCTTATGTACATTGCAATGGACTACAACCCATGTGCCTTAGAATATATCAGAATGGGCCTAATCACATGGGCTTTACATTCATCAATTGAGCCACATTAATGGGCCTTACCAACGGGCCTTATGTACATTGCAATGGACTACAACCCATGTGCCTTAGAATATATCAGAATGGGCCTAATCACATGGGCTTTACATTCATCAATTGAGCCACATTAATGGGCCTTACCAACGGGCCTTATGTACATTGCAATGGGCTATAACCCATGGGCCTTTGAATGCATCACAATGGGCCTTGTAACATGGGCCTCAAATACATTGAATGGGCCCCATCACATGGGCCTTACATTTATACCAAGGTGGGCCACACCAAAATACAAGTGGTGATGATGATTTCCACCATTAAAATCCCTAAGGCCCACCAACAAATATATATTATATAATATATACAATATAACATATATAATATAATATATATATATTTATATATATATATATACACACACACCACACGCACGCACACACGCACACACACACGCACAGCAGGGGGTCCCATCGTCCAGGGTGGACGGTGCGGACGAACACATGCAGCAAGGTAGGCCTCACCGTCTGTCTGGACGGTGGGCAGCAACACATACATCTCTGTGGGTCCCATGTGGGGCCCACCATAACGTTTATCTTCCATCCAACCCGTTCACAAGGTCGCACGGGCCTGGAAGAAGAGGAAAAAATGAATTTCAGCTTGATCCGAAACTTCTGTGGCCCATAAAAGGGTTTCAATGGTAGAGTTCAATCACCGTTGTTTTCTTGTGGTGTGGGCTGCCTGAGGTCTGGATCTGACTGATTTTTGGAGGGGACCCACCTCAAGGGGTGGTCCACCTCATGGACGGCGTGGATACAAAATATACATCATGGTGGGGCCCACATGAGGGGCCGTGGGTCCCTGCACGGACGCCCGCCTACACGCGCCTGCGCCTCTGGCGCTGTCAGCGGCAGCAGCGAAAGCTGCTACCCTTATATATATATTTTTTTATTTTTTTTTTAAATCACATTTTTTGTGGTTTTTCGGTGGTAGGGCCCGCATCAACAAAATCCACCCCAGCCATTGGACTCTGTATCCTGTGACAAGTCCATCAAGTCCAATATTGGATATGGTTTGGGGTACAAAAACATCAAGGCGGAATTCAACGGTAGAAAATACCATTTGTTATGCTACCATTTTTCAGCTCAACACCTGAAATGATTTAAGGCATGGAATGGACGGCGTGGATTGACCACATTCATCAAGGTGGGGCATGGACCAGTAACCCACCCCAAAAGCTTATGAACCAAGCAATATTTGTGTTTTCATTTCAGTCTAGGGACGTCCCTGGACAGGGACGGCCTATGCATAGTGCATGCACAAGGTGGGCCTTGCTCCTGTGGGCCACCAAATGGATGAATGATAAGGATAAAACATACATTAAGGTGGGGCCCATCCAAGTGGGTCCCATTGCATGAGGGCCCACCAAATCAAGGATCAACGGTGGAGATCCCTTCTCCACCAAAATGAAAGGTCTAGATGACCCTTTACAAGCTAGAAAATAGACATCATGATGGGGTTCATAGAGAATGGCCCCATCACGGAATGATCATGAAGATCAAGGTGGGCCATCGACCACATCTTAAGGTCCCAAGTGAGATCCATACCATTGATCGGTAGGCCTCACTTGGTCCATCATCAAAACATGAAAAACCTATCCTATAAGGCACCCACCGTCCGATCTTCTTGGTCCGATGGAAAGCCGACCTCCTTGTGCTTCACTTTGATGGTGGGAGATGAAGATTCAAGGGCTAAGATGGAAGATTTTGGGATGGAAAGTGGGTCACACTACTCACTTCTCTTTTTTTTCTCTCCTTGGAAAAATGTGGACGTGTGAGGCTTATGGGTTGCTTGGAATTGGTGTGAGAAAAGAGAAAGAGAGAGAGAGGGAGATAAGGAGAGGTGATGGGTGTGATGGGTGAGTGATGTGAGGTGAGGGATGGGTGAAGTGAGAGGTGGTTTGACTTTGGTGAGAAAAAGCATGGGTTGCTTTACTTGTGGAGAAAGGTGATGTGTACTTGACATGAGGTGATGGATGGGATTGATTGATGGGATTGATTTGACACATTGTAGAGATTCTCTTGGGATTACAAACGCGCGGCGTTTTCTTCGAAATAAACGCCGGCTCACATCTTCCTGCCAGGGTATCGGATCGGTACAAGAGACGCGGCGTTGGAACCGCGACGACGGTGCGGTCGCAATGGTACAAGTCTCAAATTAAGCCGACTCAAATCTACAACATACGACTTAGGGTCGATCGCAACGTCGATTATACGACACAGGTTGTCGAAATTCGACAGGAAGGATCGCGGGACTCGATGGAACAGTACGGACTAGGATACGGGTCTTACATAATCGATTGAAAGTGGCCAAAAGTGTCTAGCAATAAAATTATGTATTTTCTAGAATTTCTTGATGAAATCAATGTAACATCCCAGATATTACCGTTTTAGCCTAGGTTCATTCTGTTGTTTGATATATGTATTTCCCCTTAATTAATGGGATTTTTAACACATTGGGTGAATAACACTTTATCTGTATTAATTTAGATATGAGTTATTTTATAAGAATTACTTAGAAATGTGCCTATAACTATGTAAAATCATTAGATTTCACAAAACTCTCATATTAGATATAATAACGAAAATGCCTCTAACCTAGACCCATGATTTCTAGATCATATGGTTTTCATGATCTGTTTGATGTGAAATTTTGTCCCGTGCCTATCTATCATAAATTGACCATACACGTCAAATTTTTTCCCTTAGATCATAGTATAAGTAGTCCAGTTGATAAACATTCTTAAGAGACAAAGTATTGTCATGTACCCACTTTGTTATCTCTTATTCACCATGGTCCACTGATATTGAAATTTTTTCTACCACAGGTGAATCATATATTCTTTGGACACCTCACAACAAAATAATAATAATAATAATAATTAGGTTCGTAGATTTCTCTGGACGATCATGTTCTAGGACATCCAAACTTACTATAAAGTAGGTTTATGGATGATCTTGTTAAAAAGACTACCAAGAAATTTTTCGAGATAGTTACACGAGGAAGAACCTATTCCTTTAGATGATCAGGATTGATAGTTTAAAATTAGGAGTTTAATTTCTTTCTTAGGATTAGTTTGTTTTTAGTAATTTAGGAGTTTCATATTTTTTTCACCAACTTTGAGAATTCAAGAACTTATGCATAATTGTTGCTTCAGGTATTTTGTACCCTCTACTTGATTACAATTGGAATTGCTCTCATGTTGATTTTATTGCATATATTTCTAATATTGATGACAATGTATCATGTAGGTTGGGGTGAGGTTTCCTTTCAAAAATCTTCAATTCATGTGTTGAATTTCTAATTTTTTATTTGAAAATTTAAAATTTTTTAATTAAATTCTTTGGATTTATGTACTTCTTAAATATGAATGTACAATGATAAAGAACGTGGTTTGATGAGAAATTTTGAAGCTTAGATCTAGTTATTTGGTAATTTTCAAACTTGAGTTCATTTTATTAATTTTTAGTTAGAATGTTTTAAACATTAATTGAGTTATGAAATTCCACAAGTCATATATAGCTTACACTTTTAGACTTTAAGTTTGATACTGTAGTGTTAATTTAATTATTATTGAGAATGCTAGGAACCAAGCCTAAGAAATTTATCTATCATGTTCAAGTGAAGAAAAAAATGTACAGATACCCTGTTAAAAAATAGTAAGCATTGAAAAGGACTACCTATTGAATGAAAAAGAAGAATAATTGGAGAGAGAGAGAGAGAGAGAGAGAGAGAGAGAGAGAGAGAGAGATGTAATAGTGTGAAAGCCATTAATAGAAAAAATTGAAAGTTGGAAGAAATTTGATTGAACTATGAGGCAAGTTTTGGTTTAAGTTTTGGTTGATCTAATCATTCCTTTGATTATTAATTTTAATATGAATGTAGATAATTGAACTTATAGATGTGTTAAGTTTAGATTTCACCACGCACCCATGGACTTAATGTTTAGGGTGTTTCTGCTAAGTGATTAATAACTTGAACTCAATTCGATTATTTCCTAAGTATGTTAGAATAAAGGTTGATGTTAATTTTCAAAACTAGCATGCCTTGGAACTCTATTGTTTAGAATAATTGAAGATTATGAAATTTTACAAAATGAACTTTTCTAGAAGAAAATTGATTTGGATTCAAAATATATTTCGCATGTTTTGCTCGGGGCTAGCAATGCTGGTTGGGGGGTGTGATAATGCCTAAATATTTTATCTCCTAAATTGCATTAGTTTCGGATACATTTAAGTGCTAATTTAATCTAATACATATATTTTCTACATGTGAGGTGATTTGAACCTAGAGATAAAATTGTGCTAACAAGGATAGATTAAAGCTCGAAAGAAGACACAATGAAGAATTGAGGATTTAAAGGTTATGAAGGAAGATTTCAAGTGCAAAGGACTGAAGGAACCAAAGTGCAAAAAGGAAGAAAATTGAAGGTTTAAAGTAAAGTTTCAAACAGAAGAAAATATAACACTGGTCAATCCCATTGATGGGAGTTCGATGCCATCGACTGGAGTTTAATGGTTGTTTAATCCCTCGAGCACAAATCGATAAAATCATGAATTTTTCAAGTTAGCCACTATACTCACTACTCGATGGCATCGAAGCACCTTCAATGCCATCGACAAATTCTTGAATTTTGAAAAACCATTGCTGGACAATTTTTGTGTTTCCTACTCGATCCCTTGAGAAGAACTTTAATGCTATCAACAGTTGTTTGACGAAAGTTCAATGGCATCGACAGTGCGCGTAGCTGAGTAAATTCAAAGTCAGTTTGCGAAAATTCCAAGTCAATGCAAAATATAGAGTTCTTAATATATTTAAAGAGTCATTTAGGATGTTCCTAAGTATGTTTTAGGGTTTGGAGAGAGACAGAGAGAGAGAGAGAGGTCGGGTGAAGCGCCAACAACGTTCTTCTACTTCTATTTCTTCACGGGTTCTAATAGATTATTTGTTTATAGTTTGTTTTTAAGTTAACCATGCTAGGATAATTTCTTAGCTATGGCTAAGGGATAAAGCTTGTAGTTAATTACATTATTTAGTTTATTTGATATAATAAACAATGATTTGAATGATGATAGTAGATTGAAATATATTTGGATTATACTTGAAAGTCTTCGACTTGTTGATTTCTGGATTTGTTGTGACCTACGGTTACAATGAATGCTTTAATTTAACAATTATTTAGCCTGAATTAGAGAAGAAATCAATATACATAATTAATTGATCTATAGTCGCCTATGAGTGCTTCAAATGCTCTTGATTCCTAACGATTGATGTCCAAATGTTTCATGAAAGAATCATTCAATCGAAGTCATGTGTTATTGGTATTGATGATTGGGTTAACAAAATTCCGATTATATAAGATAGGAGTTCGATTCCAATTGAGTTATAAGAATTGAATTAGTTAATGAGCTATTATGATTACTATAAGTGAATTCCTGGATCCTTAGTCTTTTAATTATTATTTTTAAAATCCCTTTAACTTATTCACTGGATTAAAAATCCAAACAAACCATTTACTTTAAATTTGTTCTAGGTTGTGTTTCCCATTCCATGAGGATTCGACCTCGGTCTCACTGAGTTAGTACTTTACCGCAGCTCTACACTTGAGGTTATCAACCCTTGGGAACCCTTGAGTTCGATCATTATCCCTTAGTATTAGAAGCTTAATTGGAATATGATAAGTAAGTTTATGAGAGGTACAAAGCTGTTATAAAGATTTCAACCAAAACCAAAAGTTTTCATTAGGTTCTCGATCCTCGATGAATCTCAATCGATCAAAGGTGCCCAAAAATGTCCAGCAACAAAATTATATATTTTCTGAAATTTCTCAATGTCATCGAACCCCCTTTGATCCCATCAGATGAGAGTTTAATCGATCGATGGCACCACTCAATCAATTAAACTGGTCTTTTCTTCCCATTGTTTTTACCGTTGGAACTTGGTTCATTTATAAAGTACGTACGGACCTTGAGCATTTTAAGAAGTTTTTTATACAAATAGAGGTTAGATATTTTCATACTCATATAACACATCCTAGACCTTCATTCAAAGAGTTTTGTGCCAATCTTCTTGTGATTCTTCACTATAATGATCATTCCATGCTCCTAATCGAATATGTGGATGAACTCTAACCTTTGTAGAGATTAGACAGTATACCTATAGTCAAATCCTTGTCTAAACTCTTTAGAAGACATTTCTAGGTGAATCTCTTAGGATTACAATATTCTTATGAGTTGTAAGAGATTCACCCAACTTCTCGTGCCTTAATCACCTCTTGGCAGTTCATATGAGCTGCACAAGCTAATTCAAGCATGAGAGAGCTTTGAAGAAGCAACTCAAGCACGGCGCATCAAAGGAGTACAATTCGACAAGTGTCATTTATTAAGTCCATACTCTCTTTCCTTGTATAAGATTAATGGTAAGAGTTTGTAACACATACTTATTAGGCTCTTATGTAGGACCTAGGCTCTTGATTAGGCTAATTTCACTGGCAATTGGTCTCTATGGGATCCTCTTATAGGAGTAAACATAGGTCCTTGGACTAAGACTGAGGTTGTTAGTTAGCTGATAAAGAACCAACTAAATTCTCTTACGGGAGTCTCCAGTGGAAGTGTACACTAGATAGTTATTATGTAGGACCGTGGTCCTTGTGTAAGACTATAAAGGTTAGAGGTGAAATTAATTTAAAGCCTCTGATAATGAAATCTAGTACACTCATTATTCACAACCCCAAGTGTAGAGTCTCGATGTAGTAATAATCTCAGTGAGACCGAGGTCGAATCCATAAGGACTAATCTTATACATTTCTGAAAGTAATTAGAACTAGAGTTAAAGAAGATTTAAATTAGAAATATGGAATAAAGGGAGCAATTGTGAATATTCTAGATTCAAACTTGTGAATTTAAAGGTGGGAACTAGGGTGCCAAGGATCCACTTGTAGCTTTCAAGATGCTACCTTACTTGATTCAAGAGACGCAACTCGAATCAGAGTCCTATCTTATCTAGTTGGAAGAAGAGATGATCAAATCTCTAAACTTTCATTGAATCGGTCTCAAGAGATGAGAATTGTGAAGATTTGGAAGGGATTTCATCACCCAACCATGCCCAGGAGACTATGCCAAACAATAGGATTTACCAATCCCACAATCTCAAATAAGAAAAGAAGATATTCAAAGCTATTGCAGCGTCTATTGTAATTTGAGTCACAACAAACCATAAAAAGCTGAAAATATTCCTTAAAATCAACTAGAAATCAATGAAATTCAATATAAACATAAATCAAAGCAAAATAAACATCTCAATCACACTACAAGCTTCACCTCTTAGCCCTAGCTAAGAGGTTTAGTTAACCATAGACATGATTAAAAAAAATCTCTTAAAGAAAGCATAAAAATAAACTAAGGAATAAGAAAAAAAATCTTGGCGACGACTCTCCACCCTTTTGCTCCACTCCTTAAACCCTGAAGATGCTTCGGAGCATCCTAGGAACTCGTATTTATAGTTAGGGAACTCTAACTTTCACACCGAGTTGGAAAAGTCTGGAAATCGCCTCAAATTTAAGCAATCCGCGCAAAATCTGCGTAATCTCTAACTAATCGAACCATAGCTTGGGCTATTCAAAGGACAAGTTGGACTAGTCAGGCGTAATATTCGACTAGTCAAATTTCCTATGAATTTAAAAGATAATGTTGTTGGATTTCAAGTCGAACTTTCTCGGGCTAGTCGAATTTCACTTGAATTTTTAGGATTCCTTTTCTTCACTTCAAGTCTTCAATTCTCTTCATTCCTCACTTGGTTTTCTAGGATCATGGCACATGAATTCTTCAATCTTGGTCTCGTAAGATCCATCCCTTGCCTTGGTGATTCTTGAGCATCAAATCTATGCTTTTAACATTCTTTTCAATTTAAACTCTCAGATTCACCTTACAACACAAACATGTATAAAATATACCAATAAGCATTATCATGTTCATAAAACCAAGATATAAATAGGGGAGAATATGCAATATTTGACACTCAACATGCTCCCCAACCAGTATTTTGCTAGTCTCGAGCAAAACATGCATGAAGTAAACCTCAATTCTCAATGTTCAAACCTTTTTCAGAAAACAATGTTTTGTACAATTGAGTATGAATGAGTAGAATAAAGATGAGAAAGTGGGACTTAGAAAACTTAGAGCTAAATCATATAAGCAATCAATCAAATCAGTTCTTTATGAATTGCTTTGGATCATAAGTTCATATAGCATGTTTTTCAATGTGCTCAGTGAAAATCAAATTACTTCCCATGCAAATACTATCATTTCATAACCTCAAACATGTTCATCATATCAAGAGTAGTTAAAAAACTCAAGTGTTGATTCCGAACTTATCCCCTTCTCCTTCTTTTTCCAGTTTTTGATTTTATATCGATGGTCTTTTTTTATTCATTCTTTTCAAATTCTTTTTAGAATTTTTCATTCTTTTTTAAACTTTTCCCAATCTTTTTCTCATACATGACCTTCTTTGTCGATCATATTATTTTTTAACTAGTTCTTTTCATCTTTTAAGGTGGATAAAATTCTCTTGACTGAATTCTTAACATCTATCAATGATTTACATACTAACCGTTAGAAATTCTAGCATAATCATAGAAAGAAAATTAAATGTGTCTTGTGATTTAGATCGGTCATGATATTCAAAACTTCCTCTTAATCAATTGAGTGCAAGAACTTAGGTGATAGTATACTTGGTTGATCAAACTCCAACAATTCAAAGTTTAATATCAATCTTATCATACTCAAAACATTCTTAAGTGCACAAACTATCGTCTTCCAAATATGTTTTGAATTTCAAAATTTGAAAATTACCAAATTTTTTGCTCAAAGACTAATAAAATACTGATTAGTTTACAAAATCCACACCCCCAAACCAAAAATCTACATTGTCCTCAATGTAAAAGATATAAGCATGCAATATAAATGAGACAATGAAAAGAATGGATAAGTGATGGAAAGGTAGTACCTGAAAAAGGTGAATTGCAGCTCTTCTAAAGTTCTTAATGTAAAGATGGGTTAGCACAACAACTAAACATTGAAAGAAAACTATCCTAATCCTAAATCATATGAAAGTAATAAACCTAACTATATCTTCATCAGATTAGGAGGTTAATCCTGATATACAGGATCAGTCAAAGGTATAGACATGATCTCTGAATCGAATTTCTCAACAAATGGCTTGAGATGATGTCCATTTACTTTGAAAATATTGTGATTCATTGGATTCTTTATTTCGATGGCCCTATGAGGATAGACATTAGTAATAGTTAAAGGGCTGGACCAACGATATCTGAGTTTACCCAGAAAATGGTGTAACCGAGAATTGTATAGGAGGACTTTTTACCGATTAAGAATGATTTCCAAAGGATGTTCCTGTCATAGAACACCTTCAATTTGTCCTTGTAAATTCTTAAGTTCTCATAAGCATCATTCCAAATTTCCTCAAGATCATTTAACTGAAGCTTGCATAGCGAGCAAGCATTGTTCAAGTTAAAGTTTAGATTTTTGATAGCCTAGTAAGTTCATGTTCCAACTCTATAGGCAAGTGGCAAACCTTCCCATAGACGAGTCTAAAGGGAGACATTCTAATGGGGGTCTTAAATGCAGTATGGTATGCCCATAAAGCATCAGTCAAATGGATTGACCAATCCTTATGGTCATGGTTAACCATCTTTTTCAATATTTGTTTAATTTTCCTATTGGAAATCTCAGCTTTCCCATTGGTCTGCGGGTAGTATGGAGTGCTCACTTTATGAGAGATGTCGTATTTCTTCATTAAATTCTCAAATGGCCTATTAAAGAAGTGTGAACCTCCATCACTAATGCTGGCTCGGGGCGTTCCAAACTGAAAAAGGATGTTTTCTTTTAGGAATCGAATGACTGTACGATAGTCATTGTTCCGGCACGGAATTGCTTCAACCAATTTAGTGACATAGTCTACTGCTAGTAGAATGTATGAATTCCCAATGGATTGAGGGAATGGTCTCATGAAATCGATGCCCCAACAATCAAATGCTTCAATCATCAAAATGGGATTTAGTGGCATCATATTTCGATGGGACAGTGCTCCCAATTTCTAACAATGCTCACAAGCCTTATAGAACTCATGAGTGTCCTTGAACATAGTGGGCCGAAAAAGCCGCACTACAGAATTTTGGTCGTGGTCTTTTTAGAGGAAAAGTGACCATCATAGGCCTAGGAGTGATAAAAGGAGATAACACTTTGGTGGTCATTTTTTGGTACGCATCTCCTTAGAATTTGGTCTGGGTAGTATTTGAAGAAATATGGATCGTCCCAGAAGAATTTACATACCTCGGTGAAGAATTTTCTTTTATCTTGTGCAATCCAATGTGTCGGCGTGCAACCTGTAGCAAGATAATTTATAATATCAACAAACTAAGGTAGTTGAGAGAGTTTGAACAGTTGTTTGTCAGGGAACATGTCGTTTATGGGTGTCATCTCAAGGGGATCGGGGAGATCAAGTCTCAGGAGATGGTTGCCACTACATTCTCTACTGCCTTCTTGTCTTTTATTTCTAAATCAAATTCCTAGAGTAGAAGGATCCATCTTATCAAGCGGGGCTTAACATCATTCTTAGAAAAAAGATATTTCATCGCCTCATGATTAGTATAGATGATGATCTTAGTTCCAATCAAATAGGACCTAAATTTGTCCAAAGCAAACACTACAACTAAGAGTTCCTTTTCCATAATAAAGTAGTTCATTTAGGCAGAGTTTAGAGTTGTACTTGCATAATGAATAACATAGGACTTCTTCTCTTTTCTTTGGCCTAACACTGCCCCAATAGTATAGTCGTATGTGTCTCTCATGATCTCAAAAGGGATGCTCCAATCGGGTGGCCGCATTATAGGTGTGATAGTTAACGTGCCCTTGAGCTCAGTAAAAGCTTCCTGACATTGGTCAGTCCACTCGTATGATGCATCCTTTTAAAGTAGATTACATAAAGGATAAGAGATGTGAGTAAAGTCGTTTATGAATCTTCTATAGAATCTGGTGTGTTCTAAGAAGGATCGGACGTCGCATATGCTTTTAGGAGGTTGTAGTTTAGAGATAAGATCGATTTTGGCCTTATCCACCTCAATTTCCTTGGATGAAATTATATGTCTAAGAACAATTCCCTTGGAAACCATGAAATGTCATTTCTCTCAATTCAAAACCAAATTCTTCTCCTCACATCTCTTCAACACACATTTAAGATTTTTCAAGCACTCATTGAAGGATGGACCAAAAATAGAGAAGTCGTCCTTGAAGACCTCTAAATATTCTCCTACCATGTTAAAAAAAATACTCAACATGCATCGCTGAAATGTGGTAGGGACATTACATAGTCTAAATGATATCTTTCGATAAGCAAAGGTGTCATAGGGACATGTGAACATTGTCTTCTCTTAATCTTTTATGGCAATCTCTATCTGATTAAAACTCAAATACCCGTTAAGGAAGTAGTAATAAGAATGACCCGCTAACCTTTCTAAGATTTGGTGAATGAAGGGCAAGGGGTAGTGGTCCTTTCTCATGACGGTATTCATTTTTTTATAGTCAATGCACATTCTCCAACTAGTAGTAACTCTATTTGGCACGAGTTCATTATTAGCATTGGCTACTATGGTGATTCCTGATTTCTTAGGAACCACCTGAGTTGGACTCACCCATTGACTGTCGGATATAAGGTATATAATACCTACATCTAACAATTTAAGTACCTCTCCCTTAACCTCTTCTTTCATATTTGGATAGAGTCGACATTGTGGTTGTCAAGAGGTTTTCACATTATCCTTAAGATGAATGCGGTGAGTATAAATTAAAGGATCAATTCTCTTGAGATCCACAATCGACCATCCAAAGAAACCTTTATGTTCAATGAGAGTAGTGATATACATTCTCTCCTGCTCTTGCTCAAGGTGGGAAGAAATCACCATCGAGTATGTCCCATCTTAACCTAAGTAGACATATTTAAGATCAGTGGGCAAAGATTTTAGGTCAAGCTTCAATGCTTTGAGGATAGATGGTAGAGGCACTATGTCGGTTTTGGACAATTTCTCAAATTATGGCCTCCACCGATTAGGCCCTTGTGTGAGGCCATGGGCCCACTATATATTAGGCTCTATGTGGGCCACTCCTAGGGAGCAATGTTGGTTAAATTTTCACATTGATGGGCAATGATGGTTAAACATCCACATTATGACCTTCCCTCAAGCCTTGTTAGGCTCATTCTCATCATTCTCTTAATGGGTTAACCCCAATCATTGGGCCCCATCGATTTTTCATAGTCTATCATCACTGTAGATGGATGGATTTGTGCTATCGAATTGGTATATCCATGTCTAAGGGACGATCTTTATATTATGTTTTAGATCAGTAGATCAGCTATAGATCCCGCCTTGCATATAGGCCGATTATCGATACTGATTATCGACGCTGATTATCGATGCTGATTATGAGTATGTGACAGCACAACATTATGATACATGCCCATTTGCATCATCTACATGCTTGATATGAGATGTGGTTGACCATTGCATATGACATTAAGCATATTTTTCATCAGACTCCTTGATAGGTGGAGTTGTCCCACATAAGCGCACGGCACGCGCAAGATTAATGCATGACTGGACTGTGTGACTCATGCATCTTGCATTGTATGATTGTGATTACTGTTCGTCCTAGTGACATCAGGGCTGTAACCTCCGGAGTTATAGCGCAAACGGCAGGATTGAATATTGAAAATTCTGTTTAAGCACGGGGACGCGTAGGATGTCCTAGGGTGAAAGTCCTCAAACCCTTATGTTACCATGGAGGATGCTCCAATGCCTAGGCCGAGTGGATGTATGAGCGCATGAGGGCTGAATACCAGGAGGTCGCATCTCCCACTGTGTCGTGGTCAGTTGGAAGAGGATGTGACCTTACCTGCCTGAGTGAGGGTGGCAATATCTAGGTTGAGTTTGACCGGCTTGAGGAATGGGTCCGCTATCGATGAGTCAGGCCCGATATTGGTAAGAGGATAGTGAGGTCTCTTCCACTTACCAAGTTGTGTTTTCGGATAGGGGCGGCAAGCTGGCATAGAGTATAATAGACCCCGGTGATATCCCAGAGATGAGCTGTATGATTATGTGGATTCCGATGAGCATTAGTATGATTGAGTTGCATCTCGCATCATCTAACCTTGGTATGGCCGATAGCATTCATGCCTTGCATTGCATGGCCTTGGTATGGCCAATAGCATTCATGCATTGTATTGCATGGCCTTGGTTGGGCCGATAGCATTCATGCCTTACATCGCATAGCCTTGGTACGACTAATAGTATTCATGGATTCGCCAACATATTCTATATTACTCTGATACTGCATTCCGAGCACACTTATATTCTGCACACACTTACACCATCCTCTAAGCTTTCTATAAGCTTATACATGATTAATGCGTGCAGGTGACGCTAGGCCATAGCTAAGCAGGAGCAGGAGCATGCCGCAGAGCTTCAGGAGATTTTGGTTATTATCATCATTGTATTTCCTTTTATGTACCTTGTATCTAAAGATTTTTTTATCATAGTGGATTCTGTGATGTTCTTATGGTTACCGTTCATGGGTTATGCTATGGTTATGCTTATTGTGAAACAATCTTATGCTGAAAATCCTCCTTGTGGGATCCTAGGATCAGAACCTGGTATATGGGTGCCGGGAGCCAAGAATGGGGTACTATGGAGGCTGTCGGCATCGGATTTGGCCATCGGGAATTTTGTGAGCCCGGTTTCTGAGTTTGGGGCGTGACAGGAGTTAGTATCAGAGCATAACTTGGGAATAACTCAGGACAGCATCACAAGTCTGCCACGAGCTTAAGACGAGTAGGTCCCGAGTGTGTATCTTTCTGATTTAGTTCCTTTGCATCTAAGCCTTCGAAAATTCCCAAGGCTGACAAACACCTTTATTCTTTACTGTAGATCATGCCACCTAGACAAGGTGTGCGAGGCACACGAGGCACATGAGCAGCTCTCACTCCACCACTTAAGGATCCTAGTCTTCCACCTAAGGTTCTTATTCCACCTTCAGCAGTTCCTGTTCCCCCACTTGAGCATCCTGTTCCCGCACCCGAGGCTCCTACAGATCCAACACCTTCGTTAAGGACTAGCGCAACCCCTACCGTACCAAATGACGTCGGTCAGTTATGGCAGATGATCCAGGCTTTGACCACCGCCCTTCAGGGGCAAGGCAGGCATCCCGTCGAGACTCTAAATTAGGCAGAGTAGGAGCACATGAGCGCCTTGTTATGAGACTTCCTTCGAATCGATCCCCCGTGCTTCCAGGGTGAGCCTAATCTGACTGCAGCAGAGAGATGACACTCTTGAGTGGAGAAGATGTTTGAGACATTGAGATGCATGGCCCAGCAGCGGGTCACACTGGTGGTGTATATTCTTGAGGGTGAGGCTGAGACTGGTGGACCTCCGTTACTCGTGTCATAGGAGCTTTCGTCTGGACATGGGAGGATTTCATTGACCGATTCGACCGACAATACTTCCCCGACCACGTTCGACGGTAGCGAGAGTTGGAGTTCGAGACCCTAGTGCAGGGAGACATAACTGTGGCTCAGTACGCGGCTCGTTTCATGGCGCTATCGAGGTTCGTGTCATACTTGATCGATGATGAGGAGCGGAAGTCCTGCTGTTTTGAGAATAGCTTGCGTAGTGGTCTCTAAGGCCGTGTTGTTGGCATGAGCTCCGGACTTTTGAGGTGGTTGTGCAGAGAGCATAGATTTATGAGACTGAGTGGGTCAGCATCAAAGCGATTAGGGTCAGAGGAGAGACCGGAGGAGGAGGGCTCCCTCCAGTGGTTTCCAACAGTAGCATCGACAGTAGTAGAGGCGCATGATCCGCAGAGCACCAGTAGCTCCAGCGGTACCTCCAGCACCACCTCAGAGGCAGCTCCCCGGGTTTGTTATGAATGTGGTGGGATAGGACAACATACGTGAGAGTGTCCCTGCCCGCAGTACTAGCAGTTGCTACCAAGAGCACCACAATCGCCTCCACCACAGCAGCAGCGACAACAGATCCTACCACGGAGGCCCTCACGGCAACAGCAGCAACACCAACCATAGAGACCATAGTAGTCAAGGCAGCAGTTCCGACCGAAGCAGCAGTAGAGACCTCAAAGGGGACAGTCACCTCCCCAGCCAGATCCGGCTAGATTTTATGCAATTCAGTAAGACCCACAGTCCTCTGGAGGAGTCATTGATGGTATTCTTCCTGTCTCTTCATGCATTGCTCGAGTTCTATTTGATTCTGGTGCATCTCATTCTTTCATGTCCGAGGATTTCTGCAGTTCGACTGATTGTCGACAAAGTCTACCCGTGAAGGATTGACCGTATCGACGCCCTTAGGGAAGACTACAGTGTCAGGCCGATGTTATTTGTCTTTCCCCGTCTTAATCGAGTAGACCTTCTTGCCCGCCGATTTATTCATATTGCCGATGTCAGAGTTCTTGGCTTGTCGTATTGCCTGGGCATGGATTGGCTTGCCGAGTACCACGCCTTCTTAGACTGCTCCGTGAGGATGGTCACGTTCCGTATACCTGGCTTACCACAGTTCTAGTTCGTTGCTAAGCCCAGAGGAGAGTTGTTGTCTTTTTTTATGTCGGGCTCGGTAGAGGAGCCCGTCGTAGTGGGCATTGAGCAATTGCCAGTGGTTTGCGATTTCCTCGATATGTTTTAGGAGATTTTGAGATTGCCACTATGTTGGCATATTGAGTTCTAGATTGATCTTGTGCTTAGTACCGCGCCTATCTCAATGGCCTCGTATCTTATGGCACTGATGGAGTTGCGAGAGCTATAGCAGCAGTTGGACGAGTTGCGAGAGTTGGGATCCATTCATCTAAGTAGTTCACCCTGGGGATAGGGTTGTACATCGAGCCGAGTCGAGTCGAGGTGGGCCAAGCTCGGCTTGACTCATCCATGCTATATTCGAGTTCAAGCTCGAGCTCGAGCTCCCCCTCAAGCTCAATGTTGAAGTTTGGCTTGTTTACCAAAGCTTTCAAGTCGAGTTCGAGTCGAGCTAGTGGTTCAAGTCGAGTCGAGTTTACCTCGGTAGGGTAAGGGAAAGAAAAAGAGGGAATGGGGACGGGTAGGGTCGAGTAGGGTTTTTTACTAAAAACTTTTAAGTTTTAACTTCTTTTTTTAACTTAAATATATAATTATATATTTAATATTAATATAATATATATATAATATATTATTAAAATAAATTACTCGAGTCGAGTCAAGCTCAAGCTTGAACTTCAAGTTGAGTCGAGTTGAAATACGCTATGGTCGAACTTGGCTTGAACTCAACTCGAGCTTTAGTAAACAAGCTTTACTTGCCTTGAGTCGGCCTTTCAATCTGAGCTGAGTTGAGCCGATTCAAGCGAGCTTTTCGAGCTAGTTTAACTCGTGTACAGTCCTACTGGGGAGTGTCGGTACTATTCGTCTGGAAAAAGGATGGCTCGTTGAGGCTTAGCATGGATTACTGCAAGCTTAACCGGGTCATGATCAAGAACAAGTATCCGCTCCCGAGGATAGATGATTTGTTTGATCATTTGCAAGGTGCATGGTTCTTCTCGAAGATTGACCTGTGTTCCAGTTATCTTCAAATTCTAATCCGAGGGGAGGACATCCCGAAGACAGCTTTCAGGATGCGCTATGGTCACTTTGAGTTTCAGGTCATGTCCTTCGGACTGACCAATGCGCCCATGGTCTTCATGCAGTTGATGAACAAGGTTTTTCACGTTTATCTTGATCAGTTTGTTATGGTCTTCATCGAGGATATTCTGATTATTCAAGGACCCGCGAGGACCATGAGCAACATTTGGAGATTACGTTGCTGACCCTCCGTGCCCACTAGCTGTATGCGAAGCTGGAGAAGTGTGAGTTTTGGCAGGAGGAGGTGAAGTTCCTCAGTCACGTAGTGATAAGGGAGGGTGTCGCAGTGGACCCCTCGAAGGTTGATGCACTGCGTCAGTGGGGTCAGCCCATGAACGCATTTGAGATATGCAGTTTTCTTGGTTTGGTGGGATATTATCGACGATTTATTGAGGGATTCTCCGGTATTGCAGCACCACTGACTAGGTTAACCCGGAAGGGCGCAGAGTTTGTGTGGAGTGACGCATTTAAGCGAGCATTCATGGAGCTGAAGGACCACCTTACGTCCCCTCCTGTCCTCACTCTTCCCTTTGGGAGTGATGGATTTGTTGTATTTACCGATGCTCCATGAGTTAGTTTGGGTGTTGTCCTGATGTAGCATGGGATGCCGGTGGCTTATGTGTCTCGCCAGCTCAAGGTTGATTAGCTGAACTACCCCAAGTATGATTTGGAGCTGGAAGCAGTTGTCTTTGCACTAAAGGTGTAGAGGCACTATCTTTATGGGGTCAGGTTTGAGCTCTTCTCTAACTACAAGAGCTTGAAGTACATTTTCTCTCAGTCTGAACTGAATATGAGGCAGAGGCGTTGGATGGAGCTCCTAAAGGTTTATGATTTTAATCTTCAGTACCACCCGAGTAAGGCGAACATGGTGGCGGATGCCCTTAGCCGTCATCCATGAGGCCTGGTGGCGCACATGATGATTCAGGAGTGGAAGATGCTTGAGGATGTGTTAGCGTTTGACTTCGAGTTTAGCTTGCAGTCTTCTATTGTGTAAATATCGAGCCTGTCGATTCAACCCTCTCTTGTTGCAAGGGTGATCGAGGCTCAGCAGGCAGACAAGTTGTTGCAAAGTTATTGGGCAGAGGCAGTATCTGAGCGTCAGACAGATTGACAATTTGGTTCTGATGGTGGACTTCATTTCAAAGGCTAATTATGTGTCCCGAATGTTCTAGAGTTGCGCAGAGATCTTATGACCGAGGCACATCAATCGCGATTTTTTATCCACAATGGCTTAACAAAGATATACCGTGATATGAGGTGTTCGTATTTTTGGGTAGGGATGAAGCGCCATATTACTAGTTTTGTGGTCGAGTGTGACACATGCCAGCGTATCAAGATCGATCATCAAACACCCCTGAAAAGGCCAAGCTATATGTCCTAGAGGGGGGGTGAATAGGACAATGCCAAATAAAACTAATAACAGCGGAAATAAAAAGAAAATGATAGCCAAAGTAAATCACGAAGCAGTAAATTAAAATAACCTCAAAATTCAGATCTTGACAGATTGATACAAATGTTGTTCTAAGGACAACCTTACACCAAAAACCAGAGTTTATGGTAGGACAACCTTATTTCTAGAAAGATCTTTGTATCAAATCTCAAATCGAAGAGGAATATAGAATTAAATACAAACTGAATAAATTGTAATTAAAAATGTATTGTTCTAGGGACATCCATACACCATAAAAATGGCAGGGCAACCTTGCTGGAACAACTTTCAAAAGAAATTGAAAATCAAGCTGATAAAGGAATAGCAGAAAATAAATTCTAAGCTATTACAACATTCTCACAAAGCATGAATTAAATAATTACAACATTCACCACCATACATACATCCCACAAAAATTAATTAAAGATTAGAAGAATAAATCAATCAACCACAACACAAGGGTTTATAGTGGTTCGCCTGTGTGTTCACCAACTATTATACAACAGCCACACAAAATGCTACTCCACTCCTAATATCCTCACACAGGGGATATTAGCGTTCACTAAAAATAGGTTTTCCCAGGTTCACCCAAAACCTTTACAATTGTGTCTTTGTCTGTGGGCTTACACAATTAAAAAAACCCCACTTCTGAGTTTTCCTGGCTCTCCTCAGAAAACCAATACAACAAGATTTTTTTGGCAAATCTTGAAAGAAACCAAAACAAAAAGGAATTTACAATTAAATGTAAAATACCTGATTATCTCCTTCGTTGTAGCAGCCCGGTAGAACCAAATCAAAGTAGATGATTGAATGTCCAAGTTCAATGTCCAGTACTCGATTACAATGGTTCTAATTCTAATAGATTTTAAATTAAACCTAATAGGGCTTGCCTTAATTGATTTTGATTCCAAAGAAAGGAAATAATAATTCCTCTTTATCAAATCAGATTGGAATAGTAGAAACAAAATCAATTAAAATAAAGCTAAGGAAAGAGAATATTAAATAAGCACACTTAGCTTAGATGGAGCACAGAATTATCTCTCAGAAGTTCGGCGAAGATTGGCTTGAATAGATTAATTAATTCGATGATTTCTTCTGAGATTCGTGCACTATTTATAGGTGAGCAGATCGTGTCTTCGACTGGTCTAGGGAGCTCTTCGACTAGTCGAAGCAACAACAGATATTTGAAAAATCCGGCGGGATAAGCTCTGACCGTTCTACGACTGGTCGAAGGTCTCCTTCGACTGGTCGTAGGTCACCTACGACTGGTCGTAGGTTTCCTTCGACTGGTCGAAGAACCTATAACACATCGCTGGATTTCGAGTCGAAGATTTTCGACAGGTCGAAGATGCAGTCGACACTGTTCCTACGACTGGTCGAACAGATTCCTGGACTGGTCGAAGCCTAACAGATTTCATCCGAAATTTGTAACAAACTCACGACTGATCGAGGAATTTCTTAGAATGGTCGAAGCAACTCTAGGACTAGTTGAAGAAGGCCTAGGACTAGTCGAAGAACAGACCAAACTAATGTAAAATAAACATTCGACTTATGTATCCAAAATGACATACTTCTAAGGTCAACTTATGGTCAGTCAAACCTCAATCATGAAGTCAGGACATTGAAACATTAAGAACAAGTGACCTTGAAGTATGAGCCTTAAAGTCTTGATGTAGTTGAAATCTTGATGAAGCTCAACCTTGAAAGAGTCTTGAGTTCTTTACAAACTGCCTTGTACTCTTCTTGAAGTATAGCTTGAGTCTTGTCTTGTGAGCAGTTCTTGCATTCAAGATTGATCTTTGTACTTGTGAGCTTTGCTTGTTCATGAATGTTGATCCTTGAGAGAGCTTATAACAAAGTATAATAGTGATTTTGGCACCCCAAATTTGACAACAAACAGGGATATAAACTATAGCACTTACAATCTCCCCCTTTGTCAAATTAGTGACAAAACACATAACTAAGATAAACATAAAGTAAAACAAGTGGTTAAAGAGTTATGAACATATCAAGTGGCTTACCTGCAAATCAATATTCAATATTCAACATTCAACATTCAACCAGTTTCATTCAACTAGTTCAAATATACTCCCCCTGAGTAACATAACTAATGCTACTCCTCTCACAATCACATCGTTAAGAACAAACCATTCTCCCCCTTTTTATCACAATATGACAAAGGAGAACTAAATAAAAGAATATATGAGAGTAAACATGAGGAGTTATGACAGTATAGCAAAATAGTGATAGAGATACTTAGCATTCAAATTTCAAATTTCTTGCAAATTCTACAAAAATTGGAATTGGTCGTAGGACGACTGGTCGTGTATACTCACGACTGGTCGAAGAAACCCCAAAAATTCAAATTTCTTGCAATTTAAACAAAAAATAGAATTTAATCTAGCAAATATATACACTATAATACAAGTAGGCATAAATAATCAATTTAAAATGCACATGCTAAGATCAAATTTCATCTTTTTGAACCTGCTTTTATCGAGAGGTTTTGTGAAAATGTCAGCACGTTGATCTTCAGTAGGAATATATTCTAGAGATATAACTTTTTCTTCTACTAATTCCCTTATATAATGAAATCTAATGTCAATGTGCTTAGTACGAGAATGTTGAATAGGATTTTTTGAAATATTTATCGCACTGGAATTATCACAATGTAATAACATAGAATCCTGTTTAATTCCATAATCACTTAGCATTCGTTGCATCCAAACAAGCTGTGTACATGCATTACCAGCCGCAATATACTCAGCTTCAGCTGTTGAAAGTGATATAGAATTTTGTTTCTTACTAAACCAGGAAACTTGACAATTTCCAATAAAAAAACAACCACCACTGGTTGATTTTCTATCATCTAGATTACCAGCCCAGTCAACATCCGAGTACCCAGCTAATTGGACACTAGTCTCATGAGGATACCAGAGACCGAGATTTACAGTACTTGCGACATATCTAATAATTCGCTTGACAGCAATCAAGTGAGATTCTTTTGGATCAGATTGATATCTTGCGCAAATACCTACACTTAGAGAAATATCAGGTCTACTAGCAGTTAAATATAACAAACTACCAATCATACTCCGATAAAGTTTTGAGTCAACATTTTTACCATTAGAGTCTTTTGATAGTTTCAGGGTAGTACTCATAGGAGTATCGAAATTCTTGTCATTCTCAAATCCAAATCTCTTGATTAGATTCAAGGCATACTTAGATTGAGAAATGAATATTCCTTCAGGTTGTTGCTTTACTTGCAATCCGAGGAAATAAGCCAAGTCCCCAACCCCCCTCCTTTCGAACGGCGATCTCATCACATCTGCAACCTCCGTAGTCAAGTCAGTACAAGTTGATCCATAAATGATATCATCAACATAAATCTGTACCATTAAGATATGATCATTATGTTTTTTAACAAACAGAGTTTTATCGACAGATCCCATTTGAAAATTATGACTTAAAAGAAATTTTGTTAGTTTCTCATACCATGCCCTAGGTGCTTGTTTTAATCCATAAAGTGCCTTTTTAAGCCGATATACATGATCAGTATTTTTGGAATCTTCAAATCCCATTGGCTGTTCAACATAGACTTCTTCATGTAAATCGCCATTTAGAAAAGCACTTTTCACATCCATCTGATAGATCTTTATCTTTCTAAAACATGCAATGGATATAAATAGTCTGATAGATTCAAGACGTGCTACTGGTGCAAAGGTTTCATTGAAATCAATCCCTTCAATTTGAGTATAACCTTGTACCACTAGTCTAGCCTTGTTTCTAATTATATTTCCACATTTGTCAGACTTATTTTTGAAAATCCATTTTATTCCAATGATGTGTTTATCTTTAGGTCTTGGTACGAGATACCAAACATCATTTCTTACGAATTGGTTGAGTTCATCTTGCATCGCAACAATCCAGTTCTCATCAGCCAGAGCTTCTTTTACGTTAGATGGTTCAATTTGGGATGTAAAACATACATAATTACATATATCCTCAAGTTGTCTACGGGTGCGAACACCGGTGAGAGGGTTTCCAAGAATTTGTGTGGTTGGATGATCTTTAACAGTCCTCAACTCAGAATCAGTCTGATTCGATGAAGTATCGGGTTTATCAATGATTAGTACTTCATCATTATCTGAATTAGAAATTGGCGTGTTTAAGTGATCATCAATGACAACATTAATGGATTCTTGAATCACACCAGTCCTTTTATTCAGAACTCTATAAGCTCGACTGTTTAAGGAATATCCTAGAAAAATACCTTCATCACTCTTCGTATCGAATTTTTCCAAATTTTCACGATCATGTAAAATATAGCACTTGCTGCCAAAAACTCGAAAGTATTTAACAGTAGGCTTTTTATTGAACCACAATTCGCAAGCCGTTTTATTATTATCTTTGCTAGTGTATACTCGGTTAATAATATAGCAAGCTGTGTTGACTGCTTTAGCCCAAAGGTTTTTAGAGAGCTTCATGCTATTCAACATGACGTTAGCCATTTCTTGAAGCACCTTATTCTTTCTTTCTACAATTCCATTTTGTTGTGGAGTTTTGGGAGCAGAGAATTCATGTAATATTCCTTGGTCGGTACAGAACTTCTCAAAATTGCTATTCTCAAATTCAGATCCATGATCACTACGAATTTTACTGATTTGAGAAGATTTTTCAGTTTGAATCCTTTTGAGAACTTTTCTTACTTCTTCAAGGGTTTCAGATTTATCCCTTAAGAAGACTACCCAAGTAAATCTGGTAAAGTCATCAACTATTACCAAGATATACTTTTTACCACCACGACTTTCCGTTCTGGTAGGTCCTATCAGAACCATGTGGAGAAGTTCGAGTGGTCTTGATGTGGTTTTTGAATTCACCTTTTTGTGTGAGTTCTTTATTTGTTTGCCTATCTTGCACTCACCACATATTTTATCTAATTTTTGAAGTTTGGGTAAACCTCTTACAAGTTCTCGTTTGCTCAATCGATATAAATTTCGATAATGTACATGTCCAAGACGTTTGTGCCATAAATCAGTCTCGTCTGTATGGACCATGTAACATGTTTGATTAGATGAGCTGGATTCGCTAATAATATAGCAATTTTCAGACGTTCTACGTCCAGTTAATATTACAGAACCCTTATTGTTTATTATCTCACAACTTTGATTAGAAAACCGAACATTATGGTTATTATCACATATTTGTGATATACTAAGCAAGTTATGTTTTAAGCCTTCAACGTATAAAACATTTTTAAACACCGGAAGATTAAAAAGTTGAACCGTACCTTGGCCTATAATCTTGCAGTTGCTACCATCACCAAATGTGACTGAACCATCAGTCATATCTTTCAGATCGGTGAATAAAGCTTTGTCACCTGTCATATGCCTGGAGCATCCACTGTCTAGGTACCACTTTGAATGGCTTGTTGCTTTGAAAGCAGTGTGAGCAACCAAGCAGGTGACTTTAGGAACCCATTTCATAATTGTTTTAGGTTTAGGAACATAGTTGGTCTTCTTTTATGTACATTTGTAGGAATGACCTATAGAGTTAAATTTTAAGAGCTCCTTAAGTAAATCAACTATCTTTTCAGCTAGTAGATTTCGTTTCTGATTAAAGTTGACATGGCTGCTTCTAGATTTTTGAAAAGTTTTTAAATTTCTAGAAAAATTTTGATAAGTACTTTTCCCTTTTGAGTTTGAGGACTCTCCTTTAACAAACATAGGAGGAGTATACTTTTGTTTAGGAGGTAAATTTTTATCATAGCCCAACCCGGATCGATCGCCACATTTTCTTGATCCGGATAAAAGTTTCTCTAACTTTGGATCACCTTGGGCATATTTCCATGTGCCCTTTAAACTAAGAAGAGAAGATACTTCAGTTTTAAGTTTCTCAATTTCAGATTTTAAATCAATAATTAGGGAGTTTTTGAATTCCAAATCGCATTTTGATTTTTCAAAACAATCTGAAATTTGTGATTTTTCTAAGACAAGTGAATCAAAACAATTTTTGAGTTTAGAAAACTTTTCTTTTTGAAGTTTAAGTTTGTAACAATTTTACAACTTTCCTTATATAGGGCATTGTAAGCGTCTTGAAGATCATCTTCATTTTCACATTCACTATTCAGATTTTCTTCACTTGTAGAGTCATTATCTGAAAATGTGAATTTGGCTAGAGTCATAAGAGCTTTGACCTCATTGCCCGACTCAGTTTCAGAATCTTCTGATTCAGAAGTACATTCAGAATCAGATGATTCATCCCATGTAGCCAACATACCCTTCTTCTTGGGTTTGTCCCTTTTAGGACATCTATTTGCTAAGTGCCCATAATCTTGACAGTTGTAACATTGACTATCTTTCAAAGATTTTTGAAATTTGGGTCTAAACTTCTTTTTATCATTTGATTTTTGAAAATCAACCCTTTTCTTGCTTTTGAAAATCTTGTAAAATTTTTTAGCTAAAAGAGCCATATCATCTTCTGAAATCATCTTTTGAATTACATTTAGAAGATTTTAGTGCGATAGATTTACCTTTAGGAGCTTTAAAGTTTAACTCCTAGGTTTGTAAAGAACCAACTAGTTCTTCTACCCTCATATTATTCGTATCACGAAGTTCCTGGATCGCGGTTACTTTAGAATTGAACCGTTTAGGAAGTGAGCGTAGTATTTTTGCACACACTTTACTTTTTGGGATTTTATCGCCAAGACCTCACATTGAGTTTACAATGTCATTCAATCTAGTGTAAAAGTCTATAAACATTTCATTTTCCTCCATATGAATTTCTTCAAATCTGGTTGTGAGGAGTTGGACTTAAGATTTTTTTACAATTGTAGTACCCTCGTGTGTCATTTCTATTATATCCCAAGCTTGCTTTGCAGTATCACAGGAAATGATTCTTTTGAACTCATCCCGTGATAGTGCGCAAGTAATTGCATTTAGTGCTTTAGCATTTGCACTACTCTCACTTTTCTGAAGAGTGGTCCATTGGTAATATGGTGTGACTTTCATAGATTTTGAACCATTAACCCCAGTAACTTCCATGATAGGAGGATTCCATTTAGTCACTGTGGCTTGCCACACATTTTCATCCATTGATTTGAGGAAGATCCTCATTCTGGCTTTCCAATAGGCATAGTTGGAGCCATCAAAGGGCGGAGGCCTAGTGACTGAAAGGCTATCAAAATTTGACATCTTAAATAGCTTAAATCGTTATATCAGGAATTAAATCCAAGAAAAAAGAGCTATTAGGCTCTGATACCTCTTGAAAAGGCCAAGCTATATGTCCTAGAGGGGGGGTGAATAGGACAATGCCAAATAAAACTAATAACAGCGGAAATAAAAAGAAAATGATAGCCAAAGTAAATCACAAAGCAGTAAATTAAAATAACCTCAAAATTCAGATCTTGTGAGGTTGATACAAACGTTGTTCTAAGGACAACCTTACACCAAAAACCAGAGTTTATGGTAGGACAACCTTATTTCTAGAAAGATCTTTGTATCAAATCTCAAATCGAAGAGGAATACAAAATTAAATACAAACTGAATAAATTGTAATTAAAAATGTATTGTTCTAGGGACAGCCATACACCATAAAAATGGCAGGGCAACCTTGCTGGAACAACTTTCAAAAGAAATTGAAAATCAAGCTGATAAAGGAATAGCAGAAAATAAATTCTAAGCTATTACAACATTCTCACAAAGCTTGAATTAAATAATTACAACATTCACCACCATACATACATCCCACAAAAATTAATTAAAGATTAGAAGAATAAATCAATCAACCACAACACAAGGGTTTATAGTGGTTCGCTTGTGTGTTCACCAACTGTTATACAACAGCCACACAAAATGCTACTCCACTCCTAATATCCTCACATAGGGGATATTAGCGTTCACTAAAAATAGGTTTTCCCAAGTTCACCCAAAACCTTTACAATTGTGTCTTTGTCTGTGGGCTTATACAATTAAAAAAACCCCACTTCTGAGTTTTCCTAGCTCTCCTCAGAAAACCAATACAACAAGATTTTTCTGGCAAATCTTGAAAGAAACCAAAACAAAAGGGAATTTACAATTAAATGTAAAATACCTGAATATCTCCTTCGTTGTAGCAGCCCGGTAGAACCAAATCAAAGTAGATGATTGAATGTCCAGGTTCAATGTCCAGTACTCGATTACAATGGTTCTAATTCTTATAGATTTTAAATTAAACCTAATAAGGCTTGCCTTAATTGATTTTGATTCCAAAGAAAGGGAATAATAATTCCTCTTTATCAAATCAGATTGGAATAGCAGAAACAAAACCAATTAAAATAAAGCTAAGGAAAGAGAATATTAAATAAGCACACTTAGCTTAGATGGAGCACAGAATTATCTCTCAGAAGTTCGACGAAGATTGGCTTGAATGAATTAATTAAATCGATGATTTTTTCTGAGATTCGTGCACTATTTATAGGTGAGCAGATCGTGTCTTCGACTGGTCTAGGGAGCTCTTCGACTAGTCGAAGCAACAACAGATATTTGAAAAATCCGGCGGGATATGCTCTGACTGTTTTACGACTGGTCAAAGGTCTCCTACGACTGGTCGTAGGTCACCTACGACTGGTCGTAGCTCTCCTTCGACTAGTCGTAGGTCCTAAAAAGCTTCGCTGGAATTCGAGTCGAAGATGTTCGACTGGTCGTAGATGCAGTCGACACTATTCCTACGACTGGTCGAACAGATTCCTGGACTAGTCGAAGCCTAACAGATTTCATCCGGAATTTGTAACAAACTCACGACTGATCGAGGAATTTCTTAGACTGGTCGAAGCAACTCTAGGACTAGTCGAAGAAGGCCTAAGACTAGTCGAAAAACAGACCAATCACATGAAAAATAACATTCGGTTTATGTATCCGAAATGACCTACTTCTAAGGTCAACCTATGGTCAATCAAACCTCAATCATGAAGTATGGACATTGAAACATTAGGAACAAGGGACCTTAAAGAATGAGTCTTGAAGTCTTGATGTAGATCAATCTTGAAATCTTCATGTAGCTCAATCTTGAAAGGGTCTTGAGTTCTTTACCAACTGCCTTGTACTCTTCAGCTTGAGTCTTCATGAATGTTGATCCTTGAGAGAGCTTCACTTATGCAAGTTATATATAACATAACAGTGATTTTGGCACCACAAATTTGACAATAGACAGGGATATAAACTATAGCTCTTACAACCCCCTCATCCATTACAGCCGTTGAGCATCCCGATGTGGAAATGTGAGAACATATCCACCGATTTATCGTGGGCTTGCCGAGGACTCAACGCAGTCATGACGCCATTTGGGTTGTTGTGGATCGTCTGATGAAGTCAACACATTTTCTTGCGATATGTGCGACTTGGCCTTTCGACCGGTTTACCAGATTATTTATTGATGAGATTGTGAGATTACACAGTATTCTGGTTTCGATCATTTCCAACCGAGACCTGAGGTTCGCATCTCAATTTCGGAGGAGCTTCCAAAAAGCGATGGGGCCTGCCTTGCAGTTCAGCACCGTGTATCATCCGCAGACCAATGGGCAGACTGAGAGGGTCAACCAGATCCCTGAGGATATGCTTCGTACTTGTGTGATCGACTTCTCGGATAAGTGGGACAAGCATTTATGCCTGGCTAAGTTTGCATATAATAACAACTATCAGGCAACTATTGGTATGGCTCCCTTCGAGGCTTTGTATGGCAGGTCGTGTAGATCTCTCAATTGTTGGGCCAAAATTGGAGAGCACCGTCTCTTAGGCCCTGAGCTCGTGCAGCAGACATCAGAGGTCATAGATATCATCAGGCAGAGGATGCGCACAGCTCAGAGCCGGCAAAAGAGTTTTGCTGATCATTGGTGTCATCCCATGGAGTTTGCAGTTGGGGACAGAGTGTATCTCAAGGTCTCACCCATGAAGGGTGTTGTTCGATTTGGAGCAAAAGGCAAGCTCGCCTGAGGTTTATTGGACCTTTGGAGATCACTGGGTGCGTTGGCTCCATGGCCTACAGGCTCGCCTTACCTCATGAGTTGTCTAGCATCCACAACATTTTTCATGTTTCTATACCACGGAAGTGTTGGTCAAACACCGTTCCCATGATTGATTGGCAGCCTCTTGAGGTCCGTGAGGATGCTTCCTACATTGAGTAGCCGATTCGCATCCTTGATCGGAAGGAATAGGTCCCTCCAGACCAAGGTCATTCCTTTAGTGAAGGTTCAGTGGGGTTATCATTCTGTTGAGGAGGCGTCTTGGGAGTGCGAGGCTAAGATTAGAGAGCGTTATCCCCATTTGTTTGTAGATTGATTGTATTATGCCTTGTATTACATTGATTATTACATATATATGCTCATGATGTCATGTTTTCTCTTCCCTTACTTTATTTTGCGTGATAGTAAATTTCAAGGATGAAATTTTTATTAGGAGGGGAGAGCTGTCAGGCCCATGTCCTAGTGACCGTTCTGTTCTGTAGGGTCCCACGGTCCTCCTGATTAAATTCTGACGACCCGCGACCTTTTAATTACATTTATACGCAACCCTGAGTCACATCCTTTAAACCCGAGTCAGCTCGACCCGAGACCCATGCCATTGCGACCGTGTCATATCCACGGTTCCGACGCCGCGCCAATCTGATGTCTAGATCATGAGCTGTGGGCCACGAATGAGCATGACCATGGATCACACGTTGTGGGACCCACCTATCCTGATTTGCACACTTCCCTAGGTCATCATGAGGATGACATCACCCCTACCTACCCTAGCCACCCTAGCTACCCTAGCTATCCTAGCCACCCTACCCCCTAGCCCATTATTATTTTTCTTCCCCATGTCTTACACCATCATCATTGCCTAGCTAAAAGAGCTAGGCAATCATTTCTCTCCCCCTCTCTTATCTCTCACCCTCTCCTTTCCTTCTCATTTCTCTATTGCTAGCAACCTTCAACCCTCCATGACAGCTCCAAAAATCCAGCCACCTTCAATCTCAAGCCCTCCCAATCCAGCCCTTAGGAACCCATCACCACCATTAAATCAACTCCTTTGAAGCATAAGAACCCAAGGGTGGAAGAAGGAGAAGAAGATCATAGGTGGATGCTTCTCTAGGTTCGGATCATTGGTTTTCTTGCTTAGAACTTTAGATTTTCTTCCTTGGGGGCATGTAGGACCCACCAATCAATGGTGGAGATCCTATTTTACCCCCTAAGTGTGGCCAATGGCCCACCTTGGTTGCATGCACAAGCCATGATGGGGCCATTCTCCATGGACCCCATCAAGATGTATTACTTGATCTAGGTCATTGATGGGTTATCTAGACCCTTGATTGCATGGTGGGGATGGCATCCCCACCTCAGATTTTCTGATGTAGGGCTATGCAATGCATGGGACCCATATGATGATCATGATGTATGGTTTCAAGCTTTGAGGGGCCCAAGTGGCAAGGTTCCCTCCTTTGGCCGGTCCTTTCTCTTTTTCTCTCTCTCCCTCTCTTCTGCTCTCTCTTTCTCATTTCCTTTTATGGTGATGATGTGTGTGTGGCCCACTTAATATGACCAGTAATCTGGACTGTCCAAATTTTTTTTGGGACATCCAACAATGAGGCCCACTTACTGTCTATTTCGGGTCAGTGCGGATGGAGGGAAAATAAAAAATATCAGCTTAATGCAATGATGGTGGGTCCCACGCATGTGGACCCACCCTAATGTATTTACCTTGCATCTGGGTCGTCCATCTGTTGGACAGCCAGCAGCACCTGGCTACTGTCGATGTCAGCAAGTTTTGGGCCATCATGAGGAATGTGTTATACCATCCATCCATCAGGTATGGGACCCACCCACACGTGTGACACGTGTGGGCAGGTGAGACCCACCTTGATGTGTGTATTCTTCATCCATGTCGTCCCTCTGTTAGTGTGAGGTGCACCAGATGTAGGTGTTTTATACACACCATCCACCTGGACGGTGCTTGTAAGGGCCACCATGAGTGGAGGTGGGGCCCACCAGATGATGCATGTGTTTTATTCATCTATCCATCTGGACAGTGGTAGATGGGACCCCCCTTGGTGTATTTATTCTATGTCCACAGCTGTCCATCTATCCATTTGTCCAGACAATGGACCCCACTGTAATACAGGTGGTTTTATCACAACCGTCTGACTGACATGGATGTGGGTCCACCCCACACATGTGACACGTGTGGGTGGGACCCACCTTGATGTATTTATTCTATATCCACAACGTCCATCTTCCTGGACGGTGATGTGGACCCCACTGTAATGTATGTGCTTATGCACACCGTCCATCCATTTCAGCTTGTGTGGGGCCCACCTCATACATGTTGCATGTGTGGGATGGGACCCACCTTGATGTATGTATTCTACATCCATCCGTCTGGATGGCCAGGGACGGTGGACTCCCCCTTAGAGTATGTGATATATCCAAGCCATCCATCTGTTTTGGACATAAGACCCACCCACACGTGTTACACGTGTGGGGTGGGACCCACCTTGATTGATGTGTCTTGTAATCACACCATCCATGTGCAACGCACCATGATGTATCTGTTTTACCCCTGTCATCCGTCCCTTGGACGTGAGGCCCACCTTAAGTATGTATTGTATATCTATGTCGTCCACTTGTGCGGCCCATCATAACGTATGTTGTATCCACACTGCCTGTCTATTTGGGCAAGCCTAGATGAAGGAAAAGTGCAAATATTAGTTTGATTCAAACTATGGTGGGCCACTCACATGGATCCACCACTGTTTGTGCAGGACCCACTTTAATGAATGTGTCTTAACCATGCTGCCCATCCATTTTGTTGCCTGATACTCACAAAGAAAAAAGGAAGTGACTTAGATAAAAAGAGAAGTGACTTGGACAAAAAGAAATGAAGTGACTTAGACAATCATGGGCTACACCATTAGGCCCCATGTGATGTATTTATGGCCTTTGAATGAGACCCAATGAGATGTATTTGCAGCCCAGATGTGAGGCCCAATTTGATGTGTATGAGGCCCATATGATAAGGCCCGATGCGATGTATGAGACCCAAATGATGAGGCCCGATGTGGTATATGAGGCCCATTTGGTAAGGCCCAAAGTGATGCATATGTGGCCCATGAGTGAGGCCCATCGTGATGTACATTAGGCCCTTGTGTGAGGCTATGAGCCCACTATATGTTAGGCTCTATGCGGACCACTCATAGGGAGCAATGTTGGTTAAATGTCCACATTGATGGGCAATGATGGTTAAATGTCCACATTGTGACCTTCCCTCAAGCCTTGTTAGGCTCATTCTCATCATTCTCTTAGTGGGTTAACCCAAATCATTGGGCCCCATTGATTTTGCATAGTCCATCATCACCGTAAACGGATAGATCCATGCTATCGAAGTGGTATAACCAGAGCTGAGGGCCGATCTTTATATTATGGTTTAGATCGGTGGATCAGCTATGGATCTCGCCTTGCATATAGACCAATTATCAATATTGATTATCGATGTCGATTATCAAAGCCGATTATGAGTATGTGACAGCACAACATCATGATACATGCCCATACGCATCATCTACATCCTTGATATAAGATGTGGTTGACCATTGCATATGACATTGGCCAGGTTGTCCATGGAACTCTTTGATAGGTGGATTTGTCCCACATGAGCTCACGGCATGCGCAGGATTAATGCATGACTGGATTGTGTGACTTATGTGAAAAGGCCGAGCTAAGAGTCCTAGAGGAGGGGGGGTGAATAAGACTATGCCAAATTAAAAATTGTATGCAGAATTAAACAAATATAGATAAAGATAACACTTCAACAATCCCACAATGTAGAAATGAATAACAACCTCAAATGCATAAGTGTTGAGAGGTTGATACAGATGTTATTCTAAGGACAACCTTACACCAAAAACCAATGGCTTATGGTAGGACAACCTGATTCCTAAAACGGTCTGTGTATCAAAATCTCAAACTGATACAGAGAAATAAAAAATAAAATAGCAAAGAAAATAACTAAGCTATTACAACATTCCCACACTTCAATAAAAGATTACAACATTCTTCACAAATGCTTAAAAAGGAAATTACAACATCCACACAATGCCGCAAACAATCATTTACCCCAAGGCCATAAATTATAGTGGTTTGCTTATGTGTACACCAAATGTTTAGAAAAAGAGCCACACAACTCCTCCACTCCCAATATCCTCACACAGTGGATATCGGCGTTCACTATGAAATAGGTTTTTCAAGGTTCACCAAAAACCTTCACAATTGTGTCTTTCAAGTGGGCATACACAATTCAAAAACCCAACACTCTGAGTTTTCTGGATTACCTCAGATAAACCAAAAGAAAGAAAGATATTTTTCCTATCATAATCTCAAAGAAACCAAAATAATAGATTTACAGAAATGTAAAATACTTATCTGGATATTCTCCTTTGATGCAGTCCAGAAGAACCAATTTGGAGTAGAAGTTCAACATAGATATTTAATGTCTACACTCACTTATGAAAAGGTTGTAAGTTCTAACTGATTTTTAGATTAAATCACTTTGGGCTTACTTGATTTGATTTTGATTCCAAGAAATGGGAAAACTTCAATCCCTTCTTTAAATAAGATTGGAATATAGAATACAAAATCAATTGCAAAAAGCTAATTAAAGAGAATATTAAATGAGCACTAAATAGCTTAAGAATATCACTAACTTATCTCTCAGAATGGTGTCTTGATTTTGCTTGAATTAAATTGAAAAACTCTGAAAATCGTGCTCTATTTATAGTTGCAGAACTTTTCACTTGACTGGCTCAGAGGTCAGCTTGACTAGTCGAAGGACCAACAAATTATTGAAATTTTGGGCGCGATAAGATAAGACGGTTCCACAACTGGTCGAGTGGGAGGTTTGACTAGTCGTGTGGCCTACACAACTGGTCAAGCCCTACTCTCAACTAGTCATGTGGGACCCAATTTAGTTGCTGGACTTTGAGTCGAGCTTGCTCGACTGGTTGAGCACTGTTCACTTGACTGGTCGATAGTCTCCAGGACTGGTCGAGTATCCAACAAAAAATCTCAAAAATTAGTAACAAACTTTGGACTGGTCGAAGGATTTCTTAGATTGGTCGAGCCAGTACTAGGACTAGTCGAACATAGACTAAGACTAGTCGAGAAACAGCCTATACACTTATAAAGTGACCCAATTAAAGTATGCAATTAATATGACCTAACCTATGGTCAATCTAGAGTCATTATACCTTATAAGCGATGTATGAACATTGAGTCATCTTTTGCTTCGGTTAATAGTTGATCTTGACGTACATGAAGCTTGACATCTTGAAGTATGCTGAAGCTTGAACTTGTAACACTTTGAAGCTCGAATTCGAAACACTTCAAAGCTTGAACTTGAGGTACTTGAGTTGCATTTCACCTTGAGCTTTGAGTACCAAAGTAAAGCACATTGTCTTGATTTAGATGAAGCTTTGAAAGCTTGAACTATCAGTTGATGTTTTTACTTGAACTCTTATACTTCTGATGCTTAAATCTTAAAATGGATCATCTTGAACTTGTAGACGAGCTAAACAAGATATAGATTCCAAGTAGTTTTGGCACTTCCAAAATTTGACAATCATAGGAGCTAAAAAAACATAGTACTTACATCATGCATCTTACATTATGTGATTGTGATTACTGTTCGACCTAGCAACATCAGGGCTGTAGCCTCCGCAGTTATAGCGCGGACGGTAGGATTGGATACTGAAAATTTTGTTTAAGCATGGGGGCACATAGGATGTCCTAGGGTGAAAGTCCTTAAACCTTTATGGTACTATGGAGGATACTCCATTGCCTAGACCAAGTGGATGTATGAGCGCATGGGGTGTGACCTTGCCCCGCCTAAGTGAGGGGGCCAATATCTAGGTTAAGTTTGACCAGCTTGAGGAATGGGTCTGCTATCGATGAGCCAGGCCCGATATTGGCAGGCGGATAATGAGGTCTCTTCCACTTACCCAGTTGTGTGTTCGGATAGGGGCGACAAGCTGGCATAGAGTGTAATAGACCCCAATGATATCCCAGAGATGAGTTGTATGATTATGTGTATTCCGATGAGGATTGGTATGCTTGAGTTGCATCTCGCATCGCATGGCCTTGGTATGGCCGATAGCATTCATGCCTTGCAACGCATGGCCTTGGTATGACTGATAGCATTCATGCATTATATCGCATAGCCTTGGAATGGCCGATACTATTCATGCCTTGCATCACATAACCTTGGTACGACTAATAGTATTCATAGATTCGCCAGTATATTCTGCATTACTCTGATACTGCATTCCGAGAATGCTTATATTCCACATACACTTACACCATCCTCTAAGCTTTCTATAAGCTTATGCACGATTGATGCGTGTAGGTGACGTTAGGCCGTAGCTAAGCAGGAGCAGAAGCATGCCGCAGAGCTTCAGGAGATTTTTGGTTATTATCATCATTGTATTTCCTTTTATGTACCTTATATCTAAAGTTTTTTTTATCATAGTGGATTCTATGATGGTGTTCTTATGGTTATTGTTTGTGGGTTATACTATGGTTATGCTTATTGTGAAACAATCTTATGTTAAAAATATTCCTTGTGGGATCCCAGGATCAGAACCTAGTATATGGGTGCCGAGAGTCGAGAATGGGGTACTACGGAGGCTGTCGGCACCAGATTTGGTGATCGGAAATTTTGTGAGCCCAGTTTCTGAGTTTGGGGTGTGACATTAACAAATAATCATATCTAAAGAGGAATGTAGATATTAATAGAGGTCCAACTATATTGATAGAACATCGTTGATATTCATTATGTATCGTGAATCTTAACAGGTTGAAATTACACGTGGTGGGCGCACGAGCTATGCACAGAAGCTTAGCAGGGCTAAGGAATGATAGTTATGTCCTAGAGGGAGGAGCGATTAGGACCAAATAAAATTTTCTCTTTTATACAAAACTATTTACTTAACCTAATATGCAAATTAAACTAAGGTAATATACTTTAATGCTTCCAAGCCAATAGAGAGTCTAATCATATAAACTACAAATGATATGCTAATGAAGCAACTAGTCTATATATGATAGTGTACATTATTGAGACTCAAATATTGCATGTTTTTCCCCATTTATATCTTGGTTTTATGAACATAATAATGCTTAATGGTATATTTTAAACATGTTTTTGTTGCAAGGTGAGTTTAAGAGCTTTGATTGAAAAGAATGTTAAAAGCATAGATTCAATGCTAAAGAATCACCAAGGCAAAGAATGGACATTTGGAGACTAAGATTGAAGATTGCAAGACCCCAAGAGTTAAGAAAATCAAGTGAAAAAGGAAGAAAGTTCATAAATTAATGTAGAAATTTGCATGATCTGAGCTTAGATGACATCGAAATAGGTTCGATAATATTGAATCCAGTCTTCGATGACATCGAAGGAGTCTTAGATGACATCGAAGAATTATAGAAAAATTAAGTTTGGTTGCTGGACAATTTGGATGTAGTCTTCGATGACATCAAAGTCGGTCTTAGATGACATCAAAAGCAATTCGATGTCATTGAAGGGTTTACACAGAGCCTACGTAGAGTGATAAAATTTGAGGCAGTTTCCAGATTTTTCAAACTAGTTTGAAGGAGGGAGTTCCCCACGTATAAATTGGGCTTCTCAGGGCATTCCTAAGCATCATTCAGAGTATTCAAGGGCAAGATTTAGGATTTTTCTAGGGTTTTTAGATCTTTACAAGTTCTTTTTAGATCTTTATTAATTTATTTTCTTGCTTTCTTATTGCTTTTCCATTCCGCAATTTGGTTATGTTTTTCTAGTTCCCTCTAGCCCAAGCTAGAAGGGAAGCACATTAGTTTAATGATTTTATAAATTATGATGATTATTTTTTTTTAATGATGAGATGAATGGTATATGCATGTTATCAATTATCTAGGTTTAGGTTTTTCATCCTCATGTGAGATCCATATGTTTCCATCATGTGAGATCCATATTGATGAATAGGCTTAACCTAGATCAATTAAATTTCTTAGATGGGAGATGTTCTTAACCTACTACATTTCTTTGATTCATTATCTCATGGATATTAAATGCTTAAAATCACCGGCGCTTGAGAATATATGTTAATGGTGCTAATCCATGATTTTCTAATCTTTTATATCATTTATTAAAAATATTTAAACTGTTTTATTTTCTGATTAGGCCGACCATAGTACTTAGATCCTAATTGTGTTATCAAGTCATCGTAAGTTATTGATTATTAAACTATACATGGAACTTTGAAGCTTGGGTGTTGTTTTAATTCAATTGAATTTCATACCTTCAAAACTTATAAAATCATTTCATTTATTTAGTTTCCATAACATAGTTTTGCTTTTGATTTCCTCATTCTCATAAATCATCTCCCTGTGGGATCGACCCTATATTCACAGGATATTACTTACGAACCTCTGCACTTGGAGGCAAGCAATCAAGTTTTTGGCGCCATTGCTGAGGGGAGACGGAGATAGATTAGATATATGCAAGACAGCTAAGGTAAGTTCTTGTCTAAAACCTCCAAAATTTTTGTAGATTTTCTGTTTTACTTGAAAGTAAATTCAATTGGATCTTTCAAGCACTAACTATGACATAAGGCTACTCCTGCTTAAGATTTTATCACCTAAGTGCTATGGTTGTCCTACAGTTATTATTTGATCACAAAGATGGACTAGTCCTAGGCCTTAATTATTCATTTAGGAAAGACATTCAACACCACTTGGATTCCATGGTAGACCCAGTTGATAATGCAAATCCAAATCTGTTAGATCCAACTCCAATCTACAGCAGAGAAAAATCAACGCAATCCTCCTCTTGAGGATGAGAATGAAGTTCATAAGAATGTGTTACACCAACCACGGACTTTACGTGAACATTTACACCCTGAGAGATCAACTTTACCATCTTGCATTGTGTTCCCTGCTCACACAGGGAACATTGATTTTAAACTAAGTATGATTCAATTGATTCCTAAATTTTATGGCTTAGATTCTGAAAGCCCCTACTTGCACCTCAAGGACTTTGAGGAAGCGATCGCAACATTACAAGTAAACAATAGCAATAGGGATGCACTCAAACTTATGTTATTCTCATTTTCTCTAATAGATCAGGCCAAAGCATGGCTCGACTCTCTAAGACCTCATACCATCACTACATGGCAAGCCTTAAGTAAAGAGTTTTTGAAAAAATTCTTTCCTGGGCACAAAATAAATGCGCTTAAACAGGAAATCATGTCATTCTCCCAAAAGGGGAATGAACTATTTTTCCAAGCTTGGGAGTGCTTCAAAGACCTTCTATTCACTTGCCCACATCATGATTATGAACCATGGAACTTGATTGATGCATTCCGAAAAGGGCTGACCATGGATACCCGTCAGTTCATAAAGATGATGTGTGGTGGAACCTTTCTCGATAAAGATCATAATGAGTGTTCACCACCTAAAGTATAGCGTTACAATGTAATAATAATCTCGGTAAGACCGAGGTTGAATCCATAGGGACTGAACCTTGTATGTAATCTTAAAGTAACTAGAACTAGAACTAGACAAAGATGTAAACTAAATCAGGAAAAATTAAGAGAATAATGGTGAACTATTAAACTAAACTTGTAAAATTCAAAGGTGGAAAACTAGTGTTTCCAAGGATCCACTTATAGAGATCAGGGATATCTATGCTTGATTCATGAACACAACTGGATTTAGAGTCCCATCTTCATCCAATTGGAAGATATTTCAGTAAAAACTAATTTTGAACTTCCATTGATCTAGTTTTCAAGAGATGAGAGGTATAAGAATTAGAATGGATTCCATCATAAACCCATGCCCATGAGACAAAGCAAACAACAAAATTTAACTAATCCATAACCAATCTGAGAGAGTTATGAACGTCAGGAAGGGTTCCATCATCCAACCATGCCCAAGGGACGATGGTGAACAATAGGGGTTCCTGAGTTCATAACCTCCATAATGAAAAAAACATGCTCAGAGCTATCGCAGATCCATTGTAATTTAAGTCACAATAAACCATTAAAAACTAAAAGCATTCCTTATAATCAAACTAAAATTAAAGTAATTCAACTTAAACATGAATCCAGACCACAGAAACCACCCCATCAAGCTACAAGCTTCACCCCTTAATCCTAGCTAAGAGGTTTAGCCCATCATCAACATGGTGAGACTAAATTCTCTGAAAAATAACATAAAAAGGAAAGAAAACCCGAAGAAGAAGGAAGGAGTGGCTGGCCACGATCTCTCTCTCTCTCTCTCTCCACACGTCCAAGCCTCCAAGGATGCCCACGTCCAAGATATCCCTCTTCTCTCTTCTCATCTCCTTTTATAAGCAGCAGGAAGTCGGTGCTGGAGGTTAGTTGGATCTTACGCAGTCGGTGATGTGCATAGGTCTTGCGCAGCTGTGAAAAACACAACTTCATTTGCGTTTGGAAGCTTGTTTCGGACAAAAGACATCCAAGAATCACTTTTTATCTCCATGGCTAGGGTAAAGACCCCCTGCCCAATCTTTTGGACGGTTAATATCGAAGATCCGAACACAATCAGTGGCCCACAACTCCTCACAACGTCTAAAAAAATTGGACGTGTGTAAACTGCCTTCTTTCTGGACTGACATGTTCGGTGGGCCCCACAGTGATGTTTTCGGTGAAATCCACCCCATTCATTTGATTCCTAACAAAATTTCAGATGAAAAGGAGTTGTTTTGGGCAAATTTTGGTGCGTCCCATTATATCAAATCATCTTGTCGTTCATCCTGCATTTTTTAGCGATCCACGTGTGTACGTGTGCATGGGAACAAAAGAAAAGCATGGGTACAGTCATCCCCACCCCCTGACCACAAGGAACGGTCCGGATTGCTCAAATGATAGACAGTGATGGCCCACTAGGAATCGTCCGTGCTGACGCTGGCAGAAAAATGGAATTTTCATTTTTTAAAGGGAGAGCTCGGGTCAGCGTGCGCTGACCGGCCTCCTAGTTTTGGTGCATGGCGAGTGCACGTATGTTGTGCACACGTACACCCTCAAGGTGGGGTCCACTGAGATGTACATGAGAAATCTATTTCGTCCATCCCTTTTCTCATTTAATTTAAGGGGTTGAGAGCATAATTGAATCATATCCAGATGTTAGGTGGGCCCCAAATTAGTGTTTTATGGGTTGATCTGTCTATTGGGCCACTTGCACAAAGATCCAATGGCTGAATTTCGACGTGTACGGTTAATTTATGATCCTCAAGCCAAATATAAAGTTTTAAGCCAAATGGATGCTGGGAACCCTGTGATCTTGCATTCAAGATGATTTTCAGGCCTCTTTATCGTTAATTGCTCGATTTTCTTGGATCTTTGGTATGTGACTTCTTCAATCTTAAATCCCTAAGATCTATCCCTTGCCTTGGTGATTTTTTAGTGTTAAATCCATGCTTTTAGTACCATTTTTTAGTCCAAGCTCCTAAATTCAACTTACAATACAAATACGATTAAAACAGAGCGTTAAGCATTATCAAGTTCATAAAATCAGGCAATAACTGGGGTCTAATATACAATATTTGACCCTCAACAATGAGGCTTGGGATTTTTTAGACATGTCAGCAGAAAATACTTAGACATGGGATGTCTCTGCTAAACCGGACCAAACTAGACTCGTTCTTAAAGAGAAAGTGAACATTTATGTCCTAAGAGAGGAAGGCAACCTTAATGTGAAATTCGTTGCATTAGCTAAAAAGGTCAAAGCCTTGAAAATTAGAAATGTTGATATGATTAAAGAAAACACCTCCTTAGGTAATTTTCATAGCATTCGTGGTGGTGCCGACCATGACATAAAGGATTATCAACAATCCCAGTTGTACAAGATATCTTGCATGAGCATGGGCAAGCAAATGTTATAAATAACTACCAAAGGCCAATTGTGCAACCAGTGGGAAATGCATACAATCCAAATTGGCGTAACTATCCTAATTTTAGTTGGAGGAGTAGATCATAAATTAATGTGCCCAATGTGTTCATAACCCCAAGTGTAGGGTCGCGATGTAGTAATAATCTCGGCGAGACCGATGTCGAATCCACAGGGACTAATCTCGTGTGTTTTCTGAGAGCAACTAGAACTAGAACTAGAAGAAGATGAAAATCTAAATCTAAAAAATTTAAGAGAGTAATTGTAAATTATTTAACTAAAACTTGTAAATTCAAAGGTGGGAAACTAGGGTTTCCAAGGATCCACTTGTAGAGATCAGGGAGATCTATGTGTGATTCACGAACACAACTGAAATCAGAGTCCCATCTTCATCCAATTGGAAGATATCTCATTATAAATCAAATTTGAACTTCCTCTGATCTAGTTCTCAATGGATGAGAGGTATGAGAACTAGAATTAATTCCATCACAAAACCATGCCCATGAGACAAAGCAAACAATAGAATTTACCAATCCTCCAACCCATCATAAGAGAATCATGAAGATTAGAAGGATTCCATCACCCAACCATGCCCATGGAACAATGGTGAACAACGGGATTTCCTAATTTCAGAATCTCAATACATGAAAAGAACATACTCAAAACTATCGCAGATCTATTGTAATTTAAGTCACAACAAACCATTAAAAACTGAAAGTATTTTTTATAATCAAACTAAAATCAAAGAGAGTTCAACAACATGAATCAAAGCAATAGAAAATAACCCATCACGCTACAAGCTTCACCTCTTAACCCTAGCTAAGAGGTTTAGCCAGTCATAGACATGATTGAACTAAAATCTCTTAAGAAACAAAAACAATTAAGAAGAAAAGGAAGAGAAAATGAAGAACTCTTGAAGAACAACCGGCCAATCCTTTCTCTCCCCCTCCACTTGATCTCGTTCCCCTTTTTTCCTTTTCTTTTGCTTTCTCTCTCGCCCCTTTATATAGGTTGTTCGTAGGTCAGCTGGGGTCGAAAAACCGACTCTGTTTTCGCACTCTAATTCGCAGCAGAACCGGACTATGCACGCAGCGAAGACGTAGAAACGTCTTGCGTTTGATCCAAGTTTAAGAGGAAAGATCTTCCATTCCACGAAATCCGACCACATAGGAAGGGTCAAAATCCCCTCTCACTACATTTGGACGATTTGGATCAGCCCCTTGGTCCCTGTTTTGATCGTCAATTGCGCCAGATTGTCTGGTTTTCTCGGATGCACGCCCTGCGCAAATTCTTGCGCTGTGATGATCGGTGGGCCCATGATCAATGCTAGTGGAGAAATCCACTCTGTCCATTGGATTCGTGGTGAAATTTCAGTCAGAGATGACGTGGTACAACTCGAATTCGGTGTGGCCCATAGGATTTTTCCTGCTGCCATCCGTCCTGCGTTTGAACGGTTGAAAACCGATCTAGATGTCCTCTTCCGATTTCCTCTTATAGGTCTAATGGACGGTTTGAATCAGATTGATGAATCAAGATGGTGGCCCATGAGGACCGTCTGCAAGACGCCCTATCAGAGCCAAGGACGGCTCTGCCCTCCGTGGGGGATATTGTGAAACCCCGTCACTGTGGTCACATGTGGGCGAGCACACATGGGCGGGCGCGCATGTGGGCAGACCCCTAAAAAGGTGGTTGGTAGGCTACTGTGCTGGCAAGCTACTGTGCACACAGTGAAGGTGAAACTTTGTCCCACATCAGAAGCACTGTCCTAAGTTGTGGTAGCTATAAGTGGGCTCCTTCTTTAACAAACAAGATGCGTTTTAAAGCCATGAGCTTCAGCAAAGCGGATAATATCTTGTGCAATGTTAATCAGGCCGTTACAAATGGTATCTCCACTCAATCTGCCAGTTGAGCTATGGATCCAATTATTGGGGCCAATTATCGAGGCCGATTCTGATTGTCGGGGCCGATTCCGAGGCCAATTCCGATTGTTGAGGCCGATTCTGATTGTTGAGGCCGATTATTGAGGCCTTTTGGGGGCAACCTCGAGAACAAAACTGTGCGGCTCCAATGGGACCCAGAGCAAACAATATCATACAATGTTGGTCGGCCAGTTACAAGCCCTGTTTCCGTTTCACAGGTGGAAGAAGAACTTTCGATTTCGTGCAGGCTGGTCCGGTGAACAGCGGGTGCATAGCTGCTGTGTACACCAACTATGTAAAGTGGGTCCCACCTTGATGTTTTGAGAAATCTATTCCATCCATCCACTTTCCCATCTAATTTAAGTGGTTGAGGCCAAAATTGAGGCATATACAAAGATCAGGTGGTCCTAAACTGTCAATGATCGATCTGTCCAGTAGCTTTGATGATTCTTGAGCGTTAAATCCATGCTTTTAGCATCCTTTTCAATCCAAGCTCTTGAATTCACCTTACAACACAAACATGATTAAAATAGAACATTAAGCATTATCATGTTCATAAAACCAAGTAATAAATAGTGTCCAATATGCAATATTTGACCCTCAACACAATCCCCAACTAGCATTTTGCTAGTCCCAAGTAAACTATGCGAAAAATGAACTTAATGCGCAATGTTCAACCTTGTTCAGAAAATAATCTTTCGTCTATTAAGTATGCATGAGTAGACTCAAGATGAGAAAGTGAGTTTTTGAAAACTTGGAGCTAAACCATAAAAGCAACCGATCAAATAAGTCCTCCATCCATTAGGTCAAATCATAGTTTGCATATCAAGTTTTTCAATGTCTCAGTGAATATACTATCTGTTCATAATGTTAGCCATGCTCATCACTTCAAGATTGGTTGAAAACCCAAGTACTTATTTGAACTTATCCCCTTTTCCTTTTTTGTTTTCAGTTTTTGATTTTATATCGACGGTCATTTGTATTCATTCAGTTTTTTCATCAATTTTTTTAAGACATTACATTCTTTTTAGGGACATTTTTCATTCCCCTCAAAGATGTTGTCATTCTTCATTCTTTATGACCTCTTTGTCGATCTCCTATTTTTTTAACTAGTTCTTTTCTTCTTTTAAGGTGGATAAGATTCTCTAGACTCTGTTCTCAATATCTTTCAATGATCATCATGCTAACAATTAGAAAATCTAATACTATTCGCAGAGAACAATTTGAATAAAATAATATTTGAACATCCTCTTAACCAAGTGAATGTAGGAACCATAAGTGATAAATTACTTAGTTGCTCCAACTCCATCAATTCAAAACTTGATTTCTATTTTTTCATCATACTCAAAATATTCTTAAAAACACAACTTCTTGCTTTCCAAACAGATGAGCATAGAAAATTTTTCAAAATTTTTACAAATTTTGCTCAAAATTGAGAAAACACTGATTAGGTAACCTAATCTCTCATCCTTAACCTAAAATCTACATTGTCCTCAATGTAAAAGAAATACACAAGATTTGCAAAAGAGACAACATAATTGAAAGAAGAGTGATGGAGAGATAGTACCTAATGAAGAGAGTTTGCGGCTTTTTCCTAAAGGATCTCAGTGTGAAGGTGGGTTAACACAAGAGTTTATCAACCAAAAACAAACTATCCTAAATGGCGGAAGCAAACTATCTTAAACAACATAAAGCCGATTATCCTAAAACAGTAAAAAGCAAACTATCCTAGAACGGAAAACAAAAAACCTAACTACTCCTCCGTCAGAGTAGGAGGTCAATCCTGGTTTACAAGATCAGTCAGAGGTATGAACATGTCCTCTGAATCAAATTTTTCAACAAATGGCTTTAATCGAAATCCATTTACTTTAAACCCATTGCCATTGGTTGGATTCTGAATCTCGACAACCCCCTGAGGATAAACATTGATAACAGTGAAAGGGCCAGTCCAACAAGATCGAAGTTTGCCCGGAAAGAGACCTAACCGAAAATTAAATAAGAGGACTTTCTAACTTGGTTTGAAAGATTTTTGAAGAATGTGTTGGTCATGAAACACCTTCATTCTATCCTTATAAATTCTCAAGTTCTTGTATGCATCGTTCCGGATTTTTTCAAGTTCATTTAACTGAAGTTTGCGTAGCGAGCCAGCGTTGTCCAGATTGAAATTCAAAATTTTGATCTCCCAGTAGCTCTATGTTCCAACTCCACAAGCAAGTGGTAAGCTTTCCCATAGATAAGTCTAAAGGGAGACATTCCAATATGGGTTTTAAATGCAGTATGGTAGGCCCATAAGGCATCGATCAATCTAATCAACCAATCCTTACGGTTAAGGTTAACCGTCTTTCAAAATGTGTTTAATTTCCCTATTGGAAATCTCAACTTGCCCATTTGTTTGTGGGTGGTATGGAGTGCTCACCTTATGAGAGATGTCATATTTCTTCATTAAGTTCGCAAATGGTCTATTACAAAAATGTGAACCCCTATCACTAACAATGGCTCGAGGTGTTCCAAACTGGGAAAGGATGTTTTCTTTTAAGAATTTAATGACCGTTTGATGGCCATTGTTCTGGCATGGGATCACTTCAACCCATTTAGTGACATAGTCTACTGCAAGCAAAATATATAAGTGGCCAAAAGATTGGGGGAATGGTCCCATGAAATCGATGCCTCCACAATCAAATGCTTCTATGATAAGGATGGGGTTCAAGGGCATCATATTTTGATGGGATAATGCTCTCAATTTCTGACAACGCTCACAAGCCTTGCGAAACACATTAGTGTCTTTAAACATAGTGGGCCGGTAAAAACCACACTGTAGAATCTTGGCCATGGTCTCACTTTGATGTTCATCATCTGGCACACATCTCCTTAAGATTTGGTCCGGGCAATATTTAAACAAATACAGATCATCCTAGAAGAACTTACGCACATTGGTGAAGAATTTTTTCTAATATTGCACAATCCAATGTGTTGGCGTGAAACCTGTGGCAAGATAATTAGCAATATCATCAAACGAAGGTGAATGGGAGACTTTGAATAGTTGTTCGTCAGGGAACATGTCATTGATGTGTGTCATTTCAAAGGAATTAGGGAGATCAAGACGGGAAAGATGGTCAGCCACTATGTTCTCTACTCCCTTTTTATCTTTTATTTCAAATTGAATTCTTAGAGTAGGAGGATCCATCTAATCAGGCGGGGCTTAGCATCATTCTTAGAAAGAAGATACTTAAGTGCCGCATGATCTATGTAAATAACGATCTTGGATCCGATCAAGTAGGACCTAAATTTGTCTAAAGCGAACACTATGGTTAAGAGTTCATTTTCCGTAGTCGAGTAGTTCACTTGGGTAGGATTTAGAGTTCTACTTGCGTAATGAGTAATGTAGGGCTTCTTTTCTTTTTCTGGCCTAAAACCGCCTAAGAGCATATTCAGACGCGTCGCACATAAGTTCAAAAGGAAGGCTCCAATCGAGTTGCTGCATGATAGGTGCAGTGATTAACATGCCCTTAAGCTTAGTGAAAGCTTCTCGGCATTACTCAGTTCACTTGTATGGTGCATCCTTTTGAAGTAGATTACATAGAGGACGAGAGAGATGACTAAAGTCCTTTATGAATCTCCTGTAGAAACCGGCTTGTCTTAAGAAGGATCGCACGTCTCGTATGTTCTTGGGTAGAGGTAGGTTATAGATATAGATAAGATCAATTTTAGCCTTATCTACCTCAATTCCCTTGGACGAGATGATATGTCCAAGGACAATTCCCTTACGAACCATGAAATGGCACTTCTCCCAATTGAGTACCAAATTCTTTTCCTCACATCACTTCAGCACTTTTTTAAAATTTTTCAAGCATTCGCTGAAGGATGGACCAAAAATTGAGAAATTGTCCATGAAGACTTCAGATATTACCCCACCATATCAAAAAAATACTCATCATACATGGCTGAAAGGTGGCGGGATCATTGCACAGTCCAAATGACATCCTTCGATAAGCAAAGGTGTCAAAAGGACATGTGAACATCGTCTTTTCTTGATCTTCAAGGGCTATCTCGATTTGATTATAGCCCAAATATCCATCAAGGAAACAGTAATATAAATGACCAGCTAGCCTTTTCAAAATTTGATCAATGAAGGGCAAAGGAAAGTGATCCTTCCTCATGACGGTATTCAACTTCCTGTAGTCAATGCACATTTTCCAACTAGTTGTAACTGTAGTTGGTATGAGTTCATTGTTGGCATTGGCTATGATGTTGATTCCAAACTTCTTGGGAACCACCTGAGTTGGACTCACCCATTGGCTATCGGATATAGGGTATATGATACCTACATCCGATAACTTAAGAACCTCAGCCTTAACTACTTCTTTCATGTTTGAATTTAGTCTATGTTGTGGTTGCTGAGAGGTCTTCGCCAAGATAGATGTGATGAGTACAAACCGAAAGGTCAAATTCCTTGAGGTCCGCAATCGCCCATCCAAGAACTCCCTTATGCTTAATGACAGTAGATATGAGAATACACTCTTGTTCTTACTCAAGGTGGGATGAAATCACTACTGGGTATGTTTCATCTTGACCTAAGTAGACATATTTCAAATCAGTGGGCAACGGTTTTAGGTCAAGCTTCGGTGCCTTAAGGCTAGACGGTAGAGGCACTATATCGGTTTGGAGAATTCTTTAAATTGTGGCCTCCATCAGTTAACTTCAAGTACCGGCGCAGTATTAAGCATGGCACCTGTCTCCCTAATTATATCATCATCTAAATCATGGGAGTGGGCCAAGCACATCACTAGAGAGTCAGAGGAATAGGTCAAAAGTGTTTTATCTTCCATGAAAGAATCAATCATATTAATGTCATAGAAATTGTCATATCCTCTAACCATTTGCCTGTATTAGAAAAGGTATTCAACTCCAATGTCATATTCCCGAAAGACATGCTCATGACTCCATTCCTGCAATTAATGATTGTGTTTGAAGTGGCAAAGAATGGGCGACCAAGAATGACGGCAATTTGAGTGCTCATGTTACCGATGGGTTCCCTATCCAGGACGATAAAATCTACTGGGTAGTGTAATCTGTCAACTTGGACCAACACATCCTCAATTATCCCTCTCATTACATGAACTGAGTGATCAGTACGTTGTAATGTAGTTAGGGTGGATTTTAATTCACCCAAACCTAACTGTTTGTAGACCGAGTAGGGAATCAGATTTACGCTTGCTCTTAAGTCAAGAAGTGTGTGCTCAATTCAGTAATTCCTAATTACATAAGGTATGGTTGGGTTACCGAGATCTTTGAATTTTTGTGGCATATCTTGTTTTAGGATGGCACTCACTTTTTTAGTTAAGAAAATTTTCTTTTGAATATTTTGTCATCTTTTAGTCGTACACAAGTCTTTTAGAAATTTGGCATATAAAGGTATTTGTTTAACCGCGTCTAGTAGAAGAATATTGACCTTCACTTATTTCAACACCTCTAAAATGTCCTAAGAGTTAGAGAAAGGTTTTGGTGCAACCAACCGTTGGGAAAATGGAGCAATCGTCTTCCCTTGAGGTTCCGGTTCTAATTCTTATTGAGCAATGCTAGGTCTATCACTATTGTCATCTTCCGGGTCCTTAGGCTTTTCAGCCCTAACCAGAATGGTCTTGTTAATGGTCTTCCCACTCCTAAGAGTGGTGATAGATTTAGCTTACTCCATTTGGTTTGAAGAGCTCGGGTCGCTAACTTCATATTGTGGTTTTTGATTGGAAAGAGGCTAAGCTGGAAGGCTCCCCTTATTCCCAATCGTACTCCTTGTGTTAAGCCCTTATATGGCTTTTGTAAGGTCTTGAAAGGTTTGTAATATCCCCTGATTGAAAAGCTCTTGCTTTTGAAGATGTTTTAAAACCGGATCCTCTTAAGGTTTCTCTTAATTTGGAATTTGGTTTAAGAAACCTTGAGGGGTAGTAATTTGTCCATTCCTCCAACTGAAGTTTGGATGATTTCTCCAACTAAGATTATATATATTAGAGGTAGGTCCATTAAAAGGTCTTTAGTAATTGTTCAAAGCATTGGATTGCTCATTCAACACCTCTTGAAAGGCAGGTATCATTGGACAATTTTTAGTTGTATGAACGTTGCAAGCATAAATACCGTAAACAGTTTCCTTAACCTTATCCTTCTTTAATTCCATGGCCTTTAGTTTTCTGGTGAGATTAGCCACTTTAGTATTGATGTCATCATCCTCTTTTAGGAGATACATTCCACCCCTCTCTTTGTATTGAGTTGGCCTAGACATGGTGCTTGATTTTGGGGAGACGTCCCATGATTGTGTGTTTTCAACAAGCTTATCAAAGTAGTCTCACACATCATTAACACTTTTATTCATAAATTCCCCATTACACATTGTCTTGACTAATTGGCACATGGGAGATGTCAGTTCATGATAGAAAAAGTTTGTGATGAGCCATGTTTCAAAACTGTGTTGTGGGCATGAACTAACAAGATTCTTGAACCACTCCCAACATTGGAAGAATGTTTCATCTTCCTTTTGGGCAAAGTTCATGATCAACTTTCTAAGGGTGATCGTCTTATGGTATGGGAAAATTTTCTTTATGAACTCCCTTGTCATGTCATTCCATCTACTAATAGATTGAGGATGTAGTGAATGCAACCACATCTTAGCTTTCTCTTTCAAAGAAAAATGGAAGAGAATTAACCACATCCTACAAAACAGGAAAGTTGGGTTAGTTTCTAAAATAAAATAGAAAACCGTAATCCTAAAAATAGGAAATAGAAAAAAACCTAATATTAAACTAATTCCAAAACTAGCTAATCTTAGAAAAATGCAACCGTTAGTCCCCGGCAACGGCGCCAAAAACTTGTTCACAACCCCAAGTGTAGGGTCGTGACGTAGTAATAATCTGAGTGAGACCAAGGTCAAATCCACAGGGACTAATTTCGTGTGTTTTCTGAGAGCAACTACAACTAGAACTAGAAGAAGATGAAAATCTAAATCTGAAAATTTTAAGGGAGTAATTGTAAATTATTTAACTAAAACTTGTAAATTCAAAGGTGGGAAACTAGGGTTTCCAAGGTTCACTTGTAGAGATTAGGGAGATTTATGTGTGATTCACAAACACAACTGAAATTAGAGTCTCATCTTCATCCAATTGGAAGATATCTCATTACCAATCAAATCTGAACTTCCTTTGATCTAGTCCTCAATAGATGAGAGGTATGAGAACTAGAATTGATTCCATCACAAAACCATGCCCATGAGACAAAGCAAACAACAGAATTTACCAATCCTTCAACCAATCATAAGAGAATTATGAAGATTAGAAGTGTAACATCTCGAAAAAATCTGTACAAGGCCCGAGTATCACCTCAGGCAGAAATCACTCAGGACTAAATCCTTTAGAAATTAGGCGAGAATTAGCTAGTGCTAAACTAGAGTATCTGTGAAATTAGCACTAATCGCTTTAAATATGATCTGCAAGACCCAAACCATGCAGAATCATTATCGCTACATTACCTTAAAACTTAAGATCAATCTCTAATCCCAGTTGCTCTCGGGAGCACACCGAAACTCCGTATCGGACCTGGACCGCGCGTCGAAAGTCTGATTGCTACGAAACCATACAGTTATGACAACCTTGCTGGACTTGACTACCACCTCAAAAATCAAGTCTTAATAGTATCCAGAAATGCACAACTTGAGCTCGGAGCAAAGTATGTGAGAAACGCGAATATCTTTAGAAAGAGAACTGAAACTTAAGTGAATTAAGTCGTTTTACTTGCAGGCCAAATCTAAGGTTTCAAACCGTCAGAATCTGACCTAATTACACCCTCGGATTAGGGGAAATGTCCAACACATGTCAGGGCAATGGTGACTCTGATTGAGTACTGGTGACCGTTGAATTAAAACTAGTCCGCCACGGTCGATCTGTAAATCTGATCAGAGTGAAAACTTAACTAGACCTAGATCCAATGTCAGGGAGCTTAAGTCCGACCACACATAGAAAAATGGCCTCCAAAAGTGTCCCGTTGGACAAAAACAGGCGTCCTTTGGATATAACCTAAGTATACCATGGCCCTGGGGCCATTCCCATCAGTTATGGACCTATATACGGGTCTTAAAATCTCTCTCCCTTCACATACGAATTTCTAAATCCTAGAGAGATAAAAGTGTGAGAGAGAGTTGGAATTGCTCATAGGATTCGATCCCTGTCACTTCACGTGCTTAACCACCACATTTGTGTCACTAATCCGGCGATTCCGACTCCGTACTTGGGTTAGAAATCCTAACCCTAACCAGTTTTGGAGATTCAAATAGTGAAAATGATGAAATAACTAACCTAAATCATGTTATAGGTTGCCATTCTATTGTTGATAAAGACTTAGTGTCTAAACTGAATTCGTGCGCGTCTACCGGCATAAGGTGCAGACTATAAACATTTAGGTTATGATTTTCAAGGCTTTCAATGTCGGTTAATGATTTATAACTGATTTGGGTGCCATTTCACATGTTAAATGCGATGTTTCCTTCGCTTTACAGATATATATGAACTATGTTGAATATAGTGTATCCCATGTGTTAGTTGAAACGATTGCATGCATATAGAATTTGGATTCATTCTTGATATGATTATCCGTCATGGATATAGGGTTGTTGTACGTGCAATAACCCCTTGGCGAAAAGACTTGTCCTAATACATGTTATGGCCAACATACGTCATGTATGTTATAGTGTGTAGTCTAAGTGTTTGTTGAAATGACTATATGAATATGGATTTATTATTTGTGCCTACCATGTGTATTAAATGTAAGAACATGATTGATGTGTATTAGACAGCTCCTCGGTGAAAGGATTTGCCCTATTATATGTTGAAATCAACATACGTCATGTATGTTGGAATGTGTAGGCTAAGTGTTTGTACAAATGTCCGAACGAGCAAGTAGTTGGTAAATTGTACTTTATAGGGGTGTTGAGATAAGATTCTCAACCTCCTTAACTATGTGTATGATTCCCTCCATGCAACTTATATTATATTGTCTGTTTTACTTATGGAATGCATGTGTGAATTCATGTTTATGTTGTAATTCATAAAATGCCCAAATGGCTGTAGGATTTGAATTACTTGATCATTACTACTTTGACTATCTCATATGATTACTTATTGGAATTGAGAATGGTTGGGACTATGATATAGTCCAGGCAATCGGTAATCGGCCCAGGTTTGGTGGCTGAGGTTGCTTCGCCACATAAGACGTGGCCGATGAATCCGAGCCGTACTTTGGTTGTCGACAGTGGTTAGGCCACACGGAGTGCTTACGCACTTTATGTCGATTAACTCGAGGTGCGCTCGTACTAGTCGAGCTTGTCAAGTAACCCGATTGACCCGATGTATATTCACTATGTATGGACGCTACTGCTTGAATCTAAAGTACCAAACTCACCGGCGAGAAGCCCTGTTAACCCTGGTACCTCGATCCGCTAAGACTCATGAGCCAGACATGATGGTATGGGATACCGTAGTCAAAATGTCGGCCTACGCCGGAGTGACGAGCCCACCCGTAGTGACCAGTGAGCAACCTAAGCTCGTGAGCCGAATACGGTGTTATGGGACACTATATTCGAGCTGTCGGCCTACGACTAGGTGACGAGCCACTCGTAGTGACCTCGAGCATACTTTGAGCCTGCGTTGAGGCGACGAGCCTTTCCATAGTAACTAGAGTATAAGCTAGGCTTACATCGAGGTGACAAGCCCTTTGTAACGACCTGGAACCGTAACATCGTATGAGACTAGCTAGGACTGACGACCCTAGAATGGATCATTGTTTGGGAAAATGATACAAGGGAGGTACCTTGGCTTCCCCACACTGTTGTATGAATCAATCTAATTAAGTATTAGCTAACATGAGCATGTACCACACTGCATGTGCTTTGGCGAGGAAGAACACTTTAAGGAGGTTGCCATACACGCCTTGAGATGAAGATGCTGAGAGAGTGTAGGCGAGGGCATGCATCATTATCGCATACCATTCTTGCATTAACAAGAGTATTTAGGACTTGATTGTTGTACTACTTTATCATTACTGCTTGATTGAATTGATAACATGTTAACCTTTGTCTTATAGCTCCACTGAGTTGATCACTCACTCTCACGTTCTGGTACGGTGTTTTAAACACCAACCAGACTCTGTTGTAGTTTCAGAGGATGGCACGACTTATGAGATGGAGCCAGACTTTGCGGATAACTAGGAGGCGTTCTCCTATATGCAGCTGGCAGGCGGGTTTATGTAGGCCTGGATTTGCGCAGACGGGGCTACAGGGGCATGGATAGATGGCACGACACTTCATTATTTTGTTTATTTTGGAAACACACTTGTAATTATTTAATTGGTGACGTTCATACTCCGAAAGCGTACACTCACTTATATTGTTTATATATGCATCATAGTCTTCCACTTGCGTTGTTTAAATGCCTTTGGAGTATGACATGCTGTTTTAGCTTAATCCCACTCATGTTTAATGCACTAATACGGACAACATTAAATCATCATTTTCTATATTGCATAAGTGATGCATTGGAACTCGAGAGTTCAGTCTATACTCGACTCCCGATTTTCAGGGCGTTACAAGAAGGATTCCATCACCCAACCTCAATACATGAATAGAACAAACTCAAAGATATCGCAGATCTATTATAATTTAAGTCACAACAAACCATTAAAACTGAAAGTATTTCTTATAATCAAATTAAAATCAAAGAGAGTTCAACAATATGAATCAAAGCAATAGAAAATAACCCATCACGTTACATGCTTCACCTCTTAGCCTTAGCTAAGAGGTTTAGCTAATCATAGACATAATTGAACTAAAATCTCTTAAGAAATAAAAATAATTAAGAAGAAAAGGAAGAGAAAAAGAAGAACTCTTGAAGAACAACCAGTCGATCCTTTCTCTCCCCCTCCACTTGCTCCCGTTCCCCTTTTTTTCCTTTTCTTTTGCATTCTCTCTCTTCCCTTAATATAGGTTCGTAGGTCGACTGGGGTCAGAAAACTGACTCTGTTTCCAAACTCCAATTCGCAGCAGAACCGGACTGCGCATGCAATGAAGAAGAGGAAACGTCTTGTGTTTGATCCAAGTTTGAGAGGAAAGATCCTCCAGTCCACGAAATCCGACCACAAAGGAAGGGTCGAAATCCCCTCTCACTACGTTTGGACGATTTGGATCAGCCCCTTAGTCCCTGTTTTGATCGCCTATCGTGCTGGATCATTCGATTTTCTCAGACGCACACCCTACGCAAATTCTTGCACTGTGAAGATTGATGGGCCCATGATTGGTGTTGGCAGAGAAATCCATTCCGTCTATTGGATTCGTGGTGAAATTTCGGTCGGAGATGACGTGGTACAACTCGGATTCGGTGTGGCCCACGGGATTTTTCTTGCTACCGTCTGTCCTGCGTTTGAACGGTTGAAAACTGATCTAGCTGTCCTCTTTCGATTTCCTCTTATAGGTGTAGATCAATCAATCCATTTGAGTCTAATGGACGGTTTGGATCGGACTGATGAATCAAGATGGTGGCCCACGAGGACCGTCCGCAAGACGCCCTGTTTTTGTTTCGCAGGCGGACGAAGAACTTCCAATTTCGTGTGGGTCACTGATCGCTAACCATTTTGGCTGGTCTAGTGCACAACAGGTGCACGACTGCTGTGTACACCAACTATGTAAAGTGGGTCCCACCTTGATGTTTTGATAAATCTATTCCATCCATCCGCTTTCCCATCTAATTTAAGTGGTTGAGGCCAAAATTGAGGCATATCCAGAGATCAGGTGGTCCTAAACTGTCAATGATTAATTTGCCCATTAGCTTTGATGATTCTTGAGCATTAAATCTATGCTTTTAGCATCCTTTTCAATCCAAGTTCTTGAATTCACCTTGTAACACAAACATGATTAAAATAGAACATTAAGCATTATCATGTTCATAAAACCAAGTAATAAATGGGGTCCAATATGCAATATTTGATCCTCAACATAATGCACCTCAAGGACCTCTACAAAACAACTTCTTTGGGGCATCTAACAATGCACCATATATGCCTCCACCAAAGTGATCATCTGTGGAGGATGCATTGACCGCATTCATGAACTCTCAAGCTCAAATGAATCAATCTCTAATCCAATCAAATCAAGAATTAAAGACGGTCATGGCTAGGATTGAGACTCAATTAAATGCTAGAGCAAAAGGCATACTTTCTTCTCAACCTGCGTTAAACCCTACAAATACATATTTTATTAGAGACTCAAATCCAAGTAAGTTATATCATGAACAAGCTAAGGCCAACATTACCTTGAGAAGTAGAGACGAAGTCGATAACAAGATAATGCAACTGGTAAAAATACTGGAAGATGAGCCAACGTCTCAAGAGAATGATGAACCGGCTATGGTTCAAGAGCTACAATAATAAAAGGATAAAGAGACTAAGTCACATGACCCCCCAATTCCGTTCCTATCTACACTTCGGAACCCAACCTTCACTATGAAATATCAAGAGGTGTTGGATGTGCTCCACAAAGTTACGATCAATATTCCTTTGCTTGATGCCATTAGACAAACTCCATCATGTGCTAAATATCTCAAGGACATGTTCACTGTGAAAAGGAAATTAAATGTGCATAAGAAGGCCTTCTTCAGTAAGAAAGTGAGTGTTATCATTCAAAAAAGGACCGTACCCAAATACAGAGACCTGGAAAGTCCCATTATTCCTTATATTATTGGGAATTTCCAAATCAAGCATGCTTTGCTAGATTTGGGTGCAAGTGTCAACTTAGTACGTTATTCGGTTTACTAACAAATAGGGTTAGGGGAGCTTAAACCACTACAATTACACTCCAACTCGCTGACCGCTCCATTAAGGTACTAAGGAAAATTTTAGAGGACGTATTAGTCTAAGTAGAGCAATTCTACTTCCCCGTGGATTTTATTATACTAGACACTGAACCATGTGTAAATGCTAGCACTCAAGTTCCCATTTTTTAGGCCGCCCATTCCTAGACACTTTAAATGCAATCATCAATTGCAAGAATGGAATGATGAAGTTGTCTTTTTGTAACATGACCTTAGAGCTAAATATATTCAATATGTGTAAGCAGCCCATAGACAATAATGAGATCCATGAGCTGAATTTTATGGACTGCTTGATAGAGGAAGAGGAATTGGAACCTAACCTATCTATGAAATTGATTAAAGTATTTAGGAACTTGAAAAATTTTGATTTAGAAAAGGTGCTTGCTGAAATTTATGATGATAATGAGAGCACTACCATCCAGGACATTAGTATATACCGATGGAAACCGCGCACTCAAATCCTGTCAATCAAGGACTTGCAACCTCTGCCATCACCAACCAATGCTCCAAAACTTGATCTAAAACCACTACCAAATGAGCTTAAGTATGTATACTTGAGTGAAAATGAAACTTATCCTGTAGTGATCTTTTCATTTTTAGACAATGATCAAGAGATTAAATTGTTGAATGTTCTAAGGGACTACAAAGGAGCCTTATGCAGGACCATTTCTGACATTAAGGGTATAAGCCCTTCCATATGCACCCATCGAATCCACCTCGATGAAGACGCCAAACTAATTAGACAACCTCAAAGGCATCTCAATCCAAACATGATAGAAGTTGTAAAAAATTAGGTGATCAAATTGTTGGATGTGAGAACCATCTATCCAATATCCGATAATGTTTGGGTGAGTCCAACCTAAGTAGTTCCAAAGAAATCTAGAATAACTATCGTGCAAAATTCTAATAATGAACTCATACCAACACGTGTCACCACTGGTTGACGTGTTTGTATTGACTATATAAAATTAAATACGTCCACAAAGAATGACCATTTCCCTCTACCATTCATTGATCAAGTTTTAGAGAGGGTAGTAGGTCACTCATTCTATAGCTTTCTTGATGGATATTCCGAATATAACCAAATAGAGAGAGCCTTGGAAGACCAAGAGAAAACCACGTTCACTTGTCTATTTGGCACGTTTGCTTTCAAACAGATGCCATTTGGATTATGCAATGCCCCAACAACTTTTCAACGGTGTATGATAAGTATTTTTCCAAATATGGTTAGAAATTTTCTTGAGGTTTTCATGGATGACTTCTCTGTATTTGGGAGTAGTTTCGAGGAATGCCTCAACAATTTATCTCTTGACTTATCTAGGTGTAAAGAGAAACGCCTTGTCTTAAATTGTGAGAAGTGTCATTTCATAGTTCAAAAGGGAATTGTTTTAGGTCATATTATCTCCAAAAATGGAATCGAGGTAGATCGCTCAAAACTAGACATTATTGCTAATCTGCCTATTCCCTGAACTGTTTAAGATATTAGATCACTTCTAGGGCACGTCGTTTTCTATAAAAGATTCATCAAGTAGTTTCATGTCATTACTAGACCCTTGACAAATCTTCTCCAAAAGGATGTCCCATTTAAGTGGATAGATGCATGTGCAAGTGCCTTTAATAAAATTAAATCTCCCTTACCATTGCACCTATCATGCGTCCACCAGATTGGACACTTCCTTTTGAACTAATGTGAGATGCAAGTTGTCACACCCCAAACTCGAAAACTGGACTCACAAAATTTTCGATCACCGAATTCGGTGCTGACAGCCTCCGCAGTACCCCATTCTCGGCTCCTTGCGTTCATACGCCAGATTCCAATCCTAGGATGCTACAAGGAGGATTTTTTTTTTTTTTACATTCAACTCATAATAAGCATAACCACAAGCATACCCAAATCACAAAGGCAACATCATCATCACATATCCACTAATATAATCATTTGAGTACAATGCTGTAAGGAAAATACATAAATTAAAAATCAAGCTCCAGAAGACCGCTGCACGCTCCAAGCTCAACAATGCTGCAACCTAACATCTCCTGCACGCATCTATCGTGCATAAGCTTATAGAAAGCTTAGAGGGTAGTGTAAGTGTGTGCATAAGATAAGTGCCAAGTATTCAATACAATGCCATCATCATACAAGACCGGAAATACTGGTGATCCATAAATCGTACAATATCAGAATAAACAGATATACGAACAAGATCATGAATTATCAGAGTAAGCAGAAATACTGACAAGAGCAGGAATTATCAAAGTAAACAGAAATACTGACAAAGTCATAAATCACACAATAACAGAGTAAGCGAAAATATTAATAAGTGCATAAATCATACAATATAAAAATACACAATACAAATTAGTATGCAAATGAAGAGTCGTAGAGAGCCAAACATCAGATGCAGAGGATGCAATGCAATATACATTCCTGATAAGTAAAATGAATAGCGTCAACCATACCATATGCTGCGGATGTAATGCAACATGCAGTGCAAATGGAATGACTATGCTGGAGTGTGAAGTCGGTATGGTAGTACGTAGTATCACAGGCTATGGGGTCCATCACAATGGACTTCTATCCAAACTAGTCTCATACCTAATTTGGATGGTCAGACCCAATGTGGTAAACTCCTGATCTCAGGTTAGTCACGCGCCCCCACCGAAATCCTGGCCATTGCGAAGGTACACGTAACAAATAATTGCGCACCACCAGCCCGAGTGGATAGTGAATGATGAATGAATGAATGAGTATGCAACTCCTACTCACTAAGTCCACATATCAGTACGGTTCATCTTTGGGATCATCACCGAGGTTTAGTACACTCTAAATGGCATTGTCTCTCTCCCAGCAGCACAGTCCAAGTGAGCGTAAGAAACCTCACTATCTGCCTGGCCAATAGTCTACCAATACTTATTCGGCACATCAATAGCGGATCCATTTATGAGCTGGTCAAACTCAGCCTAGTAATGCCCCCTACCCTCTGGCGGGTAAGGCCACACCCCCTCCCAACTAACCACGACACAGTGGGAGATGCGGCCTCCTGGTATTCGGCACTCGAGCGCTCATGTATCCACTCGGTCTCGACGTTGGGGCGTCTCTTGGCCACGGAGGTTTAGGGATTTTCACCCAGGGACATCTATGGCACCCGTATGATAGAATTAAACATTTTCGGTGTCCCATTTGACCATCCACGATATGTCTGTGGAGGCTACGACCCTGATGTCGCTAGGGCGTACAGTAATCATAATGCGAGATGCATAAGTCATACAATCCAGTCATGCATCAATCCTGTGCACACCGCGTGCTCATGTGAGATAACCTCTGCCTATCAGGGAGTCTCATAACAACATGCTCAATGACATATACAATGATCAACCACATCTCATAACAAACATGCAGATGATGCGTATGGGCATGTATCATGATGCTATGCTGTCACATACTCATAATCGGTATCAACAATCGGCATCGACAATCGACCTCGACAATGTGGACGTTTAACCAACATTGCCCCCAAGGAATGGCCCTCATGGATCCTAACATATAGTGGACCCATGACCTCACACAAGGGCCACATATAGAACACCATGGGCCTTATATACATCACAATGGACTCCATCGCCTGAACCTCAAATGCATCACAATGGACCTCAACTACGGATCGCATATACATCTATAGGTCTCAACAATCGGCCTCCGCAATCAAAATCAGCCTCGACAATCGAAATCGGTAATCCTCCTCGATCGATATTCTACAATCGGTCAAGATAGATCAAAATTGATAATCGACCTCGATCAATAATCAGCCTCGATCGATAATTAACAATCGGCCACGACAAATCAGAATCGGTAATCGGCCTCGATCAATAATCAGCCTCGATCGACAATCAACAATCAGTTGCGACAAATCAGAATCGGTAATCGGCCTCGATCAATAATCAGCCTCGATCGGTATTAGGCAATCAGCCAAGACAAATCAGAATCGGTAATCGGCCTTCATCGATAATCAGCCTCGATCGGTATTAGGCAATCGGTCAAGACAATAGGATCAATTGATAGTCATAATCGGCAAATCAGTCACGTCAGTCGGCAATCGGTCATGATAATCGGAATCGATCGATCAAGGCTTAAGGGAAGGTCACAGTGTGGACATCTAATCAATATTGCTCCAAACGAGTGGCCCACATAGGGCCAAACATATAGTAGGCCCATGACCTTACACAATGGTCTCATAAATCAAGTGGGTCGCATCACATGGGCCTAATGCACATCGCTATGGGCCGCATCATATGAGCCAGAAATACATCTCGATGGGCCTCATCACATGAGCAGGAATATTTCACAATGGCCTCACTAAATGGGTCGGAAGCACATCTCAATGGGCCACGACGTATGGGCCGAGTATATATATCACAATGGGCCACGATCCATGGGCCACAACCCGTGGGCCTCAAATACAAGTGGGCCACATTAATGGGGCCCATATATAAACCTCAGGTGGGCCCTGCTCATGGGTTTCAAATACATAATATGTGGGCCCTACCCATGGGTCTTATACGCATCAAATGGGTCACGCGTCATGGGCCCAATACATGTCACAATAGGCCTTGCATCAATGGGCCGCACTAATAGGCCTCGTACACATCAAGTGGGTTGTATCAAATGGGCAGCACTAATGGGCCTCGACCCATAAGCCCTGATATATATCATAATGGGGTGCCTACCCTAGATGGCGTGGATAAAAATACATCAAAGTGGGCCTGACAAATGGGCCACAAAATACATCAAAGTAGGCCTCATAACATGGTCATACGTACATCAAATGGGCCACACCAATGGGCCCCATATATATCAAATGGGCCACACTCAAATATAAGTGGTGATAATGATTTCCACTACTAAAATTTCCAAGGCCCGTCATAACATTTATTTCTCATCTAATCTAATCATAAGGTCTCAAGATTTCAAAGATAGCCGTTCAATCCTCACCGTGCACTATGGTCCACTTGATAAATAAATCTGTATTATTTTCATCCTAAACCTTAAAATCATTTTCCAAAAATGGTTGGACGATTGGATGAAACACATGCATCGTGGTGGGTCCCATAGGGATGGAAGGCATAGATAAGTCACATATCCCGTGATGGAGGTCCACAATTGTGGACACAACACATACATAAATGGGTCTTAAGTAAGACCCACCAAAATGTTTATTTTCCACCCATCCTAGGGTCCAACATACTGTCCATCCAAACTGGGGCCAGCATGATGTTTATTTTCCATCCAAACTGGTCTGGTGATAGGGTCACATGGGCCTAGGGCCCGCTATAATATTTATTTGCATCCAACCTGGGCCACTGTAATATTTATTTGCATCCAACCTGTTGATAAGGTCATATAGACCTAGGGCCCACTACAATATTTACTTATTTACTATTTATTTATTATCATTTTTTTTAAACCCGTTGATAAGGTCACACGACATTGGGACCCACTACAACATTTACTTGCATCCAATCTGTTGATAACGTCACATGGGCCAGGGGCCCACTGCAATGTTTACTTGCCATACAACCTGTTTATAAGGTCACGTGGGCCTGATAGGGCCCACTGTAATATTTATTTTCCGTCCAAAATGGGCTCACTGTAATGTTTATTTGTTTACCATCCAAACTGTTCACAGGTCGTGTGGACCAGGGGCCCACGGTATTATTTATTGCCATCCAAACTAACCATAAGGTCACAGTCAGGGGCCCACCGCGATGTGGTCCACAGATCCAGCCCACTCATTGGGTGCATCCCACTTGGCTGACCGTTCAGACCAAGTTTCAGCTTCATCCAAATTTCAGGTAGGCCCCACCAAGTGTTTTTATATGTTTAGGCATGTCTTCACATGATTTTAAATGGTGTGGCCCACCGGAGTTCCGTATACAGCTGATTTTTGAGATGGTCATCTCGTCCGAGGGGACCCATCAAATGCATGGAGTAGATTTTCGAAATGCATCACGGTGGGGCCCACAGCTGGGGCCATGTGCGCCAGCCCTTCCGCCCGTCTGTCATCCGCTGGCAGCGCCTGCTGCGTGCACTGACAGCAGCAACTGCTGCTGTCTATTGTCTCTTTTCTTTTTTTCTTTTTCTTCTTTTTTTTCAGTGGTTTTTAGTAGATGGGGCCCACATCAGCAAGATCCACTCCAGCCATTGGATTCCTTGGTCCAAGACCGACCAAAAGAGTACAATATGCAGCCCATTTTTGGCGAATAGAAGGGTCAGGGTGGATTTTAATGGTAACACCACTACTTCCTATGGTATGGCCCGCCAGAAAATGGGATCAGCTTCATTTCTTGGTTCAACGCCTAAAATGAGCTGAAGAATGGAATGGACGGCGTGGATCGGCCCCATACATCAAGATGGAGCCTACATGGGTAGGCTATTTCAAAAGCAACCCCTCGTTTTTTTTGTTACCTTCATTAGTACACACCCATGTCAGTACATACACACTCCACGCCTTGCCCGTCCAGCGTCCAGTGATGCTGGACGGCATGGATGAACACATGCATTGTGGTGGGTCCCACATGGATGTGGCCCACCAACTATATTTATATATACATGTATATTTATATGTATTAGCGTGATACTAGTATAATATATCACACATATATATATATATATATATATATATATATATATATATATATATATATATACCTGATGGTGTATTTTACCTAAAATGTGGTGGGCCTCACCGTTGATGAATGGAGTGAATTTAACATGATGTGGTAGGGCCCACTTCATTCTAGGGAGGGGAGAGAGAGAGAGAGAGAGAGAGAGAGAGAGAGAGAGAGAAACACCCACTTGATCTTCTCCTTCTTCTTCTTCTCATGGGTTCATAAGCCTTCCAGGACTTCTTCCAATGGTGGAGATGGGCTTCTAAGGGTTAGATTAGGAGGGATCTAAAGGTAAGAGGGTTGGAAATGGAGCTTGCTTAGGACGTCCATGTCTAGCAATGGAAGTGAAGAAGAAGAGAGAGAAAGTGAGAGGATAGAGAGAGTGAAAGGATGGGTTGTAAGAGGTGTAATAATGAGTTTTGAAAAAAAAAGAGCATTTATGGGGTAGGCTAGGTAAGGGGAGTAGGTTAGGTTGTAGAATAGGGTGATCATCCCTAGGATGACATCATCCTCATTATGATTATGGGGAAACATGTACACCATGGCCCGCAACATGCGGTCCACCGCTATGATCGTACACGGGTCATATCTTGAGATCTAGATGTCGGATTGATGCACGAGACGCTGCATTGGAATCGTAGCGACGACATGGTCGCAATGGCATAGGTCTCGGGTCGAACCGACTCGGGTGTATAGGGTGTGACTCGCGGTCAAGTGCAAATGAAATCTACAGGTCGCGGGTCGCCAGAATTCAACCGAGAGGACGGCAAAAGCCAACGGAATGGTACGGACTAAGACACGGGTCTTACACAAGTGATTATGTCATAGGGGTTATTTTGGGCCAAAGGAAAGATAAATAGCCCTACATTATTCACTATGCAAGTGGAACTCTAAACTCGACCCAAGTGAACTACTCAACAACTGAAAAGGAGTTACTTGCTGTAGTTTTCACTTTGGATAAGTTTAGGTCCTACTTGCTAGGATCTAAAGTGGTCATTTTCCCAGACCACTCGGCTTTGAAATATTTGCTATCTAAGAAGTATGCAAAGCTGAGACTTTTAAGATATATCCTCCTACTATAAGAATTTGACTTAGATATAAAAGAAAAAAAAAATTTAAAAGTAGAGAATGTACTGGCTGATCACCTTTCCAGATTGGTGTTAAATGATTCCACTAAGGAGTTGTATATCCATGACACTTTCCCTGATGAACAACTATTTAAGATCTCCCAATTGCCTTGGTATGAGGATATAGTGAACTATCTTATGACGGAAAAAATGCCTTATCATTAGAAGTCATAAGATAGGAAGCATTTTAAAACCAAGGTTAGGAACTTCTTCTGGGATGGCCCGTATTTATATAAATATTGGACTGATCAAATTTTTAAACATTGTGTCCCAGAGGATGAAGTTAAGAGTTTTATTTCCTTTTGCCACATGGAAGCATGTGGTGGCCATTTTCTATTAGGAAAACTACTGTAAAAATCCTGCAGTGTAGGTTTTACTAACCCACCATGTTTAAAGACACACATGCTTTCTGTGTTGCTTGTGATAGATGTCAAAGATTGGAAAGAGTGTCCCAGCGTAACATGATACCTTTGTCCTTACCATTAGAAATTTTTTATTGTTGGGGTATTGATTTTGTGGGCCCATTTCCATCTTCTTTTGGATTTCTTTATATATTGGTTGGTGTGGACTATATTTCTAAGTGGATTGAAGCAATTCCAAGTAGTACCAATGACAACAAAGTAGTCGTATGATTCCTCAAGGAAAATATTTTTTCTAGATTTGGAACTCCAAAGGCCATCATTAGTGATGGCGGGTCTCACTTTTGTAATAAGACATTTGAGGCTTTGAGGAAGAAATATGGCATCAAGAATAAAGTGAGCACCCCATACCACCCATAAATAAGTGGGCAAACTGAGATTTCTAATCGGGAAATCAAACACATTTTGGAGAAAATTATAAGGCCAGATAGAAAGGATTGGTCCCTTAGACTATCCGACGCTTTATGGGCTTATAGGACTACTTATATGACCCCGATTGGAATGTCTCCATACATATTGGTGTATGGGAAGACTTGCCACTTGCCTGTGGAATTGGAATATAGAGCATATTAGGCAATAAAGAAGTTAAACTTTAATATGGACCAAGCAAGTGGACAAAGGAAATTAGAGTTGAATGAATTAGAGGAGCTGAGGAGAGACTCATATGAAAATTCTAAAATCTATAAAGAGAGGATCAAAGCTTTTCATGACAAAAACATCCTGAGGAAGAATTTTGAACCTCAGCAAAAGGTCTTATTGTACTATTCGCATCTCCAATTCTTTCCGGAAAAATTAAGATCAAGATGGACAGGCCCCTTCATTGTGAAGAATGTATATACTTATAGGGCTGTTGAAATTGAGAATCCACGTAATGACAATGTTTGTAAGGTAAATGGTCAAAGAGTGAAGCCTTATATGGTAAACTTTCATTTGGGAGAGGAGTCCATCCCTCTTTATGAGCTAGAATATTCGGATTGATGCTTCTAATCTGACGGAGCATTTGTGTAAGATTTGTATAATATTCAATTTTTTTAGTGTCACCTTGCAGGTGAGTTCTTAATGGAAAATACTATCCATCTTTTCTTTGATTTTTATTGTTCTCATATTTTCTGCATTACATGTATCATTACATTGGGGACAATATAGATTTTAGGTTGGGGGGTGTGGATAGTAATCCATGTGAGTAGAGTTTTAGGAATAATAGAGTCTAGTAGAGTCTATTTTTAAAAAGTAAAAAATAAACATTTTAAAAAAAAACTTTTTTGGTTTACGGAAAAATTTTTCAAAATTTTCAAATTTTCTATACAAAAATGTGAACATGATATTATGCAAATTCCAAAGGCAAAGTTAATACTTATTCTAGGTTAATAGTAGTCAGAATTCTAATAACTGAAAATTGTAGACTTAAGTTCTGTCACGCCCCAAATTCAGAAAACGGGCTCACAAAATTCCCGATCGCCGAATCCGGTGCCGACAGCCTCCGTAGCATCCCATTCTCGGCTCCCAGCGCCCATACGCCAGATTCCGATCCTGGAATCCTACAAGGAGGATTTTCAGTATGATTTTTTTTTAATGGAGCATAACCACAAGCATAACCAAGTCACACAAATAACAACACCACATATCCACTATAACAAAAACTTTAAGTACAATGCGTAAGAAAGGGAAATACAATATAATGAAAGTAACAGAAACTCCAGAAGCTCGGCTGCACGCTCCAAGCTCAACGCTGCTGCAACCTAACGCCACCTGCACGCATCTATCGTGCATAAGCTTACAAAAGCTTAGAGGGTGGTGAAAGTGTGTGTAAGGCGAGTGCCAAGTGTAAAATATCAGAGTAATGCGGAAATATGCGGTAAGTCCATGAATGCTATCAGCTATACTAAAGTTATGTAATGCAAGGCATGAATGCTATCGGTCATACCAGCATGAATGCTATCGGTCATACCAAGACCATGCGATGCGAGGCCTATGTAGCCAAATGTCATATGCGAGATGCAAAGCAAGCGTGCCAGTCCTCATCAAGTACACATATCAGTATAGTTCCTCTCTGGATATCACCGGGGTCTAATACACCTCACACTGACTGCCTCCTCCCTAGCTGCACAGTCAAGCAAGTGGAAGAGACCACACTATCCGCCTGACTAGTAGTCTGCCAATATCTACCCGGCTCGTCGATAGCGGACTCATTTGCGAGCTGGTCAAACTCAGCCTAGCTTATAGCCCCCTCACTCGGGCGGATAAGGCCACACCCCCTTCCAACCGACCACGAGACAGTGGGAGACGCGGCCTACTGGTATTCGGCACTCGGGCGCTCGTGTATCCACTCGGTCTAGACGTTGGAGCATCTCCTGGTACCAAAAAGGTTCTGGGACTTTCACCCAAGGACATCCTAAGTGCCCACAGTGCTAGAACCAAGCATTTCCGGTATCCGATACGGCCATCCACGATGTGTCTGTGGAGCCACGGCCCTGATGTCGCTAGGGCATGCAGTGATCAAGTCACACATATGCGAGATGCATGAGTCACACCGTACAATCATGCAGCAATCCTGCGCGTATCACGCGATCATGTGGGGCACTCCGTCTCATAAGGAGTCCCGTAAATGTCTCAGCCCAACGGCTTATGCTATGATCAAACATTCCTCATATCAAGCATACATATGATGCGTATGGGTATGAATCATGGAAGTGCACTAAGCATGTTATAAAGTAATGAACTATCAACAAGTATGGGCCTATCAGTGGGCCTTAAGGAGAGTTACAATGCGGACATTTAACCAACATTGTACCTACAATGTGGACGTCAAACCAACATTGCTCCCAAGGCATGGCCCGCCATAAAATGTCATTACACAAACCATAGGGAATCACACATTGCAATGGACCTATATACATCTCATTGGGCCTCGACCCATAGTCCTCAAATACATCAAATGGGCCGCCTCATAAGGGCCTTATATAAATCAAGTGGGCCGCATCGATGGGCCTTATGTACATTGCAATGGGCCATGTCCTATGGGCCTTTGAATACATCACAGTGGGCCTCGCATATATCAGGATGGGCCTCAACAACAGGCCACAAATACATCAAGGTGGGCCTCCTCAAATGGGCCTTATAAATATCAAGGTGGGCCTCCTCAAATGGGCCTTAAATATGACAGGTGGGCCACATCGCATGGGCCATATGCATATCAAATAGGCTACACCCAAATACAAGTGGTGGTAATGATTTCCACCATTAAATTTCTAAGGCCCACCATAATATTTATTTCTCATCCAATCTGATTATAAGGCCTCACAGATCTGAGTTAAAAGGAAAGACCAATATCATATTTGGTCCCAAACTTAGTAGACCAAGGGTCTTAATGGTGGGCCTTCAAACCCACTACTTTCTATAATGTGGTCCACCTATTCCTAGATCTGTCTCATTTTTTTATTTTATTTATTTATTTTATTTTTTTTTGAACTCAGGCATTAAAATGAGCTTTCAAGTGGTTGGGTGACTTGGATGCAACACATGCATCATGACCATGGATCTGATTCATTCTTTAGCTCATGCTCAAAAATGAGCTTGCAAGATGGATTGACGGTTTGGATGCAACACATGCATCACTGTGGGTCCCACCGTCCAGGTGTGGACGGTGTGGATGAACACATAAATCATGGTGGGACTCACTGGCCGTCCAGTCACTGGACGACCGTGGTGAAACACATATATCTGGATGGAATCCACCGTCCACAGCAGTGGACGGTGGGCCTAGAATACATACATCACTGTGGGTCCCATGTGGGGCCCACCATAATGCTTATATGGCATCTAATCCGTCCATAAGGTCACTCAGACCTAGATGAAGAGTACAAACAAATTTCAGCTTGATCCAAAAACTTCCGTGGACCCAAAAAGGGTTTTAATGGTATACATTCAATCCCACTGTTTCATATGATGTGGGCCACCTGAGTATCAGATCGGCCGGATTTTCGGCAGGAGCGTACTGCAAGGAGGGGCTCACCCAATGGACAGTTTGGATATTGAACATACATCATGGTGGGGCCCACGGCTGGAGCCGTGGGTCGGTTACGTCCGCCCGTCCGCCAGCAGCAGCAGCAGGCGCTGCCTGCGTCTCTGACAGCAGCAGCGTCTGCTGCATGCATTATATATATATTTTTTTTTTAAACACCAAATATCGTGGTTTTTCGAGTATGGGGCCCTCATCAGTGGAATCTGACCTTGCCATTGGGTCCCATGGCTTAATACAAGGCAAATGAGCCCAATATTGAATATGTTTTGATGGATAAAAATAGTAGTTGATTTTTCAACGGCAACCATCACAATTTCTCATACTATGGCCCACCAGATACTCGGATCAGCTTCATTTTTCGGCTCAACGCCTAAAATGAACTCGAGAATACAATGAATGGCGTGGATTGAACACTTACATCAAGGTGGGGCCTACATGAATGACACACCCAATAAGCTTTGAAAACGCTAATATTTGTGTTTTCAATTAACGTCCAGGGACGTCCCTGGACGTCTGGACGTAACTCTTGCATTGGGGTGGGCCCTGCTTAGGCGGGCCATCACATGGTGGGGTGGCGTGGATCACATACACATGCAAGGTGGGCCTCACCCACAAATGAATTGGGTCCAAACTATGCTTCACGGTGGGGTCCATTCGGGTGGGCCATATGGTCATTCCATCATGCATAAAATACATACCTAACAAGAGAGGAAAAGAGAGAAAAAGAGAGAGGGACACGTGTGATGGAGGGACCCCGGCACTATGGGCCCTCCGTTTCAAGTATCCAATCGTACATCAAGTGGGTCCCATTGCATGTGGGCCCATCAAATTGAAAATCAACGGTGGAGATCCTTTCTCCACCAAACTAGAAGGTCTAGATGACCATATTCATGTAAGAAAATAAACATCATGATGGGGTCCATGGAGAATGGCCCCATCATGGAATAATCTTAAGCATCAAGGTGGGCCATTAGCCACATCAAGGGTCCAAAGTGAGATCCATACCATTGATCGGTAGGCCTCACTTGGCCCATCATAAGAACATGAAAATCTAGCCTATAGAAGCACCCACCGGTCGATCTTCTCGGTCCGTTGAAATGCCGGTCTCCTTGAGCTTCACTTCAACGGTGGAAGATGAAAAATGAAAGGCTAGGATGGAGGGTTTGGGATGGGAAAGTGGGCCACCAAAATCACATTTCTCTCACATGGAGAAGCTTGGACGTGAGCTCACTTGGTTGCTTGGAATTGAGTTGAGAAATGAGAGAGAGAGGGGGAGATGGGATGTAAAGAGAGAGAGAGTGATGGATGTGAGTGATGGGTGAGGTGATGTGTACTTGACTAGCATGGGTGTGTAAGAGAGAGGGTGAGAAAGGGTTGACTTTGGAGAGAGAAAGCATGGGTTGCTTGTACTTGACATGAGGTGATGGATGGGATTGATTGATGGGATTGATTTGACATATTGTAGAGATTCTCTTGGAATTGCGAACGCGCGGCGTTTTCTTCGAAATAAACACCGGCTCACATCTTCCTGACAGGGTATCGGATCGGTACAAGAGATGCGGCGTTAGAACCGCGACGACGGTGCGGTCGCAAAGGTACAAGTCTTGAATTAAGCCGACTCAAATCTACAACATACGACTTAGGGTCGATCGCAACGTCGATTATACGTCACAGGATGCCGAAGTTCGACAGGACGGATCGCGGGATTTGACGGAACAGTACAGACTAGGATACGGGTCTTACAAGTTCGATTATCTAATCACTAGTTTAGAGTGAGTTCTAATTTGATGTACTGAATTCACAATACAACCTAGCTAACTAAGTGAGAAATATGATATGTGAACTAGAATAATAAATTTTGATTCAAACAAGGTTGAATGAACTAGTACCATTAACATATGCTTTAAACGGTGAATATTGAAAAAAAAATGAAAAAAAAAGTGATGGAAAAAGAAATTTTTATTATAGAGCATGAATGTAATGACCATAACAATCGTGTCAGTAATCCGGAGTAAGGATACCTAAGTATCCATTACTGTTACCATTACAAGTATGATACCTTAGGTTATGAAGCAAATCCGGTGAGAATTTTCATCTAAGGGTGGTGTATAATAATGAGGATATGATGATAAAAGAAGAAAGGGCACGAAGGAAATGAGATAACTAGAGATTTCATATTCTTAGGATGATTGAAAGAAGTTAGTATAGGGAATATGCATATTTCTCAAGGTTAGACTAGTGTCACCGAGAACCTAATTATATTGGATCATAAATATTTTAAATTTTAATTAGGTCTCTGAACTCAAGGATGTAATGGATTAGGAAATTGAGATTCTAACTAACTTCAGACTTAGGATAAGTGTTGCTTTGTTTTGAAATTCATATGATGAATGGAGGCATAATTGTATAAATTTATGAGTTTTGAATTATTTTTCATATTTTCAATGTTTGTAGGTAACATTTCTGGAAACCCTCACGAGACTATAACTCATCCACTAGGGGAAACCTAGGGGTTTAAAGGCTTGTTGCATATGCTAAATGTAATTGAGATTACCTGCAAAAGTGGTGTAGTTAGAATTTTTGTTTTCATTTTTTTTTTGTTTTTAGAATTACTTTTTATTCTAATTTTTATTTGAAAATTTTCTTCACTTATTTTACTCGGGACTAGCAAAATACTGGTTGCGGGTGTGTTGAGACTCAAACATTATATATTTTTTCCCATTTATATCTTTGTTTTATGAACATGATAATGCTTAATGGTATATTTTATACATGTTTGTATTGCAAGGTAAGTTTAAAAGCTTAAATTGAAAAGAATGTTAAAAGCATGGATTTGATGCTCAAAAATCACCAAGGCAAAGAATGGACATTTAGAGACCAAGATTGAAGATTTCAAGACTCCAAGAGTCAAGAAAACCAAGTGGAAAATAAAAGAAGTGCAGAAATTAGTGAAGAAATTCGTAAGATCTGGGCTTAGATGACATCGAACTAGGTTCGATCACATCGAAGTCAGTCTTCGATGACATCGAATGAGTCTTAAATGACATTGAAGAATTACAGAAAAATAAAGTTTGGTTGCTGGATAAATTGAATGCAGTCTTCGATGACATCGAAACCAGTTCAATGACATCGAAGCCAGTCTTAGATGATATTAAAAGCAGTTCAATGTCATCGAAGGGTTTACGCGGAGCCTACGCGGAGTGAGAAACTTTGAGGTGGTTTTCGAATTTTTCAAACCAATTTGAAGGAAGGAGTTCCCCACTTATAAATAGGGCCCGAAGGCATTCCTAAGCATCATTCAGAGCATTCAAGGGCAAGATCTGGGATTTTTTTCTAGGGTTTTTAAATCCTTATTAATTTATTTTCTTGTTTTCTTATTATTTTTCCATTCCGCAATTTAGTTATGTTTTTTTAGTTCCCTCTAGCCCAAGCTAGAAGGGAAACACATTGGTTTAATGATTTTATAAATTATGATGATTGATTTTTTTTAATGATGACATGATGGTGTATGCATGTAATCAATTATCTAGGTTTATATTTTTTATCCTCATGTGAGATCCATATGTTTCCATTATGTGAGATTCATATTGATGGATAGGCTTAACATAGATTAATTAGTTTTCTTAGATGGGAGATGTTTTCAACCTGTTACATTTCTTTAATTCATTATCTTATGGATATTGAATGCTTAAAATCAATGGCGCTTGAAAATAAATGTTAATAGTGTTAATCCATAATTCTCTAATCTTGTATATCATTTATTAAAAACATTTAAACTGTTTTATTTTTCAATTAGGCCGACTATAGTGCTCGGATCCTAATTGTGTTATCAAGTCATCATAATTTATTATTCATTAACCTATGTGTGAAACTTTGAAGCTTAAGGGTTGTTTTAATTTAATTGAATTCCATAACTTCAAAACTTTCAAAATTATTTTATTTGTTTAGTTTCCATTAATTATTTAGTTTTTCATTTGATTTCCTCATTCTCTAAATCATCTCCTTGTGGGATCAAACCTGTATTCACACGATATTACTTACGAACATCTACACTTGGATGCAAGCAATCATACATGTGTATGTGTGATTTGATACCTATCAACTCCTAACATTCATTTAATCATGCATATATATAATTAAATATTTAATCACATAAGCATAATCAAATATGTGCTCAAAGAGAATCCCAAACACAAACATGTATAGTGGTTTAGTTTCCCTACTCTACTCCTAACGGACGTACTCAACCCATGAGTGTGTTGAATTTCACTATCGGTGATTTTAAATCGGGTTCACTTCTAATATTTACAATCCCACATAAGGATCGACTCCCGCCAGAGACTCTATATGGTTTTCTCTAGGCTCGCCACGAACCTCATTTCTACACAAGAACCTACAGGTGTACACTCCCGTCGAAGGCTCCCGTAAAAGGCTTGAGTTGGTTTTCTATCGGTTAACTAACAACCTCGATCCTAGTAGAAGGACCTACATTTACTCTTGTTGGAAGCTTACTCGAAAACTAACATGTAAACACTTGTGTCCAATGGCATATACAAGGACTTGATTTAGGTCCTACATAAAAACTTAGTCGAGTTTGGCAATTTAAACTTTACACTCAATCTTACACAAGGAGTGTACCTAGACTCTTACAATTGACAACTTGTCTGATTAAACTCTTTTTGTAGCGCCTTCTCAGGTTGCTTAATTGATGCTCTCTCGTGCTTCAATCAACTCTTATTTTCTCCCCCAATCATAATGTCAATGAGTCATCAATGCTTCAACTCCATGATTAAACACCTGCATGCGATACTCCTTTTAATTACCAAGGTGATGGGAGGTTAAGTAGAATATCCTAGAACTAAGGGAAGTTGTAATCTCTATAAGATTCATATAGATGGGTGTTTTAAAGAGTTTAGAGAATGATTTAACTATTGATTCAAGTCTAATTTTTAGAATAAGGTGAAGATCAAGTTCATCGTCATCATTGAGGATGAAATCTTCTTTCAAGTGATAAATCACAAGGAAAATAACTTAGATCTTATAAACGGAAAGGCTTGGGATGAGGGATATGATCATGTTATCACCTAAGCTTCAATTGCACCAAACACCTATCCAAATGCCCAAGAACTGAATGCCCTATATATAGAGTTCAAGCTCTAACGGAAAATAAATAAATAAAAGACAGATAATGGCTTTGTCGATGGCATTGAGCGTAGCTTTGATGACATCGAGAAAATCAGATTTTCAACTAAATTATTGCTAAACAATTTACACATTACTACTTAGGGCCATCAAGTGGTCTTTGATGGAATCGAGCGGACTCTTAGATGTCATCAAAAGTTCCTTGACTCTATCGAGAAAATAGGATTTTAAAAAAAATTTAAAAAAAATCATATCTTGCTGGATAGATATGAGTTATCTACTCAATTCCATTTAGTGGTCTTCAATGCCATCGAAGTCCCTCGAGGACCGTTTGATGAGATAAAGCACTACTCAAAAGTTTGTTGCATTGGGCATATGATTTTATAGCAACTTTGCACCTCTTATAAACATATTATTTTCCAATTAAGCTTATAAAGCTAAAGAATGATCAATAAGGTTTACCTATAAGGCTAAGGGATGATAAAATTTAATAATTTTTTTTTAAAAAAAAAAGGTTTACCTGTATCGCTAAGGATCATCTACATGTTGAAGGGATTATTTTGGTTTAAGGGTTAGGATCAACAGGGCATCTCATTTATCTATTTTTTGCTCATTAATGCTCATATTCTCTTTCATCTTCGATCTTCAGTTCCCAAGGACTCAACAGACTATATGACATATGGACTCACGTAATTGCCAAATAAGATACATAAATCAATGCACTAATATAGGGGACCATTGATATTAATCATGGTCCACACTAAATATCAACGGATATTAAAAGATTATTGCTAATATTCATTATGAATCATGAATATTAACAGAGACCATTAATATTATCTGCAGTCCACGGTTCATATCAGCGGTCCTTTGTTGATATCAACAATCAATAGTGAATTTCACTTCGTTGGAGCTTGACTGGAGTTTTATGTTGTTGCCGGACTGTGCAGACTAGAGCCGAACAACTACCAACCATGGAAGAAGCTTCGGATTTGTCTAGTCCCAACGAAGTGAGGGGAAAAAAAAGAGTAGGAATACGACAAGTAAAATGAAATTGCCGAATGGTTTTGTATGACTAGGGCACCACCTTTTAAACTCATCCACATCTTATATGGGGCCCGCTGAGTTGTCTTGAAGTAAATTCAACCCGTCCACAAGGAGTTTTAATTTCATGTGATTGGCACAAGTTTGAAGTAAATCTCATCATAAAGGAACCATGCTGAAGGAAACAATTCAGAATTAACGCATAAAGTTTATATAATTATGGTGCACAGACACTTTCAAACAAAAAGTTGAAAATTTACTTACATGAATTCATAACTGTACAGTAAAATTGAACCGATGAAATCCATAAAAGGGTGGGAGGATTTCAATTTTGGATATGGTCCATGTCCCTTTCGGAACGATGTTTGATATGAGAGGGGTATTTTGATCCTCTGAAAAATAGAATAGTAATTTCTGAATAGAATTCTTTATTACTGTCCGTCCGTACTCCCGACGCAACCGCGTAATCTTACAAGGCCACGGGGACGAAAATTCGTGACAGGAGCATCAGAGCATTTCTGGACGAGCAGTGACATGATACTCTGGCTGAGCATCAAGTATGACACGCAGGCACTCAAAATTTATACACGTGACATACATTAACTCAAACGAAACCATTAAGTTGTTGAGTATACTTTAGCTAAGTTGAGTAAACTCAGTTGGGTCCACCGTGAATGTATGTAGTTTACCTTGCTGTCCATCTGTTTTTTCACCTCATTTAATTGGTTAGGCCCAAAATTGAAACATATAAAAGGCTTTATTCCCACTGTTGAAACCCTGTTAGGCCCCAAAGTGGTATTTATTTGTCATTTAACATGTTTATAAAACCGTGCCAACATGGATAAAAGGAAAATAAATATATAAATTTGATCCAAAACTTCCCTAACCCCTAAGAAATTTTCCATGGTAGACTTTCAATTGACACTGTTTCTGCAGTAGGGTTCATTTGAGATCTGGACGTGCTTTATCTCCATTATTTTATAAAATGGAGGGAATGAGTAGATAAAATATATAAATCACCGTAGACCCCTCAGAGTTTACTCAGTAGGCTGAGCGTAGTGAGTTACTCAATAGCAATCCGCTTCCAGCTAAGCTATAGTCCGGTTGAGGAATCCTAACCTTTGATTCCTCAAAACTTTTTTCTTTCTTGTAAAAATAAGATCCTCGTTTCAACCACCAAATCCGGTGCTTAGATTATCAAACAAGTGTAGTTTTTTTTTTTTTTAATGATACAACTAAATATGGAAAACAATTCGAATAGTTTAATTTGATTTACTTCTATGACACGTCTGCAATTTCTAATTAATTTTTTAGTGTCCGTATATCATGCATCACACTCTGCCAGTGTATCAAAGTTTTTTTCCCTCTTTTTTTTCGTCTGAAAATGTCGACTTCGGATAGCCACAAAGCCATCTGTCCTAACGCGACGTGCTAACGAGTTATGCTCTCTGCAACTGCAGACAAAGGTTCTACACATGTGCTAAATTATCACACGTGTGCAAGATCCATGACATTCATCAGGCGAGCTTTATTTTGCATGTTCCTTAGCCAAAGACCTGGATATGCCACTTATCAGGTTACCGCATGCGTATGAAGAGACAGTCGGAGTTAGAAAGCGGACAACCAACGGACCACATTCAATTTATCTGTGTAAACCATCTGATCAGTTGGCTAGCCTGATCTTTAGATTAGATATATTCATTGAGTCCCCAGTCTGATGGACGTCCTAGATCGTACATGCATTTTCACTTTCGCACGTATGGGGCGCTTGGGCTAGCATGGCTGCAAAGAAATTTCTTCCGCACCAGTTCGTGAGAAAAACCGTGGAAAGAAGTGGTACCACGATTCGCGAGGGAGGCTAAGAGGTAAATACGCTGAATCGTAGCACACGTGCAACATGTGTACAAGATCCAGACGATTCATTAGGTGGGACCCATCTTGAATATGCCTTGTCCCAAAACTTCAGGACGTTACACTTATCAGATCGGCCACGATTTATGAGAATCATAGATGGTTTTCGAAAAAGGATCGCCGCATGTGGCCCTTCTGATCTGATGACTGGAAATTCTTGCTTCTAGGCATGCTGAGAATGTTTCCCGCCTGATAAATAGCAGGGGATCTCATACGTGTGCCATTTTGGTTCGTGTGTCGCGAATCACCTCAGCATTGTCACTGATAGTAGATAAATGCCAAGGACATTCGTGAGAGAAAGGACCTATACAGATGCGCGTAGAGCTCTCACCATACACATGTAACGCACGTGCCAACATGGCCACATGCATACCGGATGCAAGCTTCCCATCAGGTGGACAACACTGTTTAGATCGTCAGCCCTAAATAATTAACATTTTCCAATACGTACTAAGTGGGCCACACCATACACAAAAAATAAAATTGACGGCTAAAAAGACTTTCTATTTGGGCATTTGTTTTGTCCACTTTTCACCAAACTAGGAGAATTCTTCGGCAAGAGGACAAACAATTCGGCCCGCTTGATAGAATGATTACCCCTCTTCTACACGTGCGATATTGGCATGTGCGATGGCTTGTGTAGATGGCCGGCTTATACATGCGTGTGGGCTTGGAAGAGAGAGAAAGCAGGGCGTTATGATCATTGAGGAATATCTAACACATTCGACAAGAGAGACAGCTGCTAACCAACAACATGCACCTATGCAGAAACAACCGAAAATTACTCCACCTATAGTGCTGCCACACCCATATATGTGACACGTGTGTCACGCCACACCACACACTTTCAGCCAGAAAAATAAAAAAGTCGTTAGCGTTACTTTCTATCACCTCTCATCAATCTGTCTTCTCCTCCTCTCCTGTGAGAAATGGCCCACCTGAAGAGTGCACCTGACTGGTGAAATTTTCATTGTGGGTCCCACTTAATCGAATGGCCTAGATCATTCCCACATGCTCACATCGGCGGCAAGTCCACCAATCATGCGGCGACGCAGGCCGCCTCTGCCGGACCCCCCAAAGACGCTCGACAGAGCGGACAGCTAGAGTGCGTCTTCAGCCACATATCCACACACTCTGGGTGAAATGCGTGGTTGCATTCTGGCAACACCTTCACCTTCTCCTCCTCTTGGAAGCTGCTCAAACATATCGAACACTGCGCCTCGCTAGCCGATGAACGGTGCAAGTAGACCGGCAGACTCTCGATCGTTGCACGGTCGAGCCCCACTGGCCGAACCATCTGCAGGCCTTGCTGTTGTTGTTGCTGTGCAGCGGCAGCCGTTGATTGTCGGTACCGACAAGCCCATCTTGTGTAGAGGCAGATGAGGGTGAAGAGGAGGAGGATGGAAAAGAGGATTAGGAGAAGGAGGAGACTCTGACCATGGATTTGGAAGTTCTTGTCGTCGAGCTCGGCATAATGCCAGTGGAATGGATGGTTGTCTGGAGAATTCATGGGTTTGGGGGCTTAGATTTCAAGGTTCTGGATTGGATGAAAGTTAATTAGGGATGGAGAAGTAGATGCCATGGCTGTGGCCCATGCTTCCAACTCACAAGGTCTCTTTCAGAGTTCTCACCCATCTAGGTGGCATGTGGTGTTAATATCCGCAGGAGTTACAATGGCTACATACTCCTCCTCTATCAAATGACAGGAATGGCCTGCTTGGGTTTCTTTTTAATTTTGGACACGTGGGGCCAATTTTTCATTGATTGAGACCGTTGGTATGATGCTATAGATAGTGGATGGAACATGCATCAAAAGTGTCCCGGGTTGGAACATCCTACCTACTAATCTTCTGACTATTTCCCGTTGAATTTTAAATGCTCAATTTATCTAAGTTTTTTAACTTCGATTTGTAGGAATTTTCTGGCACGGTCCATCCATTGCTGGACCAAGTAAACCAATGGTTTCGATCGTTAAACGAATGGTTATAAGTTTATAACTACAGAGCATGAGTACGTGTACATGAGCTCTTGTAGAGTAAGATGTAATTAGTCACATGCGATTGTTTGGATATTCACGAGGGAGATTGAATGCGCGATTGGCGCCGCACGTGGCAACGTGGTATAGATGAGATCCTTCGTGTCTTGTCATCAGGTAGCTCTCGCTGTGAACGTACCCCTGCAGAAGATCAGACTGAAGCAAGAGTAGGGTGGGTCACATCTGAATGACGAAAAATCACTGGTTTAAAACACGAACAATGGCTGCATTAAACGTACACATCAGATGCAGTTGATTACTTCACTGCCTTGACTTTTTCACAGGGCATGTGGCTGCTGGGACCCACCGTTGTTTGGCGTGATCCTAAACCCGGATGCCGCAGCTCTCCAGGGTATTTCCTTGGCGAGATTCCAGGTGCTTGTGGTAGAATTTAGGTACAAAATGCTAATTTTAGAAAAATGAATTTTACAAAGAAAAAAGAAAACTAAATTTCATTCCTGTACCATTTTCCAAGGGTTTTTAAGAAGCTATCCCATTATTCATATAAGTATCACTTCACCCACTACCTTGGGTCATCCCTCCACAGATGGGTCGAACACTCAACTGGGATCAATGTCATGTTTACGCGACATCCACCTGAGGTCGTCCCTCCACAGATGGGTCGAACACTCAACTGGGCGCAATGTCATGTTTACGTGACATCCACCTAAACCATCGACCGCATCACTTTATGTTAATGTTAGGGTAAGAGCCTAAAACTAAGCAGCGTCCCTTTTGTCCAAGTGAATCACATCTTTAAAAACAATGCACATCATGTTTGCATCTTCCTCGAGAGATAGTTACTCCAAATCCATGGAGCTTCTCGGGACTCCTCACAAAGATGCTTCAAATCTATGAGGAGAGATAGAAAATAATTTTAATAAAATTTGAAATAAATTGATTGATAATTGACTGATTTATATATATGACCCTTTTACGCCATTAATAAAGGAAAAAAAAAAATCTAAAATTCACAATTACTAAAAATAATAAAATTTAACTCTAATAAAAATCTTAATTCTAATAAAAGTCTTTTAAAGTCTAATTTCTAAAAATAAATATTCTGAATAAACTTTTGCTAGAAGAGTCCTAACATAATTAAAAGTTATTTCTAAAAAACAATAAAATCTAAAACTATAAAATTAAGATAATATTACAAAAATCGAAAATGCTAAAAATAGTAATTTTTTTTAAATTTTTGTTTTTGAGCTGAACGTATGTGTTTTCTAAATAAGCAGACAGTTGCAACCTACTTTGTGGGTCTGTTCACCTTGGATGACTTGTTTCAGTAAAGATTGATAGGTTTTACACTTTATAACAATACTCAAATCAAAAGTTATGGCCAATTTACGGTTCACCCTCTTTTGATCCAACAATGTTAGGAATGTTTTTGTACCACATTCTACATCACACTCACTCTCTAAAATATCTTCATTATCATATCCTACTTGAATCATGGATAGTTATGTTTTTTCGTTCATAAGCTTAAATGTTTTTATGGAATCTAATGTATGGTGTTAATTTGGTATAATTATCACTTTGGGCCCTGTAACAATTGAAGGTGAATGTCCATGTGGAAATTGTTTCTTTGGTGTGGCACATTAGAATGACATATGGATTAATTTGAAATTAAATATCTAATGTAGTAGTGCATCTTACAAAAACATTAGCGTGGAGGCATAAGAACAAGAGCAACTTCGCAAGTATTTTTATTTTTTTATCTAAATCATCCCTACGTATGTACATATAAGGGCCAATAGTTATTTTGTATGGGCCCTACTGTGATAGGTTTTCAAATTCCATTCTGACCATCAAATGTGTAATTCCTATTTGCTATCATGGTTAAAAAGAAAAGAAAAAATAAAATAAAATAAGGGTGAACTTTTGGTTCTGGTGAGTCGTACCAAAAGAAATCATTTGGGATAGAGATATCCGCTCTTGATTTTTGTAGCATCCATTATGACGATTATAACAAACCGATTTTATGAAATCTACTCCAATCATTAGATGTCACACTAAAATTTAATTATGCAGCTTAAGACTTATACCCATCCATGATTCAAGTAGGCCATAATAAGAGAAATGGCTTGGAGGGCGATCTTTGCCTATATACTATTTCCAAGCACATGGTCTATATTAAATCATAAATGATGGTGATTTTTGGGCCCTTGATCTAACATGAGGTGATGTGTGTGCCTAGTGGTTGGGATGGATGTTACCAAACACAACAAGGTAGGGCTCATGGAAGCAACTCACTTATTTGCTGGTACACCCACCCAACCGGACTTCAAATAAAGATATTCAAAAATTGTGGAATGATAATTATATAAATTAATGAGATAACTTTTTAAAAACTTTTTCAAAAAAAAAAACAAAGGTTCTAGAAGATAAATTCCTTATTAAATAAATTCATATAAATTTTCCTTTAAAAAACTTTCAAAACATTTCATTTCAAAGTTTTTTTGCGTGCCAACTGTCCGTAATTAATTGTGTATTTTCAGAAAAGAAAAACTTCAATACTCCACGGAAGCGTGATGGATGATGCACAGGCGGTCATAAGCTACTTTAAAGTTGCATAGGTGGCTTACAAATAATTCAAATTAAGCTGTTTAAATTATGGGTCTCTGACTAGTTCTACATTGAATAAAAAAATAGAGATTATTTGATCATGTGACTATGAAATTGGTGGACATGAATGGAGATTAATACCGTCTAACAAATCTAATTTCAGGATCATGGCTTATAATCAACAGTGGGCTCCACAAATTATTCGGCCGGCTTAACTTGAGTGAACGCATACCCAGTGTACAAAATTTCTACGTCACACATGTCAAGGATCCGCGTGCCACTTTTTAGGTAGGTATATTTTGATGAGAGCTGATTAGGTAAGACCCCAGCCTCACCCATGACAGTGTGGCCCTTACCATGGGATTATGTGAGGCCACTTTGATATAAATATTATGTATTCACGTCGTCCATCCATTTTTCCAAATCATTCTAGGAGAAGTAGATCTAATTATCATGTGGACCATACCTCAAGAAACAGTGGTGATTGAGCACCTTACTAGTAAAAGCTAGTTACGGGGCACCTTAATATTTCCATTGTATTTATTTATCATCCAATCTGTTGATAAGGTCACGTAAGCCTAGATGAACAGAGAAAAGAAATATTAGCTTGATCCAAAACTTTTGTGGCCCACTAACAGTCAATCACCATAGTTTTCTATGATATAGTCAACCTGATAATTGGATCTGCTTCATTTTTTGTATAATTTCCTAAAATAATCTGAAAAAACGGATGAACGGTGTGGATACATAGTACGTACATCAAGGTGGGCCACACCATAACCCACGTTAAGGGCCGGGTCTCACTTAATCCGCTCTCTATTTTGAGCCCGCCATATGTCAGAACCTAAATTGGTTGAATGCGGCACAAGCCATATATAGCTGTACCAGAAAGTGATAATTAGAAAAGAAGGCCAACCGTCTAAATTCAATGTACATGTGTGGCCCATTGGATAAGCTACTGGAATTTCAAAGTATAACGTGCTCGCAGCATACACCTTCTGAGTATTGACCCGGAACGCATTGTTGACGTGTTTCAATCCCTATGCAGGCCTTCACGGCTCAAAGACAAATGACTGGCTCTGCAAATGTTTCCCATGACAAGATTGGTCCCACCACGGAGTCCGTTCCACCCATCATAATGGGCACATCATACACCGTAAAACCCCATATCTGGCATGATTTTTCTGCCCATGCAATCTTCATGGTGGGCCAATTTTTTTTGACGGGTTGAATATTCTAGAGAAACTAAACATACCTATAATTGCAATTGAGAGGAGGAGATGGGCCCACCAAAGTTATGATTGAGATTAATGTTAATTTTGCAGACGCCGATTGCCTACTGAAGTCTTTAGTAGCCTTGAACCGGCGTAAATGTACTGGTGCTCTAAGGTTCCCACGATAATGTAGGTATTTTGTCCCTGCCATCCATCATTTTTTTTTAGATCATTTCAGGGCATGATTCCAAAAATGAGGCAGATTAAAATCTCATGTGGACCACACTACACTACAGGAAACAGCGGTGATTAAACGGCCACCATTAAAAACTTCTTAAAGGTCACAAAAGTTTTGAAAGAAGCTGATATTTGTGTTTTCTCTTCAACCATGTCTATGTGACCTAATCAAAAGGTTGGATGGCTAATAAACATTACAGTGGGCCGCGGAAGCTTTTAATGGTGGCCGTTCAATTACAACTGTTTTCTTATGGTGGTCTACTTGAAATTTGGATCAGTCTCATTTTTGGGTTCCTGCCCCGAAATGATCTGTAAAAATAAATGGACAATGTACATATATCATGTTGGGCCCATCTGGCAGTGTCAGTAGCCACTTCGTTACTGACAGTGTCAGTAACCACTTCGCCACTGGCAGCGTCAGTAGGCAATCCGCGTCCCAATTTTGCAGCATCTCTTTCCCAAATAGACCCTCGTGCAACCACCCTGAGAACAACGTTCCTCTTATAATTTTTCGGTGTGAAAATCCTGGCGGAAGCTTTTGTTAATTTTCTATTATTATTATTGGATTTATTTTATTATTTTTTTTTTTATTTTTTTTTATTTTTTATTTTTGTGTATTCTCATCCACGTCATCAGCCACACGTATGAACATCTCTCGAAGTTTCTAATCATTTCAGGTCATTTTCATGTTAGTTACATCTCCACAAAAATACTCGCTTTAAATGAAGAGAAATGCTCACTTTATGAATTGTAATACTTGGAAAGTCTAGAAATCCAATCCATTAATCTAGATTGTTCATTAGGTCCATTGCACGTATCCTGGGCTACCATGAAAATATTACATTAATCTGCAAAATACAGCTTGAATTATCTATTTGTCACAGATCATTATGGATTGGTTATGTTTCTATCCCATCACCTTTGTTACGCAATCTTAGCCATTCCATCCATGGCTTGCGAAAAGGATAGATATAGAAATAAGGCTAAATCAAAGATGGATTAGAGCAAATGATCAGGTTTTTTTTTTTCTTTTTTTTTTTTTTTAAATTGGCAGCTGTGAAATATTTAATGAACACAATGGAGGGTCTAGATGAATCGAATAAACTGTCCAAGTGAACGGATGCAATTAGGAGCATTATAACTTATTGTGCTTCAAGAGCACGGGAGCATTTTTGACGCAGACGTACTCCTCCTGCCAAGGACTGGGCCAGTCCTTGGCAGGGGCTCCCCACAGTGATGTTGTATGTGCTTTATGTATGCCATCCATCTATTTTGAGCTCTGGGACCACCGTTATGTTGTATGTGCTTTATGTATGCCATCAATGTATTTTAACAGGTTATTTTAAGGCATTAGCCAAAGGGCCACTGATGATTTTGTTAAGCTGATATTCGTGATTTCCCTTCGTCTAGGTCTATGTTAGCTTACGATGGCAAATAGCTCGGGGAAGGTTTCAATGGTGACATCATCTTCACCATTGATAGCTTCAACAGTTACATCATCGTCACCATTGCTTCCATCAGCCCCTTTCCCGTATAACTTGTTGTGAATCATGATATAATTAATGGCCGTTCTTCGCATATTTGTATCAGCCTGAATATGTGGGCTTTGAAGAAGAGCTCTAGGAGAAGCCTTTCAGTCATTGTTGTTTATCTTGACCTGGCATACTTTCATAATTACTTTCCCCTCAAAGACCGGAGGTAAGGATTTCCTTTGCATCGTGATTGTCTTATTGGACAATCCTTTCCAGATGTCCAGTCGTGTTACCATTTACACCATTTTATTAGTGTCCATGTTGTGATATTAAGTTATATACATTAATTCCATCTCATCGAAACTACCCAACATCTGAGATGCCAATGTATAATATGGTAACAGTGTTGGGCTGGTACATTTATGTAACACCACACCTAAAGACACAATATTGTCCGTTTTGCCCACAGGGCTCACGATTTTGTTCTCGGGGTTGCCCCCAAAATGCGTTGTATCTTTAAGGTGAGAACCCCACATATAGCTAGGTCGATCGAGCACTCCCTTTCCGATGTGGGACGATCACGCTGCCCTCGACCAAATGGAGCGCTATTTTCGAAGCCCGACCAATCCACACATGGACCCGGATAACAACCCACACTCGGACCACAGCCTGGCTAGGTAGGCACCCACCCCCCCTCGGGAGACAAAGCTCCCTCGCTCTGATACCATTTGTAACGCCCCACGCAAGGACATAATATTATTTGCTTTGCCCATAGGGCTCACAACTTTGTTTTCGGGGTTGCCCGCAAAATGCGTTGTATCCTTAAGGTGAGATCCCTACATATAGACACCTAGATCCATAGCTCAAGTGGTAGACTGAGTGCAAGATACCTTGTTTCAACACTAAGGTCTTGGTATCGATTCCCTAGTGGGGGTGGCTAATAGTGAAGTGTGAACTGAAAGTGTGGTGTACTAACAAGCTAACAAAAAAAAAAAAAAAAGATCCCCACATATAGCCAGGTCGATCAAGCACTCCCTTTCCGATGTGGGACGAGCACGCTGCCCCCGACCAACTAGAGCCCTATTTTCAAAGCCCGACCGATCCACATATGGACCTAGATGACAACTCATGCTCAGACCACAGCCCGGCTGGGCAGGCACCCACCCCCCCTTGGGAGGCAGAGCACCCTCGCTCTGATACCATTTGTAACGGCCTCGCTCTAGTGCCTGCCCAGTCGGGCTGTGGTCCGAGCGTGGATTGTCATCCAGGTCCATGCGTGGGATCGGTCGGGCTTCAAAAATAGCGCTCTAGTTGGTCGGGGGCAGCGTGCTCGTCCCACATTGGAAAGGGAGTGCTCGATCGACCTGGCTATATGTGGGGTTTTCACCTTAAGGATATAACGCGTTTTGGGGCAACCTTAACAAAGTCGTGAGCTCTGTGGGCAAAGTGGACAATATTATGTCCTTGAGTGGGGTGTTACAGTTTAAAAATCATATCATCGGATTTATAACTAATTGTAAATCACTCACTACTGTCACATTTCGCGCACCTAGTTCCATCAGTAATTCCAAACCAATTATCATAGTCTTGTATTCAACCTGACTATTGGTACATTCGAATTCTAGCTAAAACATGAATTCTTGCATGTTTCCGTTCGGTGTGATTAGGATAATTCCAACTCCTAAAGCTTTATGACTCTTTGAGCCATCAAAAACTAACTTCTATGGAGTCAAAGACTCATGATACAAGTTTAAAACCTTCGAGGAAAGTGAAATTTCAGAAAAAACCGCTTTAGTTGAAGTAGGAATATGTCAATATGTCCTAGAGGGGGGTGAATATGACTTTTTAAAGTTTTATGGTTTATTTAAAATCCTATTACACTAATCATAACAACAGGCACATATTAGGATTACTCAAGGGTAACTCTATTGGCTTCCAAGCCTGGTAGAGGATCTAATCACAAACAATTTAAGAAGTAAACAATATGTGAAGTAGTTTATGATGGATATGACTGTGTAAGTGTTTGAGGTGTGATCACAGATATTCAGATATGAAAATATTAAAGCAAATCACATAAACAAAAGAATAGCAATCTCAAGCACTGTCATTTTTATAGTGGTTCGACTACTTGTCTACTCCAGTCCCAGTAGCCGCACTCAACCCTTGAGTGTACCGATTTTCACTAAGGAGGTTTCACAGCGGTTCACCTCAAACCTAAGGTTTTAAATCAGGTTCACTTTCAACCTTTACAACCTACACTGAGCCTGACTGTTTATACTCCCTGAACAAGGGTCAACACATAGCACCCGGTTTTAGGCACACTGGCCAATGATCCACACAAGGAACCTCTGTTTAAGCTCCCACGAGCAAGGGTCAACACAACACACCTGGTTTTAGGCACACTGGCCAAGGATCCACACAAGGAACCTAACTGTTTATGCTCTCCACAGAGCAAGGGTCAACACAATGTACCCACCATGTACACTCCCGCCAGAGGCCTCCTACGAGGGCTTGCAAGGGTGAGAAACACCTTAAACCCAATCCTAAAAAGGAATGATCACAAGTGTCCTCTGGACTCTAATAACTTACAAATAAGTGGATGAGTCTCATTCAGCACATTGATGAAAATCTCCTCCTTGTTGATAAAGAATCTTCTGCTTCCTTGATCCGCAACACAGATGATGTACCAATACACAGCTTCGGGTTAGGTCAAGGTCAAGACGAAATCCTACTCTATTAAATGCTTTCCTATAAGAAAGATAGAGTGATTCTAGTCATTTATGCATTCAAAGCATCCCAGCTTAATGATTTGCCATTAAGGTAGCAGCTGGAGGATCCTTGAATGCAGAAGTTCATTCCCCAATCCACTCTATTGAATATCAATGATGAGGGTAGATTGGAGAATGAACTCCCATGAGAGAGAGGGCTTTGGGTTTATGATTTAAAGTAAAACACTCAAAAGCACTCTCTTCTTTCTCTGCCAACAACAATAGACAAGTTCTCTTTATATAGGCAAAAGGTTCTAATAGATATATATCGGTCATATTTATGACAGAGTTTGATATCATTGAGTAGAGTCGATATCATCGAGCGTATACTCTCGATTGCATCGACTTGACGCTCTATGACACAAACTCAAATGTCATACACTTTTGAACTATTTTGTCAGCTGGTCGATGGAATCGAAACACATGTCGATGTCATTGGATTTTGAACTCTGATATCATCGATGAGAGGTTCGAGTCATCGATACTTTGGAAAATGAGAGAGACTTGCTATGAAATATTTTAAGTTTACAAGGATGATCGAGGGACTTTCGAGATCATCGAAATTTGAATGTCGATGATATCGATAGATGTGTCGAGGCATCGATAAATTCAAGGGATTTTCGTTTAATCTTGCTGGACAGTTTCTGTCCTTGTTCGATGCCATCAAAACCGTACCGATATCATCAATATTTGAATATCGATTCTATTAGGCGCCCATGATTGATAACATCGCGAGCCTTCTGATATCATTGATATTTGAATTTCGATCGTATCGAGAAGGGCATCGATATATCGATGCACATGTGATTTTCTGAAGTAAAAACAGGGGCACCGGAGATCTGTCTGTCGATATTATCGAGTCACCTTCGATGGACTCGAGATTCGAATATCAATAATATCGACAGGTATATCGATACATCGATAAATCCGTCCAGAGGTATATGTGGTTGCTGGACGTATTTAGTCCTCATTTCGATGATATCGTTTAAGCATTGAGGACATCGATCGCATAGGTCGATCATATCGAGATGTGTATCGATAAAATCGAAAAAGCAAGAAAACTTAGAGAATTTTCTGATTTTTGAAAAAGTTTTCTTAACTTAAAAACCCTATTATGTTCTAGTTTGTTTTGAGGTTTTATATACCTGGTGTTTTGGAACATGGGATGTGAGGTTTAGATTTACCTAGTGTTTTGGGACACATCTGGTTGAGGCAGACACTTTGAATTGATCTTCCTATGAGGCTTTGCAGTCTAGCTAACTCAACACTCACGCTAATTGACAAACCAGTGCACTTTCAATCTCCCACTTTGTTAATTACGTGACGAAATACCAAAACACCCTAGAACAGCTTCTATATTGACATCCTAAATTGTGTGCACATACACTTTATACAATTTTACAATTTAATCTAGTGGACACACACATAATCATTCAGAAGGATTCAGAAGCTGCTTCCCCTATCTGCAAACTCCCCCTCGCTTGGTTTGGTGGGGAGAGCTGTAAGACCCGTGTCCTAATCCGTACTGTTCCGTTAGCTTCCGCGGTCCTTTCGGTAAAATTTCGGCAACCTTCGCACCGAATTCGGTGTTTGCGCACGATCCTAAGCCAGGTCCCGCGCACCGACGTCGGCTCGATCTGAAACTTATGTCTTGACGATCGCGTCGTCGCCGCGGTTCCAACGCCATGACTTGCGCACCGAACCGATACCCAGGTAAGAAGATGCCGATCAGCGTTTATTTCGAAGAAACACCGCGCGTTGCGGATTTCGAGGGAATCTCTACACAATTAGTCCCACTAATTAAACATAAATGCAACCATACCTCAAAGTACCTCACCCATTCCCTCTTTTTCCAAAAGTCCACCATCTTTCCACCTCACCATTTCTCTTTTCTCATTTTCAACCTCAACCATCCCTCTTCTCCACCAATTTCAAACTAAACCATACCCCTCATCACTTCTTTCTTACAACCATCACTCCACCCATCCCTCCACCCATTATTTCTATCTCTCCCTCTCATTCTCTAGCAAATTTTCCAAATCCCATGAGAAATTTCACTCATCCAACACTCCCTCTCAACTTCAAGTGTGGCCCACCCTCTCATCTCCAATCTCAACCATTCATCTTTCATCAATCTCCATTAAAAGTGAAGGTAAGGAGCTAAGGAGTCCAAAGGAGCAAGGAGAAGGAAGATAAGGTGGGTGATTTGTCATTTTTTTTAAATTTTAAGGCCCACTTGTTGGTGGGACCCATTTGGATGTATGTGATTTTATCAAGAGGGCCCATAGTGGCGGGGTTCCTCTATCTCACCGTGTATCTCTCTCTCTATCTCTCTCTCTTTCTTTCTTTGTAATGGTGTGGATCCCACCAATATGTGTTACATCTACTCCGTCCAACTACATCAGACGGTGTAGCCCACTTTATTACAGGTGATGATCCACACCATCCACTGTTTGGATGGGTCCAATGCATCTTTATATACATATATATATATATATATATATATATATGTGTGTGTGTGTATATATTTATATGTGTATATTTTATATAATATATATATAACATATATAGTATAATATGTATTTTATATATATAATATAAGATATACTATAAGTATATGCATATATAGCGGTGGGCCACGTCTACGTGGGACCCACCACAATGATGAGAATTTGGAAATCGTCCAGCGTTGCAAGCAGAGCTTTAACAAAAAAAAAAAAAATAATAACAAAAAGGGAAGGGAGAGGTGGGCCTCTCATGCAGGCCCCACCTTGATGTATATGTATAATCCAAGCCGTCCATTTCGCTTCCCAGACCATTTTAGGCGTTGAGACAGAAGTTAAGATTAATCTGACAATCATACGGGCCATACCATGGGAAACAGTAACATGTACCGTTAAAACCCGCTCTGATGTTTTTATTCGTTAAAAACATGCTATATATCGGGCTCGTTTGAATGGTCTTGAGATATGGAAGCTAATGAACGGGATGGATTTCTCTGATGTGGGCCCCATCTGTGGAAAACCACGAAAAATCCGTTTTTTTTCAAAAAAAAAAAAAAAAAGAAGAAGCAGCGCATGCTGCTGCTGTCAGAGCGCCAGAGGCGCTGCCTGCCTCACGGTTGACGGACGGACGGGCTGGGGCTCACGGCCCCAGCTGTGGGCCCCGCCTTGATGCGTTTTGAAGATCAATACCGTGCATTTGATGGGTCCCTGCGGACCGTCCGTCCATACCAAAAATCAGGCTCATACGAAACTCATGTGGACCACACCATTTAAAAACATGTAAATACATGCCTAAACATATAAAATCGCTTGGTGGGGCCTACCTGAGTTTTGGATGTCGTTGAAACTTGGTCTGTACGGTCATTTAGATGGGACCCACATAATGGATGGGCTGGATTGTGAATCACATCTCGGTGGGCCCCAAAACAAAAAAAAAAAAAAAAAAAAAAAAAAAAATTTATTCAGTAACGGGCGGCCTAGAGGCAGGGACCCACGGCTCCATCCGTGGGCCCCACCATGATGTATATTTCGTATCCACACCGTCCATTTGGTGGGCCACTATTTGACATGGACCCCCCTCGAAAATCAGGTTAATCCAGCGCTCGGGCGGCCCACATCACAAGAAACAGTGTGAATTGAACTCTACCATTGAAACCCTTTCTGGGTCCACGTGTTCGTTCGCACGTGTGTATGCATGTGGGTGTGTGTGCACGTGTGTGAGTGTGTGTGTGTGGGCATACATATCTATATATGTATATACATATATATGTGTATATATATATAATATTGTATTATATTATTATTATATATAATATTGTATATGTCTACATATAATAATATTATATATAATATATATATATATATATATATATATATATATATATATTTGATGGTGGGCCTATATGGGCCCCACCATGATGCAAGTGTTACATCCAAGTTGTTCAACCATATGGCCGTTGTTGAGGCCCACCTGGATGTGTATTTGTGGCCATTATTGAGGCCCACCTTGATATATATATAAGGCCCATGAGGTTAGGCCCATTCGACGTATTGGTGGCACAAGGGCCATGTTACGAGACCCATTGTGATGTTTTCAAAGGCTCATGGAGTATGACCCATTGCAATGTACATAAGGCCCACTAATGCGGCCCACTTGATTTATATAAGGCCCATAGGAGATGGCCCATTTAATGTATCTGAGAACTATGGGTCGAGGCCCAATGAGATGTATATTAGTCCATTGCAATGTGTGATTTCCTATAGTTTGTGTAATGGTGCTTTATGGCGGGCTAAGCCTTGGGAACAATGTTGGTTTGACGTCCACATTGTAAGGACAATGTTGGTTAAATGTCCGCATTGTCATACTCCTTAAGGCCACTGATAGGTTCATATTTATACTCTGCAGGCCGTCTAGGCCCATTTATGTGATACGCAGAGCCATCCCTATATGCATGTTTAGTATAGATCCATGGTTCATGATCATTCGCATCATATGTATGCCTGACGTGAGGAGTGACCGATCATAGCATATGCCTTTGGGCAGACTGTTTATGGGCTCCCTGATAGGCGGAGTTGCCCCATATAAGTGCATGGTACATACAGACTGTTGCATGACTGATAATGTGACTCATGCACTTGCATTTGTGTGATTATAGTTACCATATGCCCTAGCGACATCAGGGCCATAGCCTCCACAGATACATCATGGATGGCAGGATTGGAAACCGGAAATATTTAGTTTTAGCATACGGGCGCCATAGATATCTCTGGGTGAAAATCCCTAAACCCGATGGTACCGGAGGATGACTCCAACGTCGAGACCGAGTGGATACACGAGCGCGCGAGGGCCGAATACCAGGAGGCCGCGTCTCCCACCGTGTCGTGGTCGGTTGGAAAGGAGTGTGGCCTTACTCGCCCGAGGGTAGGGGGCAATACTAGGCCGAGTTTGACCATTCGCGAATGGGTCCGCTATCGACGTGCGGATAGGTATTGGCGGACTATTGGTCGGCGGATAGTGAGGTTTCTTACGCTCATTTGGGATGCGGCTAGGAGAGCGGCAGTGCCATTTGGAGTGTATTGAACCCGGTGATTATCCAGAATGAAACTATACCGATACATGTTGAGGATTGGCATGCTTGAGTTGCATCTTGCATCGCATGGCCGTGTTATGGCCGATAGCATTCATATCTTGCACCGCATAGCCTTGGTACGGCTGATTGCATTCATGTGCTCATCACCATGATTCCGCATCACTCTGACCTTGCATTTTGAGTACGTTTATATTGCGCACACACTTACACCACCCTCTAAGCTTTCCATAAGCTTATGCACGATTGATGCGTGCAGGTGACGCCAGGACGCAGTCGCAGCCATAGTCTCGCTATAGTTGGAGCGTGCAGCTGAGCTTCTGGAGTTTGCTTCTTTTTTTACATTGTATTTTCCCTTTTGTCGCATTGTACTAAAAAGTTTTTGATCATAGTGGATTTTGTGGTGGTGTTCTTATGGTTATTAGTTGTGGGTTATGCTTGTGTTATGCTCATTATGAATCAGACTGATGATTTGAAATCCTCCTTGTAGTATCCCAGGATCGGAACCTGGTGAATGGGTGCCGGGATCCGAAAATGGGGTTCTACGGAGCGTCGCCGGATTCGGCGATCGGGAATTTTGTGAGCCGGTTTCGGAGTTTGGGGCGTGACAGTTGGTATCAGAGCATAACTCGGGAATAACCAAGAACAACATTACATGTCGCCATGAATGATTAAGTCCTAAGTTTGGATAGCCTAGCGATCTTTTATTACGACCCTTAACGTGTGTGCCTTCGCGAGCCTTTAAGTTGATAGGCACCTTCGCTCTTTCCTCTGTAGGACGCCCCGCACGAGAGTGACCCGATCGACTCCCGCACCACCACGAGACTTCAGCTCCACCACCTGCGACTCCCGCACTACCACCTACGACCCGCTCCACCACCGAGATTCCTACCGCTCACTGAGGATGTCGCCCTTTACCAGATTCATACCGCCCATCCCGAGGATGCTGCACCTCCCAGAGACCGGTGCGGACCCGACCGTATCCGTGAGTGCTTCTCGATTCTGCAGCAGATCGCAGCCGTGACTGCCGCACTCGAGCGAGCAGACACTGGTTGTTTCACCGGCCCAGCCAGGCAAGAGCGCGCGAGTGCCCTACTTCGAGAGTTTCGCAGTTTGATCCTCCACGATTCCAGGGCGAGCGATAGCAGCTGAGAGGTGGCGCTCCGATGTGGAGAAGATTTTGATACCATGTCATGTACGCCGAGCAGAGCGAGTTCGGTTGGCGGTGTTCCTTTTAGGGTGAGGCCGAGCACGGTGGACCTCCGTTACCCGCGTCGCAACCCGACTACGTCTGGACCTGGGATGATTTTATAGATCGATTCGAGGAGCAGTATTTCCCTACACATTTGACATCGAGAGCACTAGAGTTCGAGACTTTGGTGCGGGAGACATGACCGTGGCACAATACGCGGCTCGTGGTGCTGTCGAGGTTTGCGCCATATATGATTGATGATGAGGGCGGAAGGCCCGCCGTTTCGAGAGCGGCTACGTTACGGTCTTCGAGGCCGTGTGATTGGGCACGAGCTTCCGACCTTTCGTGTAGTGCGGAGGGCTCGGATCTACGAGGCGAGTGGGTGGCGCGCAGCCGAGAGATCGAGGAGGGGTCAAGAGGCGGACCCCTCTCCGTAGCTCCCAGCGAGCCGACCACGAGGTATAGGAGCCACCCACCTGCTAGAGCACCGGCAGCCCCAGCAGCACCACCCCACCAGCCATTTGTAGGGACTTGTTTTGGATGTGGTGGGTCAGGGCATCGCTTGTCTGAGTGCCCTCGCCTCATCTGCAGCGATCGAGAGGATCACAGCGCCTCACCTACATCGCCGAGAGCACCACGGACCTCCAAAGCGGACCTCGGCGGCGGCCTCCAAGCGAAGACCCCATCGGCGGCGACCACCCACCTCACCCACCGAGGCCCCAGCAGCAGCGACCGTAGCCACCTCAGCCAGCAGCAGCACTAGGGACCTCAGAGAGGACAGGCACCTCCCCAGCCGGCTCAGGCTAGGTTCTACGCGGCTCCGCAGGACCCGCAGTCATCCGGAGGAGTCGTCGAGGTATACTTCCGTCTCTTCATGCATCGCTCGAGTATTATTTGATTCGGCGCTTCTCACTCATTCATGTCCGAGGGTTTCTGCCGATCGAGGATTGCCGACAAAGTCTACTAGTGAGGGATTGATCGTATCGACGCCCTTGGGAAAGACCGCAGTATGGGCCGTTTCTATCCATCTTGCCCGGTTCTTGTCGGTGATATCTTTTTGCCGGCTGACTTTTTGTGTTGCCGATGACAGATTTCGACGTTATCTTGGGCATGGATTGGCTTGCCGAGTACCACGCTATCTTGGACTCTGGACAGTCACATTCTGCATACCAGGCTTGCCGCAGTTCATTGCAGGGCGAGCCCAGAGGAGAGCCGTTATCTTGCCTGATGTCTTGCAGCCGAGGAGCCTATTGCCTTGTGTATTGATCGGTTGCCGGTTGTTTGCGACTTCCCGACGTGTTCCAGGAGATTCCGGATTGCCTCCTCGCCGTCATATCGAGTTCCAGATCGACCTTGTGCCGTACGCGCCTATCTCGAAGGCCCGTCTGTATGGCACCGATGGAGTTGCGTGAGCTGCGGCGCTTGGACGAGTTGCGTGAGTTGGGATTTATTCGTCCGAGCAGCTCGCCTTGGGAGCGCCGGTACTCTTCGTTAGGAAGAAGGATGGCTCGTTGAGACTCTGCGTAGATTACCGCGAGCTCAACCGGGTCACGATTAAGAACAAGTACCCGCTCCCAAGGATAGACGATTTATTTGATCACCTGCAGGGGCACGGTTCTTTTCGAAGATTGACTGCGTTCGGTTATCATCGATTCGTGTCCGAGAGGAGGACATCCGAAGACGACTTTTAGGACGCGTTATGGTCATTTTGAGTTTCAGGTCATGTCCTTTGGACTAACCAATGCACCCGCGGTCTTCATGCAATTGATGAAAGAGGTCTTCCGTCCATATTTCGATCAGTTTGTTGTGGTATTCATCAATGACATTCTGATATATTCAAGGACTCGTGAGGACCACATACAACATCTAGAGATCGCATTGCAGACCCTCCGTGCCCACCAGGTGTATGCGAAGCTAGAGAAGTACAAGTTCTGGTAGGAGGAGGTGAGATTCCTTGGTCACATGGTGATGATGGAGGGTGTCGCAGTGGACCCCTCGAAGTTTGAGGTATTGCGTCAGTGGGGCCAGCCCACAAATATGTCGGAGATCCATAGTTTTCTTGGTTTGACGGGCTACTACCGGCGTTTTATTGAGAGCTTCTCCTGTATTGCAGCCTCATTGACCAAGTTGACTCAGAAGGGCGAAGAGTTTTTTTGGAGCGACGCCAGTGAGAGAGCATTTATGAAGCTAAAGTGCCACCTCACGTCCGGTCCTGTCCTCACTCTTCCCTCTGGAAGTGATGGATTTGTTGTATTTACTGATGCCTCGCATATTGGTTTGGGTGCTGTCCTGATGCACGGTAGACCTGTAGCATTTGCGTCTCGTCACTCAAGGTCCATGAGCAGAACTACCTCACGCATGATTTGGAGTTGGCAGCTTTTCACACTAAAGGTGTGGAGGCACTATCTCTATGGGGTTAGGTTCAAGCTCTTCTTGGACCACAAGAGCTTGAAGTATCTATTCTCTCAGTCTGAGTTGAACATGAGCAAAGGCGCTGGTGGAGCTTCTGAAGGATTATGATTTTGACCTCCGTTACCACCTGTGCAAGGCGAATGTGGTGGCGGATGCCCTCAGCCATCAGCCACGAGGCCTGGTGGCACATATGATGATTAAGGAGTGGAAGATGCTCGAGGATATGGCAGAGTACGACTTTGATTTTGGTCTGCAATCTTCTATCGTTCAGTTATCGAGCCTGTCGATTCAACCCTCTCTTGTCGCAAGGGTGATCGAGGCTCAGCAGACAGATGAGTCGTTACAGGATTACCGAGCAGAGGCGGCATCTGAGAGTCAGACAGATTGGCAGATTGGTTTTGATGGTGGACTTCGCTTCAGAGGCCGATTGTGTGTCCCGGATATTCCTGAGTTGCACAGAGATCTTATGATCAAGGCACATCGATCGCGATTTTCTATCCACCCTGGCTGGACGAAGATGTACCGTGATATGAGGAGACAGTATTACTGGGCAGGGATGAAGCGCCAGATTGCCAGTTTTGTGGCCGAGTGTGACACATGCCAGCGTGTCAAGGCCGATCATCAGAGACCCCCTGGTCTATTGCAGCCGTTGAGCATCCCGACGTGGAAGTGGGAGCATGTATCCACAGATTTTATTATGGGTTTGCCGAGGACTCAGCGGTCACGATACCATCTGGGGTTGTCGATCATTTGATCAAGTCGGCACATTTTCTTGCGATTCGTGCGACTTGGCCCTTGGGACCGGCTTGCGAGGTTATTCCTTGAGGAGATTGTGAGACGCACGGCGTACCGGTCTCGATCGTTTCGACCGAGATCCGAGATTCACGTCTCGGTTCTGGAAGCTTTCAGAGAGCTATGGGCACCGATTTGCAGCTCAGTTCAGCGTATCATCCGCAGACCGATGGCCAGACAGGGTCAACGAGATCCTTGAGGATATGCTTCGGGCTGCGTGATTGACTTTGGTGGTAGCTGGGATGAGCATCTGCGATTGGTGAGTTCGCATACAACAATATCGGCGACCATTGGCATGGCTCCTTTTGAGGCATTATATGGCGGTGGAGATCTCCGAGTTGTTGGACCGAGGTTGGAGAGCGGCGTCTCCTAGGTCCCGAGCTTGTGCAGGAGACATCGAAGGTTATTGATATCATTAGGCAGAGGATGCGCACAGCTCAGAGCCGGCAGAAGAGTGTTGCTGATCGCCGGCGTCGTCCCTTGGAGTTTGATGTAGGGGACCATGTGTATCTCAAGGTCTCACCCATGAAGGGCGTAGTTAGATTTGGAGCAAAGGGCAAGCTTGCCCCGAGATTCATAGGACCTTTCGAGATCACGGAGCGCATTGGCGCTGGGGCCTATCGGCTTGCCTTACCATCTCGGTTGTCAGCGTCCACAACGTTTTCCACGTCTCTATGTTGAGGAAGTGTGGGTCGAACACGTTCCTGTTATCGATTGGCGGCCGTTGGAGGTTCGTGAGGACGCTTCTTACATCGAGCGCCGATTCGTATCCTTGATCGGAAGGAGCAGTCCTCGAACCAAGGTCATCCCCTTGGTGAAGGTTCGGTGGGGTCACCATTCGTGGATGAGGCATCTTGGGAGCGCGAGGCCGAGATTCGAGAGCGCTATCCTCATCTTTTTGATGATTGATTGTATGTTGTATGTTGTATGCTGTCTCTGATATTTATATGGCGATGCCTTGCTTCCTCTTCTATTATGATTTATGTTTTCTTGTGATGATTGTTTAAATTTGAGGACGAAATTTTTATTTGGAGGAGAGTTGGAAGACCCGTGTCCTAATCCGTACTTTTTCGTTAGCTTCCGCGGTCCTTTCGGTAAATTTGGCAACCTTCGCACCGTATTCGGTGTTTGCGCACGATCCTAAGCCGAGTCCCGCATCCGACGTCGGCTCGATCTGAAACTTATGTCTTGGCGATCGCGTCGCGCCGCGGTTCCAACGCCATGACTTGCGCACCGAACCGATACCCGTAAGAAGATGCCGATCAGCGTTTATTTCGAAGAAACACCGCGTTGCGGATTTCGAGGGAATCTCTACACAATTAGTCCCACTAATTAAACATAAATGCAACCATACCTCAAAGTACCTCACCCATTCCCTCTTTTTCCAAAAGTCCACCATCTTTCCACCTCACCATTTCCCCTTTTCTCATTTTCAACCTCAACCATCCCTCTTCTCCACCAATTTCAAACTAAACCATACCCCTCATCACTTCTTTCTTACAACCATCACTCCACCCATCCCTCCACCCATTATTTCTATCTCTCCCTCTCATTCTCTAGCAAATTTTCCAAATCCCATGAGAAATTTCACTCATCCAACACTCCCTCTCAACTTCAAGTGTGGCCCACCCTCTCATCTCCAATCTCAACCATTCATCTTTCATCAATCTCCATTAAAAGTGAAGGTAAGGAGCTAAGGAGTCCAAAGGAGCAAGGAGAAGGAAGATAAGGTGGGTGATTTGTCATTTTTTTTAAATTTTAAGGCCCACTTGTTGGTGGGACCCATTTGGATGTATGTGATTTTATCAAGAGGGCCCATAGTGGCGGGGTTCCTCTATCTCACCGTGTATCTCTCTCTCTATCTCTCTCTCTTTCTTTCTTTGTAATGGTGTGGATCCCACCAATATGTGTTACATCTACTCCGTCCAACTACATCAGACGGTGTAGCCCACTTTATTACAGGTGATGATCCACACCATCCACTGTTTGGATGGGTCCAATGCATCTTTATATACATATATATATATATATATATATATATATATATATATATATGTGTGTGTGTATATATTTATATGTGTATATTTTATATAATATATATATAACATATATAGTATAATATGTATTTTATATATATAATATAAGATATACTATAAGTATATGCATATATAGCGGTGGGCCACGTCTACGTGGGACCCACCACAATGATGAGAATTTGGAAATCGTCCAGCGTTGCAAGCAGAGCTTTAACAAAAAAAAAATAACAAAAAGGGAAGGGAGAGGTGGGCCTCTCATGCAGGCCCCACCTTGATGTATATGTATAATCCAAGCCGTCCATTTCGTTTCCCAGACCATTTTAGGCGTTGAGACAGAAGTTAAGATTAATCTGACAATCATACGGGCCATACCATGGGAAACAGTAACATGTACCGTTAAAACCCGCTCTGATGTTTTTATTCGTTAAAAACATGCTATATATCGGGCTCGTTTGAATGGTCTTGAGATATGGAAGCTAATGAACGGGATGGATTTCTCTGATGTGGGCCCCATCTGTGGAAAACCACGAAAAATCCGTTTTTTTTCAAAAAAAAAAAGAAGAAGCAGCGCATGCTGCTGCTGTCAGAGCGCCAGAGGCGCTGCCTGCCTCACGGTTGACGGACGGACGGGCTGGGGCTCACGGCCCCAGCTGTGGGCCCCGCCTTGATGCGTTTTGAAGATCAATACCGTGCATTTGATGGGTCCCTGCGGACCGTCCGTCCATACCAAAAATCAGGCTCATACGAAACTCATGTGGACCACACCATTTAAAAACATGTAAATACATGCCTAAACATATAAAATCGCTTGGTGGGGCCTACCTGAGTTTTGGATGTCGTTGAAACTTGGTCTGTACGGTCATTTAGATGGGACCCACATAATGGATGGGCTGGATTGTGAATCACATCTCGGTGGGCCCCAAAACAAAAACAAAAAAAAAAATATATATATATTTTAAAGCGGATATATGCAGTGACGGGCGGCCTAGAGGCAGGGACCCACGGCTCCATCCGTGGGCCCCACCATGATGTATATTTCGTATCCACACCGTCCATTTGGTGGGCCACTATTTGACATGGACCCCCCTCGAAAATCAGGTTAATCCAGCGCTCGGGCGGCCCACATCACAAGAAACAGTGTGAATTGAACTCTACCATTGAAACCCTTTCTGGGTCCACGTGTTCGTTCGCACGTGTGTATGCATGTGGGTGTGTGTGCACGTGTGTGAGTGTGTGTGTGTGGGCATACATATCTATATATGTATATACATATATATGTGTATATATATATAATATTGTATTATATTATTATTATATATAATATTGTATATGTCTACATATAATAATATTATATATAATATATATATATATATATATATATATATATATATATTTGATGGTGGGCCTATATGGGCCCCACCATGATGCAAGTGTTACATCCAAGTTGTTCAACCATATGGCCGTTGTTGAGGCCCACCTGGATGTGTATTTGTGGCCATTATTGAGGCCCACCTTGATATATATATAAGGCCCATGAGGTTAGGCCCATTCGACGTATTGGTGGCCCGATGTCGAGGCCCACTCTGATATATATAAGGGCCATGTTACGAGACCCATTGTGATGTTTTCAAAGGCTCATGGAGTATGACCCATTGCAATGTACATAAGGCCCACTAATGCGGCCCACTTGATTTATATAAGGCCCATAGGAGATGGCCCATTTAATGTATCTGAGAACTATGGGTCGAGGCCCAATGAGATGTATATTAGTCCATTGCAATGTGTGATTTCCTATAGTTTGTGTAATGGTGCTTTATGGCGGGCTAAGCCTTGGGAACAATGTTGGTTTGACGTCCACATTGTAAGGACAATGTTGGTTAAATGTCCGCATTGTCATACTCCTTAAGGCCACTGATAGGTTCATATTTATACTCTGCAGGCCGTCTAGGCCCATTTATGTGATACGCAGAGCCATCCCTATATGCATGTTTAGTATAGATCCATGGTTCATGATCATTCGCATCATATGTATGCCTGACGTGAGGAGTGACCGATCATAGCATATGCCTTTGGGCAGATTGTTTATGGGCTCCCTGATAGGCGGAGTTGCCCCATATAAGTGCATGGTACATACAGACTGTTGCATGACTGATAATGTGACTCATGCACTTGCATTTGTGTGATTATAGTTATTATATGCCCTAGCGACATCAGGGCCATAGCCTCCACAGACATCATGGATGGCAGGATTGGAGACCGGAAATATTTGATTCTAGCATACGGGCACCATAGATGTCCCTGGGTGAAAATCCCTAAACCCGATGGTACCAGAGGATGACTCCAACGTCGAGACCGAGTGGATATACGAGCGCATGAGGGCCGAATACCAGGAGGCCGCGTCTCCCACCGTGTCGTGGTCGGTTGGAAAGGAGTGTGGCCTTACTCGCCCGAGGGTAGGGGGCAATACTAGGCTGAGTTTGACCAGCTCGCGAATGGGTCCGCTATCGATGTGCTGGATAGGTATTGGCAGATTATTGGTCAGGCGGATAGTGAGGTTTCTTACGCTCACTTGGACTGTTCGGCCAGGAGAGCGACAGTGCCATTTGGAGTGTATTGAACCCGGTGATTATCCAGAATGAGAACTGTACCGATACATGTTGAGGATTGGCATGCTTGAGTTGCATCTTGCATCGCATGGCCGTGTTATGGCCGATAGCATTCATATCTTGCACCGCATAGCCTTGTACGGCTGATTGCATTCATGTGCTCATCACCATGATTCCGCATCACTCTGACCTTGCATTTTGAGTACGTTTATATTGCGCACACACTTACACCACCCTCTAAGCTTTCCATAAGCTTATGCACGATTGATGCGTGCGGGTGACGCTAGGACGCAGCCGCAGCCATAGTCTCGCTGTAGTTGGAGCGTGCAGCTGAGCTCTGGAGTTTGCTTCTTTTGTTACATTGTATTTTTCCCTTTTGTCGCATTGTACTAAAAAGTTTTTGATCATAGTGGATTTTGTGGTGGTGTTCTTGTGGTTATTAGTTGTGGGTTATGCTTGTGTTATGCTCATTATGAATCAGACTGATGATTTGAAATCCTCCTTGTAGTATCCCAGGATCGTAACCTGGTGAATGGGTGCAGGATTCAGAAGCTGCTTCCCCTATCTGCAAACTCCCCCTCGCTTGGTGCGGCGGCTACACCCCCTAACACCTGCAGCACCATTCAAGCAGATATACAATTTTCCATTCGGGATGTTTGAATTCTTCTCCCCCTTTTTGTCAGTCATTGACAAAGATATAGCAGTTGATATTGACTGAAGTTTAAAGACATGTGAGAGAACATTCAGTAAGCATACATAGATAGATGTGTAATGGTTAAATCAGTTTAAGCAGACATCATTTTCAGAAACTATGGATGCATATCAGATCAAATACAACAGTGATAAACTCAGAGAAAATAATTATGAAAATCACAGGCATTCCATATCAGACACCAGATAAATCAGGGGGTCATAAAACATAATTATGGCAGTAAAAATGAGAATTAAGATTAGTTATATTCAAAATATCCAAAATATAAATTGCCCAAGTTTGGCAGTAGTTTAACATTCATCCCAACAAAACTATCAAGCCCATCCATGGGCAGTCACAATTAGCTAGCCCGTCCATGGGCACCTAGAAGTAACTAGCAGTAGCAAACCCACAAGGGGTATATACAATAAAATAAATTCCGTCAAACTGTTAAAAGGGCTATCACATTCACTCATGAGAACGTAAAGCATCAAAAAGATACTTATGCTCATACGTAGAGATAAGTGTGGGTGAATGTGATAGCGGTTAGAGTCCCGTCCTACGGCGAAGGAGTAAAGGTAGATGGCGTCGTATCATCTCGACGACAAGTGATGATCTCGACCAACTGTTGTACTGTCTGCTGCACTCCTTGGACCAGCTGTTCGAAGACAGTAAGCCTTTCGTGCACCTAATGGACATCCCTCTGAGTTGCACCAATTCGATCCTGGTGGAACTTAAATCGATTAGCATGCCCAGGAGCTGATGTCGATGGTGCTTAATGCGGTCCAGAAGCTTCTTCTCCAGTCGTCTCAGTCCCTTTCATGGGAGCGTCATCTGCCCCACTTTCCCTCTCTACTTGAATGCTTTCCTCAGGTGGATCCTCACGGTATTTATGAAATTTCAAATCCTTCCTTCGAATATTACTTTTGTTGAAGGTTTGGAGAGGAGGTACAGGATCACTTGTAGTTGGAAAGGCTATGGCATTACAAATTATACGTATGATCCAGGGATATGGTAAGTGAACATCCCTAGCCGTATGAAAAGCATAAACTAACTGATGCACGATGAGGGTAGGCAAACAAATCTTGATCCCAGAGGCGATTGAATAAATTATCGCAGTCATGAAACCCGTGAGATCTGCCCTGTTGGAACCCCTAGAGTAGATGTTTGAGGCAAGGATACCATGTAAGACCCGGTAGCGTGGTTGCATGAATTTGACTTTTAGGGCATTTCCTTGGTGCCACTGGACATCACGATCATGACTAAGGAATTTGGTGACCTTGGACCGAACCTCAATATTTTCCATGTCCATATCTGGGAGTCCTACGGGTGATAAAGTAAGATTAAAAATTCCTGCAATAGACTCAAGAGAGATCTTCAAATCATCACCATCGACGGTCATAGTGATGGACGGAGGGTCAAATATCAGAGAATGACAGGCGACAAAGAAATTATAGGTTCGTTCAAGTTGATATGGTCCCCCAAAGTCAAGAACTGGTAACCTATCTATGACAGCGAATAGTGGTTCTAGATTATATGAAATCAGACAACCTCTGTCGACTTTTCTCTTAGGAATAATCTTTCTCCCAGTGAACTACGCCAAGACTGGATTTGCTTTTACCGGTGGAGGTGTTGGTGCCTCGGACTAGGACCCACCATGCGATCTAGTGCGCTACCTTGTACGGGTCCCACGTTCCGGGGCCCTTGCCCTTTCTTTTGGAGCAAGCACTTTTTGTCGAGCAGATCTCAAAGACTCACTCGGTCCAGATGCTTTTCCTTTGTCTTTTCCCATGTGGACAAAAAGAGGGTTTGAAGGATTTTTGGGAAAGAGAAAAAAAACCAACAGAAACGGAAATACCTAAAAGAAGGATGGACTCTTGATGTATAGAGAGATATTACTGGATTTGTGGGACATTTGGGGCTGCCTGATGATAGTTTGAGTGGTCCGGTCGAGAGAATTGACTAGGGAAGAATAAAGGAGAACTCTGAGACAAAAGTCCCTTTTTTGTGCTCTACCGCCTTATATCGGGCGGCATCTGTCGATATCATCGATCCTTGTTTCGATGATATCAATAGACCCCGATCGATTTCATCAGCCCTGTCTTCAATATCATTCTCGATCACATGACTTTTCTTATTCCAAGGAGTTGTCAATGGTATCGACCCTTGATCGATTAATCGATAATGACTTGTCAGGGGACATATCGACTCTGAATATTTCTCATTCTTTCGCAGTTTGACAAACATCAAAGTATAGGATTTTATCTTTGAATTTACGATATACACACCAAAATATTGTACAGGTTTTGTACAACTCAAAATTATAAACATCACAATGTTTATGCGTAAAAAGATTCAGATGTAACATTTTGAAGCTCGGCAGAAGTTCATCATTTCAGCACATATCCAGATCTTAATGCATGATCTAAACTAGTTCTTCCTTACCCATTTCATGGCATAGTTTTTAACTGTGATGAATTTAATTTTAGTGTTCATTTCATCCACTTGGTTAAATAACTCTTTCATGTTGTTAGTCATTTCGGGTGGTGATGGAAGTGTATTTCTTCTATCCATGTTCCTAGGTGAACTCTTGAAATTCTGCATTTCTTTAGTTGGTTTGATTTTATCAATATGATTCTGATCAGAGATGTGTTGAGTCCTCCTAGGGGTCATGCATTCGAACTTATAGTGACCCAAGTCACCACACAAATGACACACTGGAGTAGCCTTAGTTTTGCTAAAGTAGTAAAATTTTCAATTATTGGTGCTGCATTTCTAGATTTTGACTTAAAATTTTCATATCCTAAGCCGCTCTTGTCTTTTCCAGGCCATCCCATACCTAATAGTTTTTCTAGCTTTTCACCACTCTGGGAAAACTTATAGTTTATCTTAGCCATTTTTCTGGATTCTTCTAGATCAAACAGGAGTGTGTGATTCTCATTTTGAAGGAGCATATTCTTATCTTTGAGTAGCTCAACCTGTTTGTTCAATTTTTCAATTTTAGATTTTGAGAAAATATTCATGTTTTCTAACCCATTATTATCTGAATGATATTGCTGTAGATCATTCATTAGATGTGTGTTGATTTCCAGTGTTTTATCTAAATCTTTCTGCAGCAACTTACTTTTATTTTCCGTTATTCTGAGTCTTTTAAGGATATTTATGCTATGAATGTAGAGTTGGTTATAAGCATTTTGCAGTTTATCCTTTTCTTCCTCTTATTCTTTTCCAGTTTCCTCATTATCAGACGGAAATGATTCAGTGACTTGCAGATTCTCAGTTGCAATGGGAATGATTGGAGTAGTAGAGACCATAAGAATTTTCAAGGATTTTTGGTCTCCATCACTCTCTGAGTCACTAGATTCTGAGTTTGACTCTTCTTTATCATCCCATGTGGCAGCCATCGCCTTGCCCTTAGTTTTTCTATTTGGGCATTCAGTAGATAGGTGTCCATACTTCTGACAGGTATAACATTGTGGTTCTTTGGTCTTTCTACCAAATTTGCCTGCCGAAGGTTTGTTGTCCACCCATCTTCCTCTGGAAGGACGACCATGATTCATTTGAAAGAATTTCTTAAATAGTTGTGCCAGCAAAGCCACTTCCTCATCTTCATCTTCCTTTCCACTTACACTGTCCTCATTCATTATTTTCTTTGAAGTTTTTAGGACAGTTGTTTTGGATTTTGGGATTTGTTTGAAGTGTAGTTCAAAAGTTTGTTGGGAACCTACTAGTTCTTCTACTTTCATTTCATTAGTATTCCTACACTCTTCAATGGTTGTTACTTTGGGATTAAACCGTTCTAGCAGTGATCTCAGTATTTTCCTACAGATTTTAGAAACCGGATCTTTTTCTCCCAATCCACTCATGGAGTTGCAAATGATATTCAACTTTGTGAAAAACTCCATAAAGGTCTCATGCTCTTCCATTTTGAGACTTTCGAACTATGAAGTAAGGAGTTGTAGTTTGGATCTCTTCACAGTGCTTGTACCTTCATGGGTTATTTCCAATAGATCCCATGCTTCTTTAGATGTCCCACACATACTTATTTGATTGAATATATCTTGGGACACGGCACAGTAGATGGCGTTCATAGCTTTAGCTTCAGTTGTCTGTTTTTCTTTATCGAACGTCGTCCACTTTTCTTTGGGGTTGGGTTTTGTGATGGTTGTGCCACTATCAAGTATAATTTGTTCAGTTGGTGACACATATCTACTTTCAACTATCTTCCAAACATCATGATCCAAAGATCTCAGAAAGTAGTGCATCCTAGCCTTCCAGTATGTGTAATTTGAGCCATCAAAAATGGGAGGACTGGTGACTGATGAGCCCTCTCCTTTAGCCATATTCCCAACTTCAGACAAGATCACTCTCTAGGCGGTGAAGCCCTTAAAGAGAGACCTGCTCTGATACCAATTGAAATTGCGGTAAAGACCACTTTAGTTGAAGTAGGAATATGCCAATATGTCTTAGAGGGGGCTGAATAGGACTTTTTAAAGTTTTATAGTTTATTTAAAATCCTATTACACTAATCATAATAACCAACACATATTAGGATTACTCAAGGGTAACTCTACTAGCTTCCAAGCCTGGTAGAGGATCTAATCACAAACTATTTAAGAAGTAAACAGTATGCAAACTAGTTTATAATGGAAATGACTGTGTAAGTGTGTGAGGTATGATCACAGATATTCGGATATGAAAATATTCAAGCAAATCACACAAACAAAAGAATAGCAATCTCAAACATAGTCATTTTTATAGTGATTCGACTACTTGTCTACTCCACTCCTAGTAACCGCACTTAACTCTTGAGTGTACCAGATTTCACTAAGGAGGTTTCACAGCGGTTCACCTCAAACCTAAGGTTTTAAATCAGGTTCACCATCAACCTTTATAACCTACACTGAGGCTGACTGTTTATGCTCCCTGAACAAGGGTCAACAAATAGCACTCGGTTTTAGGCACACTAGCCAAGGATCCACACAAGGAACCTCTGTTTATGCTCCCACAAGTAAGGGTCAACACAACGCACCCGGTTTTAGGTACACTAGCTAAGGATCCACATAAGGAACCTAACTGTTTATGCTCTCATAGAGCAAGGGTCAACATAACGCACCCACCACGTACACTCCCGCCGAAGGCATCCTACGAGGGCTTGCAAGAGTGAGAAACACATTAGACCCAATCCTAAAAAAGAATGATCACAAGTGTCCTCTGGACTCTAATAAATTACAAATAAGTGGATGAGTCCCATTTAGCACGTTGATGAAGATCTCCTCCCTGTTGATGAAGAATCTTCTGCTTCCTTGATCCGCAACATAGATGATGTACCAATACATGGCTTCGGGTTGGGTCAAGGGCAAGACGGAATCCTGCTCTATTAAATGTTTTCCTATAAGGAAGATAGAGTGATTCCAGTCATTTATGCATTCAAGGCATCCCAACTTAATGATTTGCCATTAAGGTAGTAGTTGGAGGATCCTTGAATGTAGAAGTTCATTCCCCAATCCACTCTATTAAATATCAATGATGAAGGTGGATTGGAAGATGAACTACCATGAGAGAAAGGGCTTTGGGTATATGATCTAAGGTAAAACACTCAAAAGCACTCTCTTCTTTCTCTGTCAGCAATAATAGACAAGTTCTCTTTATATAAGCAAACGGTTCCAACGGATATAAAATGGTCACGTTTATGATAGAATTTGATATCATCAAGCAGAGTCGATATCATCGAGTGTATACTCTCGATTGCATTGACTTGTCGCTTAATAACACAAACTCAAGTGTCATATGCTTTTAAACCCTTTTACCAGCTAGTCGATAGAATCGAAACACATGTCGATGTCATCGAATTTCAAACTCTGATATCATCGATGAGATGTTAGATTCATCGATACTTTGAAAAATGAAAGAGACTTGTTATGAAATATTTCAAGTTTACAAGGATGATCGAGGGACCTTCAAGATTGTCAAAATTTGAATGTCGATGATATCGATAGATGTGTCGAGGCATCGATAAATCCAAGGGATTTTCGTTTAAGCTTGCTGGACAGTTTTTGTCCTTGTTCGATGCCATCGAAATCATACCGATATCATCAATATTTGAATATCGAATCTATCGAGTGACCCTCAATCATAGATAAACTATCTTGAAATAATTGCTGGAAGACTAGGTACCCATGATCGATAACATCGCGGGCCTTCCGATATCATCGATATTTGAATTTTAATGGTATCGAGAAGGGCTTCGATATATCGATGCACATGTAATTTTCTTAAGTAAAAACAGGGGCACCAGAGATGTGTCTGTTGATATTATCGAGTCACCTTCGATGGACTCAAGATTCAAATATCGATAATATCGATAAGTATATCGATACATCGATAAATTCGTACAGAGGTATATGTGGTTGCTAGACGTATTTAGTCCTCATTTCAATGATATTGTTTAAGCATTGAGGACATCGACAGCACAGGTCGATCATATCGAGATGTGTATCAATAAAATCGACAAAGCAAGAAAACTTAGAGAATTTTTTAATTTTTGAAAAAGTTTTCTTAACTTAAAAATCCTATGATGTTCTAGTTTGTTTTAAGGGTTTTATATACCTGGTGTTTTGGGACATGGGATGTGAGGCTTAGATTTACCTGTGGCGAGCTTGCACACATCCGGTTGAGGCAGACACTTTGAATTGATCTTCCTATGAGGCTTTGCAGTCTAGCTGACTTAACACTCACGCTAATTAGCAAACCATGGCACTTTCAAAAAGTTGGCCATCTAAGTCAGATGGATGATTAGCTAAGAAATTGGCTATAACTTGACCCTTTATTACTTGTTGGGGTAAGTACCTAAGATCAAACTCAAATAGATCTAAAACCCGTTTACCGATTAGGTCGCTCAAAATTGACCAATTCGGCATATATTTCATTAAATTGGTCAATGTTATTACATTAACTCTTTTGGCCAACAAATAATGCCTTAGCTTGGTGGTTGGAAAGTATAGAGATAAGCATAACTTTTCTATTATTGAGTGTTGTCTCTTGGTATCGAGGAGCGTCTAACTCAAGTAGTAGGATGCTGCCTCTTTCTAATCATCATCATCTTGGACTAGCAATGCTCCAACCAACTTTGCCGATATTGCGACATACATCTTAAGCAGTCAACTTTTAACTGGTGGCATTAATACTAGCAGCTTCATAAAATACTCTTTAATCTTTTCGAAATTTAACTAATGTTCAGCCTTCCATTTGAACTCAACTCGCGTTAGTTTTTCCTGCAGAATTAGAAATAAATCTTCACATGAAATTGACCTATCGAGGAAGCATTGCAATTATGATTTGTTCCTTGGCGGGTGAGCATTTATGATTGCTAGAGCCTTATTCTGGTCCACTTCAATCCATTGCTGGTGTACAAGGAATCCTAAAAATTTACCGGCCAACACCTCAAAGGCACATTTAAAAGGATTTATTTTTAATTTGTGGAGCCTCATTCGCTCAAACGACTGTGTAAATGAGTGAAATGATCCCCTACATTGATTGACTTAACCACTACATCATCAACGTAAACTTTCATGAATTGACTGATCATATCATGGACGATAGTATTTATTGCCATTTGATACGTAGCCCCTGCATTCTTAAGCCCAAATGATATGACTATCTAACAAGAGGTTCCCAAATGCCCGGGGCACCTAAATGCCATTTTTGGCACATTGTCATGCACAATGTATATTTGGTTATACCCGGAATGGCCATCTATGAAGGAAACCATCTAATGTCTAATGTCTAACTGCTTGGTTGATCAATTGGTTAACCACGGGAATTGGATATTCATCCTTAGGTGTGGCTAGATTTAAATTTCTAAAATTGATACATACCGACAGCTTACCGTTCTTTTTTATGAATTAGACCATGTTTGAGATCCATTCATCGTACTTAATGAGCCTGATGAAACTGGCCTTTAGCAACCATTCGATCTCTTCCTTTATTTTCCAAGTGACTTTTGTTGTCGTTTGATTGGGCGGCTGCTTATATGGTTGATAGCCTTCCTCTATTGGTAACATGTATTTAACTAACCTTCAATCTAGTCTTGTCATCTCATGGCAATCCCACAGAAAGCAATCAGCAAACTCTCTGAGCAAACTAGTGAGTTCAGCTTTATCTTGTGGCTTTAGTAATCCACTGATAAAAGTTTGTTTAGGGTTCGGCTCGGTACCTAGGTTCACCTGAATCATGGAATCTTGAACATGAGCTTGAGAATCTTCCAACTTATCAGGGGCTTCTTTTAAGTCCATGTCTGTTTCATTTTCATCTACCTCATAATCGGACCGACCATATTGGCCAAATTTACAAACAACCATTATCAACCTCTTTTAGGCTCTCTTCGAGCCTCTTTATTCTAGTCGTTGTTTACTTCTCATTTATCGATGCACTAGTCATGAGATTTCTATGATAGTGCAGGGTGGAACCGACCGAGAATGTAGAATGTTCCTCGACAGGATATTAACCAAGCGAATCACAATAAAAATATCTCACACAACACTATTTGGATTCCTTTTTTTTTCAGATATTCCAGTTAGATGTCTATGCTTTTTCCTTCTAGTAAAACAAATTATTCTTACTTCATCCTTATAGTAGTAAGCATCATTTGCATTTAATATAGCCAAAAGTGACTTCTTATTGGCCAAAACCAATTCGACTTTGTCCTGATTTTAAACTATTATATACAAGGATGACGGGATGCATGCAAATGAGTAGATCCAATCTCTCCTGAGCAAAGAATTGTAGCTAGAAGAAGTGTCAACCACGAAGAAGGGAACCAACATTCTTTTAGTACCTACGATCAAGTTGAACGGTAGTGCACCATGTGTATTCATGACACGCCCAACAAACTTACTGACCATAACCTTGAATGGGATCAAATCGGCCGTAGTTTTTTTTTTTTCCCAATTTTGGCATCATTCTTGTTGGGAGAAGATTAATGGTAGCCTCATTGTTAACCAAGATTCTAGTGACTGGTCAGCCCTTAAGGTGAGTAGATATGTATAGCAGTTTAAAATGCTGAGTCATAGTATGGGTGAGACTTTCAATAACTACACTTTTAGATGACATCCTTGAATATATGGTAACTATATTTACCTATGGTGTTTCGCTCACTCTCAGTGCTCCCTCAACCACATCTTCTAGGGGAAAAGATGAATGTCGTATTACCACAGGAGGACCGAATTCCTCTAAGTCACCTACCATCTTACTAGGCTGAGATGTCTTAGGCCTGAAAATTGGATTGGAGAGTAAGTACCATGTTGCAATTAAACACCATGAGCGACAATGATCCAAAAATGATATCTAAATGCAAATATTGCCCCCCAAGTGTTTCTAAGTTATGGTACTCCTTAGAACTTACCCTGGAACACTCGTATTCTCATCGATCATTGGAGTTGCCCATGTCTGTTTAAAAGCAAGTGAAGACACCTTCAATGTTCTAGTTGTTACCTTTAGCTCCTCAATCAATAGATCGTCCCCTTAGGACCACTCATCACGGAAATAATCAGACAAGTTGTCACGATTGTTAATGTTGCTCGATTATATTGTATCAATAGGCTGGGTGCCATCTTCCATGACCTGATCGTGCACGGTAGCCCTTAAAATTGCTTCAACCATATTTATAATCAACAATTCCTCTATTTGAGGGATTCTCTAGAATAGACATTATTGCATGGTTCTTGACTAAGATGCATTCTCGGTCTCTATCAATTCTATTATTTTAGCTACTTGACATTGTTGCCAATGATGTTTCATAGTTCGAGTAATTGCTTTAGGGGCAACATGGAATTTGGGGTGCATGACCCTTTTCTAGATTTCTTTCTGAGTTGGTGGTGGCTTGACCATTGTTTAACTCAAAGTCCTTTGTTGAGGTTGGTGATCACAGTGTAAGAATGCTTTTTGCGGCCGATAAGGCTCTCTCCTGTTGGTCTCCTTTGGAATTGCATATCTGACCTACCTTGTTGGTTGATGAGTGGTTTCAACGTCTTGAATCATTCTGACACGTTGGCTACATAGTGGCTAGTCTCGACCACTACGTTGCGTGGCTCTCAATTGTTCTATAAAACCCACAATCATTGAATAGGACTAATATCGCCCTAATCTTAAACATCATGGTGAGCCATGGTAATGACCAAGACCAAGATCAACCCTTAGCCTTGGTTGATCCAATTTTCGTAGATTGAACGTGGACATGTTGATGTCCTGATTAGGCAGGAATGGATCAGTATCTATCAGCATTGCTTCTTCATCCTTCTCTGTGATTTCAATAGTCCGTGATCAATGTTATCCTGAACAAAGTTCCTGAACACAACACATTTGTTCATGGAATGAGAACTTGTTTCATGCCATTTACAATATTAAACCTTTTTTTTAATTCATCACCTATGGGTATTTTGTGATTATAGGGAACTTTAATAAACTTCACTGCTAGTAGTATCTCGAATATCTTATTGGCTCAGGTGATATCAAAGGTATATATCTTTTAAGCCTTTTAGGTGGTCAGCGTAGTTGTTTCCGCCTTAACCAGCGCCGAATAGGTGAGTGGCTTTTTTGTTACTACCTTGGCAATCACAATCTCATACTTAGGGTCATGATAATATGTTTCAATCATCGAGTTCCTTTTCTTGGCTCCTTTTGATCATCAAGTTCTTTTTCCTAGCTCCTTGGAGAAGCTCCTCATAACTGGAAACTTTCCTGGTTAAATCATACAAATCTGCAAACTCCATTCCAATGAATTTCTTTTTGTATTCCAGGTTGTCCTGCACATGATGCACAAATTCAGCCTATGTCATGATGACCTTACATAAGCTTCTTGCTCTTTTGAACCAGGTGATGTAACTCTTGCAAGATTCCCCAGGAAACTATTAGAAATGTCCGAGATTGACCATGTTTTTCTCCATGTCTTTGAAAAAGAAGTGAGTATGGAATTTTTTCTCCATCTCCTGTCAGGTATAAATTAAATTTGGCAGTAAGTTGGAGCACCATGTAAAGGTCGTTGCTATTAATGAATGACCGAATAATTACAATTTATGATATTTATTATTAACTAGTTCACTACACTACATAGTGAATCAACTTACGTGCTTGATGGTTGATTGACCAGGATCGGCCAAGAATATGATAAAATCCCATCGATAGTTCCTTGGCAATGAGTGTTGTCAGTTAATCCATTCGAGATATGGCTTATGGTAAAAAGGGATAATATTGCAGCTAATGACTTAACCTACTCCTTCTTGGACCATTTGCGTGATCTGGTCATGATCCACCTGCTGAGGTTTAAACATTGGTGGTGGATCATGACCTACCCAGTTCTATCCCTCATGGAACAATGGATTTCTAAGAAAATGCTGAAAAGGTTATCCTCCCATCATACCCTGATTCTGAACTTTAGGAACAAAATTCCTGACCTTTCGCTCTGGTCGCCTGAACTCAGCGTGTAGTGGAGCATTCCTCCCATCCTGGATTAGGACAAGAGGTGATTTCTGTTGTTGGGGAGGTATCGATGGTGGCTGAACCATGGTACCAACAGAACTTCATTTGGTATTATATTGTGTTGTCTTAGGTGATATTTCAGTGATGATGGCCATCAATTGGTGCATGGCCTCGGTCTGGTTAGCCATCGTTTGTTTATAATCTCCGTTTGTGCACAAAATTGTTTAACTTAGGCGTCTACCAACTCTACTTGAGCTCTCCCATATTACTGAATATGCTGAATACTCAGTCTGAGAGGTCGATGCCCCTTCATGCTTGGCCAGATTGAGTGTCTAATTAGTATTTAAATTGAATAATTCAAGGGTCCTTTAAATTGGCACGTCCTCGGTTAAAGGTGGTTCAGTTAGTGTTAAGGGTTCAACCCCAGCAATTCAATTGCTTCTTATATTCATATTTCAGACTGATCGAAGCATAATATTACACTGATAAGTAAACTAGAGCGAGTGTCCCATACGGTGTGCCAAGAAAAAAAATTGTTGTTATTTCAATCTTGGTCACGTGATTAGTGTGGGTGTGTTAGAATTGAATATGCAACTCAATTCACACCGAACGGCCACGACTCCAAGCACTAAAATAGGTAGATAAGTCAAAAATCGACCATATATGATCGAGATCTAATAAGATTGGTCACCTATTCATCTGTTTATATACCGTTGCTTAAGATGATCAGGCGATCGTCAGAGGGTGGGGTTCATCCTTTGAACATGGGTCACACCTCTACTTTCCATATGAAAGGACTTTTTCTTTAAAACAAAAACAAAAATTCTTATAGTGGGCCATGGAGAACAACTGCAGAAGACCTATTTGGATAAAGAACTTTGCTTGATACTCAAACTGAATTCAACATATGAAGATAGACTCGAATTACAGCTAAAGTTAACAACTACTTAATTACTATTGTTGATGTAAAAATCTAGTCCACCCTCTTTAGATCTTTTAGTACCTGCACAGGAAGAAGACAAAGGAGACCCTAGCTAAAGCAGGGGACTCTTCGATGCCAAAGTCAGGATAGGAATCTAGGTCCGGTAGTATCGAGGGATTTTGGGTGAGAGATTATGTGTACCTTTTAGTGTAGATGAGTCCCCTATTTATAGTGTAGAGGGGTCATTATTGGGATTAGGAACGATTCTCGATCATAGGCATAATATTTGCGTATGTTTCTCAACCGTTACGTGGAATTTGTGGGGGTGATAAGTGTTGAAGTGGTCGGCCCCAAAATCATGTGACAAACAGTCGAGGCCAAGCTAGGCCGAACCCCCGTTCAGCCGAGCTGACCTTTATGTTTGGCTCAAGGTGGTCTTTCGCACTAATCGTCGCTGGTCAACTGACCAATTCCTTGGTCCATCAGTGCTTGGACACAGGGGGCAAGCTCATCTCCTCTGTGAGGTTCGTCATCCTAGATGACCATCCCCTTGATCTCGTCGAACATACTGGTCTTCTGATCGCCTACTGAAGGCTAAGTTGGGATTGGATAAATTTGGGCGTCCCTCAGGGGTTAGACAGGCTCGGTATGAACTTCGGGATATACGGTGTCATGGCCTCAGCTTGGGAGGTCGTCACCTATTATCCTTCAGATCGATCTGAGATAGGATTGTTCATGTAACACCCCGGATTTTTGCTATTTTGAATTACCAAAAATCCTTAAAAAAAAATTTTTTTATAACCAGTCACGTCATCACATACTGACCCTTGACACTCAAGATGGGCTTATACACGGTTGGTATCGATAAAGAACCATACTAATAAGATTGACCTACCGTATAAAACCAATGAATCCAACTAATCACTTAAATATCGAATTAGCCCCATGATTTGTTCACAAAGGGCCCAAATCTAATCGACTTGCCATTAAGTAATAAAGACAATGAACTAAATTAAAGATCTACCCGAAGCTGAGTCAGCTATAGCCCGGACCTCAATTAATAAACCAAATCAACCCAGTTACTCTTTTAACCTAAAACTGACGGTTAAGAGTGATCATGACTGAATTACCATTTTTGCTAATTTTGAATAGTGGACATACTATGAACTTAGTTAATCTATACCCCAATCACTGCGCCCAAGAAATCTCCCTACCCAATTTATTCTAGAAGTGCCTCGATTACCCAAACAAGTTGTAAATTGCTCGTTAGTGAGCCGCTAGTTCCAAAATTATATAGTAATATCCATCTCACTAGGCTTGTGGTCCATCATGGGAAATGGACTCAAACGACGCCTGGAAATAAACAATTTGCATCATCCAGTTGGTACTTGTAAAATACAACTCTCCCAAGTATTGACCAAAAATCTGAATTTTAAAACAAATGGCCCCGCCACTTAGGACAAAAAATTATGACATTTCAATTGTCAGATTCCACCCAAATTTGCACAATAGGTTGAAGATATTTCCCTACATTCGTCCACCAAATCTAACCCCCGATCGAGAAATGGTGACCGTTAATCGCAAATCGGACCATTACAACAAAACTCCGCATCCGTTTACTGTCAAGCTTTACCCAGCCCTTCATCGGGCCATGGGGTACCTGTTTCATGAATTAAATGGGCCAAGGGGCCATCAAGGCAGCCCCAACAGCCAGATATGGGCCCCACAAGGCCGTTTGAAGCAATTAATAAAACCCATGGTCAAATGATTTAATTTCAGGGTATATAAACCATTTCAGTGCCCTCTCCCTCATTTCTACAACCATTTCCAGCAGCTGAGAGAGGGAAAGAGAGAGCGAGAAAGAGAGAGAGAGAGAGAGAGAGAGAGAGAGAGGGAGAGAGAGATAGAGAGAGAGGAGGGTGCATGTGCAAGGAAGCTAGGGAATTGAAATTCTTGTACCCCTACCACCACCACACACCAGAAACCTTGACCCTACCATCGTAGAGTAGAGGTATGGCTGATCTAAGGTAAAAATCTCTACTTTTCCTAAATTTCTCTTAAGTTAGGGTTGCAAACATGCGTCTTGACATGAAATTCCTTGGCACAAGGCCTAGACACATCAAATTTGTGAACCTGGCGCCACTAGAGTGACTCCAAGGACCTCCAATCTACAATAGGTGCAGACCATTACCTTTAGGTGGCCGATTATCGTGCCTACCGTTCATCTTAGTGAATTCGTGTGGTGTAGTATTTTTGCATGTTGCTGAATTTTTGGAACTTCTTGATTTGGAACGTAGACATAAGATTGCCTTAAAATTGGGAGAGGGATTTAGGTCCCGAGCACTCCCGGATGTGTGGAATGTCGGTTTGTTTGTCTATTTAGGGAATTAAACACCCAATTTCCCCAAATATTGCTGAATTATTGTTTGAACCTTGTTGCATGTAAACTTGCTAGGCATAGAATGAGTGAAATGTCATCTAATTGTTGAATTGCTAAATTAATTACACTTGATCCCTACTACATTGTTGAATTATGAGGTTCATGTTGACACATGCAGTTTAAATTGTCGAGAAAGGAGTGTATGGCTGTCCATCTTAATGAATTTTAGAAATATGTTACCTTGAGCTCCATTTGCTACTAAATTGAAATGCTAACCCTTCCACATGCAAATATCTTGATAGAGTCTAGTGTGTTGCTGATCATATGACTATAATGCTGATATATGCTCATCACTTGTGAGAATGACCCCAAAATTGTTGAACATATGTTATATAATTGTGCACATGTTCCCCTATGGATCAATCGATCAACCGGTATCCCTTTGGGCAAACTTTCTGTTGGGTCAGCCCATGGGTAAGTCTGGCCCGATTGGTTAAACCGTGGATTTTTTACCGTAGTTGGACTACACAAGACGTCATTCTCAGGTTGTTCAGTCCGTGGTTCAACTTGTGGGGGGTATATTAGCCCATAGATCGGCCATCCTTGTATGTTAACCATGATTGTGCATGCCTGATTGAACCTGAGGTACCCTGTGACCCTTACGCCCATTGTTAATCATAATTTGCAGCCACAAGACTCATGAGTCAGGGATGATGGTATGAGATACTATGCCCATGTTGTCGGCCTACGCTGGGGTGATGAGCCTCCCCATAGTGACCAGTGAGCACTAAGACTCGTAAGTCGGGGATGGTGGTATGAGACACTGTGCCTGTGTTGTCGGCCTATGCTGGGGTGACGACCTCCCCGTAGTGATCGCGAGCAAGACTTTGAAGTCTCAATTATTTCATATGAGCTTAAGATCTATAGGATTGACGAACCCATGAGGGCTAAGGATCGCGAGAGTCATACGGCCACGATCATTAGAACTGCGCGATCTGATTAGGGTAATGTTTTCTGACAAGGGTACCTCGGTTTCCCTAACCTGTTGGATGAATGAACCTAATTAATCAACTTGGCTAATATTTACATGACATTACATTATTTACTTTGGCGATTCAGCAGTCAAGGTCGCACCGAGGGAGTGTTGGTCATTCGCTATCATTAAATGTTGTCGCTCGAGGGAGTGTTGGTGGTGAGAGGCATGCATCATGTCATTAAATCATCCATTGCATTAACCAGAGTATTTAGGATTCTATGATGTATGTTGTTCACTAAATTTACTCTTGTGTATGATAATTTGTGTAACTTTTTTATTAATGGTATCACTGAATTAGCTACTCACTCCCACTCTGGGACGGTGTTTTAAAACACTAACCAAAACCTGTCATAGAAGCAGGGTCGATAGAGCTGGATGTACTGGAGGATGCAGGCATGGACGATGAGGAGGAGAGAGTGTACTATCAGACTTTCAACGGTTTCTTCTAGTTTATGTTTGGATAGTCGCGGGACACGGGTTAGGGCCCTAGTCATTTTGGGATATTTATCTGGCTGAGACTAGTTCCCGGTTTGGATTTTCTTGGCACTATATTTTGGGTATCTTACATGTTTCGCAGCTCATATTTACATTTTATGATATTCTCATGCGTATGGTTTGCTTAACTCCTCATTGCTTATGAATAAACCCAAATGCATTGGAATCTGGAGCCCATTGGGGCATATGTGGCACTCGAGAATTTGGGAGCCAAGTTCATACTCGGCCCCTGAAATTCAGGGTGTTATAGTTCAGTAGCCCTTTGGTCATGATCAACCCCGGTGCTTTCATCCAATCTTGGGCTAGGAAGCAGGTTTGTGAGTCCGAGCTGACCTCAAGAGTGGTCATACCACTTTTACCTATAACAGAAGCCCTTACTTTTGAGCTCGTAGCACGAGCTCGAGAAGTAAGTTAGTTGAAGGGGGTCGAGTGGACGAGTTATCCTATATTTATTGCTAGTGGACAGAAAGGCACAAGGATCAAGGGAAACCCAGAATGTTGGCCTAGCATGATCGAGGCATTGTATGCTATCGAGGAGCCTTTTCTTCTTCTGGCCAGTATGGTGTAGGCACGTGGCACTGTTTAGGAAGTTGGATCGGAAAGGCGAATAAGTAGTTGCCACAAGTTAAGCAGTGGGCGCCAAGGTGTCTCTTCGTCTGCAGTATTTAATGCAAGCCATCAAGGCTTATGGCCGACGAGGGCTATAAAAGTGGGAAACCTCGTGCTCTTCTCCCATTTGCTGCTTCAAAGGTCCTAGAGTAGGTTATTTCTTGTGAAATCCCTTCCTTTTCTAGCCATCACTATCCTGGTTTCTTCCCCCTTTTCTTTTTTTTTTCTCCTCCTTTATCCGATATGTCGGATATGTTAGGCGAAGGGCACGAGGTTTACGCCTTTGAAGGTGATTCAGACCAGGGAAGCATCGATTCCTGGTTTAGGGTCCCTTCGAAACCATCTTCTCTGGTTCCATTGGGATTTAGTCAGGTGGAGGCTCCCGATCTTAGGCTTTGGGGGTTGACTTTGAAGGAAGCGGCCCTGGTTGAGATCTGCTTATAGTACCAGATCCCGGACTCCATGCAGATCTGAATTCCTGCCCCTCACGAAGTCCCCGGGGACCCAGTCGATGGGAAAGTGGCCATTTTTATCGTCGCACTCCAGTGTGGAATGAAACTCTCGCTTCATCTATTCGTGAGGACGATGATGTCCTGCTCGCGGTTGGCCCCAAGTTAGCTCATCCCAAACGCGTGGAGGGCACTTCTGGGAACATACTCCTCTAGTTTCAGCTCAAGTACAATGAGTTGACAACTGAGGAGTTCATGTACTTGTGCCAGGTTAAGGTCAATCCCGTGCAGCCGAGTTGGTACTACTTCTCAGCATGGGCAAACAGAGGTCGGGGTCTCATCGTAAACCTCCTGATTTCCAACAAGGATTGGAAGAATAAATGGGTCTGGGCATCGGGAGAGTGAGAGGGGCCTATTGCCAAGCTGACTCGTCTACGAGTTCAGGTCCCCACCAAGTTTGCCACTCTAGGTTGAATACTGTTGAGGAATTGTACTTATATTTCTTTCTGAATTTTCTAACTTTGCAATATTCTCATTGTTTGACTACCTTTGCAGTCTTCCTTAAGGGTTAGCCCGAGCTGTCTAACCTCCTTCTCAGGTAAGTGGACAAGGTAAAGATGTTTAAGGACAATCTTCACCGTTGGAATGTGCTGATCACCCCAGAGTTGCTACATCGATCTGGGCTCTATCAATCGGCCCCTCCTCAACAATCGACCTCTCTCCACACTTTTGCTCCTACTTCCTCCGGTAAGTGATATACTATCAATTTGTCAATGTTATTAGGGCTCGGTGCTAGCATTCGACTGACTTGAACATTTTCGTGCAGGTATGGCCAAGCTCCAGAAGTCGGGGAAGAGGAAGCGCCCTCCTCCTATGGAAGATATGGTTAAGAAAAAGACTATTTCCCAGAAGAAGGTGGCGGTCCCTTCCATCGTACAGATACTTACCTCCACCTTAAAGGTGAGGTTGGGAGCCAACGCCGAGCAGCCCTCATCAGACTAGCCGGCTTTGGCCATGGCAGGCAAAGGGGAAGCTCCCGCTCTGATTGCTCCTCCACGGCCAAGTGTGGTGGAGGTGGTCGATCTGGATCTGGAGGTTGCACCTCCAGTCCCCGAGGTCCATGTGGCCAAAACGTAGAGGTTGCCTTTGTGGCTGGAGAAGCTAAGGCCATCGTTGTGGATGAGGCCGCCCATACTGTTGAGGGAGCCGAGCCTTCAATGGTCGAGGGGGCTGATTCCTTGGCAGCCTTGACTAATGCTGAAGGGGCGAGGCCTCGAGCCCTCATGCCACCGAGGAGGCAAGCACATACTCACCTGGTCATCACATGTCTCACCTAACTGACTGGGTGGCAAAACATATCCCGAAGGATGAGATCACCAACCTGATAGATTTCCATGTGGAGGCCTTCCTCACCAATGTTGTTGCGCTCTGCTACAAGGTATATCCTTTCATTAATGTCATTTTTTAATCCTTTTTCTCCATTTTACAACTTATTTTCTTCATTCTCAACTCGTTCCTACATTGCCGACCACCCACAAGAAGGTGAGGTAGGTAGCCAATGAATGCGAATAGGCTGAGGCGATGCTCAAGGAGAAGGTTGCCAAGGTCGAGGCCCTTAGAGAGGGCCTTCAGGAGAAAGCGGTCGAGGCTGAGGCCTTGAAGGGGGTCCTGGACCGCAATGGGGAGGAGCGCGATGCTCTAAAGATCCAGTTAGATGAAGCCTGACATAAGGAGGGTTTGGTAATGGCCGAGCTTGAGGGGATGAAGTCTCACCTTGGCTCGGTGCGAGTAGAGCTGGAGAGAGTGAAGGCACACTTCTCGTCCATGGAGGCTAATGCCACAGGGCTGAAGGAAAAGTTAGAGAGGGGAATGGCGAGCTCGGCGATTAGGTTGGCTGATGTTGAGGCGACCTTGGTTGCTCAACTAGCTAAGTCTAAAGCGGCCGTCCTAACGATGAATATTGTAGCCGTAGAAGAATACAAAGCCTCGAAGGAAAGGGCTGATGAGGTGGATGTGGTCTACAACTATAGCTATGATCATTACATTGAAGACGTCAAACGACTGTACCCCAAGCTAAATTTGGATGCCCTCTTCAGTGATGAGGGCTTGGAGGTGCCAGCATACCCTGAGGTTGAAGTCGAGCAGCCTCTTCCCAAAGCCGATTAAGTTGCTCCATTTTCTTTGTTAAAACTTTTTGTAATACTTTTTGGATTAAATGAAAAGTTTGTCTCCAGCTTGTTCATGCTTTATGTGTTTGCATGATATACCCTTACGGTCGCATGATTGTATGTGGTATTGGGTTGAATCTATTAGTTGAGGTGTGTTAACAACACTTAAGTCGTGATAATGAATGACAGTCTAACCTCTTCATTGAAGGTCGGTTAATTCATTGTTATAGTTAATAGTCTGACCTTTTCTCTAAAGGTCAGATTATTAGAGGGACATCTTTCCTCACATTGAGGGAGGTCCTCGGTAGTTCGAGCATGTCACGCCCCAAACTCGGAAACTGGGCTCATAGAATTCCTGATCACCGAATCCAGTGCTGACAACCTCCGTAGTATCCCATTACCGGCTTCTAATGCCCATACGCCAGATTCCGATCCTGGGATCCTACAAGGAGGGTTTTTCCAACGTACATTTATCTCGTAAGAAGCATAACAACAAGTTTACCCAAATCACAAAGGCAACATCATCATCACATATTGTAACGCCCCATGCTTTGGAGTACTCGGGTGTTCCTATTATAATCTACATTAGCGTATTTGTATGATGATACAAATAACGTATATTGTTCACCATCATTTGATAAACCATGATCCATTACTAAATTTCAATAGTCGGAATGCCAACATATCATATCCAACCATTAATTTAAATAAATTGATAACTAAACATTAAAACCTATGTAATTTGGCCCACTTACAAACCCAAATAATTTAATATTTATAACCAAGGACTTATAAGGAAACTGAATGAATGGATAAATGGTCCTAATCGGGTCGTGACCCACATGAGCAATTTAGAAATATACATATATTTGTATATATAAAAATCTAAATACAAATAAATAATTTATCCTTGAAAAACATACAGGACATCCCCAAAAGAGAGAACTATGAGAATTAAATATGAATAATTGATAATAGAAAAATAAATTGAAATGAAATATAAGACATTACAAAAATGTTATTTAATATTATAAAAATATATTAGACCATTTAATCCATAATCCAACCATTAATTTCTAGTTAAATGGTTCCATAGATCATTTTAACCGTTGATGCTCAGATTCGAATGAATCTAATCGTCGTAACAACGATGATCCATAATTAAAGGTTGCGATCCAGATCGTATGGCCCACCTAAGTTTAAGATCGGTCCCATCCACGATTTAGGGTCATAATGAAGCCCTATAAATGAGATGGACGGAGTGGATTTCCCACAATCATCACGATGAACCCCACATCGGTGTGTGTGTGCATCAGGGGAGGTGCACTAGTTGTGCACTGTACTAGAGGACCCGATCAGACTGGCTTTGGCTGAAAATTCCCAAGAAGGAAGGTTTTCTTCTTCTTCTTTTTTTACACTCCCACGCTCAGCGCGTTTTTGAACGGACGGGCGCCCGATCTTCTGATCAAGATGAGGCCCACCATTAGGACCGGCTAGGGTGATCGGAACCATTCATTATGTCGGGAGTGAAGATTATACCAAACCCTAAGTGATTTTACATGTAGCGGCATGCATATATGGACACGAATTTAGACGTATTCGGACTGAGGAAAACTAAGTGTCCTAAAAATGGAAACTGTTGCTGCTGCCCAACTGGCAGTCTGTATGTGCACGCTTCCTTCGATCCTAATTGTCCATCTGTGGGAAAATCTCAACCCTTCAACCCTAGCTAAGTAGTTTAGGTTTCTCTCTATACCAGAGAATAGAAAATGGCCAGTTTCAGCCCTACCCACTGTTTTGGGGACAGTTTCAACTGGAGCAATCTAGACCATTTGTTATCAACCCAACGGTCCTGGGATGTTAGGGCAAACCATAAATATGGGAGAGAACCGAGTAACACATCTTCTCTCCCAGTTGTAAGGAGGACCGCCATTTCCATCCTCTAGTGAACCCACCACCCAAACTCTCCTTAAGCTTTAAAAGTGGATGTCCATAAGTTTCTTAGGGTCTAGACGAACCGTCTGAAAGTGGCCGATTGGAGGTGGAAGCCTCCATTCAAGATCTCTCATTGCCGCTCTGGCGTCTTCCCCATTCGAGCAGTACTGAGTCGCGGTCCGAGTTTGGCCGGTTCATGCCTTGCTGAGTTTTCAACAAAGGAAGGAAGAAAGGAGAAAGAAACAAAAGAGAAAGAGAGAAGGAGAAAGAAAGAAAGGAAGAAGAAAGAATCAGAGAGAGGGAGAGGCCGCCCTGTTCGGCAGCGACTTGAACTGAGTCGAGTTCAGGGTGGTTGTTTTCCTGCTGCACCAGCTCAAGTTAGGGCAAGCTCAAAACTCATAGCTCTTGGAGAAATGCAGAAGGAAAAGGAGGAAAAAAGGAAGAAACGGATAGAGAGAGAAATAGAGGATGAGAAGAAAGGAGAGAGGGGTGGAGGTTACAGCACCTGAGTTTCTGCTCAGGCCCACCTAATGTTGAGGGACCCACCTTGTGAATGGGGTGGATCTGATGTACATATGTGGCCCACCTGATTTCCAACATCCACATGCATGTTTGATTAAATGGATGCCTGTCCATTATTTTGAATGGCATGGCAAATGTCTGTGTAACAGCCCACGCCCACACTGTATGATATTGTCCTCTCTAGGCACAACCCGCACGGTTTTGTTCTTGGGGAACTCCCCCAAGAACAAAACCATGCGGGTTGTGCCCAGAGCGGACAATATCATACAGTGTGGGCGTGGGCTGTTACAAATGGTATCAGAGCCAAGGACGGCTCTACCCTCGGTGGGGGATATTGTGACGCCCCATCACTGTTGCACATGTGGGCGGGCACACGTGGGCGGACGCTGATGTGGGCGGGGCCTAAGGGCCTGGGCGAGCTACCAGTGGTTGGCAGGCTACTGTGCTGGCAGGCTACTGTGTACGCAGTGGGAGGTTGAACTTGTCCCACATTGGAAGCGCTGTCCAAAGTTGTGATGGTTATATGTGGAGATTCACCCTTCATAGTACGAGGCCTTTTGGGGACAACCCTGAGAACAAAACCGTGCGGGTCTAGTGGGACCCAAAGCGGACAATATCGTACTGTGTGGGCGTGGGCTGTTACAAGGACAGGCTTGACTCTTATATCATGTGCCTTACGTGCTAGGACCAACCTGTTGGGCTGTTAGTGGGACTGTAGTTGGTCCCTACATGGGCTTCAATCAAGGGCTGAAATTAGCCATGTCTTGGGCTGAGAAAAGCCCTGGGCCAAAAACGGCCTAAAATCGGGCCATGATCTGAGTCATGAGCTGGCCAAAAATCAGACCTTACATCACGCCCAAAAGTGAGCTAAAATCATCCCAAAGACAACCCACATCCGAGGGTGGAGAAATCCAGCAGGTTAAGCTGAAATCACCATCCAGTGGGCCTGTTCACTCTAATGCGGGCCCAAATAACCATGTTCATGGGACCCTTCAAACCCAACTTCTTGTCAAGACAACCTATGTAAGTCGACTCCCTCTCCCTATGTAAATCGTGCGATTTATTATTATAATCGGTATTGCTATTGTTGTTGCGATTATTAATCATGTTTAAATATTATCATTAGTGGTAGATTATAATATCTATTATCATGATTAGATCCACTAATAGCTATTATTATTATCATAATAATTGTGATTGTTAAACACAACTAACCGTTAGTAGATTATCCATGCTGATAGTAGTGTTTTCAAACAAAATTCCGTTATTAAATATTAGTCATTTAATTATTATTCTTAGGCACAATCATTAATAGTAAGCTCATAGCATTATTGACATCATAATGATTATTATTACTAAATTGGCTAATGTTAATTTTAATACTAATGCTAATAATTACTTTTCAATTATTAAATTAATATTGTAAATTGTCATATGCCAACTACAATCCAAATCCTAAAAACTTATCGTAGGCCTAAACTCTAGGATGAAAACCTAGTTCTACATCAAAACCCTAAAACCAAGACAATCCAAACCTTAGGTTAAGACCTTGACCAAGGATATTGTATAAAGCTTGAATCTAATGGTATAACTTTATAATTGATGGAAGGGTTTGGTTCTAAGGAAACACACATTCTCTAGCAACACTGGTAGGTGGTTCGTACTATAAGGTAATGATTCTTCCCCTTGAGCTTTCCATCTTCACATTAGCCTAAGTTATAGTTTTTATTAAAATTTATAATTGATATCTCCATTCTATAATCACATATGTTAACTGTTGGAATTGAATTGTTATATTACATGCTTAATGTTTATCCTGTATATTTATTTCATGCAAGTGGACTATTTGTAGATTGTTTATGGAATTTAAACTGATACATTAGTGGGAAACGCCCACCTATAAATGTACACCCATACTTGGGATGTAACTCGATTGATGGTGATTACAATGGACCTTCGATATAGTGGTTATTGAGTGGTGGTTTAGATGGATCATTGATGTGGGCCTACCATTTAGGGTTGTGTTCAATGGTGATTAAGGATGGTCTTTATCGTATGGTTTTGATATTTGTCATATGTGGCATATTTTGATACTCGTCCTATGTGGTTTTGTTTTGATATTTTTCGTATATGGGTTTGATGTTTTTTATAGTACAACCATGCGATGGTAAGCCCCATATACTATAATATGATTGGCTACTAGTCGATGAGTTTCCATTAAACATCCTAAGATGGTAGTCTCATGGGCCGGGGATGGTGGTCATGGGACACTATGCCCGAGCCGTCGGCCTACGCTAGGCCATGTGCTCCCCATAGTGACTTTTGAGCTTATTTAAATTGACTGGTTGTAAATAGACTAATAATGGGTTGGCTAATCATGCATACATGGCATATTACGATGGCTTGGATCATTATGTCCATGCGATTACACTGAATGTTGCGCTAATGACCAGTTATATGCCCGTCCGGATGTTTTACCCGGGGCATAGACCATCTGGATGCTTTACCCAGGTCGATGATTGCATGGGTGACGACCCCTATATCCATCTAGATGTTTTACCTGAGACAATGATTGCATTCACACATCTATGCATATAATAAGACTACATTTACTCTGTTTTGGTTGTCTAGATGTTTTACATTATTTCTTACCTAATGCGGTGGTGTGTAATCTTGAGGGGAATTCACACTGAGTTGGTTACTTATCCATCAAATATATAACTATACAGGTAGCACAGGTGGCCCATGTGAAATTCATGTTTATATTGACAAGGAGAAAGCTATATTTGACAAGGATGCATGATCATAATTGCTAAGGGTTGCTACAGGAATTCATATCCCAAATTTATTGTAATTTACCTTATTTAACATATAATATTATTTCATTTTGTAAGTGTAAGAATGAGAACATTGATTTATATAAGTCATTATGAGCAGAGCTTGTATATTTCAAATGTAAATGAAATTTTCCTTTATGTTGATTTGTCCATTATACGCTCATCTACTTACTCTGATAGTTGAATAAAAAAATATACTCGAATTTAACCATCCTTTAAGGTTAACACTCGGGTTTCGAGAAACGAGTCGTATACTCGGGTCATGAAAAGTTGAGGCTTACACATATCTACTAATATAAACATTTAAATACAGTGCTGAAAGGGAAATACATATATCAAAAATCGAAGCTCCAGAAGACCGCTGCACGCTCCAAGCTTAACGCTGCTGCAACCTAAAGCCACTTGCATGCATCTATCGTGCATAAGCTTATAGAAAGCTTAGAGGGTAGTGTAAGTGTGTGCACAAGGTAAGTGCCAAGTATACACTATCAGAGCAATGCGGAAACATAGTAAGTCCAATATCATATACTGAGGATGCAATACAATATGCAAATCTTGATGAGTCCACAAATACCATTACCCGTATCTAGGCCATATAAATGCAGAGACATAGCAACCCAAAATGTCATATGCCGTGGATGTAATGCAATATATAGATCTTGGCAAGTCCATAATACCATTAACCTTATTCGGGCTATACAATATAGAAACATAATAAAGCAAATGCTATGTGCTGAGGATGCAATGCAATATGTGGTATAAATGAAATGACCAAGCTGGAGTATAAAGTTGGGATGATAGTACATAGTATGTCAAGCTACGGGGCGCATCATAAGAAACTTCTATCCAAACTAGTCCCATACCTAAATTTGAATAGTTAGACTCAATGTGGTAAACTCTTGATCTAAGGTTAGTTATGCGCCTCAACCGAAATCCTAGCTATTGCGAAGGTATACATAACAATTAGTTATGCACCACCAGCCCAAGTGGATAGTGAATGAATGAATGAATGAATGGGTAAAATGCTGAGTATGCAACTCCTACTCAATAAGTCCACATATCAGTACTATACATATCTGGGATCATCACTAGGGTCTAGTACACTCTACACCGATCATCACCCACTGGATGTGCAACCATGCAAGTGGAAGAGACCTCACTATCTACCTGGCCAGTACCAAGCCAATATCTACCTGGCATGTCGATAGCAGACCCATTTATGAGCTGGTCAAACTCAACCTAGCTATGCCCCCTTCCCTCGGGCGGGTAAGGCCATACCCCCTTTCAACCGACCATGACACAGTGGAAGATGCGACTTACTAGTATTTAGCACCCGGGCGCTTGTGTATCCACTCGGTCTAGACGTTGGAGCGTCTCCTGGCCACGGAGGTTTAGGGACTTTCACCCAAGGACATCTATAGCACCCCATGTAGAAAAAGATTTCTAGTGTCCCATCTGGCCATCCACGATATGCCTGTGGAGACTATGGCCTTGATGTTGCTAAGGCGTACAACACTCACAACACACAATGCAAGAAACATGAGTCACACAATCCAGTCATACATCAATCATGCACATACCGTGCACACATGTGGGAAAACTTCACCTATCAGGGAGCCCCGTAACAACCTGCCCAATGGCATATGCAATGGTCAACCACATCTCATATCAAGCATGCAGATGATGCGTATGGGCATGTATCATGATGTTATGCTGTTACATACTCATAATTGGTATCGATAATCGGCATCGATAATTAGCCTATATACAAGGCGGGGTCCATAGATGAACAGTTGATCTAAACCATAACATAAAGATCGGCCCTCGACTGTAGATATATCAAATCCAGTAGCACAGAGTCATCCATCTACGGTGAGGATGGACCATGCAACATCAATGGGGCTCAATGATTTGGGTTAACCCACTAAGAGAATGATGAGAATGGGCCTAACAAGGCCTAAGAGAAGGTCACAATGTGGACATTTAACCATTATTGCTTATTAATGGGGACATTTAACCAAAATTGCTCCCAAGGAGTGGCCCACATAAAGCCACACGTATAGTGGGCCCATGGCCTCACATAAGGGCCTAATATACATCACCATGGGCCTCACTCAAGGGCCTAATACACATCACGATGGGCCTCACTCATGAGCCACATATGCATCACATTGGGTCTCACTCATGGGCCTCATATACATTACATCGGGCCTCATTATATGAGCCTCACATGCATCAAATGGGTTGCAATACATAGGCCTCATATACATCAAATGAGCCATAATACATGGGCCTCATATACATCAAATGGGCCACAATATATGGGCCTCATATATATGAAATGGGTCACGTCCCATGGGCCCTGAATACATCACAATGGGCCACAACCCATGGGCCTCAAACACATCACAATGGGCCTCTCCTACGGGCCCAATATACACACTATATTTTCATTTTATTATATCTCCACCATACATCTATTTTTAGAGATTATTATAGAGCATTACCCAAAAATGAATCATATTGAAAGATCATCTGGACCATAGCGCAAATAACAGTGGAGATAATGATTTTCACTGTTAAATAAGTCACAGGGCCCACCATAACCTTTATTTCATAAGGTCACAAAGACCTGGATTAAGAGGAAAAACAAATTCCATATTGATCCAGAACTTTTGTGACCCAAAATAGGTTTCAATGATAGACGTTCAATCCTCCACTATTTTTATTGTACAGTCCACTTAATAAACGGTGGGGATATAAAGCATATACATCAGCAGTGGGTCCCATCATCCAGCCATCTGGACGGTGTGGATAAGACCCATACACTACGTTGGCCCTACAAATGGATAATGGGATATAACACATACCTCATGATCAGTCCACAGATAGACGGTTTGGATACAATAGATAAATCATGGTGGAGTCACGCAGTAGGACGACTTGGATAAAACCCATACTTCATGGTGGGGCCCACCAGCAAAATGGACGGACGGTATGGATTTAGAATACATGCATGGAGGTGGGTCCCACCGAACCTGCTGTCGTCAATACATCAGCTATATAGGTGATGTAAAGTACATTAGCCAATCAGCTTCCCATCAGGTGGGTCTCACGTGGTGCCCACCATAGTATTATATATTATAATATATTATTATTATTATATATTTTTTAATTGTATAACCCAGCAACCACCGTTAAGTGGACTGCCACACGTGCAGCAGGCCCCACCGTCTAGGATCCCACGGGCGGTGTGGATTAAATCCATACATCACGGTATCCCTCACAGGATGAAACACATACATTTAATTGGACCCACCGTCCCTAGCAGCTGGACGTGTGGATTACCACACATGCAGATGGGTCCCATGTCCAAGCCCTGTTGGACGGTGGCATGGATAAAACACATCTATCATGGTGGGTCTACGTGGTGGCCCACCATCATTGGATCAAGCTGACATTTGTGTTCTCCCTCATCTAAGCCAGTCAATAAGGTGGGTCGCCGCTGCTGGACAGTGGGCGGCCCACTGCTGGATAGCAGGAACATACAACGCACATATCAAGGTAAGTCCATGAGGTGGCCCACTAAGGTTTTGGATCAGCCCATCAAACCAAGTAGAGAGAGAGAGAATCGAGTGGTGAAGGGAGGAGCTCCACTGCTATGAGCTCCTCTCGGTTTACAACACATACATCAAATGGGTCCCACCACAAGTGGGCCCTCAAATAGAGATCAAAGGTGGAAATCCTAATATCACCCACCAATTTTGCTCCTTCTTGGCTCCTTAGACTCCTAAACTCCTTGACTTTCCCTTTAATGGAAGTTAATGAAGGTTGGAGAGTTGAGATGAGAGTTTTAGGGGTAGGAAGTAGGCCGCACCTAGCTTCTCCTCTCCTTAGGAATTTCTTGGACGTTTTCTCTCTTTAGTAGCTTAGAATGGAGTGAGAAATGAGAGAGAGAGAGGAGTGGTGTTATAAGGAGAGATGACATGAAGGGTATGGTGCTCATTAACTTTTGGGATGAGAGGAATGGGCTAAGCATGGGTTGCTTTGACTTAGTGAAGAGAAAGGTATGGGTGAGTGATGGGTTATACTTGACTTGTGATTGATTGATTGATATGATGTTGGGTAGAGATTCTCTTAGAATTCGCAACTCGCAGCGTTTTCCTAGAGATGAACGTGGGCCCACAACTCCTGGTCTAGGTATCGCATCGGTAATTAAGACACGGCATTGGAACCACGGCGACGACGTGGTCACTAGGGTACAAGTCTCAGGTTGAGTTGACTCAGATCTACAGGATTTGACTTAGGGTTGCTCGCAAATGCCGATTACAGGTCGCGGATTGTCGAAATTAAACGGGGAGGACCGTGGAAGCCTATGAAATGGTACGGACTAGGATACGTGTCTTACAGAGTAACTAGAGATAAAAGTAGAATTTATATGAAATTTTCTCAAACTGAGGAGACTTTATTATGAAATTTCAGGAGATTTACATATAATTCTATTGTCACTGACCTTGATAGGTCGGTTACTTTCGTTCCGTAGTCTGGGCAACCTACGGGTAGTAGATATTTAGGTGCTCGACATTCCATGGGTGCAAGAAAAGTTACTCTTTTAAATCTTTGAGTCAATAGGTGCCAAGTCGAGCTGTACCTATTACTCGGTATGGTCCTTCCCAGTTCAGCCCTAAGGGTCCTGACTCAGGCTCCTTAGTGTTTTCGAATGTCTTGCAGAGCACCAAGTCTCTTGGTTAGAATCTTCAGATTTTCACTCTGGAGTTGTAGAACCGAGTGACTTGCTGTTGTCAAGCCATGGTTCTAAGCTTGTCTTGTTCTCTCATTTATTCAAGAAGATCGAGGTTTATGGTCATCTGTTCGGCATTTTGGACTTCATTGTAGGATTGCAAACGTGCCGTAGGGAGGGAGTCCCACTTTGACCAAGACAACAGCCTTTGTTCCAAAGGCCAGAGAGAAGGGAGTTTCCCCCGTGGATGTCCGAGTTGTAATCCTATAAGCCTAGAGCACGCAAGGGAGCTCTTTAGCCTAGGCACCTTCTTCTTTCTCGAGCCTGGTCTTGAGGTGGGTTTTTATCATCTTATTGATTGCTTCCACATGTTCGTTAACTTAGGGGTGTCGAGGTGACAAGTAGGTGTTGTGACTTCTGAGCTCCCGACACAAATCTCAGAACTTTTCATTATCAAACTATCTCCCGTTATCCAAGACGATAGTGTGCAGAATCCTGAACCAATAGATGATATTCTTCCAAACAAAGTTAGTGATCTTTTGCTTGGTAATCTTAGCCAAAGGTGAAGTAGTCAACCGCCATGATCGTGTATTGGGTCTGACCCTTACCCATTGATAATGGGCTGATGATGTCGATCCCCTATCGAGCGAATTGTAAGGGTCTGGTCATTGGAGTCAGTTCCTAAGCAGGCTGATCAGGCAAAGTCATGAACTTCTGACACTTATCGCACCTCTGAGTATACTACTTCTTATCCTTTTGAATGGTCAGTCAGAAGTACCCTTGTCGAATGATCTTGTGGGCAAGGGCTTGGCTCTCAGAATGATTGCCACATATCCCTTTATGGATTTCCTTTAGGACGTAATTGGCACTTCTGGTCGGAGACACCTGAGATAGGGCAGAGAGTACCCTTTCTTATAGAGGATATCCCCTACCATCATATATCGAGCCGACCTAGATCTGAGTTTACGTTCTTCAGGTCGATCGTCAGGAAGCTTGCCTTCTCGAAGGTATTCAACAATCGGGTCCATCCAGCTCGGGGTTGTATATATAGGTTAGGACGGTTTCCAGGTCGACCTTATGGATGCTCGGCTCGGCTAAGAATTTAATCCGGATCGATCTCGGGATATCTTCCTCAATCGCAGATGCCAATTTCGCAAACATGTCTGCCTTCAAATTTTCTGACTTGGGGATTAAGATGATGTCACACCTCTGGAATTTTCCTATCAATTCTTGAGATTTTTATAAATATGCAATTATCCGCTTCTCTTTGGCTTAGTATTCGTTAGCAACTTGATTAACGATGAGTTGGGAGTCATAGCGGACCTCTAGAACCTGAGCTCCCATAATCGCCGCTAACTTGAGTCCTGCTAGTAGTGCTTCATATTCTGTGGCATTGTTAGGCACGCAGAACCCAAACCGTAGAGCATACTGGATAGAGGTCAGGTTAGGGGTTATGAGGATGATGCCGGCCCTGCCACACTTGGAGTTGGAAAACCCGTCGACATACAAAGTCCAGGTGCGCTGGTCGGCTCCAATAGTCTGAGCATCTTTGACCAACTTGTCAAGCTTCAGTTCTCAAAACGTCATGGCCAACGAGCCCGTGTCGATTGGCTGATCAGACTCATCCATCGGGTCAATTGCAGGGTCAGCATCCTTATATGGTTCATTTGAAGCATCTTGGCCCTTGCGATCAGTGAATTTAATAATGAAGTAACCATCGCCTGACCCTTGATAGTGCACTTTGGCTGATATTTAGTGTCGAACTCGCTGAGCTCAATTGCCCATTTAGTAAGCCTTCTTGAGACTTCAGGCCTTTGGAGCACTTGGCGGAGAGGTTGATTAGTCGAGACCACTATTGTGTGGGCTTAAAAGTATGGACAGAGGTGTCGAGATGAGATTATCAAGGCCAAGGCAAGTTTCTCTACATCTAGATATCTAGTCTCGGCTGGGACCAAGGCTTTACTGACGTAATATACAGGGAGCTACTTTCCTCTGGATTCTTGGATAAGGGTTGAGCCGATCACCATTGCTGAGACTGTCAAGTATAACAACAAGGGTTCTCCATGCTCTGGCTTTGAAAGTAGTGGGGGTGATCTTAAGTATTGCTTTAATTGCTGGAAGGCTTGTTCACAATCCTCGGTCCACTCTGTCTTCTTATTATCCTTCAGTTGCTGGAAGAAGGGGAGGCACTTGTCGATGACTTTGGACATGAAGCGATTGAGAGTGATAACTCTTCAGGTGAGAGATTGGATGTCTTTGATGGTCCGAGGTGAGATCATGTCTAGCAAGGCTTTGATTTTGTCGGAATTCGCCTCGATCCCTCTCTAGCTAACCAGGAAGTCGAAGAATTTACCCGAGCTGACCCCAAATGCACACTTGGTCGAGTTTAGCTTCATTCGGTATTGTCGTAAAATTGAGAACATCTCCTCAAGGTCGACCATTTTAATGCTTTTCACAAGTATGTCGTCGATGTAGACCTTCATAGAGTGTCTGATCTTCTAAACAAACATCTTATTCACAAGTTATTGATATCTAACTTTGGCGTTCTTCAACCCAAAGGGCATGACTTTGTAGCAGTAGAGCCCTATGTCAGTGACAAAAGTCATCTTCTGCTTGTCCTACTGGTGCATGGCTATTTCTTTATAGCCCGAGTATGCATCCATGAAGTTTAAGAGTTCACGCCCTGCCATGTTGTCAACCAACAGGTCAATCCTGGGGAGAGGAAAACTATCCTTGGAGAAGTCTTTATTCAGGTCGGTGTAATCAACACAAACACGCCACTTCCCATTAGACTTTTTCACCAAGACGACATTGGTGATCCAATCAGGCTAAGAGATCTCTTCGATGAATCCCACATCCAAGAGTTTGCCGACCTCTTCTGCAATAACATCGTGTAACACCACGAACTTTTCAATACCCGAGTATTAAAAGTTCTCGAGTGTTACCATGAAGTTTAACTTAATATGCACATGTGTACGATACCAACCTAACATGTGTACGGTACCAACCTAACTATCCTAACCTTACATCTATTCACTGACACTAATCTAACACTTGAGAACATTCCACACCCACAAATCAAGTTATCTGACCGTTGATCACGTAGTTTGATACATGTCCTACCCCTAATCAATCCAGAAACCACTTTATGTCCATCTGTTTAGGAAACTGACTGTACATCCACCTATATAAATGCTAACCATCGAGTTCCCTTATTTTTAGCAAGTCATCTGACCTCCATCATGTTTGGATCTGCCAAACGGGTCACACGAATATTTTGGTAAACCAATCATCATGAAGATCTCAGAGTATAGACCCAGACCACCTGGTGACTCGTCAATTAGATGTGTACAAACACTAGTTTGAATTACGGAGCGTATCAACCATTAAAAGAGTATCTTAGTCATCATCGAGAGATCAGGGCTCAAATTTAGATAACAAAAAGAATGTGAAAAATAAAGACCACCCATGAAATCTTATCACATTTGGATAGTGGAGTCGTGAGTTACGGACGGTAGAAGTTTGGACAATATGAAGGGTAGAATCATAAATGAGTGCTACTATGTGCATGGCATTGTTGAACAAGAATTTCAATTGAAGTTTCAATGGTGAATGTTCTTGATGCTTGAACGGGTAGTATGGCCCACCTGATTACTGGAATCATTTTATTTTTGACCTCATGCCCTAAATTAGCGTAACAAGTCGGATAGATAGAGCAGATCCTCGAAGGAAACAATTATGTGGGCCCCACACAATATCACAACCAATCAGGTAATAGAGTTATGTGATTTCAGTGACGTTTAAAGACCGAAAAGCCTCAAATAATCAGGCGTGTTGTGGTCCGCCAAAGGCTTGAATTTATTCCATCTTTTGGCCCATGGCCCAACACGATGTTCTCATGCTAATGAAGGGATCAGATCTTCCGAAATACCATCATAAGTGGACCCACCTATTTTGAAAATGACCACCTAAAAGGTATCCTTCCGCATGCCACAACAGTGGGCGATAAAACCGGACATGGTGAAGACGCAGTTTCACGCCATCTCCCACACTTTTACAGCATGTGGCCCACCTAGGGCTTATATCCATCTAATATTTTGGCCCACGATGTAACACTAACACCCAAACCAAATTATTGGTGTGGATCTGCCAAGAGATGACAAAGATGGACCCCACCTGATCTAACAACTCATCCAAGTTGACCCTCCCCACGCTGTGACAATGTGGAAATCGTGACTTGCAATCTTTCCTACATCATGTACCTTCCTACGTGACCCATTAACCCATCCTAACCATCCAAACTCTTCCAGGGAGGAATCTGACCCACGTATTGAAGTCCAAAAGAACCGGGAGATGTTGCACACATCAGATCGTCGATTTTTGAGGACTCGATTGCGGCAACGTATGGGAAACTATCAACCTGACGAGAAAGGAAACCCACCAGGAGACCGATGCCTTCGATCTGGTGGCCCAGCAAGCACCAAGAAAGCAATCCGAACCATCCCACCACAAATCCAACCCATCTGATGGTGCCAGACAGAGGAAAGAACAAAGGGAGCCGGATCCACCATGAGAGGATGAGTGTCTTCCCCATCGAAGAATTGTCGAATGAGGACACAAGATGACCATTGATGGATCATCTAACGGCCAGTAATCTAACCATTCTCGATGGTGGATGACCTCCAAGAAGTTGGATCGAATCCAATACTGTATTATTCCGATAAACAACGTTGTTGTTACGCACAACGTATGCAATCAAGAGGCGTATTCAGTCTCCAAAAGTTTTTATGGCTGTCTATAAAATACTGCAATCTATTCCGCTTCAAAACACAAAACAGAGAGAGAGAGAGAGGGAGAGAAGTGCGTAGAAGAAAGAGGGAGATCAGCTGAGCTCAACTAGTCTCTAAGGGAGTCTCAAAAGGAAGAATCCGGAGGTGCAAATCTGATTCTACACCCGCCAGTATGAAGTAAATTAAGTTAGGGTCTACCATAAGGAATACCTTTGAAGAATAATAAGCTAAGGTGAGGTTTCTTTCCTTTGTCATATGCAATTTATTTGATCATATTCTTTACCTATTTTCCTTTCAAGGCATGACACTATTTCAATCTCCTTATAGATTATTTCCATAGATAGTCACACTTATTTTATCCTCCTACACGCAAATATCGTGTCGGTCATCCTATCTCTAATAGTCATTATAATTTCGTGGACGTAATGCGCTACGGTTAGTGGCCCTCTTGGTCGGTACGTAATTCCATGGGTTGGTTGGCGTGGTGCACAATCGATATATGTAAATCACAAATGCAGTGTTACATCGACTTTCAGGATTAGATGTCACAAATAGTCACTCCATGAACACATCATGTTAAGTAAATCCCCCAACCAGTCGTTGTACCGCCTTGAGATATTCACTTAAGGCCACGATAACGTTAGACATGCACAGGCGAATATCCGTATAGTGAGAGTGCAGGTCAAGCTGAATATAATAAACTACCTTCCACAATGTGACTATGACTGTTGAGTATGATGGATCGCACATATTTTGCTAGGCATACATCTCATGTAGGGCCTTGTGCATATTGATACCCTTATATATGTGGAGTATGAGGAGTATCAATGCCTTTTTAGCCTCATGATTTATGATGAATATATTTTAAATTGTAAAGGAATAACCATCACTATGAGTAGGGCGTTGACCCTCTCCAACCGTATAGATAATGCAGGTGACAAACAGATTGATGACCTAAAGGATCACCTTCCTGAGGAAGACTATGTTGAATAAACAAGAATTAGATTACTGAATTAGTTTTATTTATGTTTCCACTGCAACTAGATTTTGTAATAAGCACTCATCTGAGTAAGCATTTAATGATTTGTTGAACTTTCTTTCCCTTTCTATTGAAATAATAAATTTAAAGAATTTCCTTTTCTTAAAATGATACTTGACTATCAGAATGTGCGTAAGTTGGTCGCGCCATTGAATTGATGTATTGATGGAATTAACACCCAGATTCCTAAGATGAGCTAATGCTTAAATATTGGAAATTCGAGGCGTTACACAGCATACCGCTCTAGTTTGAAAGCTCGCCTTTTCTGTCTGAATGGTCGGTGATTAGGATCCACATTTAGTTTTTGGACAATCACCTATGGATCTATGCCAGGCATGTCTTAATGGGACCAGGCAAACATGTCAGCGTGGCATCGAAGGAGATCCATTATTTTTCTTTGTAGATCGGGAGTTAATGATGAACTGACCTGAACAACTCAGCTTCGGTCGGACTCGTTGAGGGGAATGGTCAGGAGATCTTCCATTGGAGATCCCCTTTCAAGCGATTCCTCTTTGGGGTCAATGGAAGTGACTGCCAAAGCATGGACTTGGGTCTTCTCTTTCAGAGCAGTGGAGTAGCACTAATGAGCTTCATGTTGGTCTCCTCGGATCTAGCCGACCCCATGATCGGTGGGGAACTTCATCATGAGGTGGTAAGTGGACACCACAACTCTCATGGAATTGAGGGAAGGTCATCTGAGGATGACATTGAAAGTTGAGGGATAGTCAACTACTAAGAAGTCGATCATTGTAGTGGTCTGGTACTGTCCTTCTCTAGCAGTAACTGGGAGTTGATGGACCCCTCAGATATGAACTTATCTCCTGCGAACCTGAGCAGTGGAGTCCCGACATGGTGAAGCCATGACTTGTCGATTCCCATCTTGTTGAACACCTCAATGAAGAGTATGTCGATCGAGCTGCTTGTGTCCACAAGAATGTGGTACACCTTACGATTGTCTATAGTCATGGCCACGACGCCATGACCAGAGCGTCGTCGTATGGGTGTTGGATTCTGCAAGTGTCCTCCTCAGCAAGCTTCAACTCGCAAGGGCGGTCTGCAGGTGAGATGGACATAATGGTTCGAGCTCATACTCCAAGCATGGGCTTTTCGGGCTCGGTTCGAGTTCCCACCTCCCACATGTCTACCAAAGATGGTGTGGATTTCTCCTACAGGCTCTTTGTTGATCCCGCTGCTCGGTAGTTAATCTTTTCGATCTATCAGCTCCTCTCTCCTGTCAACATATTCGTGCAAGCGTCTGTTACAAATGAGAGCCTCAATTTCTTCCTTGAGATCGAAGCATTCACTGGTGGAGTAGCCGTGGTCACAGTGGAGGTGGCAATACTTTCGCTTGTCGCGCTTGTTGATGTCTGCTTTCATTTTGTTTGGCCATTTCAAAAGTCGTTTGTCCCCGACCTCCATGAGGACTTGCTTGGGTGTAGCGTTGAGAGAGATGTAAGAGCTGAACCGACTTTTAGGTCGTCTATTTGGTCGTAATCCTCTGGTCGAGTCACCACCCTTTCTCCTCTTGTTGTCAGGTGCATGAAGAGGTTCTTCTTCCCTTCGCTTCTTATCTTTGCTCAAGCCCTCAGTGTCTCGAGTGACCCTTTTGGAGCTTAAGAGCTCCTCGGCATTAGAGTATTTCTGAGCTCAGCCCAGAAGGTCAACCAATGTTTGGGAGGGGGGGTGGGGGGGTTTGCCTACAGAAAAAAGTAACTTCCCTTCTCTTAGGCCGAATATCATAGCGGTTAGGGAAATCTTTTCAGAGTAGTCATCTACCTGGACTACTTCCTCGTTGAAGCACGCAATATAATCTTTTAATGGCATGCCTTCCTTCTTTTTTTATGGAGAGCAAGTGGATGTGTAAGGCCCGTAACCTAGTCCATATTGTTCCTTAGGAAACTTCGGTCCTCCCGGTCAAATTCAGACGACCTGCGACGCATAGATAGCATTTGCACGCGACCCTGAGTCGCACCCTATAAACCCAAATTGGCTTGACTTGAAACTTATACCCTAGCGACTGCGTCGTCGCCACAGTTCCAACATTGTGTCTTGTGCGCCGATGCGATATCCAGGCCAGGAGTTGTGGGCCCACGTATATTTCAAAGAAACGCCGTGCGTTTCGAATTCCGAGAGAATCTCTATAACCCATCACCTCAATCAATCAATCATGAGTCAAGTACACAACTCATCCCTCTCTTACACAAGCCTTACCCAAAGTCAACTCTCTCTCTCTCTCAACCCATCCCTCTCTCATAAAAAATTCAACCAAGCCCATACCCTCCATGTCATTTTCTTACAACATCTATTCCTCTCATCTCATCTCTCTTATAATTCCCTCTCCTCTCTCACTCTCTCCATCATTTCCCAAGCTTCCATGACAGAAAAGCTCTAAGGAGAGAAAAGATCAAGGCCCACTTCCTAACCCACATATCACCATCCAACCCTTCAATTTTCATCATCCACCATCAAAGAGAAAGCCTAGGAGCTTAGCATTCCAAGAGCCAAGAAGGAGCGAAATCGGTGGGTGATTATAGGATATTCACCGTTGATTTTCATTTGAAGGCCCACTTGTAATGAGACCCATTTTGATGTACGTGTTGTAAACAAATTGGGGCCCATAGTGGTGGGGTCCCTCCACTACACCGATCTCTCTCTCTCTATCTCTCTCTCTCTCTTTCTCTCTCTCTCTCTTTCTTTGTTTGATGGCCCACCTGATAATGTGTATATTTAATCCACGTTGTCCATTTAAACGGACCAACCCACTGACCAAACCAGGGCCCACCCCGCTGCCATGTCCTGCTGGCCCACCACGCTGCCCGTTTTGGGCCGGCCTAGATGAAGGGACAACATTCATCCCATCTCGATCATAGAGCTGTGTGGCCCACCTGCATGGCCCTTATCTTGATGTATGTACGGTGCTCACACCGCCTAGCTCGACAGAGGCCAGCAGCCAGTTAGGTCAGCCGTCTAGTGGGCAGGGCCCACCAAACTATTTTTTTTAACTGACCTGGATGGAGGAAAGACACAAATATTAGTTTGATGCAGGCCTTGGTGGGCCACCACGTGGGACCCACCACATGTATGTGACTCATCCAAACCATCCATCCCAGGGGAGGCCATCCCGGTGTGGGTCTAGCAGGCCTGGACGGGCCAGCTACTGGCACCATCCAGCAGCCCTGGACAAAGGGAAAACATAAACATTTGCTTAGTTCATGGGACCCACCTTGCATTTGTGGTAATCCACACCATCTAGTCTGCTGGATGGTGGGTTCCACCATGAGATATGTGTTATATCCCAGCTGTTCATCTCTAGGACGATGGGCCCACAACCCACCAGTTGTTGTACTGACGTCAGCAAGGCCTGTGGGCCTGATCATGAAGTATGTGTTATATCCCAATTGTCCACGTGTGTGGGACCCACCATAATATATGTGTTGTATCCTCCACGCCATCCATATGTGGAAACCCCACCTTGATGTGTGCTAGATCCACACCATCCAGACCCTGGACAGTGGGTCCCAGCAGCTTTTGCTACTGTATTGAAGTCAGCAAGTTCTATGGGGCTGACCATGATATATGTACTGTACATGCACACCGTCCATCTTGACGGTGCTGCGTGGGCCACCCATGATGCATGTGTTCTTCCAAACTATCCATCCTCTTTCCGAGCTCGTTTTAAGGCTTGAGACTAAAAATAAGATAGATCTGCCTATCAAGTGAACCACACAACAAAAATCAGTGGACGATTGAACATCTACCATTGAAACCATTTGGGGGTCACGTAGGTTCTGGATCAATATGAGATTTGTTTTTAATTTAGGTCTTTGTGACCTTATGAGCAGATTGGATGGAAAATGAACATTAAGGTGGCCCCCATGAATTGTTAATGGTAAAAATCATTATCTCCACTGCTATTTGTGGTATGGTCTAGATGATCTTTCAATATGATTCATTTTTTTAGGTAATGTTCTAAAATGATCTCTAAAAATATATGAATGGTGTAGATAGTCCAACTAGGACGATGGGTCCCACTTGATGTATTTGAGGCCCATTGTTGCGGCCCATGTGATGCAGCCTGATGTGATGTATATAAGGCCCATGAGTGAGGCCCGATGTGATGTATGAGAGGCCCATGGATGTGGCCCATTGTGATGTATTCGAGGCTCATGGGACATGGCCCATTGTGATGTATTTGAGGCCCAGATGGTGAGGCCCAATGCGATGTATGTCAGGCCCTTGTGTGAGGCCCAAAGCGATGCATTTAAGGACCAATGTGAAGTGTGATTCCACCATGATGTATGTAATAATGCTTATGATCAGCCATGCCTTGGGAGCAATGATGGTTTGATGTCCACATTGTAAGAGCAATGATGGTTAAATGTCCACATTGTAACTCTCCCTAAGGCCCATTGTTAGGCCTATTCTCACCTCCCCTTAGTGGGCCAACCCAAACCGTTGGGCCCCCATGATCGTTAGGCCCATTCTTGATATGAGTAGGCCGTGTAGGCCCATCCTTGATATGAGGAGAGTACATCATCATCATATAACATGCTTGGTATAGTTTCACGATCCATGCCCATGCACATCATATGTATGCTTGATATGAGGAGTGATTGATCATAGCATATCCCATTGGACGGATTATTATGGGACTCCTAATAAGGGGAGTTGCCCACATGAGCGCGCGGTACGCGTAAGACTGTTATATGACTGAATAGTATGATTCATGCATCTCGCATTTGTGTGATATGATTTCTGTACGCCTTAGCGACATCAGGGCTATAGCCTCCACAAGCATACCGTGGATGGCTGCATTGGATACCGAAAATACTTTTACTAGCATCAGGGCACCATAGATGTCCCTGGGTAAAAATTCCTAAACCTGATGGTACCAGAGGATGAATCCAACGTCGAGACCGAGTGGATACATGAGTGCGTGAGGGCTGAATACCAGGAGGCCGTGTCTCCCACTGTGTTATGGTCGGTTGGAAGGAGATGTGGCCTTACCCGGCCGAGGGTAAGGGGAAATTACTAGGCTGAGTCTGACCAGCTCGTAAATTGGTCCGCTATCGACATGCTAGATAGGTATTGACAAACTATTTGCTAGGTAGATAGTGAGGTTTCTTACGCTCACTTGGACTGCGTGCCTGGGGAAGGGGTAGTGCCATTTGGAGTATACTAGACCCCGGTGATTATCCAAACTGAGAACTGTACTCATACTTGATGCTCCAGTGATGAGCTACATTGATATGTGGATTTGGATAAGGATTGGCATACTTGAGTTGCACCTCGCATTGCATGGCCTTGATATGGTTGATAGCATTCATGCCTTGCATTGTATGGCCATGATATAGTCAATAGCATTCATGCCTTGTATCGCATAGCCTTGGTACGACTGATGGCATTCATGGACTTACCAGCATTTCCCCATTACTCTGATATTGCATCGTTGTATTTTTACCATGCGCACGCACTTTCACTACCCTCTAAGCTTTCTATAAGCTTATGCACGATTGATGCGTGCAGGTGACGTTAGATCGTAGCTGAGCAGGAGCAGGAGCATGCCGTAGAGCTTCTGGAGTTTTATCATTGTATTTCCCTTTATGCGCATTGTACTCAAGTTTTTTATTATAGTAGATTCTGTGGTGGTGTTCTTATTATTGTTTGTAAGTTATGCTTATTACGAATCAAATTCATGTTGAAAATCCTTCTTGTAGGATCCCAGGATCGAAACCTGATATATGGGTGTCGGGAGCCGAGAATGGGGTACTATGGAGGTTGTCAATGCCGGATTCGGCGATTGGGAATTTTGTGAGCCCGGTTTTTGAGTTTGGGGCGTGACAGAAGTTGGTAAGCTTTCTTCAATCCTTCTTGACTATGAAGTGAGTATGAAACGCCTTGCTAAGGTCGGCAAAGGAGACGATGGACCTCTACTTCAGTTGTCGGTAACATCTCCACGCTGCTCCCGTTAGGGTCAGGGCGAAGACGCGGCACATGATGGACTTTGAGGTTGACTGAAGCTCCATTCATATTCTGAAGGATTCCAAGTGTTCAATAGGGTGTCTTGATCTGGAATAGGGGGGTATAGGCGATATTTGGAATCTTGGAGGAAAGGGGGATTCCATGATGTCATCTATGAATTGCGGCTTGATTTCTTCTAGCATCACATCTACTGGGGTCGTGGCCTACACTCAATAGGTCTGGTGTAAATCAACGATCTGACCTCGTAGATCCTCAAGCTAAGCTTCCCAGGAGCCCCTGCTTTCTACTATAGTTTCAGGGGTGGGGACGACCTCTGGGGCTTTTCTGCACTTTCTTTCCTCCAACGCGTGATGTAGGTCAGAGGTGGCTAATGGGGCTATTCCTGAGCCATGGGAGGGCGCACATTCTGGTTGTTTGTCTCTCCGGGACCCCGTTGGCGCTTGAGACGGCTGAGCGGCTTCGACAACGGTCATCAAAGTGGAAGTTTAGATAGGGGGAGGGATTTGTCTCTCCAACATATGCTTTATCTGGCCATTGTTGCTAGCCAGCATTTTAACTTGGTGTTCCAGGGTGAGAAGGCGGCCTCCTCAATTTCGAAATCGCTGAGCCGACCCCACGAGAGCTAACTCAGCCTGGAACTAGGAAGAAGAGTCCCGATGTTCCTTGGGCTGGTTTGTTGGCACCGGGTCGACTGCGGCAATCGCGGCGAAGGCCTTCTTTCTTCCCTTTGCTATCATAAACCTCTCAGGAGCTTGAAATGACTCTAATGTCGATTCTCACAGATGGCGCCAAAATGTTGATGCAAAAATCTGGTCCACGTTCTTTGGACCTTTAAGTACTTGCACTAGAAGAAGACAAAGGCGACCCTAGCTAGATCAGGGGACCCTCCGATGCCAAAGTCAGGCTAGGAATTTAGGTCTGGTAGTATCGAGAGATTTTGGGTGAGAGATTTTGCTTACCCTTTAGTGTAGATGAGTCCCCTATTTATATTGTAGATGGGTCATTATTGGGATTAGAAATGGTTCTCGATCATAAGCACAATCTTTGCGTATGTTTCTCAACCGTTACGCAAAATTTGTGAGGGTGATAAGTGTTGAAGTGGTCGGCCCCAAAATCATGTGACGGACAATTGAGGCCGAGCTGGGCTCAGCCCCCAATCAGCCGGGCTACCCTTTATAGTTGGCTCGAGGTGGTCTTCTGCACTGACCACCGCTAGTCGACTAACCGATTCCTTGGTCCTTCTGTGCTTGGGAACGTGGGGAAGCTCATCTCATCGGTGAGGTTCGTCATCCTGGATGACCACCCCCTCGATCTCGTCGAACAAACTGGTCTTCTGATCACCTGCCGAAGGCTGAGTTTGGCCCTTGATCAATTGGGCAGATTGGATAAATCTGAGGGTCCCTCAGGGGTCAGACAAGCTTGGTATGAACTTGGGGATATATGATGTTGTGGCCTCAGCTCAGGAGGTTGTTGTCTGTTCTCCTTTAGATCGATCTGAGATAGGATTGTTTAGTAGCCCTTTGGTCATGATCAACCCCGATCCTTTCTTCCAATCTTGGGCCAGGAAGCGTGTTTGTGAGTCCGAGCTAAACCCATGAGTGGTTAGACCACTTTTACCTATAACAACTATTACGGACTACCTTAAGGAATATAAATGTCAAATAATAGTAGAGATTACACTAAGGAATGTAAATAACAGATAATTGAAAGATAGATTTGGTTTGGTTTTGTGGTATGAGATTATCCCTTTTGTTGAATTCATTTGCTATTTATAGCCTTAACCTTACCATCTAGATTCTTTCCGCGTTTTGACTGTTGATATGCCTGCTTCAAAACTATGAGAGCCTTTTCTTCTTAACTTGCTACCTATATAGATAACCGCTCCAAATTTTCTTGCTGACTCGATCACATTTTTATTTTGCTTTATAGATAACGTGATCTCGCTTGATACACGCTAGTTGTATATCTACAAAATCTTCTTCATTTATCCCTTGAAATTTTAAATATAATATGGAACTCGTGTAAAATTACATGTCCCTCTTTAACGAGTAGAAATAGGGTAAAACAATGTCAACATGCCAAAAATCCTTCTCTCGAATGATCTCAACCATCCAATCAGTGGGCTGTTACAAGTGGAACTTCAACCAGTGGCTTGCGTTACCAACAGCCTATCTATTAAATGGCTACGATCGTTCAGAAAATGCTGATTTTTGGTCTGTGCTTGTGCGTGCTGGGACCTGCCTACTGAATGTCCGAATCATTGTACGCCGACCCAAATTTCTGAGGATTTTATGCAGCAGGCATATTCTGTTAATTGTTGCACTGTATAGACATTGCTTCTGTCCACCTGAATTGAGGACCACCCATGCCTTGTGTCTGGTCGCTAGTGGGGTCTTAGATGTGTAAATGCATTGGGTTGACTGTCATTGTCCATATGATTTAAAGTGGCTTGACGTGTTCCATCAGTCTCTTAAGTTTTGGCTTATTATCTAGGTTCTTAACAGACGGTATCAAAGCTAACACTACATAGACAATGGTAAAAGGACTAAAACAATTAGACCTGATTTATTAGTCCGGGGCTTTTGGGGGTATATTGCTTAAGTTCTTAACATGTGTCTGTGAGTCAATTAGGCCAACTTGCTTTTGAGGTGTTCCTAGCCAAGCTAATTGGGTAGCGGCTTAGATTGTACAAGCCAACTAAAAAACCTGAAACAATTTTTATTTTATTTTTTATATAAAAAAAAAGAATACTATAAATGATTTATTTATATATGAATCATCTACTTAGCTAAGTGGCTATAGAGCTGTCAATGGGCCGGGCTTTGGCAAGGTAAAATCAAAATTTTGAATAGGCCCTGTCCAAACAGTTCAAAATTCTGGCGAAAGCCAACCCCAGGCCTGACCTGGCCCTACCAGTAGGCCGTGCCCTTAGCTTCAAATTCCATTCTGAAACCAAAGTTGTGCCATAGCATGTCAGGTCCGATGTGCAGGGCTTCTTTGACAACTTAGTACACTGAAATGAACAAAGATGAAAAATCACAAATCTAATAATAAATTTATCATACCTGTGCTGATGGTGGGCCCATCCCATAGTTCAAAGGCAATCCCTAATACTGGTTGCATATATCATAATTACATAAGGTTACCGTTGCTTCATATCTTAATTACAGTTTATTATAGTGTTGAAGGATCACACGTGTCTATGTGAAATGGAGTATGCTCATACGCTGTGTCCACTGGTCTCTATTGAGACACGATGTCATGGACCATGTAGGTGCATCCACATAGAGATCATTGGGATAATTTCTTCGATTAAATAAGTATTTCTCGTCACCTGTAAAAAGAAAGGAAAAAAAAAAAAGGTTTTTCTCATTTCTTACATGTTAAAGGCAGGAGTTGCGTTTGCATGTATCTCACCATTTCACGCACATGGACACTTGTTTTATACACGTGTACTTTGGTTGGGGACGCCGATTGGGTACTACACCACTGGGACCTAGCTTCAGACGGACGGTTCTATCGGGGCTCTGCAGTGCCCACCGTTATGTATATAGTTTATCCACGCCGTCCATCCAATTTGATAGATCATTTTAGGACATGACCCCAAAACGGAGGCAGATTGAAGTCTCAAGTGGACCACACCATGGGAAGCAGTAGGGATTGAATTCCTACTGTTGAAAACTTCCTGGGGCTTACTGGGATGATTCTTTGCCATCCAACCTGCTCATAAGGTCACATAGACTCTTAGGAATGGAAAATATAAATATCAGCTTGATCCAGTACTTTTATGGCCCCTGAGAGTTTTCATCGGAAAACTTTCAATCCCCACCGCTTCTTGTGATGGTTCACATTAGCCTTCAATCTACCTCTTTTTAGGCTCATTCCTTAAAATGATTTGTCGAATTAGATAAATAAAACATATACATCAAAAGTGGACCTATGGATCCCAAACAGGGCTGTCAGTCTCTAGCTAGGTCACGGTGGGGCTAGTACCTAGTCCACGCTCATGGCAAGTCACCCATTCCTAGGGGCGCGGTGGATCCCGGATTCACTGAGGTTAGGTGGATAATTCGCTGTGGGCCCACCGTGATGAATATGCCTTACATACATGCTGTCCATCCCTTTTGACAAGTCACTTTCGGGCATGGTCCAAAATATCAAGCAGACCCAAATCGCAGGTGGACCACACTACAGGAAATAGTGGTGATCGAATACCCACCATTAAAAACTTCTTTTGGGTGACCGGTATGTTTTTTTGCATCCAACTTGTTGATAAGGTAAAAAGACCTCGATGAAGGGATCACAAAAATATCAGCTTGGTCCAAAACTTTCATGGCCAACATGAACTTTTTAATGGTCAATCACCATTGTTTCATGTGTTGTCATACACAAGAGATTTGGATCTGCATCAATTTTTAGATAATGCCCTAAAATCAGCTTCAAAAAAGATGGACAGCATGGATGTAAGGAATATACATCACAGTGGGCCCGTAGGTTGTTGTAGACTCAAGTGTTGCATGTATACAGGAATGAAGTGAATATATGACGTGTTTGAGAGGAAATCCTTGTTACCCTTTTATGTTTTTCTTCCTCTTGCTAATATATACAAACATTTTAGGTGGATATGAGCCGGTCTAACCTTGAAGTATTTTATTTTGACACATGTCAAAGACAATGGCAGTTTCCTTTTCAACAAAAGCATCCCAATTTATTTATATTACAATATTTTGCATTTGGTTAATAGTTGGGCAACATTTTAAAGGCCTATCTGGCCAGGTGCATTAGGTGAGATTAAGGTGGATGAAATTGTAAAAGTTACAATAAATGCATGTGCAAGGTACTATCCCTCGATTGAGTGTATCCCATGTTTTTTAATATTATGTTTGGAATGTATACATTAAAAAATAAATCTCAGGATTTTCAAATTCCATTTGGATTGAACCCGGATAAAGCAAATATCCATCATCCGCTGGATTAGTAATCCCATCTTACACTTTCCAACACAAGACTCGTTTTCCAAAGCCTACAAAGTTAATTTTAATCCCATCTCACACTCCTTTCAAACATGCCATCTCGAATTTCAAAGTAGATTAGTAATGCAATCCCACTTACTACAACTTAATGCCACTGTCTAAACAGGCCTTAAACTGTCAACAACGTACGCTAACACCTAACATTGAATTCCAAAAGGGAAATTCGTGGTCCAAGGTTTTATTTTTAGTAGGTTTGGAGGTTGGTCCCATGAGTCCATCTACTGTGTCTTTTCCATTCACGGATCTGGGTCGAAAATGCCATAGCACAGAGTTTGAATTATGCAATGTTGATTTTAAATGACATTGTAAGACCACCGTCCATGCGGAGAGAAATTTAAGATATGTATTTATTGGTTGTTGATATATGCCTTGGGTCCCAGGATTTGGACAAGTTAATTTGAGCTGCTGTGTACGTGCGTATGATCTTTTGAGTGAGTCAGATCGTCTTAATGCTTGGGCACAAAAATCATGATGTCAGATCGACGGGTGGGCCACAATGTACAAAAGATGGGCAAGCTTATCTGAGCCATCTTGCTGTTTTGAGAATTATGGGCCATCTAACTAATTGACGCACCTGATTCCAAGGCTAGGAGAATTAAAATATGGAACCTATGTAATGGACAGCTTGGATCTAATGTACATATGTGAAGGTGAAACTTACGGTTGCTGTGTACATGAACGGATTTATGCACACGCTTGGGCAAACCTGTGTTATTCACAGATCTAGGGGAGTCCTGCGGCTGTAGTTACTATTGCAATCTTCATGATCTGTAGACTCATATAAAAGATAAAAGGTCTTCACTCAAAGGGTCTGCCTCAAGAGGTGTTGGGTTACGCTGTAATAATAAATCGGTAAGACTGGGAACGAATCTACGGGGCTTAAATGTGCATCTTTATGAAATAAACCAGAATTAGAACTAGGAACTAGATTAAAGTAATATTACGAAGAATTGAAATATCAATAATTTAATAATCAATAATAAAAGGGACACTAAGAGCCAAGGATCCACGTGTAGCTATTAAGATACTATCTTACTTAATTCAAAGAGCTACAACTGGAATTAAAGTGATGATAAAGTAGTAAAAATTTAAAAATCTGAATTTTCCATTAACATAGTTTTCTCATGAAGCATCTACATGATAATTGCAGGGAATTCAACTATTCCCCATGCCTATAGACGATAATGAATCACGAATTATAAAGATCACACACTTCCAAAACAGATAAGAAGATATCAAAAGCTTTCACAATATCTAATATAATTTCAGTCACAATAAATTATAGAAAACTAAAAATATTTCTTTATTCAAACAAAAAATTAATGAAAATCCAATATGTACTTGAATTAAAGTAAAGTAAACATCAAAATAAACTACAGTTTCACCTCTTAGCCCTAGTTAAGGAATTAACTGTTCATAAGTAACTAAAAAATAAAAGAAAAACTAAAAGAACTACTAAAACCTATGAAGGAATCGAAGTGAAAGAACATTGTCGACTCTCCACTTAGGCACTCTCTCCCTTTTCAAACCCTAAAAGATTATTTGGAATAGCCTAAGGATTCCTTTAAGTAGTTTTGCAACTCAAACTTTTGCACTACCTCAGAAAAGTTTGCAAACCACCTCAAATTTACGCAGTCATCGCGATTTCGATGGCAACTTTCAATGTCATCAAAGGTCTTCGATAACAAACTTCGATGTCATTGAAAAATCATCCAGAATTGTCCAGCAAATTTAGCTCGAAATTCTTGAAATTGTCGATGTCATTGAAGTCTATTTTTAAAATTATTTTTGGACTTTTCGTTTTAGAAATGGACTGTAGAATATAATTTTTCTAGTCAATTTTTAGGATTCCTTTTCTTCACTTTAAATCTTCAATTCTTTTCATTCCTCACTTGGTTTCCTTAGATCTTTGGCATGTGAATTCTTCATTAAGGACTTCTAAATATACAATTATTTATTATCTTCTTTTGAGCTTTAAATTTTTCTTTTAGCATCAATTTCACCTTAAGCTCTCGAAATCACCTCGCACATGAAAACATGCATAATTATATTGATTAAGCACTATCATGCTTATAAAATAAAGGCATAAATAGTGGGAAATATGAAATATTTTATACTCAACACACTCATCAACTAGCATTTTGCTACTCCCAAGCAAAACATGCGAACACAACTTCTTAAAAATTTTAAATTCTAACCCTCCCTTAGATAGCAATTTTCTGGGCAAGCCTATACATGTGATGATATTCAAAGATGTGAAAATAAAACATGGGCAATATAAATCCCAATATCCTTAGCAATCAAATGAACTAAGTTTTCGTTCATCACTTAACAAATAGAATAAGTCCAAACATCAAGTTTCTAGCGTGTTTAGTGAGTTCTAACTTAAAATTTCATGAACTTGTTATACCTTTCATAATCTTAGCCATATTCATTACCTTAAAGTGGACAATTCAACAAAAATACTGATTCTGATCATATCTCCAGTTTCACTTATTTTCCAGCTTTTGATTTTATATCAATGGCTTTGACCTATTTTTATTATTTTTCTGAATTTTTCATTTAAAACATATCCCGTAGGTGGCCATGATCTTACTGTTTTCTAACTGGTTTGTTTTTTCTTCTTTTAATCCCTTTTAGGTAAATAATAATCTCCAAAATTTGGTTCATAATCACTTTTAAGTAATTCAAATGTTATCACTTAGAAAGTAAATAATTTCATAGAATATAAATTAGATGTAAAGTGTGAGCTGACTCAATTAATGTTTAAAATTTTCTATTAAACAACTAATTAAGAAAACTTAATTAAAAGCTACTAATAATTAGTCACTAGATTCTCAAATATTTATTCAATATCTTATCATAATACTTAGCATGCATTTAAATCACACAGAATTTTTGCTTTCTAAGAGAGTTTTAAAACAGAAAATTCCAAATTTTTTAAAAATTTTGGTCGAAACCTAGAAAAATACTAATCAGATCCATCTAATCTCACCCCCAACCTAAAATTTACGTTGTCCTCAATGTAAGAAATAGTCAATAATACCAACATGAGACAAAGATTTTTTTTTATTATTATTTTTTTAAGGAGTAGTGAGTTAGAAAGATAGTACCTGAGAAGGAAGGATGCTGCAATATTCAATGTCTTTAACAAATAATGGGTTAGCAAAGATAAACACGAATAACTAAAGCAGAAAGCAATAAACCTAATCCTAGGAAAACAATAAATCTAACTATACTTCCATCAAACTAGGAAGTCAATCCTGATACACATGATCAGCCAGAGGGATGGACATATCCTCTGAATCAAACTTCTCAACGAATGGCTTGAGACGATGACCGTTCACTTTGAAGATGTTGTCATTCATTTGATTCTTTGTCTTTACATCCCCGTGAGGATAGATGGTTGTAACAATAAAGGGGTCGGTCCAATGAGAGCAGAGCTTACTCAGAAAAAGATGTAACCGAGAATTATATAAAAGAACCTTTTGACCTAGTGCGAATAGTTTTTGAAGAATGTTCCAATCATGGAACATCTTCTTTTTGTCCTTGTAAATTCTTGACTTCTCGTATGCATCGTTCTAAATTTCTTTTAATTCATTCAACTAAAGTTTGCACAACGAGCTGGCGTTGTCCAAATTGAAGTTCAAATTTTTGATCGCCCAGTAAGTCTTGTGTTCTAACTTCACAGGCAAGTGGCAACCCTTCCCATAGACGAGTCTAAAGGGAGACATTCCAATGGGGTCTTGTAAGATGTACGGTAAACTCATAAAGTATCGGCCAATTTGACAGACCAATCTTTACGATCGGGGTTAGCCATTTTTTTCAGAATTTGTTTAATTTTCCTGTTAAAAATTTCAGCCTGATCACTTGTCTGTGTGTGATAGGGGGTACTCACTTTGTGAGAGATGTCATATTTCTTCATTAAGGTCTCGAATGGCCTATTACAAAAGTGTAACCCTCCATCACTTATGATGGCTTGAGGTGTTCCGAATCGGAAAATGACGTTTTCTTTTAAGAATCGAACGACCATTTGATGATCATTGTTTCAGCACAGGATCGCCTCGACCCACTTGGTAACATAATCCACTACAAGTAATATATAAATGTTTCCAAATGATTGGGAGAATGATCCCATGAAATCAATGTCCCAGCAATCAAATGCTTCAATAATTAGAATGAGGTTCAATGGCTTCATGTTTCGATAGGACAAACCTCTAATTTTTTTACAACACTCATAAGCTTTACAAAACTCATAAGTATCTCTAAACATTGTGGACCAGTAAAAGCCGCACTAAAAGATTTTGGTCGTGGTATTTTTAACAGAAAAGTTACCACCACAGGCTTGAGAGAGACAAAAGGAGATTATGCTTTGATGTTCATTGTCAGGTACACATGTCCTTAGAATTTGGTCTGGGCAATATTTGAATACATATGGATCATCCAAGTTAAATTTGCATACCTCGATGTAGAATTTCTTGTTATCTTGCACAGTCCAATTGATCGGCGTGAAACTTGTAGTAAGATAATTTGCAATATCAACAAATCAAGGTAATTGGAAAAGTTTAAACAATTGTTCATCAAGGAACATGTCATTTATAGATGTTGTCTCAAGGGAATTGGGTAGGTCAAGTCTTGGTAGATGGTCAGCCACTACATTTTCTACTCATTTTTTTATCGCATATTTCAATATCGAAATCGTAGAGTAGGAGAATCCATCTTATCAAACAAGACTTGGCATCCTTCTTAGAAAGAAGGTACTTCAGCGGCGCATGATCAGTGTATATGATGATCTTGGATCCGATCAAGTAGGACCTAAATTTGTCCAAAGAGAACATTACGGCCAAGAGTTCCTTCTCTATAGTAGAGTAGTTCACCTGGGCAGAATTTAGAGTTCTACTCACATAGTAAATCACATAGGGCTTCTTCTCCTTTCTCTTGCCTAACACCGCCCCAGTAGCGTAATTATATGCATCGCACATAATCTCAAAAGAAATATTCCAATCAGGTGCTTGCATGATATGAGAGATGGTCAACATAACCTTGAGCTTAGAGAAAGCTCCTTGGCATTCTTTGCTCCACTTGTATTGAACATCCTTTTGTAGGAGACTGCATAAAGGACGAGAGAGATGACTAAAGTCCTTAATGGATCTCCTATAGAACCAAGCGTGTCCAAGAAAGGATCACACATCACATGTGCTTTTGGGTGGAGGTAGGTTAGAGATTAAATCAATTTTAGCCTTATCCACCTTAATTCCATTGGATGATATTATGTGTCCAAGAACTATTCCCTTGGAAACCATGAAATTGTATTTTCTCCAATTTAGAAGAAAATTCTTCTCTTCCCAACTTTTCAGCACAAGTTTAAGATGTTCAGGGCATTCGCTGAAAAATGGACTGAAGACAGAAATCTTTCATGAAGACCTCTAAATATTGCCCCATCATATCTGAAAATATGCTCAACATACGCAGCTAAAATGTGGCAGGGATATTACATAGTTAGAGTGGCATCTGTTCACAACCCCAAGTGTAGGGTCGCTGAAAAATGGATTGAAGACAGAAAAATCTTTCATGAAGACGTCTAAATATTGCCCCATCATATCTGAAAATATGCTCAATATACGCAGTTGAAATGTGGCAGGGATATTACATAGTCAGAATGGCATCTGTTCACAACCCCAAGTGTAGGGTCGTGATGTAGTAACAACTTGGTGAGAACGAGGTCAAATCCATAAGGAATGGGAAACACGGTCTAGAACTAAACTAAATCTAACTTGGTTTGTCTGGGTTTTTAATCTAGTGATTTAGAAAAGTATTTTGAAATAATAAAAATAAAAAGACTAAGGATCCAAGAATCCACCTATAGTAATCTCAATATTCGATCTACTTGATTCAATGATAACTCAATTGGAATCGAAGTCCTATCCTATCCAATCGGATGATGGAGTGGTTAAAATAGAATCTGAACTTTCCATTAATTTGGTTCCCAAATATCCATCTAATTGCAATGATGGTAGGGAATTCAATCATCCTACCATGCCTATCACGCCCCAAACTCAGAAACCGGGCTCACAAAATTTTCGATCGTCGAATCCAACGCCGACAGCCTCCGTACTACCCCATTCTCGGCTCCTGGTACTCATTTACCAGATTCTGATCCTGGGATCCTAAAAGGAGGATTTTCAATATTGGTTCGATTCGTAAGAAGCATAACCAAAGGCATAACCCACAAACAACAACCAAAAACTCCATCACATTTTCACTATAATAAAAAAACTTATAAGTACAGTGCGCATAAAGGGAAATACAATGATGGTAAACAAAAGCACCAAGATGATCTGTTATGCACTCCCACCTCAGTCCTGCTGTGGTCCAATGTCACCTGCACGCAATGGTTGAGCATAAGCTTGTGAAAAGCTTAGAGGTTGGTGAAAGTGTGTGCGCAATGTAGTAATACAATTATGTAATATCAGAGTAATGAGGAAAATGTTAATGAATACATGAATACTATTGGTCGTACCAAGGTTATGCGATGCAAGGCATGAATGATGTTGGCCATACCAAGGCCATATGATGTAAGATGCAACTCAAGCATACCAATCCTCATCTGAGTCCACATATCAATACAGTTCAACTCTTAAATATCACCGCAGTCTAATACACTCCAAGCTAGATTGCCACCCCATCGCGCGTAATAAGGTGAGTGAAAGAGACCTCACTATCTGCCTGCCAATATCGGGCTCTACTTGTCGATAGTGGACCCATTCCTTGAGCTGGTCAAACTCAGCCTAGCTTTGCCCCCTCCTTCTCGGACGGGTAAGGATGCACTCTCTTCCAACCGATCATGACATAGTGGAAAGCACGACCTTTTGGTAATCAATACTCGGCGCTCATGCACCTACTGGGTTTAGACGTTGGAGCAACTTCCTGGTACTATCAGAGTTTAGGGAATTTCACCCAGGGACATCTATAGCATCCTATGTAGAACAAGATTTTCGGCGTCCAATCCTGCCAACCACGATACGTTTGTGGAGGCTACGACCCTCATGTCACTAGGGTGTATAGTATACATGTCACACAATGCGAGATACATGAATCATGCAATCTAGTCATATAACAATCATGCGCGTACCGCGCTCTCATGTGAGTAACTCCCTTTACCAGGGAGTCCCTTAACAATCTACCCAATGACATGTGCTATGATCAATCACTCATCTCATCACAAGCATGCAGATGATGCGTATGGGCATGTATCATGATGTTATGTTGTCATATACTCATAATCGATATCGATAATCCGCATCGACCTCGATAATCGGCACTGATAATTAGTATCGATAATTGGCACCGACAATCAGTATCGATAATCGGCACCAACAATCAGCATTGATAATCGGCACCGACAATTAGCATATAATCAAGGTGGGGTCCATAGATGATTAGCCAGTCAACCATAATATAAAGATCGGCCCTCGGCCATGGTTATATCAAATTCGATAGCATGAAGCCATCCGTCTATGATGAATGGGGCCCACTTATTTGAGTTAACCCACTAAGGAAATGATGATAATGGGCCTAACCAGGCCTAAGGGAAGGTCACAATGAGGACTTTCAACCATCATTGCCCATTAATGTGGTCATTTAACCAGTATTGCTCCCAAGGAGTAGCCCACACAAGGGATTCATACACAACATAACGGCCACGCATACATTACATTGGGCCTCCCTCATAGGCCTCACATACATTGCATTAGGCTTCATTCAAGGGCCTCAAATGTATCACAATGGGCCACGCCCATGGGCCTTGAATACATCATATTGGGCCTAATGGATGGGTCGCAAATGCAACAAGTTGGGCCTCATATAAGGGCCTCAAGTATGTCACATCGGGCCTCACCAAATGGGCCCCAAATATATCAAATGGGTCGAATCAAATGGATCGTTTCAAATGGGCCGTTTCAAACGGGCCGCTTCAAATGGGCCCAAATTAGCCACACCATTCACCTATTGCTAGAGATCATTTTAGAGCATTAATTAAAAAAAAAAAATGAATCATATCCAAAGGATCATCTGGACCATGCCACAAATAATAGTGGTGGTAATAAGTTCCAGTGTTAAAAATTTAGAGGCCCACCATAACATTTATTTCCCATCCAGTCTGTTCGTAAGGTCACAAAGACCTAAATAGTGAGGAAAACAAATATCATATTAGTTTAAAACTTCTGTAACCCAAAGAGGGTGCAATGGTAGACGTTCAATCCCACTATTTTCTGCAGTCTGGTGCACATGATACTAGATCTGTCTTATTTTCAGTCTCAAACCTTGAGACGAGTCTCACAAATGGATAGACAGTTTAGATATAACACATACACCAGTGGGGCCCACAGAATTGCTGGTGTCATAGAGCCCATTGATGGGTGGTATAGATGTAGAACATGCATCAATCGATTGAATTGTGTAGATACAGTACCTACATCATGGTGGGGTCGTACTTGGACGGTGCAGATAAAACACATATATGCAGGTGGGGTCCACAAGCGTGGCCAGTGGCTAGTGGCCAACATGACAGATGGATAGATGGTTGGATGTACCACATCAAACAGGGTTCCAGCAAAAGGACGGATGGTTGGGATCCCACCTTTACCGTAAACAAAAGGGGGCCCACATTGTCACGGCTCAAACCCGAAAATCGGATTCACAGGAATCCCAATCGCCGAATCCGGTGCCGACAGCCTCTGTAGTACCCCATTCTCAGCTCCTAGCATCCATACACCAGGTTTCGATCCTAGGATCGTACAAGGAGGATTTTTTTATGTGCATTTAACTCGTAATAAGCATAACCATAAGATTACCCAATTCACAAAGATAACATCATCATTCACATATCCACTAATATAATCATTTCAGTACAATGCTGAAAGGGAAATACATAAATCAAAAATCAAGCTCCAGAAGACTGCTGCAAGCTCCAAGCTCAACACTGCTGCAACCTAACATCACCTGCACGCATCTATCGTGCATAAGCTTATAGAAAGCTTAGAGGGTGGTGTAAGTGTGTGCACAAGGTAAGTGCCAAGTATCCAACGCAATGTCATGATCATACAATGTCAAAATAGGTGCAAGGTCATGAATCATATATTATCAGAGTAAGTAAAAATACTAACAAGTCTATGAGTCAAACAATATCAGAATACACAATACAGATCAAATATACAAATGAGGAACAATATCAGAATACGTGATACAGATCAACTATACAAATGAGGAGTCATAAAGAGTCAAATATCAGATGCTGTATCTAAACCACATAAATATAGAAACACAGGTAACCCAAAATGCCATATGCCATAAATGTAATGCAATATACGATGCAAATGGAATGACCATGCTGGAGTGTGAAGTCGGGATGATAATACGTGGTATCGCAGGCTATGGGGTCTATCCCAAAGGACTTCTATTCAAACCAATCCCATACCTAAATTTGGATAGTCAGATTCAATGTAGTAAACTCCTAATCTCAGGTTAGTCGCGCACCCCAACCGAAATCCTAGCCATTGCGAAGGTACACATAACAAATAGTTGCGCACCACCAGCCTGAGTGGATAGTGAATGAATGAATGAATGAGTATGCAACTCATACTCAATAAATCCACATATCGGTACGGTTCCTCTTCGGGATCATTACCGGGGTTTAGTACACTCCAAATGGCACTGCCCCTCTCCCAGCAGCACAGTCCAAGTGAGTGTAAGAAACCTCACTATCCGCCTGACCAATAGTCTGTCAATACCTATCCGGCACATCGATAGCGGACCCATTCACAAGCTGGTCAAACTCAGCCTACCAATACCCCCTACGCTCGGGCTAGTAAGGCCACACCTCCTTCCAACCAACCACGACACAGTGGGAGACGCGGCCTCCTGGTATTCGGCACTCAGGCGCTCATGTATCCACTCGGTTTCGACGTTGGGGCATCCTCTGGTACTAAGAGGGTTTAGGGATTTTCACCCAGGGCCATCTATAGCAGCCCGATGTTAGAACAGATTTCTGGCATCCCATCTGGCCATCCACTATATGCCTGTGGAGGCTACGACCCTGATGTTGCTAGGGCATATAGTAATCACAATGCAAGATGCATGAGTCATATAATCCAGTCATGCATCAATCCTGCGCAAACCATGCGCTCATGTGAGATCACCTTCACCTATCAAGGAGTCTCATAATAACCTGCCCAGTAACATATGCAATAGTCAACCACATCTCATAATAAATATGTAGATAATGTGTATAAACATGTATCATGATGTTATATTGTCACATACTCATAATCAGTATCAATAACTAACATCGACAATCGGCCTCGACAATGTGAACATTTAACCAACATTGCCCCCAAGGAATGACCCACATAGAGTCTAACATATAATGGACCTATGACCTCATACAAGGGCCTAATATACTATACCATGGGCCTCACTCGAGAGCTTAATACACATCACGATGGGCCTCTCACATGGGCCTAATATATATCACAATGGGCTCCATCGCCTGACCCTCAAATGCATCACAATGGACCTCATCACATAGGCCTCATATACATTACATTGGGCCTTAAACACGGGTTGAATACACATCACAACGGGCCTCAAATTTGGGCCGCATATACATTACATTAGGCCTCGACAATCAGCCTTGGCAATCGAAATTGCCCTCAACAAATCAGAATCGGCTTCGATCGATAATCGGCCTCGAATACCTCACATTGATCCTCGCCCATGGGTTTTAAATACATCACAATCTTGAATACATTATATTGGGCCTCACCCATGGGCCGTAAATGCAATTCAGTGGGCCTCACATGTGGGCCTTATATACAACAAGTGGGCTACACCACTTGGGCCTTGAATACATAGCATGTGGGCCCTCATATACATAGCAATGGGCCGCAACCCATGGGCCCTGAATATCACAGTGGGCCTTACCAAACAGGCTGAAAATACATCATAATGGGCCTTACCAAATGGGCTGGAAGCGCATCTCAATGGGCCACGTCCCACGACCTGATACACACCACAATGGGCCGTATGACATGGTCCTAATACGCATCACTATGGGCCACAACCAATGGGTTTCAATACACAATAGGTGGGCCTTACACATGGGCCTTAATTATATACAACTGGTGGGCCTCAATTGCATTAAATCGGGCCTCACTCAAGAGCCATAAACATATCATATGCATCTCTCATGGGCCATATCCCATGGGCTTCATACCAGGTTCTCGTGAAATAGCCCATGGCCCACACAATAAATGGGCATTATCCACAATATTCTACACACTATGTTTGGCCCTAGGTAATGGCCCCAAGGCCTAAATACATCAAAATGGGCTACATGAGGGGCAGGCCATGGCCCAAAAACATCATGGCTAAGGGGAACATCCTACTCATGCATTATGTTAGGCTTCATGGGCAAACCATATGCCCCAATTAAATAGCCAAGGTGTAACCAACATCCACCAATGTGTGCTTTACAAATCAGCCCAAAACTAGGCAAGTTGGGCGGGAGGCAAAGATTGAGTCACATATATCATATTGGGCCCTTACGGGGTGTGTAAGACCCGTATCCTAGTCTGTACTATTCTATCAAGTCCCGCGATCCTTCCTGTTGAATTTCGGCAACCTGTGACGTATAATTGACGTTGCGATCGACCCTAAGTCGTATGTTGTACATTTGAGTCGGCTTAAATCAAGACTTGTACCATTGCGACCGCACCGTCGCCGCGGTTCAAATGCCGCGACTCATGCACCAATCCGATACCCTGGCAGGAAGATGTGAGCCGGCATTTATTTCGACGAAACGCCGCGCGTTTGCAATCCCAAGAGAATCTCTACAACATGTCAAATCAATCCCATCAATCAATCCCATCCATCACCTCATGTCAAGTACAAGCAACCCATGCTTTCTCTCTCCAAAGTCAACTCTTTCTCACCCTCTCTCTTACACACCCATGCTAGTCAAGTACACATCACCTCACCCATCACTCACATCCATCTCTCTCTCTCTCTTTACATCCCATCTCCCTCTCTCTCTCTCTCTCTCATTTCTCAACTCAATTTCAAGCAACCAAGTGAGCTCACGTCCAAGCTTCTCCATGTGAGAAAAAAATGTGATTTTGGTGGCCCACTTTCCCATCCCAAACCCTCCATCCTAGCCTTTCATTTTCCATCTTCCACCGTTGAAGTGAAGCTCAAGGGGACCGGCATTCCAACGGACCGAGAAGATCAACCGGTGGGTGCTTCTATAGGCTAAATTTTCATGTTCTTATGATGGGCCAAGTGAGGCCTACCGATCAATGGTAGGGATCTCACTTTGGACCCTTGATGTGGCTAATGGCCCACCTTGATGCTTAAGATCATTCCATGATGGGGCCATTCTCCATGGACCCCATCATGATGTTTACTTTCTTGTATGAATATGGTCATCTAGACCTTTTAGTTTGGTGGAGGAAGGATCTCCACCGTTGATTTTAAATTTGGTGGGCCCATATGCAATGGGACCCACTTGATGTACGATTGGATGCTTGAAACGGAGGGCCCATAGTGCCGGGGTCCCTCCATCACACGTGTCCCACTCTCTTTTTCTCTCTTTCCGTCCCTTGTTATGTATGTATTTTATGTATGATGGAGTGGCCATATGGCCCACCCGAATGGACCCCACCATGAAGCCTGGTTTGGACCCAAATCCATTTGTGGGTGAGGCCCATCTTGCATGTGTACATGATCCCCACCACCCCACCACTAGTGATGGCCCGCCTAATCAGGGCCCACCCCAATGCAAGTGTTATGTCCAGACGTCCAGGGACGTCCCTGGACGTTACATGAAAACACAAATATTAGCTTTCCAAGGCTTATTGGGTGTGCCATTCATGTAGGCCCCACCTTGATGTAAGTGTTCAATCCACGCCGTTCATTCTATTCTCGAGATCATTTTAGGCGTTGAGCCAAAGGATGAAACTGATCCAAGCTTCTGGCGGGCCATACCTTTCAAAATAGTGATCTCACCGTTTAAATTCTCTTTAATTTTTGCTACACACCGAAATATATTCGATGTTGGACTTGTTTGGCTTGTCCTGAGCCATGGAATGCAATGAATGGAATGGATTCACTTGATATGGGCCCTATGTATGAAAAACCTCACAAATAAGAGATTTCAAAAAAATAAAATAAAATACAATAAATAGGCAGCAGCACTGCTGCTGCTGCTGACGCCAGGACGCACGGCGTCCTGCATTTGACGCTGAAGGCAGAGAAGTGGGTCCCATACGTGGGCCCCACCGTGATATGTTTTATACATCCACACCGTGCATCTGTTGTGTACCCTGTGGGACAGTAGGCCACCCAAAAATCAGACCTATATATGACTCAGGTGGCCCACATCATATGAAACAGTGTGGATGAACGTCTGCCATTGAGACCGTTTCTGGGTCCACGGAAGTTTTTGGATCAAGCTGAAATTTGTTTTTACTCTTCATCTAGGTTTGAGTGACCTTATGGACGGATTGGATGCCATATAAGCATTATGATGGGCCCCACATGGGACCCACAGTGATGTATGTGTTCTAGGCCCACCGTCCACGGCTGTGGACGGTGGATTCCACCTGATATTTGTGTTTTACCAAGGTCGTCCAGTGACTGGACGACCAGTGAGCCGCACCATGATTTATGTGTTTATCCACACCGTCCACACCTGGACGGTGGGACCCACCATGATGCATGTGTTGCATCCAAACCATCAATCCATTTTGCAAACTCATTTTTTGAGCGTGAGCTAAAGAATGAATCAAATCCATGGTCCATGATGCATGTGTTGCATCCAAGTCATCCAACCACTTGAAAGCTCGTTTTAAAGCCTGAGAAAAAAAAAATAATAAATAAAATAAATAAAAATAAAGATAAAAATGAGACAGATCTAGGAATAGGTGGACCACATTATAGAAAGTAGTGGGTTTGAAGGCCCACCATTAAGACCCTTAGTCTACTAAAGTTTGGGGACCAAATATGATATTGGTCTTTCCTTTTAATTCAGGTCTGTGAGGCCTTATAATCAGATTGGATGAGGAATAAATATTAGGGTGGGCCTTAGAAACTTAGTGGTGGAAATCATTACCACCACTTGTATTTGGGTGTGGCCCATTGGATATGCATATGGCCCATGCGATGTGGCCCACCTGTCATATTTAAGGCCCATTTGAGGAGGCCTACCTTGATATTTATAAGGCCCATTTGAGGAGGCCCACCTTGATGTATTCGTGGCCTGTTGTTGAGGCCCATCCTGATATATGCGAGGCCCACTGTGATGTATTCAAAGGCCCATGGGATATGGCCCATTGCAATGTACATAAGGCCCGTTGGTGGGGGCCCATTAATGTGGCCCATTTGATGAATGTAAGGACCATGTGATACGGCCCATTTGATGTACCCAAGGCCCATGGGTCGAGGCCCAACAGGATGTCCTTAAGGTCCATTGCAATGTGTGATTCCCCCTTGGTTTATGAAATAATGTTTTATGGCGGGCCATGCCTAGGGAACAATGTTGGTTTGATGTCTACATTGTAAGAATAATGTTGGTTAAATGTCCGCATTATGACTCTCCTTAGGGCCCATTAATAGGCCCATACTTGTTGATAGTTTATTACTTTATAACATGCTTAGTGCACTTCCATGATTCATGCTCATATGCATCATATGTATGCTTGAGATGAGGAATGTTTGATCATAGCATAAGCCGTTGGGCTGAGACATTTACGGGACTCCTTTTGAGACGGAGTGCCCCACATGAGTGCGTGGTACGCGTGAGATTTCTGCATGACTGACGGTTTGACTCATGCATTTCGCATTGTGTGTCATGATTCACTGCACGCCCTAGCGACATCAGGGTCATGGCTCCACAGACACATCGTGGATGGCCGTATCGGATACCGGAAATACTTGGTTCTAGCACTGTGGGCACTTAGGATGTCCTTGGGTGAAAGTCCCAGAACCTTTTGGTACCAGGAGATGCTCCAACGTCTAGACCGAGTGGATACACGAGCGCCCGAGTGCCGAATACCAGTAGGTCGCGTCTCCCACTGTTTCGTGGTCGGTTGGAAGGGGGTGTGGCCTTATCCGCCCGAGTGAGGGGGCTATAAGCTAGGCTGAGTTTGACCAGCTCGTAAATGAGTCCGCTATCGACTAGCCGGGTAGATATTGGCAGACTACTGGTCAGGCGGATAGTGTGGTCTCTTCCACTTGCTTGACTGTGCAGCTAGGGAGGAGGCAGTCAGTGTGGAGTGTATTAGACCCCGGTGATATCCAGAGAGGAACTGTATTGATATGATGATTACTGGCACGCTTGCTTTGCATCTCGCATATGACATTTGGCTACATAGGCCTCGCATCGCATGGCCTTGGTATGGCCGATAACATTCATGCCTTGCATTACATAACTTTAGTATAGCTGATAGCATTCATGGACTTACCGCATATTTCCGCATTACTCTGATATTTTACACTTGGCACTCGCCTTACACACACTTTCACCACCCTCTAAGCTTTCTATAAGCTTATGCACGATAGATGCGTGCAGGTGGCGTTAGGTTGCAGCAGCATTGGGCTTGGAGCGTGCAGCCGAGCTTCTGGAGTTTCTGTTACTTTCATTATATTATATTTCCCTTTCATACGCATTGTACTTAAAGTTTTTGATATAGTGGATATGTGGTGTTGTTGTTTTGTGACTTGGTTATGCTTGTGGTTATGCTCCAAAAAAAAAAAAAAAATTTCCTGCTGAAAATCCTCCTTGTAGGATCCCAGGATCGGAATCTGGCGTATGGACGCTGGGAGCCGAGAATGGGGTGCTACGGAGGCTGTCGGCGCCGGATTCGGCGATCAGAAATTTTGTGAGCCCGGTTTCCGAGTTTGGGGCGTGATAGAAGTTGGTATCAGAGCATAACTTGGGAATACCTGAGGATCACATCACATATCTGCTATGAACTTAGAATGAATAGGTTCCAAGTCGGAATAACTTCGCGATTTTTCGACTTAGACCCTTAACTTTCATGCCTTCGAGAATTCTCAAGGCTGATAGACCCTTGTTCCTTCCTGTAGGACGTAATGGCTAGAAGATCGACCCGAGCGAATCCCGCTCCACCACCTGCGACTCCCGCTCCACCACCTGCGGCTCCCGCTTTACCACCGGCGACTCCCATTCTGCCACCAGATATTCCTGATTTCCAGCCCGAGGATGCCACTCCTTTACCTGAGACCGGTGCGGATCCGACCGTACCCGTGAGTGCCACCCAGTGACATCAGCTGTTTTAAGTTGTGATAGCCGCCCTTCAGGGGCAGGCCTGCAGGCACCCCACTGTTATGCCAGCTCAGGAAGAACAGGAGCACATTTCTCAAGGATTTCCGACAGCACGATCCTCCGCGTTTCCGAGGCGAGCCTGACCCTACTGCAGCAGAGATATGGTGCTCCGAGGTAGAGAAGATATTCGACACCATGAGATATACGACCCAGCAGCAAGTCCCATTAGCTATATTCCTTCTTCAGGGAGAGGCTCAGCATTGGTGGGCATCTGTAGCGGCCGATTTCGAGTGGACCTGGGAGGACTTTGTGGACCGGTTTGACCGGAAGTTCTTTCCCGAGCATGTGCGCCAGCAACGCGCACTAGAGTTTGAGACTCTGGTCCAGGGGGACATGACTGTGTCCCAGTATGAGGCTCATTTCGTCGCACTATCGAGATTCGCGACGTATCTTATTGATGATGAGGGGCGGAAGGCCCGCCGTTTTGAGAACGGTTTGCGTCCTGCCCTCAGGAGTCGTGTGATTGGACACATGCTTCCGACTTTTGAGCAAATTGTGGAGAGGGCCCAGATCTACGAGTCAGATTGGGCCAGTTTGCAGAGAGCTCGTGACCTGAGGGGAGATCAGAAGAGGAAGGAGCCATCCAGTAGCTCCCAACCGCAGCAGCATCGTTCACAGCAGCGACGCACGACTCGCCCAGCATTCCGAGCCCCAGCAGTACCCCCAGTACCACCTTCGGGACCATTTACCGGTACCTGCTTTGGATGCGGTAGGACAGGACATCGCGTGCACGAGTGTCCCCATTCGCCGCAGCAGCCGCCGAGGGCACCGCATCCACCTCCGCGACAGCCACCACAGCATCAGCAGCCGAGGGCACCGTATCAGCCTCCGCGACAGCCCCCACATCAACAGCAACGACCGCAGCACCAGCTTCCGGGACCTCCCCCGCAGCAGCAGAGACCTCAGAGGGGACCTACACCTCCCCAGCAGGCCCAGGGCAGATTTTATGCCGCCCAGCAGGACCCTCAGTCATCAAGAGCAGTGGTCGACGATTCGCGTGACTTAGCCCCTACACCGTCTTCTTAGATTGTTCATGAATGAGGCGTCCTGGGAATTAGAGCTTGAGATTTGTGGGCGTTATCCCTATCCCTTAGATGTTTGATTATGTTAGTATTTTGTGTTCTGATTATATATATAGCGGTGTGGTTTCTCTCTCTTGGTAAGCTCTGTATTGGTATGTTATGATTTAAATTTCGAGGACGAAATTTCTTATTAGGTGGGGAGAGCTGTAAGACCCGTATCCTAGTCTGTACTATTCTATCAAGTCCCGCGATCCTTCCTGTTGAATTTCGGTAACCTGTGACGTATAATTGACGTTGCGATCGACCCTAAGTCGTATGTTGTACATTTGAGTCGGCTTAAATCAAGACTTGTACCATTGCGACCGCACCGTCGCCGCTGTTCCAATGCCGCGACTCGTGCACCAATCCGATACCCTGGCAGGAAGATGTGAGCCGGCATTTATTTCGACGAAACGCCGCGCGTTTGCAATCCCAAGAGAATCTCTACAACATGTCAAATCAATCCCATCCATCACCTCATGTCAAGTACAAGCAACCCATGCTTTCTCTCTCCAAAGTCAACTCTTTCTCACCCTCTCTCTTACACACCCATGCTAGTCAAGTACACATCACCTCACCCATCACTCACATCCATCTCTCTCTCTCTCTTTACATCCCATCTCCCCCTCTCTCTCTCTCTCATTTCTCAACTCAATTTCAAGCAACCAAGTGAGCTCACGTCCAAGCTTCTCCATGTGAGAAAAAAATGTGATTTTGGTGGCCCACTTTCCCATCCCAAACCCTCCATCCTAGCCTTTCATTTTCCATCTTCCACCGTTGAAGTGAAGCTCAAGGGGACCGGCATTCCAACGGACCGAGAAGATCAACCGGTGGGTGCTTCTATAGGCTAAATTTTCATGTTCTTATGATGGGCCAAGTGAGGCCTACCGATCAATGGTAGGGATCTCACTTTGGACCCTTGATGTGGCTAATGGCCCACCTTGATGCTTAAGATCATTCCATGATGGGGCCATTCTCCATGGACCCCATCATGATGTTTACTTTCTTGTATGAATATGGTCATCTAGACCTTTTAGTTTGGTGGAGGAAGGATCTCCACCGTTGATTTTAAATTTGGTGGGCCCATATGCAATGGGACCCACTTGATGTACGATTGGATGCTTGAAACGGAGGGCCCATAGTGCGGGTCCCTCCATCACACGTGTCCCACTCTCTTTTTCTCTCTTTCCGTCCCTTGTTATGTATGTATTTTATGTATGATGGAGTGGCCATATGGCCCACCCGAATGGACCCCACCATGAAGCCTGGTTTGGACCCAAATCCATTTGTGGGTGAGGCCCATCTTGCATGTGTACATGATCCCCACCACCCCACCACTAGTGATGGCCCGCCTAATCAGGGCCCACCCCAATGCAAGTGTTATGTCCAGACGTCCAGGGACGTCCCTGGACGTTACATGAAAACACAAATATTAGCTTTCCAAGGCTTATTGGGTGTGCCATTCATGTAGGCCCCACCTTGATGTAAGTGTTCAATCCACGCCGTTCATTCTATTCTCGAGATCATTTTAGGCGTTGAGCCAAAGGATGAAACTGATCCAAGCTTCTGGCGGGCCATACCTTTCAAAATAGTGATCTCACCGTTTAAATTCTCTTTAATTTTTGCTACACGCCGAAATATATTCGATGTTGGACTTGTTTGGCTTGTCCTGAGCCATGGAATGCAATGAATGGAATGGATTCACTTGATATGGGCCCTATGTATGAAAAACCTCACAAATAAGAGATTTCAAAAAAAAAATAAAATACAATAAATAGGCAGCAGCACTGCTGCTGCTGCTGACGCCAGGACGCACGGCGTCCTGCATTTGACGCTGAAGGCAGAGAAGTGGGTCCCATACGTGGGCCCCACCGTGATATGTTTTATACATCCACACCGTGCATCTGTTGTGTCCCCTGTGGGACAGTAGGCCACCCCAAAATCAGCCCTATACATGGCTCAGGTGGCCCACATCATATGAAACAGTGTGGATGAACGTCTGCCATTGAGACCGTTTCTGGGTCCACGGAAGTTTTTGGATCAAGCTGAAATTTGTTTTTACTCTTCATCTAGGTTTGAGTGACCTTATGGACGGATTGGATGCCATATAAGCATTATGATGGGCCCCACATGGGACCCACAGTGATGTATGTGTTCTAGGCCCACCGTCCACGGCTGTGGACGGTGGATTCCACCTGATATTTGTGTTTTACCAAGGTCGTCCAGTGACTGGACGACCAGTGAGCCGCACCATGATTTATGTGTTTATCCACACCGTCCACACCTGGACGGTGGGACCCACCATGATGCATGTGTTGCATCCAAACCATCAATCCATTTTGCAAACTCATTTTTTGAGCGTGAACTAAAGAATGAATCAAATCCATGGTCCATGATGCATGTGTTGCATCCAAGTCATCCAACCACTTGAAAGCTCGTTTTAAAGCCTGAGTAAAAAAAAAAATAAATAAATAAATAAAAATAAAGATAAAAATGACACAGATCTAGGAATAGGTGGACCACATTATAGAAAGTAGTGGGTTTGAAGGCCCACCATTAAGACCCTTAGTCTACTAAAGTTTGGGGACCAAATATGATATTGGTCTTTCCTTTTAATTCAGGTCTGTGAGGCCTTATAATCAGATTGGATGAGGAATAAATATTAGGGTGGGCCTTAGAAACTTAGTGGTGGAAATCATTACCACCACTTGTATTTGGGTGTGGCCCATTGGATATGCATATGGCCCATGCGATGTGGCCCACCTGTCATATTTAAGGCCCATTTGAGGAGGCCTACCTTGATATTTATAAGGCCCATTTGAGGAGGCCCACCTTGATGTATTCGTGGCCTGTTGTTGAGGCCCATCCTGATATATGCGAGGCCCACTGTGATGTATTCAAAGGCCCATGGGATATGGCCCATTGCAATGTACATAAGGCCCGTTGGTGGGGGCCCATTAATGTGGCCCATTTGATGAATGTAAGGACCATGTGATATGGACCATTTGATGTACCCAAGGCCCATGGGTCGAGGCCCAACAGGATGTCCTTAAGGTCCATTGCAATGTGTGATTCCCCCTTGGTTTATGAAATAATGTTTTATGGTGGGCCATGCCTAGGGAACAATGTTGGTTTGATGTCCACATTGTAAGAATAATGTTGGTTAAATGTCCGCATTATGACTCTCCTTAGGGCCCATTAATAGGCCCATACTTGTTGATAGTTTATTACTTTATAACATGCTTAGTGCACTTCCATGATTCATGCTCATATGCATCATATGTATGCTTGAGATGAGGAATGTTTGATCATAGCATAAGCCGTTGGGCAGAGACATTTACGGGACTCCTTTTGAGACGGAGTGCCCCACATGAGTGCGTGGTACGCGTGAGATTTCTGCATGACTGACGGTTTGACTCATGCATTTCGCATTGTGTGTCATGATTCACTGCACGCCCTAGCGACATCAGGGTCATGGCTCCACAGACACATCGTGGATGGCCGTATCGGATACCGGAAATACTTGGTTCTAGCACTGTGGGCACTTAGGATGTCCTTGGGTGAAAGTCCCAGAACCTTTTGGTACCAGGAGATGCTTCAACGTCTAGACCGAGTGGATACACGAGCGCCCGAGTGCCGAATACCAGTAGGCCGCGTCTCCCACTGTTTCGTGGTCGGTTGGAAGGGGGTGTGGCCTTATCCGCCCGAGTGAGGGGGCTATAAGCTAGGCTGAGTTTGACCAGCTCGCAAATGAGTCCGCTATCGACTAGCCGGGTAGATATTGGCAGACTACTGGTCAGGCGGATAGTGTGGTCTCTTCCACTTGCTTGACTGTGCAGCTAGGGAGGAGGCAGTCAGTGTGGAGTGTATTAGACCCCGGTGATATCCAGAGAGGAACTGTATTGATATGATGATTACTGGCACGCTTGCTTTGCATCTCGCATATGACATTTGGCTACATAGGCCTCGCATCGCATGGCCTTGGTATGGCCGATAACATTCATGCCTTGCATTACATAACTTTAGTATAGCTGATAGCATTCATGGACTTACCGCATATTTCCGCATTACTCTGATATTTTACACTTGGCACTCGCCTTACACACACTTTCACCACCCTCTAAGCTTTCTATAAGCTTATGCACGATAGATGCGTGCAGGTGGCGTTAGGTTGCAGCAGCGTTGAGCTCGGAGCGTGCAGCAGTCTTCTGGAGCTTTTGGAGTTTTCTTTGATATTATTATATTGTATTTCTCTTCCCGCATTGTACTTAAAAGTTTTTGATATAGTGGATATGTGGTGTTGTTGTTTTGTGACTTGGTTATGCTTGTGGTTATGCTCCAAAAAAAAAAAAAAAAAAAATTTCCTGCTGAAAATCCTCCTTGTAGGATCCCAGGATCGGAATCTGGCGTATGGGCGCTGGGAGCCGAGAATGGGGTGCTACGGAGGCTGTCGGCGCCGGATTCGGCGATCGGGAATTTTGTGAGCCCGGTTTCCGAGTTTGGGGCGTGATAGGGTGGCCCATGAAATCCAACAAAATAGATGGGCAGCATATGCAACATATACACTATAACAGGCCCTCATGAGGCAACTCATGGCCCGAAGAACCGATGAACAATGTGCTTCCTATACATCGAGGTAGGCCTCAAAACCATACAATGAGCGGCCAATCATACAATAAATGGGGCCCTTGCACATCATAAACGGGCCTCACCAAAAGGTGGCCAGCATGGATATGGTGCATTCAATATGATGTGGCCCATTTGGAATATGGAGTCCAACTCATAATGGGATCCACGGCCCATACACAATCTAGAAAATGGATCGATAGCATGAGCATAGAACTTATATATGGTGGGCCTCACAAGGTGGCCCACTACCCCCAAATGGGTGAATAGTATGGATATAACATACACCTCGTAGTGGGCCTCATAAGGCAACCCCATGGTGGGACGCCCCAGCCCAACATACATCCTGATGGGTGCCCACCTGATATTTGGACCTGCTACAAAGCGGCACATATCACATCGACACCAATGGGCCCCACATCGATGGCCGGCGTGAATATACAATGCTCACAGAAAGATGGGCCATCTGGTGGGCGGTCAGCCCAACAGGACGTTGCACCTATTGGACGGGCTGGATGGAATATAAGGTGGGCTTCATCAGTGGAACTCATACATCATCAATGAACCTCAGTTACATCAAATGGGTTGAATCAATCCAATGGGCCAATCAAATAGCCGAATCAACTGGGCTGATACAAATGGGCTGAATCAAGTGGGTCGATCAAATGGCCGAATCAACCGGGCTGATACAAATGGGCTGAATCAAGTGGGCCGATCAAATGGCCAAATCAACTGGGCTGATACAAATGGGCCGATCAAATGGTCGAATCAACTGGGCTGATACAAATTGGCTGAATCAACTGGGCCGATACAAATGGGCCGATGCAGATGGTCGAATTAATTAGGTTTCAAATATATCAAATAGACAGCACCGATGGACCTTCTGTACATCAAATCGGTCCACCCTTTTGTAATTGAGATCCGACCTATTTATAAGTTAACATAGAGATAGATGAAGTGAAAGCCAAAGATCAGCTTGAGTGGGAACCACAGTGCTCCTAAGAAGTTTAAATGATGTATGTCATTATACCCTACTGTTAGTGCAATTGGTGAGGTCCACTTGAACTTTGGATCTGACTCACCCATTTATCCCATGCCATAAAATGATCTCACAAACGGTTGAACGGGTTGGATATAACACATATATCATGGTGGGTCCCATAGATAGACGGCGCAGGTGAAATATGTGGGACCCATGGATCTCACTACTGCCGTATGTACAGTAGCTAGTGGTGGCATCCACATAGCTGAAGCAGGTCCCACAGACCTGTTGACGTCAATAGAGTAGCTATACAGCTACTACACGTGCAGCTTTGCTACCACAAAGAGGGCAGAGTTGGGTCCCATGTGGGGCCCACCATCAATATATATTATAATATATAATATATAATAATAATAATAATATATATGAAATATATTAACGCCCATGCCCTGGATGGCCTAGACGGTACATACATCAAGGTGTTGCCCCACACAGGGGTGGGTCCCACCGTCCCTGGATGATGGATGCATCACACGCATCATGGTGTGGCCCACCTTATGGTTGGATGGCGTGGATGGGTCCCACGGACCTGGATTGAAGAGAAAAAAACAAATTTCATAATGCTCCAAAACTTCTGTCAACCCAAAAAGGGTTTTAATGGTAGTCGTTCAATCATACTGTTCGCTGTGATGTGGGCCACCTAAGTTCCAGGTACGGCTGATCTTTGGGGTGGCCCACGGCCAGCAGGGGGCCCACTTAATGCAAGGTGTGGATGATCGGCACACATCAGGTGGGGCCCGTGGCTGGGACCCATGGTCCTTGCCCCTTTTACCATCCATGGTGTAGCAGCGGCTACGCACGCTGCTGACAGCAGCAGCGTCTGCTGCTGCATTTCCTTTTTAAAAAAAAACAAGGATTTCTGAGGATTTTCCATGGTAGGGCCCACGTATGAAAAGTCCAACCCAGCCATTAGATTCTACGGCTCATGAAAGGCTAAATGAGCCTAATGTTCGAGATATTTTGGGTGTATAGAAACATCAGGGGAGATTTCAAGGGTAGAAAACACTGTTTTCTATGATATGGCCCGCCGAATAATCGGATTTACTTCATTTTTTGGCTCAATGCCTAAAATAAGCTAGGGAGTAGAATAGACGACGTGGATTAAATTAATGCATCAAGGTGAGGCCTATATGAGTGGCCCACCCAAAAATCTAAAAATCCAACGGACATTATATATATATATATATATATATATATATATATATATATATATATATATATATATATATATATATATATATATATATTATTTTTATTTTTATTTTTTGTTAGCTTGTTAGTACACACCCATGTCAGTACACGCACTCCCTGTTAGCCATACCCTGCTTCACGTCCAGCGACCAGTGAACGCTAGATAGTATGGATAAATAAAACATCATGGTGGGTCCCACGTGTATGTGGCCCATGTTTTATCAAGGTGGGTCTCACATGAACGTGGGACACCTGATGGGTCTGATATTTATATTTTCTTATCATCCATAAGGTAGGGTCCACATGATTTGGACGGTTTGGATAAGACATACATCAAGGTGGGGTCTATCTGAGTGGGCCACACACCACACAAAAATGAAAGAGAGAGAGAGAGAGAGAGAGAGAGAGAGAGAGAGAGAGAAGCACCCACCTCAAGATATTGAACTCCTTCCTCCAATAAGTCTTAGAGCTCCAAGGAGGTTGATTTAATAGTCGAGATGGGGTTTGGTGGGCCGGATTAGTAGGGAGATGGCTAGATTTTTGGGTTGCTTGGATGTCCCAAACTTACAACAATGGAGGAAAAATGAAAAAGAAAGAGGGAGGGAGAGAGAGATAGGAGAGAGAGAGAGGTGATGACAATTAATGAGTTTGACTTATGGGGAAAAGGGAAGGGGTGGTTACTTGTAAGGAGTTAAGGCTAGGGTTAGGGTACGGTGATGTCACCCCTAGAGTGACATTATAATAATTATGTTTCTAGGGAAGTACAACAACAGGGATAGGTAGGTCCCACGATCAAGTGATCAACGGCCAAGATAATGCACAGGCTGGATCTCATAATCTGAGCGTTGCATTGACGCACTAGACGCATCATTAGAACCACGGCGACGGCGCGGTCGTAATGACATAGGTCTCGACTTGAGTCGGCTCGGGTTTATAGGATGTGACTCAAGAGTGTGCATAAATATTATCTAAGCGTCGCGGGTCATCAAAATTCGACTAGGAGGACCGTGAAAATTTACGGAACGGTACGGGCTAGGATACGGGTCTTACACACTAGTGGTGACATCAACCAACAACTAAGTAGATGGCGTGAGGCTCACCTAGGCAATCTATCTCTAATCTGGTGGGTCCCCATGTGGCTCACCTTATATCATAATAATATATATATTATAAAATACATGTCCAGCGTTTAGCCACCGTCCAACAAGTTGGACGGTGCTGGATGATGCACATACATCATGGTGGTCCCACATAGTGGGCCACTAGGTTTGGATCAAGCTGATATTTATTTTTCCCTTTCATCAGGGCCTGTGTGACCGTCCGGTCATGCGGGCCCCAAATCGGGATCAAGGTGGCCCACTTGTTGGATGGCATGGATAAAATACACACATCGTAGGTGGGTCATTGATCATAGAGAAAGAGAGAGAGAGAGACAGAGAGAGAAGAAGAGAGATCGGTGATGACGGAGGGGCCCCACCACTATGGGCCCCTTTTGGATACAAGCATACATCTAGGTGGGTCCCACCATATGTGGGGCCTTAAATCACAAAAAGAATAAAATGAAAATTTGGGTCCAAGATCACCCACTGTCCACTTCTTCTTGGCTCCTTGGAAAGGTAGTCGGCTTGGCTTCGATTTTAACGGAAGATGATGAAGTTTTGATGGTTAAGATGGGAGATGAGAGGGTTAGGAAGTGGGCCACACACAAAACTCTCTCATGGCGGCTTGAAGAGCTTGGACGTGAGATTTTTTTGGTTACTTGGAAAAATGGGTTTGAGAAATGAGAGAGAGACAGGGTTGTAAGGAGAGAAAGGAATGGGTGATGGGGTGATGGGTGTGTAAGAGATTTGTTGACTTTTGGGGTTGTTGTGTAAGAGAGGTATGGGTTGTGATGGGTTGAGTGATAGGTTGAGTGATGGGTGTACTTGACATGTACTTGACCATTGATGGGATTGATGGGATTGATGGGACTGATGTGATGTTCTCTTGGGTTTTGCAAATGTGCGGCATTTTTTCTCGAACTGAATGTGGGCCCACATCTCTTGGTCTGGGTATCACCTCGGTGCGCGAGACGCGACATCGAAACCGCAACGACGGCGCAGTCACTAGGGTACAAGTCTCGAGTTGAGTCGACTCAGGTTGACAATGTGTGACTCAGGATAACATAAATGCCAGTTACAAGTCACAGGTCGCAGGAATTTGACAGGGAGGGTCGCAGGAATCTACGGAATGGTACGGACTATGATACAGGTCTTACACATCTCCCCTCCAAATAAAAATTTCATCCTCAAAATTTACACAATCATCACAACTAGACATAACTTAAGAGGAAAAAGAAACATTACATCATTATATAAAATCGGAGACAGCATACAAAAGACAACACATAATCAATCATTAAAAAGATAGGGATAGCGCTCTCGAATCTCAGCCTCGCGCTCCCAAGAAGCCTCCTTAATAGAATGGTGACCTTACTAAACCTTCACCAACAGAATGACCTTGGTCCGGAGGACCTGCTCCTTCCGATCAAGGATGCGAACTGGCTGCTCAATATAGGAAGCGTCCTCATGAACCTCTAACGGCTGTCAATCAATAATAGGAACGATGTCTGACCCACACTTCATCAACATAGAGACATGAAAAACATTGTGGACGCTAAAAAATAAAGATGGTAAGGTAAGCCGATAAGCCACGGGGCCAACACGCCCAGTGATCTCAAAAGGTCTTATGAACCTCGGGGCAAGCTTGCCCTTCACTCCAAATCGAACTACACCCTTCATGGTCGAGACCTTGAGATACATATGGTCCCCTACAGCAAACTCCAAGGGACGACGCTGGTGATCAGCAAAACTCTTCTGCCGGCTCTAAGCTGTGCATATCTTCTGCCTGATGATATCGATAGCCTCTAACGTCTACTACATAAGCTCGGGACCTAGGAGACAGTGCTCTCCAACCTCGGTCCAACAACTTGGTGATCTGCACGGTCTGCCATATAGTGCCTTAAAAGGAGCCATGTCAATGATCGCATGATAGTTGTTATTGCATGTGAACTCAGCTAATCGTAGATGCTCATCCCAACTACCCCCAAAATTAACCGTGCAGGCCCGAAGCATATCCTTAAGGATCTGGTTGACCCTCTCATTCTAGCAATCAGTCTGCGGATGATACACGGTGCAGAGCTGCAAATTAGTCCCCATTGCTCTCTGAAAGCTCTCCTAAAACTGAGACGTGAACCTCGGGTCTCGGTTAGAAAAGATCGAGACTGGAATGCTGTGCAATCTCACAATCTCCTCGATGAATAACTTCGCATGTCTGTCCAAAGACCAGGTCGCATGAATCGCAAGAAAATGTGTCGATTTCATCAGGCGATCCACGACGACCCATATGGCGTCATGACCACGCTGAGTCCTCAGCAAGCTCATAATGAAATCTGTCGACCCGTGCTCCCATTTCCACTTCGGGATGCTCAACGGCTACAATGGACTAGGGGGTCTCTGATGATCAGCCTTGACACACTGACATGTGTCACACTTGGCCACAAAACTGGTGATCTGGCGCTTCATCCCTCCCAAAAAAAATACTGCCTCCTCATATCACAATACATCTTCATCGAGCTAGGGTGGATAGAAAACCGCGATCGATGTGCCTCGGTCATAAGATCTCCATGCAACTTAGGAATATCAAAGACACATAATCGGCCTCTGAAGGGAAGTCCACCATTAGAACCAATCTGTTAATCTGTCTGACTCTCAGATGCTGCCTCTGCTCGGTAATTTTGTAATGACTTGTCTATCTGATGAGCCTCAATCACCCTTGCGACAAGAAAGGGTTGAATCGATAGGCTCGATAGTTGAATGATAGAAGACCACAGACCAAACTCAAAGTCATACTCTATTATATCCTTGAGCATCCTCCACTCCTGAATCATCATGTGTGCCACTAGGCCTCGTGGCTGACAGCTGAGGGCATCTGCCACCACATTCACCTTGCTTGGGTGGTATTGGAGATCGAAATCATTGTCCCTCAGGCGCTTCATCCAGTGTCTATGCCTCATGTTTAGCTTGAACTGAGAGAATAGATACTTCAAGCTCTTGTGGTCGGAGAAGAGCTCGAACTTAACCCTATAGAGATAATGTTTCCACACCTTCAGTGCGAAGACGACTGCTGCCAGCTCCAAATCATGCGTGGGGTAGTTCAGCTCATGGACCTTGAGCTGGCGAGACACGAAGGTCACTGGCCTCTCGTGCTGCATTAAGATAGCACCCAAACCAATGTGTGAGGTATCAGTAAATATAACAAATCCATCACTCCTAGAGGGAAGAGTGAGGACAAGAGCGGACGTCAAATGATCCTTCAGCTCCACGAATGCCTGCTCACATGCATCAGTCCAAATAAAATCTGCACCCTTTCGAGTCAACCTGGTCAACGGAGCTGCAATACGAGAGAAGCCTCAATGAAACACAGGTAGTAGCCCACCAAGCTAAGAAAACTACTGATCTTGGACGCGCTCGTGGGCTGGTCCCACTGACGCACTACCTCAACCTTCGAGGGGTCCACTGCGACACCCTCCCTCGTCACCACGTGACTAAGGAACTTCAAATCCTCCTGCCAAAACTCGTACTTCTCCAGCTTCGCATATAGCTGGTGAGTACGGATAGTCTAAAATGCAATCTCCAGATGCTGCTCATGCTCCCCACGGGTCCTCGAATAGATTAGAATGTTGTCGATGAAGAGTACAACAAACTGATCGAGATACAGATGAAAGACCTCGTTCATCAACTACATGAAGACCGTGGGTGTATTGGTCAGTCCGAAGGACATGACCTGAAACTCCAAATGACCATAACGTGTCTTAAAAGCCATCTTCGGGATGTCCTCCTCTTAAACCCGAATCTAATGATAACTGGAACGCAGGTCAATCTTTGAAAAGAACTGTGCACCCTACAGCTGATCAAATAAATCATTGATCCTCAGGAGTGGATACTTGTTTTTTATCATGATCCGGTTGAGCTCGCGGTAATCCATGCATAGCCTCAACGAGCCATCCTTCTTCTTCATGAAGAGTACTGATGCTTCCCATGGTAAACTGCTCGGACGGATAAAGCCTAACTCGTGCAACTCGTCCAACTGCTTCTGCAGTTCCTGTAACTCTAACGGTGTCATACGATACGGGGTCTTTGAAATAAGCGCGGTACTAAACACGACATCAATTAGAAACTCGGTGTGCTGGTAAGGTGGTAATCTTGGAATCTCCTAGAATACATCAGAAAAATCGCAAACCACTGACAACTGGTTGATGCTCACAGCTATGGGCTCCTCTATGGCACATGACATCATACAAGACAACGACTCTCCTTTGGGCTTGGCAATGAACTGGAACTGTGGTAAGCCGAGTATACAGAACGTAACTGTCCTCACGGAGCAGTCCAATATGGCGTGGTACTCAGCAAGCCAATCCATCCCCATGATAACATCAAACTCGGACATCGACAATGCAAACAGAACGGCCAGTAAAAAGATATCCCCAATCAGAATGGGGCAAGATGAGCAAAATCGGCCCAATACTGCAGTCTTCCCCAAGGGAGTCGATACTGACAAGCCCTCACGAGCAAACTCCAATGGTAAACCAGTTGATCTGCAGAAACTCTCAGCCACAAAGGAATGTGATGCAGCAAAATCAAACAGCACACGTGTAATGCATATAGAGACTAAAAGTATACCCTTGACGACCCCTCTGGATGACTGCAAGTCCTGCTGAGCTGAATAGAATCTAGCCTGAGCTAGCTGGAGAGGTGCATGTACCCTCTAAGCGTGCTGCTGTTGCTGCTACTGTCGTTGAGGGGGTCGAAACAACTGCCTTTACTGCTGTGGCGTCAGAGGCTGGTGCTGATGCTGCTGCTGAGTGGGCCTCGGTGGTGGGGGCTGTTATCGCTGCTACTATGGGAGTCTCTGCTGCTACTGCGGTGGAGGCTATTATGAACCTCTCGGCTGCTGCTGCTGCTAGCGGCAAGGACACTCCCAGATATGGTGCCTCATCACACCACACCCAAAATAGGTACCGAGGAACTACCTCCGAAGTGGTGCTGGAGGTGCTGCTGGCGCTCGAAAGGCTGGGTGACCTATGCGCTTCTGCAGTGGTCGATGTTGCTGGGAGTCACTAGAAGAAGCCTGCCTCTTCCGGTCTCTCCTCTAACCACGATCACTCTGAGAACCGGCCCACTCAGCCACAAAAATTTAGGCCTACCATACCACCCCCTCGAAAGTCGAGAGCTCATACCCAATAACACGATCTCGAAGACCATAACGTAAGCCATCCTCGAAACGGCAGGCTCTCCGCTCCTCATCATCTACCAAGTAAAGCGCGAATCTAGATAGTGCTACAAAATGAGCCGCATACTGAGCCACCGTCATATCTCCCTGCACCAGGGCCTCAAACTTCAATGCTCACTATCGTCGGATGTGATCAGAAAAATATTGTCGGTTAAACTGATCCATAAAATCCTTCCACGTCCACTCAAAATTGACACCTACTTCTCTAGAGACTGATGCCCACCAGTGCTCAGCCTCTCCTTGGAGAAGAAATACAGTTAACCAGACTCGGCGCTAGGTCATACATCCCATCGTATCAAATATCTTCTCCACATCGGTGCGCCATCTCTTAACTATTGTCGGGTCTGGCTCCCCCTGGAAACGCGGGGGATCGAATTGCCGAAACTCTCGAAGAAGGGAGCTTGCGTGCTCCGGCTCTGCCTGGGCTAGTGAAACAATGGGGTTCCTGCCTTGCCCCTTAAGGGCGGCCATCACAGCATGCAATATCTGTTGTAACTTGGAGGCACTCATGGGTACGGTCGGATTCGCACCGGTTTTTAGTAAAGGGACGGCATCCTCAGGATGGGTAGTAGGAATCTCTGGTGGTGGAGTGGGGATCGTAGGTGGTAGGGCGGAAGTCGTAGGTGGTGGAGCGGGAGTCGATCGGGTCGGCGGCATGTCCTACAGGAAAGGGCAAAGGCGCCTATTAACTTTGCAAAATTCTTAAAGACACGCACGTTAAGGGTCTGTAACAAAAGATCGCTAAGTTATCCAAATACAGGACTTAATCACTCATAGAAGACATGTAATGTTGTTCTTAGTTATTCCCAAGTTATGCTCTGATACCAACTTTTATCATGCCCCAAACTTAAAAATTGAGCTCACAAAATTCCCGATCGCCAAATCCAACGCCCATTTCCCAGGTTCCGATCCTGAGATCTTATAAGGAGGATTTTCAACGTCGGTTTGATTCATAATAAGCATAACCAAGGGCATAACCTACAAACAACAACCAAAAACTCCATCACATTTTCACTATGATCAAAAACTTTATTAGGAAAAAGAGTTTTGAATAATAAAGATAAAATACTAAGGATCTAGGAATCCACCTATAACAATCTCAATATTCAATTTACTTGATTCAATGATAACTTGATTGGAATTGAAGTCCTATCCTATCTAATCGGATGATGGAGTAGTTAAAACAAAATCTGAACTTTCCATTAATTTGGTTCCCAAATATCCATCCAATTGCAATGATGGTAGTGGATTCAATATCCTACCATGCCCAGGAAACGATGGTGAACAACGACTTCTATACATCACACAATTCTAAAGCCAATAAGATCATATCAAAAGCCTTCACAACATCTATTATAATTTTTGTCACAATAAGTCATAGAAAGCTGTAAATATATCTTAATTCAAACTAAAGCTTAATGGAAGTTCAACATATACTTGAATCAAAGCAAACTAAACATCAAAAGAAACTATAAGTTTCATCCATTAGCCTTAGCTAAGAGATTATCATAAAAAGACTAACATCCTAGAAGAAAAAAAAAGATCAATTAGAACCCATGAAGAAATCGAAGCAAAAGAACGTTGTCGGCGCTCCACCTAGGCCTCTTATCCCTTTCCAAACCCTAGAAGTTGATTTGAAGTATCCTAGGGACTCTGATTTATAGTTGTGGAACTCCAAATTTTGCATCAAGTTGGAAAATCTTCATACCACCTTAAATTTACGCACTCTGTGTAAACTCTGCCTAATGCCTTCGATGTCATCAAATGTAAGTCAAATTCAGAAGTCGTGCCTTTTTGTACTACGTAACTTTTCATGTCGTTGAACCTTCCTTTAATGTCATCGAATAGTCCTTTAATATCATCGAAGGGTGTTCGATCAATCGAGAATGTATGTAGAGTGTTCCAACGAGTTGCTCCAAAAATCTTCAAAAATCTTGATGTCATCGAACTACCTTCGATGTCATTGAACTGGTCTTCGAGCAATCAAATAGAGCTTTGATGCCGTTGAGAAATACATCCAATTTGTCCAGTAACGAAACTCGATTTTCATGTAAGCTTCAATGTCATCGACCGGTGGTCGATGACATAGATAGTGAAGTTCAATTCATAGAATTTTTGCACTTTACACTTTCGACTTCCTTCCTTCTCCGCTTGGTTTCCTTGACTCTTGAGGTCTTGAAATCTTCAATCTTTGTTTCCTAAGATCCATCCCTTGTCTTGGTGATTCTTGAGTATTAAATTCATGCTTTAACGTTCTTTTCATTTCAAGCTCTCAGATTTACTTTGCAATAAAACATGTATAAAATATACCCATTAAGCATTATTATGTTCATAAAACCAAGATACAAAAAGGGAAAAATATGCAATATTTGACACTCAACACACCCCCCAACCAGCATATTTCTAGTCCCGAGCAAAACATGTGAAAGATATTTCGAAAATAATTGGAAAAATTCCATGAACTCAAGCGATTCTAAAAACAATCCTGATTACAGAAATCTAAAATACATAAATGTTGAGAACTACTTTCTCCTAAACTCTAGTACTTTATAAATTTCTTAGTCAAGTTCAAAGCATTAATTCTACAATTAAAATAAATCTAAACATTAAGTTTCATGGGTGCATAGTGAAGTCTAGACTTATCACAATCAATGGTTCAATTCTCTATTTTCATGATAACATTGATAATCAAAAGAGCATTCAGGATAACCAAAACCTAAACCAAAACTTGTCTTATAGTTCAACATTCTATTCTTCTAGCTTTTGATTTTTCCATTGATGGCTTTCACACTATTTCACTTTTTTCTTTTTTTCAACAGTCCTCAATGAACTTTAATAGGTAGCCCTTTTCGACGACAACTATTTTTTTGTTGGGTATTACTCATTTCTTGCTTTCTTTCTTTTCATTTTTTCATTGAACATGATGAATAAATTTCCTAGGTCGGTTCCTATCATGCTTAATAATCATTAAGTTAACAATTCAATATGAAATTAAAACTTTGATGTGTAAGTTAGATATGACATGTGAAATCATGACTCAATCAATGTTTAAAACTTCTGATCAAGAATTAATGACTCAACTTAGTTTTGAAATCCATCTAATAACTAAAATCTAAGAGTCATAAATCATCAACATTAAGTATCTTATAATTCTACACTATGGATTATCTTTAAAATAACTTAAATTCACATAAGTTTTTAAGAATTTTGAAGAATTTTAGCTCAAAATTTTAACAATTTTGCTCAAATTTGAAGACTTTCTGATAGGAAACCTACCCCCTAACCTAAAATCTACATTGTCCTTAATGGATAAGCATATGCAATAAGAGCAAAATTGAGAGTAATGAAAATCAAGGGAAGTAGATGAAGAGTACCTGTGAAGTGAATACGATCTTCCAATAAAATGTGGTTTTAGTGTCTAAACTAAACTGCAAAAAATAAACTAATCCTAAAAATGCAATTAAATCCTAATACAAAACTAAGAAAGCAGGGAAAAACTACTAATCATTTAATAAGGTTCTTCCTCAGGCCAATATCTTGATAAATTTCTCAGTAGATTTCTCAACAAGATCATCTAAAAGTCATTTTTGCAGTAAGCTTGGACACCTTAGAGCATGAATGTCTAGAGAAATTTATAGACTTCAGCAAAAAGTTTCCTTTTAATCTCCTACGGTGTCTAAAGTAGATAATATTCACCTGTGACAGAAAAATTTTCAGTGTTAGTACACCGTGGTGAATCAGAGACTACAAGTAGATGAAATTCAGAAAAATTCTCATTGGGTAGTATAGTCTCAACACATTCTAAAGTTTTAGAATTCGGTTCAATTTTTAGCTCCTCCTCCTTTAATGGTGAACATTTAAGATTTGTGAAAGGAGGTTCTTCAGAGTAAAGATTCCCTCAACAACTACTAAGGTATTGTCTTGTAAGGCCTCCATTATTTCTTTTATCATATTATCATTAGAATCTAAAAAGTGTGCCAAGCAATCTTTTAGAGAATTGAGACATTCAATTGAGATGGGTTCGTTTTCCACATTAAGGTCTATGATGACATGCCCAAGGACTCCATCATCTTTGATCTTCATCTTCGTGAGAGTCAATCATCACCAGATACATCTTGCCTTGCCCTACATAAACTGATTGTGAATTAGAAGGTGAAGATTTAATGTGAAGAATCGGTTCCTTGATACTAATTAGTAGAGGCATTGTATTGTCAAGGGATGACTGCTCAATTGGTGGCCTCCATTGGATAATTTCAAATTCCAGATTCATATCAAGTAAGTCATCCATCCCTAATCACATCATAATCTAAATCAGGGGAGTGGGCTGAGCATGCCTCAAAAGAGTCATGTGCTTCACTTAAAAGGGGCTCATCCTCAACATTAGAATCAAGCGTTGCATGTAGCTAGAGTGGGTCAACATCATTAAATATGAAAGATACTCATGTCTCTTGATCATTGCTTTGGACAATTATCGAGATTGACTCTTCGAGAAATTGAATTGTACACTCATTAACACAATCCAACTCCTCATTCACAATTTTGGTATTCTCCACAAGTGACTTAGGATCACTTTCCTCACGTTGTGTTTCTAAATTGAGTTGAGGCTAGGATAAACTAGCCTCTTCCTCCTCATTGACGCACAATTCAATCGCTTTTAATGATTTTTTAATGTCTACAATGAATTGGTTGAGTTGTTGGTTGATTTGTTCTTAAGCATCCATGTATTTCTAAAGTGAATTCTCTTGGATTGTTTCTGATTGGATCTCAAAGATAGGGCATCTAAGAGAATAGTCACTATAATCGATTGTTAATTCACCTCTTCGATGTTGATGTTTCCCCTGATCATAGTCATACGGGTCATATATGGAAGGGTTTGGTGGTTGTTGGTATGCATTATCACCTATAATGTAATCACCCATTATTTTCTTCTTGTCGAATGGGTGATAATTGTTCTCACTCATAATCATGTAATGTTTTCATAATCCGTGGAGTGTAATTATTCTCCCGCATATGGTCGCGTATAGACTTCTTAATCGGTGGAGCATTATATTCTGATCGATTCTCGAAAATGGTTTCAGAAAAATTTTGAGACATAGGTTGTTTCCTAACATAATCCTCTGACAGCCTTCACGATACCTAATAAGTGTCAAATATTACATATTTTCTCCTATTTATATTTTGGTTTTATGAACATGATAACGCTTAATGGGTATATTTTATACATGTTTGTATTGCGAGATGAATCTAAGAGCTTGGATTAAAAAGAATGTTAAAAGTATGGAATTGATGCTTATGAATAACCAAGGTAAGTGATGGATCTTAAAAGACCAAGATTGAAGATTTGAAGACCCTAAGATTCAAGGAAACCAAGTGGAGAAGGAAGGAAGTCGAAACTGCAAAATGCATAAATTCACAGAATCTGAACTTCACTGTCTATGCCATCAACCGTTGTTCGATGACATCGAGCACTGGTTGATGATATCAAAGAATTACATGAAAATTAAGTTTGGTTACTGGACGAATTGGATACATTTCTCGATGACATCGAAGCCCCATTCGATTGCTCGAAGACCAGTTCAATGACGTCGAAGGCAGTTCAATGACATCGAGATTTTTGGAGCAACTCGCTGGAACACTCTGGACACATTCTCGATTGATCGAATACCCTTCAGTGACATTGAAGGATTGTTCGATGATATTGAAAGTATGCTCAATGACATAAAGAGTTATGCAGTGCAAAAGGTGTTAACGCAGTACGAAAAGGTGTGACTTTCAGATTCAAGTTACGTTTGATGACATCGAAGGTTATTCGATGACATCGAATGCGTTATATAGAGTGAGTAAATTTGAGGTGGTTTTCAAAATTGGTCAGACAAAGCTATAAATATGGGTTCTTTGAGGAGTTCTAAACATGAATTAGGTTTTAACAAGAAGAGCCAAAGGGTAGAACATTCTCTGAAGAGTTTTTCTTCCGTCCTTGTTTATTTTTAATGCTTTCTTTTAGGATTTTAGATTCAATCATGTTTATGGTTGGCTAAACGTCTTAGATAGGGCTAAGAGGTGAAGCTTGTAACATGTTGGAATGGTTTTCTCGCTTTGATTCTTGTTTTTCTTGAACTTCATTAATTTTTAGTTTGAATTTAATGAATATTTTTAATTTTCTATGATTTATTGTGACTCAAATTACAATAGATGTTGTGATAGTTTTGAATATCTTCTTTTTCTTTTTTAAGATTACGAGATTGGTAAATCCTATTTTTCACCATCATCTCTTGAGCATGATAGGATGATGGAATCCCTTCCAATAATCACAATACTCCTCCATGTGTAGATAGGTCAATGAAAAGTTTAAATTTGGTTTAATTGCTTTATCTTCCAATTGGATAGGAAATAACTTAAATTCCAATTGCTTTTCTTGAATCAAGTAACGTAGCATTTTGATAGCTACAAGCAGATCCTTGGTGCTCTAGTTCGCTTTTGATTATTGAAATCTCATTTACAATTACTCTCTTTTATTCCAGATTTAGATTTAGATCTTATTCTAGTTCTACTTCTAATTACTTTCATAATACGTACAAGTTTAGTCCCTGCGAATTCGACCTCGGTCTCACCGAGTTATTACTACATCGCGACCCTACACTTGGGGTTGTGAACAATTTTTTGGCATCGTTGCTAGGGACTATGGCTATTTTTTTTATAGATTAATTAGTATTAGAATTAGGTTAAGATTATGATTTTTTTTAACTATGCTTTTAGGCTAGGATTTTTCTGAAATTGTTCTTAGAGACTGAATTTGTTTTCTGTTTTGTAAAATCCTAACATATCAATCCTAATCGGGTAACTTCTCTCCAACTCTCTCTTATCTTTCTAGATTCCTTATTTGCTTTATTTTATTAGTTTTCTTTTTCTTAGGTTTAACTTTATTTAGTTGTTTAAGGGTTGTAAGTGTTTCATGCCCAAGTGGGTCTGTGATAACACTCTTTGTCTCTTAAGTGAAGGAGGACTGGTCGAAGGGTTTCCTATCCATCACCAGATTAGACATCACTTGAGATCATCTAAATTAATTAAAGTTATGGCTACAAATCAACCTCAACATCCAATTGAGGTAGTTAAAGATGAGAATGAGGTGCATCATGCACCCCCACCTCTTACTCTACGAGATTATTTACAGTCGATGCGGGAGAGTACACCTTTCTGCATGATATTCTCATTGAATGTAGGAACATTGGACGTTAAACCTGGAATGATACAAGTACTTCCTAAATTCCATGAACTAGAATCTAAAAATCCATACTTGCAAATCAAAGAGTTTGATTAGATAGTCGCCACATTATACTTTCCAAACGTATCTAAAGATATAGTACGACTTAAATTGTTTCCCTTCTCGTTGAAGGAGAAAGCTAAGACGTAGACGCATTCCTTAAAGTCAAGATCTATCGGTATATGGGCCGAGATGACCCAGAAATTTCTCAAAAAGTTTTTCCCGTTTCATAAAAATAACACTTTAAGGAAGGCAATCATGAACTTCACCAAGAAAGAGGAAGAGAGCTTCTTCCAATGCTGGGAAAGGTTCAAGGATCTCACAAATTCCTGTCCACACCATAGCTACGAAATATGGCAAACAATAAACTTTTTTCATAACGGATTAACTTCACCAATGCGTCAGTTCATAGAGATGATGTGTAACGGTGAATTCATGAATAAAGAGACCGATAATACATGGGATTACCTTGATCAATTGGCAGAAAATGCGCAATCATGAGACACCTCCCCAAGACCCACCACTTCTAAGCCTACCCAATCAAAGGAAAGGGGAGGAATTAATGTTTTAAAATAGGAAGATGACATGAGTGCAAGGGTGACCAATCTCACAAGGAAAGTCGAAGCCATAGAACTTAAGAAGTCAGAACCTATCAAACCTGATAAGGCTGCAGAAGTTGTTTGTGGCATTTGTGCTTGCAACATACATACAATTGAAAATTTTTCAACAATTCTTTCTTTTTAAGAGATACTGAATGAGCAATCAATTGCCCTAAACAACTACCAAAGACCTTTTAGAGGACCCACCTCAAATACATACAACTCCAACTGGAGAAACTAGCCAAATTTCAGTTGGAGGAATGGACAAATAGCTAACCGACAAGAGGCCCTTATTCAATTTTTAAATCAAAAGAGGTCTCAAGAGGATACGGTTCAAAAATTTATGCAAAACCAAGAGTTATTCAACCAGAATATGATACAAGCATTCCAGGATATCAAAACAACAATGAGAATGTTTACATCATCCATTCAAAGGATGGAGTCATGCTTAGCGAGTGGGGAGAAATGGATGCTTCCAGCCCAACCTCTTCCCAACCCAAAACCGTAATATGAAATAAGTGACACAAGCTCTTTAAATCAGATGGAGTAGGCTAAGTCTATCACCACTCTTAGAAGTGGGAAGATTATTGACAAAACCATTCCGGCGAGGGGTAAAAAGCCTAAGGACCCAGAAGAAACTGAGAATGATAGACTCAATAATGCCTCACACGAGGAAGAACCAGAAAGAGTGAGTAAGTCGATTGTGCCATTCCCCCAGCGGATGATTGCACCAAAATCTATAACTAACTCCCAGGATATTCTAGAGGTGATAAAATAAGTGAAAGTCAACATTCCTCTATTGGACGCTGTGAAACAAATCCCCTCTTATGCCAAATTTCTGAAAGACTTATGTACAACCAATAGATGGTAGAGTATTCAAAAGAAAATTTTTCTGATAGAAGAGGTGAGTGCCAACCTCAAGCAAGATGTGCCACAAAAACATAAAGATCCCGGTAGCCCAACTATCACCTATATAATCGGGAATCACCAGATTGAGCACACACTTCTTGACTTAGGAGCGAGCGTTAATTTGATTCCTTTCTTGGTATACGAACAATTGGGTCTAAGTGAATTAAAACCCACCCGGACCACATTATAACTTGCTGATCATTCAGTGCGTGTATCGAGAGGGATGATCGAATATGTGTTGGTCTACGTTGACAAATTCTACTATCCGGTAGATTTTATCATCCTAGATACTCAGCTCATCGTAGACATGAGCACTCAGATACCTATCATCCTTGGCTGCCCATTCTTTGCTACATCCAATGCCATCATCAACTGTAGGAATGAAGTTATGAATTTATCTTTCGGGAATATGATGTTGGAGCTCAATATCTATTTCAACATGAATAAATAACTAGAGGATGATGACGATACCCATGACATTAATATGATAGATTCTTTTGTGGAAGATAGAGAAGTTCTGACTCTATACTCTGACACTCTAGAGATGTGCTTAGCCCACTCCCTTGATTTAGATGATGGCATAATTAAGGAGATAGATGCCTTGTTTGATGTTGCACCGGTACTTGAAGTTAACTGGTGGAGGCCACAATTTGAGAAATTGTCATAAACTGATGTAGTGCCTCTACCGTCTAGCCTTAAAGCACCGAAGCTTAACCTAAAACCTTTGCCTGCTAATCTTAAATATGTCTATTTAGGTCAAGATGAGACATACCCAATAGTGATTTCTACCCACCTAGACAAACAAGAGAAGAGTGTTCTTATTTTCACTCTCATTAAGCATAAAGGAGCCATTGGATGGTCGATTGCGGACCTCAAAGGAATTGACCCTTTGATTTGTACTCACTGTATTCATCTTGAGGATAATACGAAAATATCCCGGCAACCACAACGTCAATTAAATCCAAACATGAAGGAAGTGGTTAAGGCTGATGTACTGTTGAGGGTCAAATATTGCATATTATCCCCAATTTATATCTTAGTTTTATGAACACGATAATGCTTAATGTTCTATTTTACACATGTTTGTGTTGTGAGGTGAATTTAAGAGCTTAGATTGAAAGGGTGCTAAAAGCATGGGTTTGATGCTCGAGAATCACCAAGGCAAGGGATGGATCTTAAGAGACCAAGATTGAAGAATTCACATGTCAAAGATCCAAGAAAACCAAGTGAGGAATGAAGAGAATCAAAGATTTGAAGTGAAGAAAAGAAATCCTGAAATCATCCTGAAAAAGCATATTTTGAAACTCTGGGTCATTTTAGGAAATTGCGCAGAGTGAAGTCTATTTTGAGAAAATGCATAGAGATAAGTCTATTTTAGCAAATACATAAATTTGAGGTAATTTTGAGAGTTTTCCAACTATGTGCGAAATTTGGAGTTCCAGAACTATAAATGGGACTCCCTAGGATGTTCCTAGGCATATTCTAGGGTTTAAGGAGTGGAGCAAAAGGGTGGAGAAGTCGTTACCAAGAGTTTTTCTTCTTCTTCCTTAATTATTTTCATGTTTTTTGTAAGAGATTTTGGTCCAATCATGTCTATAGTTGGCTAAACCTCTTAGGTAGGGCTAAGAGGTGAAGCTTATAGCATGATGGGATGTTTCTATTGCTTTGATTCATGTTTATGTGGAACTCCATGAATTCTAATTTGATATTTAAGGAATACTTTCAGTTTTAATGGTTTATTGTGACTCAAATTATAGTAGATCTGCACTAGCTTTGAGTATCTTCTTTTCCTGATTTGAGATTGTGAAATTAGTAAGTCCCGCTGTTCACTATCATCCCTTGGGCATGGTAGGGTGATGAAATCCTTCCTAATCTTCACAATTCTCCTGCTTTGAGATTATGGGATTGGTAAATCCTTTTATTCGTTATTGTCTCTTAAGCATGGTTTGGTGATGAAATCTCTTCCAATTATCATAGTTCTCCTTCATTGAGAATTAGGTCAATGGAAGTTTAGATTTGATTTTATTAATATATTTTCCAATTGGATAGGATAGGAGGGCACCTTGATCACTACAAGTAGATCCTTGGCACCCTAGTTCCCACCTTTAAAATCTTAATTTTAATTACTCTATTCACAATTACTCTCTCAAATACTTTAGAATTAGTTTTACATTATTTTCTAGTTCTACTTCTAGTTAATTTTAGAAACATACAAGTTTCAGTCCCTATGGATTCGACATCGATCTTACCAAGATTATTACTACATCACGACCCTACGCTTGGGGTTGTGAACAAGTTTTTGGCGCCGTTGCCGAAGTTTGACGGTTGTGTTTTCTGAATTTAATTAGTTTTGGAATTAGGTTAAGATTAGGATTTATTTATTTTCTATTTTTAGGTTAAGGTTCTTTCTTATTTTTATTTTTTTTAGAAACTAACTTTCTATCTCTAGATTTAGAAACTTTCTTAATTTTTTTTTTTTTTTTTGCAAACTAATTTTTCTTTTCTATTTCTAGATTTAGAAACTAGCTTTTCTTTCTATTTCTAGATTTAGAAACTTTCTTAATTTGTTTTAGAAACTATTTTCTATTTCTAGATTTAGAAACTTTCTTAATTTTTTTAAGAAATTAACTTTCTAATTCTAGGCCTAGAAACTTTCATAATTATTTTGTTAGAAACTAATTTTTCTTTTCTATTCCTAGATTTAGAAACTAACTTTTCTTTCTATTTCTAGATTTAGAAACTTTCTTAATTTGTTTTAAAAACTAACTTCCTAATCTTCACAATTCTCCTATTTTGAGATTATGGGATTGCTAAATCCTATTGTTTGTCATTGTCTCCTGAGCATGGTTAGTGATGGAATCCCTGCCAATTATCATAGGTCTCCTTCATTGAGAATTAGGTCAATGGAAGTTTAGATTTGGTTTTATTGATATATTTTCCAATTGGATAGGATAAGACTCCAATTCTAATTGTGTTACTTAAATCAAGCAAGAGAGCTCCCTGATCACCACAAGTGGATCCTTGGCACCCTAGTTCCCACCTTTAAATTCTTAGTTTTAATTACTCTATTCATAATTAATCTCTCAAATACTTCAGAATTAGTTTCACATCTTCTTCTAGTTCTACTTCTTGTTAATTTCAGAAACGTAGTGGATTTGACCTTGATCTTACCGAGATTATTACTACATCGCAACCCTACACTTGGGGTTGTGAACAAGTTTTTGATTATTTTTAGGACTAATTTTTTGTTTTGATTTTAGGTTTGGATTTTTCTGAATTTTTTTTTAGGAACTAATATTGTTTTCTATTTTGTAAGATCCTAACATAGAACTCTCCAAACCGGTAAACTCTTTCTAACTTCTCCTTTACTTTCCATATTGCTGTAGGATTTTATTCTTTTATGTTAGGATTAGGGTTTCACCATGTATATGCAAGGGTGGGAACGTCAATATGCTAAGCTAGTTTTAGAGAATGTGAGAAATTATGAAAGGCTGTCAGATAATTATGTTAGAAAATGACTTACGTCTTAAATATTTTCTGGAAACATCATCAAGAACCGAACAGAATTCAATGCTCCACCGATTAAGAAATCCTTACGCAAGCATATGCCAGAAAATAATTACACCCCACGAATTAAAAAAATAGTACATGAGTGTGGGGGTTATCATAACTATGGGAGTGAGAATTATTATCACCCATCAGACAAGATGAAAACAATGAAAGATTATATCATGGGTGATAATATGTATCAATAACTATCAAATTCTCCCACCTATGACCTGTATGACTATAATCAGTGGAAACATCAATATTGGAAAGATGAATCAGTAATACATCATATAGACAATTCTCTTGGGTAGTCTACCTTTAAAATTCAACCAGAAACAATCCAAGAGGATTCACTTCAGGGTTACACAGACGATTTTGCTGGGATTAGAAAAATAATAGAAGTGTTTGCATCGTGCCTCGATAAGCTAATGGAGGCTAGTTCACCCCAGCCTCAACCCAATCCAATTCTTCATTCCCAACTCCCTACTTATGATTAGTGGAAACATCAAGATTAGGAAGTTGAATCAACAATACATCATAGTGACAATTCTCTTAAGTCCTATACCTCTGACATCCAACAAGAAACAATCCAAGAGAATTCACTTCAGAATTCCACACAAACTCTAGTGCTTATTCAGCAAAACACACTCCAAATATTACAAGAACTTATAAAAGATATACAATAGTTATGTTCACATGATGCGATTATGGAGAATACTAAAATTGAGAATGAGGAGTTGGATTTTGTTAATGATCATATGGTTCAATTTTTCGGAGAGTCGATCATGATGACTATCTAAAGTAAAGATCAAGAGACATGGGTATCTTTCAAATATAATGATACTGACATGCTTCACTCACATGATACACTTGGCTTCAATGAGGAGGAAGACGTTAGTTTATTCGAGCCTCAATCCAACCTAGAAACAGAATGTAAGGAAAGCGATCTCATCTCACTTGTGAACTACACTGAATTAGAAGATGGTGAGTATTTGGATAACAGTCAGGAGTTTACAGTCCAAATTCTCCTGGAATCGATCTCAAGTATGGTTCAGGAAAGTGATCACGAGGTACATGAAGTTGTCAACCATAATGATATACTCCACCCATCTGACACACCTGATTTAAATGTGGAGGATGAGCCTCTTTCAATCGACCCTTCCAGCTCTTTTAAGACATGTGTATACCACTCCCCTGATTTAGATTACAATATGATTATTCTTAATCTAAAACTTATGTGGCCCAAAAAAAAGTTTTTAATTGTGGGAATTCAATCCCCAATAATTCTTGTGGCGTTTTCTGCTAGAACTTTGGATCTCCCTCTATAATGAGTTGGTAAAATGGGTGGATGGCATGGATAAAATACATAAACCGCAGTGGCCCCACAAAACCTGGGCTACATCCTACTCCATGGATATTCCTGGAAGGGGGCACTGCAGGCAATTTGTGTCCCTCAATGAAAAGGGCAAAATTGTTATTTCACATGAGAATAGGTGGATCACCTGATTCGTCCTCCCATGGTTTTTACTAGAGAGTAAAAGGCAGGATCAAAGCCTACAACAAACAAAAAGCCGTCGGGCTCGCCATGATGCATGCGACATCCACTCCATCCATCATTTGCCTCAGCACATGTAAGGACAAGAATCCCCTACAACACTTATCCGTAGGGCAAAAAATACCCTAGCTCTATGGGCCCCACTAGTTGTATATGTAACGGCTAGTCGGGTTCTATCGCTGGGAAAAAGACCAACCTGATCCACAATTGAGTTGAGGCCAAACCAGGGGAAACAATGGGGATTTTAGGGATTTTTTAAAGGAATTTTTACAAAGTCATTTTGATGGCCATTTTTATCATTTATGAAAAAAAACACACTTAGTTTAATGGTGCTTAGAGAAAACCATTGAAAGGACTGGTGCGAGAATTAACTTGATTAATGAGGTAGCCTAACGGAAAGTTTAAATAGGTACTGGAATGTAAATACTAAATTAATGAAGTAGCATTTTGTAGTCCATTTTATGTATTCTTTTATTAGTAGAAGGTGTTGACTCATCCAACCTGATCTAACCCACACAACTTAAATTTTGATAGGGTTAAGTATTCATTACCTTGGTTTGGCTGGCTCTAGGTTTGAGTTGAGCCTTGGGCCTAGACCTAACCTACCAAAGTTGCACCCCTGAGGCTGCATCAGTTCTCCCTAAAACTCAAAAATCATGATGATCCAAAACTTTAAGCCATATCATAGGAAATAATTGGGGTAGGATTCCACTATTAATTTGGTGTGCGGCCAACAGTGTTGTTTATATGCTATCCAATCCATTAATCTGATATGCCTCTTTAGAATATCGAATGGCTGACCCAAACATTCCGGTATTTGAAAACTCAAGTGGGCTATATAACGTGTTGAATCTGATTCTTGAGATCAAGGCCAAAGAACGGGTGGCCTACCTTAAATCGCTTCCCCACGTTTGAAAAAGTCTCTCTCGGTAGGTAAATACGCGAGGTACATCAGAGATTTCCCCTCATTAATCACGACCCTACTCATTGCATTTGTCTGAGTCATGGGTTTGGATAGGAGGTACTATAAAAAACGACAAAGGACCCATGTCATATCTAATGCGTGCATCACCGAACATGCATTTATTAAAAGAGGTTGGTGTGGTTGGTTTTTTCAGTCACTTTCGACCAGTATTTCCAAACCAGGTACAGTGGATAGAGAAAGAGAGCATTGGTGGTTACAACAAATACATCATCTATTGGATAAATGCCATGCCCATGGCATCTTTCAAGCATTTCCGCAAACTCAATAATAAAAATCAAACTCCTTTGAGAAGTAGATAAGAAAGTGACTAGTTTGTTCTTAAGATCAAAACGTAGAAAAGTCTTCTCTCCATCTACCTTCTTTAATCTCTATTATAGGAAAAAATAATTTGGTTATATAAATAATAATAATAACAACTCACGGACAAAGCGAAGGTGGGCTGGGACGCGGATTAGCCACCGACAGTTTGAGTAGCGAGAGTGACATCACCAAGTTCTGTAGGCCCCACCATGATGTACGTTTTGTATCCACACCGTCCATCCATCTGGATTGATCATTTTAGGGCAAGATCCAAAGAATAAGTCAAATCCAAAGCTCCAGTGGACCCCACCACAGAAAACAGTGCGGAGAGTGACGCCCACCATTAAAAACTTCTAAAGGCCACAAAAGTTTCTATCAATATAATATTTGTGTTTTCCCTTCTTTCATGTACGTGTTAACTTGTGAACAGGTTGGATTTCAAATAAACATCATGGCGGGCCTTAGGAAGGTTTCAACTGTGGGAATCACTCTCCCCATTGTTTTATGTGGTGGGGTCCACTACAGCATTGTTTCTGCCTCATCCTTTTTTTCATTCCCTAAAACGATATCTCCACCCAAATAACTTGGTGACGTCACTTCAGTAGGAGTCTTGCTACTGAACCTGTCAGTAGCTAATCCGCGTCCCGCATTTAGCCGTAGTTATAAAACTCATTTGATTCGAGTAGAAAGTCGGCCAAGTCAACGGGAGTCAACCAAATTTGCCCAACATTATTTGAGTTGAGTTAGTCACATTATTAACATTATTAATATGTTTTTCTTAAGACATTCCTTTGGCAGTAGAGGCATAACAAGTGGGATGCACTACCTAAAATAACACTTACCCGTGAAATATTAGGTCAATGGGACCTATAACAAGTGGGATGCAATGGAGGGTCATCTATCAAACCATGCAACCCCATGTAGTGTTTACTGTGAGGCCATCATCCAATCAAATTCACATATTATCCAAGCTCGTGGCCACACAATCGATATGAAATCCAGCGTCAACAATTTAGATGAGTGTATAAGCAGGAATGGTCACACGGTAAGGACCAGACACTGCATATATGGCAACAACTATTAAGACAGACAGGGTTGGCGCCCCCATGTGGACGTCTAATAAAGATCAACCATCATGGATAAAACAAGCATACATATAATGCTTGATTACATTTTTTTTTTTTTTAAAAAAAAAAATTTGAGAAGCCAACGGTCAAATGGTGGTTTCCCCGACGGCTTTTCGAATCACACCCTTACCGTGGGTGTCTACTACCAAAACAATGTGGCCCATGGGGCCACCGCAATGTGTGTTTTATCTAAGCCGTCCATCCATTTTGCAGCTCATTTTAGGGCAGGAGCTCAAAAAAGGAGGCAGATTGAAGGCTCAAGTGGACCATATCGTAGGAAATAGTGGAGATTAAGTGCCTACCATTGATATGTGGTGTGGTCCACTTGGTCCTTCAATTTGTCTCGTTTTTTGGATCATGCCCTAAAATGAGCTGCAAAATGGATGGATGGCTTAGATAAAACACACGCAGTTTTGTACAGTACGTTTTCGGATTCTCTCTCTATCTCTCCCATTTCTCATACTAAATTCCCTACATAAGAAGAAACCCTAGCAAAGGAAAAACCATCACTTTTCCATCTAAAAAATGTCAGATTCTCTCTCTTTCACCTTTGATTTCTAGGGTTTTGCTGGGATTGATCGTCGATTTGGCGAGATTGATGTTCCTTTCCTAGTATATTCTCAATTTGTAGGGTTTTGATGGCTGATTTGGTAAATTTGATGTTTGTTTGTTCATATTTTGTTAATTTCTAGGGTTTTGATGGCAGATTTGGAGGATTTGATGGTCATTTATTCATGTTTTCTTGATTTTTAGGGTTTTGATGGCCGATTTGCAGGTTTTGGTGTTAACTACAATATTCCCCGGTGGCCCTTTTATGATGGACTAGCCAATGGATCTAGTAGAGAGGTTTTGGTGTATACTTTCCTTTTCGCAGAGTACTAGGTCCTTTATTTTATTCTTTAATGGACGTTCTTCTCTTTTCACCAACATGAATTTGGTGGCTAGCTTTCCATATACAGAAAAAGATCGGTGAGCTTAGCTTCTACATCCTTCTAATTTGCATTTTATATTGCTGGGAATGCCAATTACTTTACTAAGAAAAGATATGAATAAATGAATCTAAAATTCCATGCCTTTGTTTGTAGGGTTGTAGAATGCTTTAGAAGGAACTACCCCTATTCTGAGAAAGTAAAAAGTATAAAGATCAGGAACTGTGGCTTTTATCTGTCGAAATTATATAGCTATATAATTTTCACTCACAGTATCTGAGGAAATCTCCTTATGTTTTGATTCTACATGCAAATATATTTGAATTCCATACATTTGCAAACTATGAATTATTCATAAATTGTGGGGGTGAGGCACAAAGTTTTGATGGCGGAAACATCCTTCCTAGTCTTCCAACTCTTCCAAACATCCATCTCAAGATCACCATTTCTGTTGAACTCAATCTCTACTCGCGTTGTTTTATAACTGCTCAACACTGCCCCATATGGAATAGTCAGTAGAATAGCATTTTTTTTCCCTCATGATTACTACCATCTCCTTTTTCTCTTTTGTAAAGAAAATTCATGGTACCTTTACCCTACCTGAAAAGGTATGATTTGTGTAGGCCATGATTATATAGCCTTGGGGTAAGCAAGAACAACTAGTAATATCATTATATATTTTTGAATAATGACGAGGGAAATTTTTGAAATAGAAGTTAGATGGTAATGGTCACGTTGGGATGATTAGAGCCTAGGATGGTTGATTGTCTTCTGTAGCAGTTACTTCAAAAAAGAAAAAAAGAAATTGGGCACAGACTACTCTTGCTCCGGTGGTAGACTCTTAAGAGTTTCAACACTTGGTCAAGGGTTCAAGTATCCACAAGTGGTGAAATCCCACTGAGGTGTGAGTGTGTGTGTGGGGCTGAGCATGTGTGTGTGTGGGGCTGAGCGTGCGTGAGTAAAAAAAAAAAAAACTCATTGTTAGGATTTTGACTAGAACAAATATCAGGCTTGTTATCAGCAGCAATCAAGGGGCTTTGGTTAACGAGATAGTTTTTCCCAACTTATGGTGCACTGGGCAGCAGAAAAAGTTGCCTCTCATTCTGATATATGATTTTTTAGAGTCTGTTTCTTTACACACAACTGGGAACAACAGTGGAGGATAAAAAGATTCCCCTGTCGAGACAGTTTCCTGGATTTAAGAAACCAAAAGAGAGCAAGAAATCATTTCCTCAAAAAACAAATAAAACCATTCCTCCAAGAAAAAGCTCGTTGAATTGATTTCCTTAGTTGGTGGGAAAATATTAACCTCTGATTTGGGGTTTAAACTTGTCATTATTGCACCTTTCCTTGGTTTAGTTAGATTTACATTCAGCTGGCTTCAAAGCCGCTAGCACGCACATACTTTTGAAGCTGAAAAACACTTATGACTATCTATTAAAGTCAAAGGCCTGGCTCCGTTCCACGCCTCATTTCATAGGGAGCCTCAAAGTGGCTCTATTTCATTATATTCCATGCATATCCTAACTCCATTCATTTAATATTTCTAATAATGGGAATGGAAATGAAAATATATTCCTATGGAAATTCACTTTCCTAAACAAAAATTGGGAGCGGAAAAGGATTTCCTTCCTTTCCTATACATTTCCCTGATCTAAGGATTCCATGATGTTTTCCTTCATGTTTTGGTTTCCCCCTATCCAAAACAGGCCAACCATTTCCTCAGGGAAAAAAAAAAAAAAAAAAGGAGAGAGAATACTAAGTGGTTAAAAGCATGAACATTGTAACTTCATTTCTAGTTTTCTAGTTTCATAATACTTTTTTAATCTGAAATTTTCGTAAGCATTTTCTTATTAGTAATTCACACAAACCATTAGTCCACTATGGCCTATTTGGTGTAGCAAAAGGGGAAAAAGAAAAGAAAAAGAAAAACCAGATAAACACATCGAATTTGAATATCCATTTGAATGAGCCAAGATATTAGTTTCCATGGATCTTAAGATTGAACTGTCTAAACCCATCATCCAAGAAAAATCAAATTGAAAATGCTAATAGTTTTTAAACTTCACATACTGTTTCAAAGTCAAGCGAATATAGGTCATTTAGAGTCCTGGACTTCGATGCCCCACTGAAAATAAGAAGAATTCTATCATCTTAAAGAGCAGCTACATGGTTCGATCTTGGAGATGGCCATGTCCCTCTGTGCATGCATATTGACACCTCCTAAGTTAAGTTTATAGAACTTCAATGCTCATATTCTCTTAGTGAAAAAAAAAACTCACATAAAAATCAAAATAGTATTAGAATTGGGACTTCAAAGCATTGGGAAAAGATATCCAACCTGCAATACAACTATGACTCATGAAACACACACATGTGGTTTCAAGCATATAAATCATTCCAAGAGATGTCCAGTCAAAAAATGATCCATCTGTTGGTTATAGCCCATGGATTGCTTATGACTTTAAAGAATAACTTTTAAAGATAATTCTCATGTTTGAAATGTCCAAACATGACAAGTCAGTTGCGATATTTTGCATTTTACTCCAGTGTTACAAACTTGAGATTTAAAACTTCATGAAAGAAAGCTGATAATTGAATACTAACAATTTTGGAGGCTACGTATTGCTGATTCTGTTCAGGCCATGACTGTCCAACAGGTTAAGGCACCTATGGATCTAAAGAAAGAGCTGGAAAGATTAATATATGAACAAAAGTATGGGGAAGCATTCACTTCAACTTCAGCCCATGAATTGTTGGATGTTTATTTAGTTTTTGGATTATGCAGATTTTGCTTAGTTTTTCAAAGTTCAGAATTGAGAAGATGAGCATGTGCTCTTTAAGTATTCTCTCTTTTTTTATGACATCTCATCATTGTCTTTTTCAATACTTTCAGTTCTTCAGTTTTGGGTTTGTTTTGGATTTTTAGGCTATTAATTCCGATTGCATAAACCAATGCAATCATTCCATTTAGGTTTTCTTTCTTCTTCTTTTTCTTCACGATGATTGATTGATTTTATTTGGCCGGATGTTGAAAAGAGAACTGATGACCTACAACTGGTTGTAGTTTACCTAACATACAATGCACTTTTACAAGCATTTTGTGACAGGGTGATTGTGTTACCCACATAGAAAAATACACTGATTGGAGAATCCTTGCTGATATTAGATGAGTTCTCAATGTTTAGAAGTTGCCTCTTTATACTTTAACAAAAAACATATATATAAAAGGAAACTTGCTCATGTAGCAGACTTCCTCCCATGCACCGAAGCAGGTAGACCCACTTTTTCCATTTAAACCTAGGTTGAGTTATTGCAGATCAATTCGTTTGAGCATCCAAATGCACCTCCATACGTAAATTTAGATACCAATTCATGCATTAATTTTGATTTCTTTCCTCTCTAGCTTTTCTTGATTTACTGAAGAAAGTGTTTCCTTCTTTTTTGTAATTGATTTGTATGTAAAGATTCTTCCTTGTGGGTCACAAATATCTGATGTGGCTGATGAGGAAGTCTGCAAGCTGTATGAAAAGTTTAAGAAAAGGGAGTCATGTTCGAGTTCGTGTTCTTAGCTTTAGGCATCTAAAAGGATTGGCAATGGGTGTTTAAAAGGTAACCTAGTTTCTCTTCTGTAGTTTCTTTTCCACTATAGAATATCAAAAAGTGAGTTTTTAGGTTGGAGAAGGGTGTACTACTTCATGGGATTGCTACTTACCAGTTTTACTTCTTTTCCATTACTCTTACAATTGAGTAATGGAGAAGGATTTGAATATTGTAGATGGAGTGAGGCACTTAATTTCACTGTCAATGTGATTGAATTGTTTGAAATTGCTGAGTGGGAGAGGGGATAGTGGAGAGGAGAACCAGGTGAATGGGCTCAAAGAGGCTGGTTTTTCTTTACTAAGCCAACTCAATAAAAGAGCTCTAAATGTTCAATGACTAGTAATCATCCCAAACTAACAAACCAAAATTTTAGTCACATAACTACGGTCATTCAAAATCCAAACTAGTAATAATCTCAAAACAAAAGAACATAAGACAATCATTGCAAAGCCGATTTGCAATATTACAGGTCCAATCACCCCTCTGTCTGCTCCCTAAGCCTTCTGATTGTACCGTTTATGTTGATATTAATTGTTCATTTGTTCTTTACTACCAAAATAAGGTTCTTATTTAGGATCTACAGGATGCTAACTATCATGCTTTAATAGATGTAGACATCTTTTTTCCATATGCAGGCTAGTTAGTGCATTCAAAGGGCCTGTTTTCACCCATGTGGATGTCAAGCCTGGTATGGTGGTGAATGGGCTATTTTCACCCATGTATATATTACCAGTAGATATGCAAATGATGTAGCTGTTATTCTACTTCCTTCAAATATTACTGTCTTTACTATTGATTTTTTTGGCTCCGACTTATTTGATAGCGATTATGTGAGCTTTGGTTGGTACGAGGTATGGTGATTTGTTCTCTTTCCGAATGCCCAGCTTTCACTGCGTAGTGTTTATTCCGCTCAAGTTTTTTATTTGATTCTTTATCTACATGTCAGAAAGATGATCTTAGAACTGTGGTGTCCTATCTACGAAGCAATCCAAAATTTTCATGCATAGGTCTTTGGGGACGATCTGTGGGTGTTGGCACAAGGTAGTTAATCACACAATCCTAGAATTGATAATTTCTTGATTGCTGAATTCTAGTATCTTGATCTATTTGCTTACAATTTTGTCAATTGATAGCACTATCAGAAGTAAAAATTGGTATGGATGTTGTTTGGATCGAATCACAGAAGTTGGATTCTATGAAGATGAATAAGCATGAGGTTGATAATGTTTTCGGGTATGAATTTGACAATCCCAATTGGAATCCAAGTTACATGGTGCCTGAGCATGTGGAATGGGAGTAAATGGCACTATCTCTATTCCCAAAAGCATTTTCTTCTTCTTTTTTTCCATGGGGGAATTGATACTCTGGCAGAGTGTGATGGATGATATGCAGGCACTCAGAAATAACTTCAAAATTGCATGAGTGGCAGAGAAAGTCAATTGAACTGTTAAAAAATTATCGGTACAAGATTAGATGATCATGAACCAAAATTTAGCACTTGATTATCTGACCATGGGAGGTGGACATTTATTGGACAATTAAGAAAAATATTTGATGCTCCTACTTCAACAAACAAGTGTCCACGAATCAGAGGTTAGGATGGTTCAATCAATCTGATTTTGGGTCTGTGACTTAGCAACAGTGGGTTCCACAATTTCGTCAGTTCAATTTGTATTGATGGATGTCACCTGTACAATTTCTGGGTGCCTATGTGACACACCCCGAAAATTGATACCCGATCATGAAGACTCCGATCCCGAGTTCCCGGGTGTGAACCTAACGAAAATGCAAGTGGGCGAGTACCCACGTGCCCGTGCAATCCGGTTAACATTCATATATGATCAAAATCAAAGTAGATTTAAATCACCGGTATCAAAAGTTAAGCAGAGGTAACTAAACCCAAAAATATATTGTTAATATTCAAAATGTACAATTCCAAAAGTGGTATTCGCCCAAATGGAGATTATATAAGCCACAATATACATATCCAAAATTATTAAAGTGTAAAGTTTTCAATTTTTGCTTAATCCACCAAAACATGATGGTGGTAGTGCAAGCTGATCTAAGCCTAACCGTTTGATATCTCGATATTACCTGCATCAAGAAAATCATCTATTTGGTGTTTTAAAACACCGTCCCAAGTGTGAGCGAATAGCTAACTCAATGGTTCCATTAGTTTTAAGTTACACATATCATCGACTCAATCAGTGCAGGTAATAATAAAGCAGGTAAACAACCATTTCCTAAATACTCTTGTTAAATATACGAATGAGATTATGAAATGATGTATGTGCCTTACAATCCAATACTCCCTCACAAGCGACTTCAACGCCTATTTCATAAATGCCAACACTCCCTCATCACGCAACACCAACACTAAATCACAACAGCCTAATTTACTGCAATACAATTGATATGTATGATTAGCCGAGTGATTATTAATCATAGTTCATATAGTAGATTGGTGAAGCTAAAATACCGCCATTATATCACGAGTCCCTACCCGAATCACGAGGCTCAATGTAGCCGTAGTGACTGCTCACCTGTGCCCCTTGATCCATTTTAGGGTTCATCACCCAAGGACGACCATAAATAATGTAAGATTCGTCACCTAAACACAAATGTGGTGGAGTCATGACATCAATTCCATTTATAATATGGTAGGAGCCTTCAAATGTTCAATGGTCATTATAGGAGGCTCGTCACCCAATTTCGTACTAATATGGCGGGCTCATCACCCTATTTTTTACCAATATGATAGGTACGTCACCCCAGCTAGGAGGACAGTTCGGACACGGTGTCCCATACTGTCAGACCCGTGTCCTAGTGTCCATTCCGTTTCATAGGATCTCGCGGTCCTCCCGGTTAAATTTCAACAACCCACGACCCGTAGATTGCATTTGCGCGCGACCCTGAATCACATCCTATAAACCCGAGTCAATACAACCCGAGACCTGTGCCATTGCGACCGCGCTGTCACCACAGTTCCGACGCCGCGTCTCATGCGCCAATCCGACGCTTAGATCATAAGTTGTGGACCGCGCATGATAATAGTCGTGGACAGCACATTGCGGGACCCACCTATCCAGATTGCACATTTCCCTAGCAACCATCATCATGAGGATGATGTCACCCCTAGGGTGACATCACCCTTCACCCTAGCTATATCCCCTAGCCCATAGCCCTAGGCATGCTCTTACAACTCATAATGAACTTAGCCCATGCCTCCCTTACAACTCATGATTGCCTAGCTAGAAAAGCAATCATTTCTCCTCCTCTCTCTCTCTCTCTTATCTCTCTCCCTCCCTCTTTCTTTCTCATTTCCTAGCAAGAGAGAGCTCCCAACGTCCATGAGAGCTCTCCATTTCTAACCCTTTGCAAGCTCTCCACCTCCAAATCCAACCCTCCAAAATCAATCCCAACCATTGAATCTTGTTCCCTTGGAGCTCTAATCACATTGGTAGAAGAAGAAGTCCAAGATCTAAGGTGGGTGCATGTTTAGGATTAGATCCTTCCATCCTCTCATTGATTTTTTGTTTTCATTGCATGGGGTCATGTAGGACCCACCAATCAATGGTGGAGATCCTACTTGACCCTTTGGATGTGGTCGATGGCCCATCCTTGATGCATGCATGATCCATGATGAGGCCATTCTCCATGGACCCCATCATGATTTTTTATTGAATCCATGCTCAGATTTTTTTTTCTATGTAGGGCCGTGCAATGCATGGGACCCATCTTGATTAATGTATGGTGTATGATGGATGTATTGAGGGGCCCATAGTGGCGGGGTCCCTTCATCACACGTCTTCTTCTTCTTTCTCTCTCTTTTGATCCTTGCATGATGGCCCACTTGATGATGTATGTTGTTGTCCAACTTGGGGCATCCACACATCCAGATTTTTGGGACACCTTGCTGCCCATTTTTGTGCCAATCCGGATGGAGATAAACACATAGGATAGCCTGACTTTCTGGATGTATGGCCCACCCACATGGACCCCATTGTAATGTATGTATTTTATCCATGCCAGCCCTCCATGGGGCCCACCTTGCTGGACCGTCCAAATCATGGAATGCACCAGTATCCATTTTATCCATGTTGTCCATCCATGGGACGCATAATGCATGTATTTCCCCATGCCGTCCAGCAGGGCATGGGGCCTACCGTGACGTGTGGGTTTTATCCCCACCGTTCGTCCATCTGATGGGGTGTGGACCCCACACGTGTGGTCCCGCCTAATGTAATCCACACCATCCAGACCTTGGATGCGAGACCCACCAACTTTATAGTTGTTATTTAACGTCAGCAAGTTATGTGGATCTGATCATGAGGTATGCATTATACCATACTGTCCATCCATTTGGCAGCGTGAGACCCACCCCACACGTGCTACACGTGTGGGGGTGAGGCCCACCATAATGTATGTATTATATATCAACACCGTCCATCTGGACGGGCTGTTTGGGGCCGACCGTGATGTACGGGTCTTATCCACACCGTCTAGCACTCTGGACAATGGAACCCACCTCATGTATGTATTGTATGTTCACGCCGTCCATCTGTTTTCTGGTGCGTGGGCCCACCGTGCTGTGCATGTTTCATCCACACCGTCTATTTGTAGGACGTGGGTCGTGCAACCCACCTTGATGTATGTTTTCCCACGCCGTCCAGGGCTGGGACGTGGGGCCCATATGACGTATATCTGCACCGTCTAGCCTGGGACGGTGGGTCCAGCATGATGTATGTGTTGTATACCCCGCTGGCCATCAGTGGTGGGGCCCACTTTGTGATGCAATAGGCTGACCTTAATGTATATATTACACATGATGTACGTGTGTTATCAGCGCCGTCCAGCCCATGGACCCCACAATCATGTATGCGTTGTATATCCAGCTAGTGGGGCCCATTTTGTGAGGTATATGAGGCCTTTGTGTGAGGCCCAATATGATGTGTTTGAGGCCCAATGTGATGTATATATGGCCCATATGATGAGGCCCAATGTGATGTACTTGTGGCCCATATGATGAGGCCCAATATGATGTATATGTAGCCCATGGGATGTGGCCCATTATGATGTATATGTGGCCCATGAGTGAGGCCCATTGTGATGTATTTATGGCCCATATGTGCGGCCCAATATGTTATTTGTGTGGCCCATATGTGCGGCCCATTGTAATGTATGAGAGGCCCATTTGGTGAGGCCTAGTGTGATGTATATGAGGCCTTTGTGCAAGGCCCAATGTGATGTATATGAGGCCTTTGTGTGAGGCCATAGGCCCACTACATGTTTGGCTCTATGTGGGCCACTCCTTGGGAGCAATGTTGGTTAAATGTCCACATTGACGGGCAATGATGGTTAAATGTCCACATTGTGACATTGTGACCTTCCCATAGGCCTTTATTAGGCCCATTCTCATCCTTCTCTAAATGGGTTAACCCATATCATTGGGCCCCATTGATGTTTACATGATCCATCTATTCGTATTGGGATAATCCAAATGAGTTGGGCCCCCATTGGTTGCTAGTAGGATTATTTTAATCTTGGAGTCCATCTAGGACTTATTTGGGCCCCCTAGGGCATCTAGCGAGCTATATGGTAGTATGGTGAAGGAAGCTCATTCCGGATCCTTAGGATTATAGGTAGGCCACCTAGGCCCAACCTTGTTATGAGGAGAGTTCATCATCGTCGCAGACGGAGGGATCCATGCTATCGGATTTGGTATATCCATGGTTGAGGGTCGATCTTTATGTTATGGTTTAGATCGGCTGTCCATCTTTGGACCCCGCCTTGTATATAGGCCGATTATCGATGCCAATTATGAGAATGTGATATCATAGCATCATGATATATGCCCATACGCATCATCTGCATGCTTGTTATGAGATATGGTTGACCATTGCATATGCCATTGGGCAGGTTGTTTATGAGACTCCCTGATAGGCGAAGTTGTCCCACATGAGCGCACGCTATGCACAGGATTGATGCATGATTGGATTGCGGGACTTATACATCTTGCATTGTGTGGTTATGATTACTGTACGCCCTAGCGACATCTGGACTGTAGCCTCCACAGATATAGCGTAGATGGCAGGATTGGATACCGAAAATTCTTGTTAAGCACAGGGGCGCGAAGGATGTCCCAGGGTGAAAGTCCCCAAACCCTTATGGTACCATGGAGGATACTCCAATGCCTGGACCGAGTGGATGTATGAGCGCATGAGGGCCGAATATCAGGAGGCCGCGTCTTCCATTGTGTCGTGGTCAGTTGAAAGGGAGTTTGGCCTTACCCGCATGAAGGTAGGGGGCAATTGCTAGGCTAAGTCTAACTAGCTCGTAAATAGATCTGCTATCGACGTGCCGGATAGGTATTGACAGGCTATTGGTCAGGCGGATAGTGAGGTCTTACGCTCACTTGGACTGCGCGCCTGGGGGAGGGGCAGTGCCATTTGGAGTGTAATAAACCCCGGTGATTATCCAGAGAGAACTGTACTGATATATGGTGCTCTAGAGATGAGCTGGATTGATATGTGGATTGGTATGCTTGAGCTGCATCTTGCACATGACATTGGCTATGTAGGCCTTGCATCGTATGGCCTTGGTGTGACTAATAGCATTCATGTCTTGCATCGCATAGCCTTAGTGTGGCCGACAACATTCATGCCTTGCATCGCATAACCTTAGTACGGTTGTTAGCATTCATGGACTTATTAGCATGTTTCCGCGTTACTTTGATATTATATTCTTGCATTACTACCTTGCACACAAACTTGCACCACCTTCTAAACTTTCTATAAGCTTATGCACGATAGATGCATGCAGGTGACGCCAAGACGCAGTCGTAACTAAGCAGGAGTAGGAGCATGCAGCCGAGCTTTTGGAGTTCCGATATTATCTTGTATTTCCTTTTATGCATTGTACCTTAAAGTTTTTTATCATAATGGATTTTGTGATGATGTTTTGGTTATTATTCATGGGTTATGCTTGTGGTTATGCTTATTATGAAACAAATTTACATTGAAAATCCTCCTTGTAGGATCTCAGGGTTGGAACCTGGTATATGGGTGCCAGGAGCCGAGAATAGGGAACTACGGAGGCTGTCGACGCCAAATTCGGCGATCGAAAATTTTGTGAGCCCGGTTTCCAAGTTTGGGGCGTGACACATACCACCATGACCGACTCATGAGTCTTGTAGGATCGTATTGTTAACGATTATAAGCAGATTCATTCAATGAGAACGAGGGTATCCTAAATTCAATTGGTCGTTGTCATACATTGTGAACATATATGATCAGTCGGCCGTTAAACTAATTTAATTGACCTATGAGAACCCCGACACAACTGTTATTGGGTGTAAGCATCCTGCGTGGTCCAGCTACTATCGGTCGTCCGTATTCGACCCGGGTCGATCGAACAAGCTTAGGATGGACGACCTAACTCGGGCTACCCCTTAGTTCAGTGATTTGCTAATTAACCGAACATCTTTAACAGTTCTAAATATCAATTAAAGACTAACTAACCATTAGACAATCACAGTGAAATTTACATAAACCCCAAATTTAATAAATTATACAATCAGGCATTTCATCGAACATGTGAGCATTAATAAGAAAATAATATCACGATTTGCAATCATAATCGAATTATATAAATGTTAGCATGCACCAAACCATACACAATCAACAATCATTAACTTAGATCATCAAGGGTCGATAAACGGCAACATATGAATAATGGTTGGCACATTTGTAATGATTCACCTAACTTTGCGCTTATAAGGTCAGGGTTTTAGGAAAAAAATACTGATTCCTAATCAAATCAAAGAAAACTTAGGTAAGATTCATATAATCTACCATGAGATAGTTTAACCAGGAGGTAGGAAGAATTTCTTAACTCCGATTACGCGTAGGGGTGGATTTAATAAAGGAAAATAGTAATAGTTTGAGTTTCGACGAAGGAATTTCGGTGCAGGCAAACACCAAGGTCCCCACTCTCTTTCAATCTTCCTCACTTCCTCTCTCTGCCTTTCTCCCTTCCTTCCTCCTCCCCAATTTCTAGGGTAAATTCATATGGGGAGGGGATATGAAATGAAATGTGTTTTATGGTACAAGAAGGTGCACAAATGGCCCCAATGGCCCTTTATTCATTATATTAACCCTGGGAGGGTTGTTTCAAACCAATGGGACCCACCGAGAACTGTACGGGTCAATCTAAGCCATGGGATACATGTCCCACTAGGTGATCTATGTTTGGACACAACCATCTGATGATCGGGCATGCCGATCAACCAGAAGGCCCTAACCTAAATCAACGGTCACCGAGCGTCGATCGATCATATAACTATGCGGATGTAAGAAGGGTAATAATCTCGATTGATGCACTAAATTTGGTCATCATCTAACGGTCTGAAAGCCATAACTTTGGCAAAGACCGGATAAAGACAATTAACTTAAGTTCCTAATTAATTTCAGAAATATTCACACATCTCATGCACTGGCCTTGCAAGTCAAAGTTGAGCGATTCGAGACACAATCTCAACTCAATATCCAACAATGGATGTCAAGCCCACTAAGACGAACGTCTTTCTATAGTGTCGGCTTTAGTGGCCCAGTAACGAGTGGTATAGAGCTTGTTCGGATAATCAAGGCATTTCTAGAATGAATTAGGTAGCAAGATTTCTTTTGCACAATTATTAAGGTTTGGATTAACCAAGTTCATAGTGTGACCTATTCACAACTAAAAGAAATGACGATCCGATCATAATCACCCTAAACCGTTGGTTCTTGGGCTAAAAGAGTAATTGGGTCTGTTTGGTTTGTTAATTAAGATCTGACCCCTAGTGGTCTAAGCTTTAGTTAGGCCTTTATTTAGTTACAAATTTCTTGATTAGTTAGTAATATGTCAATTAGATTCAGGGCCTAGATGAATAAATCATGAGGCGAGACTTGAGGTTTTAGTTTTCGGGCAAATTCGCTAGCTTCCCACGGCTAATTAAGCGGATTCGTGCGGTTCTTTACTGGTAACACTTGCATATAGGTTAAGATCAAGTGTTAAAGGTCAATAAGTAACAACATAAGCTAATTATAGTGAATTTTTTAAAGGATTTTTGAAATCAAAATAGCAAAAATCCGAGAGGTTACAATCTACCCCCCTTAAAACAAATTTCGTTCTCGAAATTTTCTAACATTTCTGTTATGTAAACTGTTAAGGACATTACAATTCGTGATGCCCGAGCTTCCACTGAGTTCATCATGATAGGCTGGCGTGTAGGTAGGTACTCAGGTTATTATTAAGATCTACCCTCATTGAATTTTTTTTACCCTGAAGATTTTCTAAATTTTTTTCAAAAGATTTGGATTCATGACAATAGTTACCCACTCTCTAGAATAAATATTTCTGCTTTCAATATTCGGTTAATACACAACGATTGTCGTGGTGGGTCTGAGCCCGATATATTGACCTACTACCTGATCGGAGTAGTGAGTTCATTAGTATCATTTCCTAATCCAAATGAATCAAGATCTCGTGCTTGATCATGGCATCGAGTTCATTTGTAATCGTCCAAGATTCATAAGTTGGATCAAACGGATGGGATCTATAGCTAATTTGCAACGGAATAAAGTACATCGAAAACTCTGAAAGTTGTTCCAAAATTAGGTGACGAAAATGGTCCAAGTGACAGATTTGGGCTTATTCAGAAATTAGCAACAGATTTGGTCCGTCGCTAACATTTATGTAAATAATTTTTTTTAAAAATAAAATAAAATTTAAGAGCATTTTATTTGTCGTTTTTTGTTTCTATTGCACCTGATAGTGATCCAAAAAAAAAAAAAAAATAATCACAAGATTCTTTAATAAGAACCCCATTCACAAAATTCACAAGGTTAGCCAAAATAGCAAACTGAACTAAATATGATATTCTATCGAGTATTCAACCCTGGATTACTCGCACACTAGACTGTTTCAGTAAAGTTTTCTTTTTAAGAGTTTCAGATTTTTCTCGAATGCAAAGATGACAAACTAAATGGACCAAAATAAATGGCATATAAATACTTCAATCAGAGGCATAATTTGAATCAAGAATGAACTAGTTATGAGTTCTCCAGTATGAACTGGTTCAAGTTTTTTTTTACTGAATTTTCCTATAATTAAGTTAATTAGCTCTAGTTTATAAATGTATTGGGAAGACAACATGGACCACGAAATCAACTTCATAAGGTTGAACAGTTTCACAAAAAAGAAAGAAAAGAAAAGAAGAAGAATGTGTACACTGCCACAGCAAAGGAAAAACTTGGATACTCTTGACAGAATGTGATGGTGGATATGCAGATACTAAGAAAATGCACACATGGCATATAGGTTAAACCATCTAAATCATAAGTCCCAATCTAGATGGCTCATACAGCTAAAATCACACTCATTTGATTTCCTAATTTGCTGATTGGACATTTCATGGGCAGTCAAAATAAAAAATAATCAATGGTCCACATTCAACAAAAGATAAATGCCCATTAATCAGAGTTTTAGATCGCACCATGGGTTCAGGGAATTACCACAGTTCATGAACTCGATCTCGACCTTTTAATAATAATAGATCTACAGTGGGGTCCATAATTAAGATGGTTGAATTTGTGTTTTATGTATGCCACATTTAAGTTGTAAGTGCCTGTATATGAACCATCACTCTGCAAGAGTATCAAATAACTTCCCCAGCAAGAATTCCATGTTTGTATCCTCTAGTTGATCATCAACTATAGGCCCTATGTAAAAAATAGATCACAATCGCAAGGGCATTGTAATAGGTATAATAGACCTGAATCATCTGCTATGGACCTTCAGTTGGCATTTTAAGAAACAATTTGACAGTTCCAGTGAGCAATTGCAACTGGACTAGTGCAGGCTCTTTGGGAAATGTCTCTAAGAAGCTTTTAAGTACATCAGCATTATCAATCCTTTCTGCATATTCACCAATTATCCAGATCATTGATGCCTGCAGCAATTAAACATTGATGCCTGCAGCAAGTAAACACTCTTTAGTAAACAAATGAAAACATTTATAGATGCTAGTAACAGAAAGCTCCAACTCTTCAGCTGTTAATCAGAGGGAATTTAGAGAAGGAAAAACTTAGCCTCTGATTCAGAACAAACTGTCATAAATAAGAAATAGTACACAAACCTTCTGCAGGACACTGAGGAAAAGAATAATCATATCTTCATTCTATTGCAGAAAGGGGGAAAAAACTAACATCAATGAAACTTCTTGCACTCAATTACATGCTCATGTAACCTATAGAAATATATCCCACAGGCAGCACTTGGGAAGGAAATAATCAACAGAACAAAACATGAATAGCTGTTATTGTTAAGATGAGACTAAGCATTCATAGAGGTAGAAATTTCCAAATGGGGGACTTCTTGTTGGAAGAGATGCCTTTATTACAGGAATGCTTTTGGTGTCAAAACTTCCCATCGACAAGCATATCAACTAGAGCATCCAGAAGCCCCAGACCTCGTCTCCACTGGAGAAAGTCTAAAAGCAAACTCTGTAGTATTTGATAACCCACACCAATAAGTGATCTAAATGCAGCCTGCACAAATTAAACTAAAAATAATGAACTCAAAAAAAAAAAAAGAAGAAGAAGAAGAAGACAGAAAAGAAACTGTATACATTGAAACAAGAGGACTTCAAGATACTATACAACTGAAAAGGACATGTTCATCACATGTGATGACAAAGGAGTTTCCTCTAATCACCTATGGAAATTCTTCTTCCTTTTATTTTTTTATGGGAAAGGTGTCACCTATGGAGATTTCACTGGCAATAAAACAGTACATCAAAGGATCAAGAAGCATTAACACAATAATATCATTTGTCAAAATCCAGCATTGCATAGTGCAATTGGTAGCTGATTAGTTAATGAATAATTCATGAATTAAACATGATTCAAGGAACTTCTCCGAAAAAAGAACCAAAAAAAAAGAAAAAGGAAAAAAAGAAAAATATAAATCCAGAAAATTCAGGAACCATGTTTTAAAAATAGGAAGTAAATAATTATTTTCTTGGTAATTTGGGTTTGTGGAACTTGGGCTTTGGCAATGAAGATGATGCATGTTTTTTTTTTTTTTTTTTGAAAGGTAACACCCCTGGATCACTCACACAAACTACATTCTCCACCAGCTTTATCTAACGATAAGTTAACATCAAGATGTTAATTTATTCACTGTTAATTACAGACAAATTCACAAACTACACAAACCTTTTTAGGATGGCCATTTTTTTGAGCATTCACAAACAGACGTAGATTCATTGTTAATTCCATCCATTTTTTTCATATCATTTTAGGATATGAACCCAAAAATGAGGTAGATCTAAGGCTCAAGTGGACCACACAGTGGGGATTGAATTCCCAACATTAAAAACTTCTTTTGAGCAGCAGAAGTTTTGGATCAATCTGATATTTGTGCTTTCCCTTCACACTATGGGGATTGAATTCCCAACATTAAAAACATTGCATACTTTTACTATCTAGTTTGCAAACAATAGCATAATAGAAAAATAGTCTTTGGTTGAAAATTGTACATGTGGCATGTTTCGTGTGAGATACTCATCAGTTGAATGTCATCTTAATGACCCCATAGATCATGGATCCTACCTACCAGCCTAATTGTTGGACAAATGATCTAGATGGTTGGGACCCAGCTAATGGATGGTGTGGATCTAAAACTGGTGTGTCACGTTGCGATGCATGATGCCATGAAGATGAGTTATCTTATCCATGCTTGTTGGTGTATCAAACTTCAGCAGATGTTAGCCCATGTGCTTCTCTTATTACTACAAACCCACGATAGATATCAGCCTACAAATCCTCTCAACCCTCGTATTTAAATGGTCAAACCATCTATCTCTCAGGAAAAAAGAAATATATCTACTCGGGAGATGATACAAAAAAGCCAGAGGAACTAAAATATAACCACATGGTGTATCAATTGGTCCACCAATCTGACTGTTTCCTGTGGATTGGCGCACTTGTCTTTTGGAATTAACTTATTTTTTAGTTCACATCCTTAAAAGAGGTAGTTCAATTGAGGGGAAAGTGGATGTCACACAAATATCAATGTGGGCACTGCAGTGCTTCTTATCACACAAGTCCATTTTCAACACTTGTTGTAAGAGATCATGCCCTATTGAATGGACTAAAACACCAAGGACCTGTTCATCCAAAATAAAAGCTAAAACAAGGAAACTTGCTAAGCTCACATGCATTCACGACCCTACTCATGTACACACCTCCACATTTGCCAAAATTAGTCATGTACATGCCAGCACATGTGCCGACATTGCTCATGTACATGCCCAACAGATGGGCCAAAACATCACATTTGCACAAGATCCAAGGATTTCCCAGTGTGTCCAAAACAAGACAAGTGTACAGAAGGAAAAAAAAATAGAGCTGCAATTAGTTTCAGATTTGCATACCATTTGGAAAAAGAAATCCAAACTTGTACTCTCTTTGTTTATGGAAAGCATATGATGAAAAATAGTGATAGTTTTGTGAAGATGAGAAATATATGAACACAATAAATCAATATGAAAAAGAGAGCTCATGATGAAATCCTAGATCATCTTGATTTTATGAGAGTCAAAGATTACAATGTGACTGTAAAAGGGATCAAAGAGGCAATGGGAATCAGCAAAATCCAAGTGTATTGCAATGCCAAAGACCTTCCAAACAAGAGAGGAAAGAGACTCTGTTCCTTTCATAACTGTTTCATATTGTCAACAATGTTCAAAACTAGAAATTAAATTATAGGGAAGCATGATGTGTAAAGATTTTCTGCAACTAACATCCAACTAATCTTGATACAAATGTGCTAATCATAACTAACCTTCAACAGACTTAACAAATTTCTAGACAATGAAACAAACAACTACCACCTGTTCATCTATCATTCATCAACAAGCTCTAAGAAACAGTTTTCTGTGGTCATCTACCATGCTGTGTCGATCTTCTACGATATCATACAATTCTTACACAGAACATTAGATCTAAAATTCCAAGAAATGAAATTAAAAGAAAAAGATCTCGACAAATGCAATACCAGATCTAATATCAAAACCCTAACAATAGGTCAACAGTTATACCTTGCAGGCAATCGCAGTTCTCAACCTCCTTTCTCACCACATCAAGCACTCAATCAATGAGCTCCGCTAAAATCGGATCTGAGAGCAGATCTGATGGCTATCAACCAGATCGACAATGGAGATGAGTGCAGCGAGTTCCTGCTGGCGATAATGGGACGGAAACGGTGGGGTTTGGATGGCGCTAAAGTCTTTTGTTTGGAAATGGGTTAAGGCCGGCATAGCTCAGAGAGGGGGAGAGAGAACAGGAGTGACATCGAGAGAGGTGGATAGAGAGAGCCGGAGCGAGAGTACGAGAGAGGGAGAGATCGAAAGAGGAAATCCCTTTTTCGAGGTAAATTTTGTTTCACGTCCGAATAGTGGTAGATGGTTAAGATTGTCTCATATAGGCACGGGACATATTAACCATCTACAAGAGGAAGCACTATTTGGCTAGTCTGGATAACTTTACTTCCAAAACTAACACATTTAAAACCAAAACTAACACCATATGGCGTGCGGCGGGAGCTTATCCACAGTGTAAACGCGTTTTCGATGTAAGGTGCATGGTTCCAAAATCTAGGCTGTTGATTACTTGATTCCATGTGTATTGGCTATATATTAAGGCCTGTTTGTTAACTCTTAAAATTAACACTTAACTCGGAATTGAGAAAATGACCCTTATCAAGAGTTGTTCATTAACACTGAAATTGAAAAGTGCCGAGTGATTTTTCGCGATATTTCATTGAATTCTTTCCACGATAGGAGCCTGGCTTTAGAAATTCTCTTTTAAATTGTTGGCATAATAGAAAACTAACTTTTAACATATGAAACTTATTTATGCCCTACCATGATTTATGTGTTTGATCCACACCATCCATCAACTTTTTTAGATCATTGTAGAGCATGAGCCCAAAAATGAGTTACATGTAGAACTCAAGTGGGCCATACCATAAAAACCAGTGGAAATTGAATAAAACTGAAGTTGGCCATTAAAAACCTTTTGGGGGCCATAAAAGTTTTGGATCAAGTCGATCTTTGTTTTTTGCCTTCATCTGGCCCTGTATAACCTAATCAACAGATTATATGTCAAATAAACAATACAGTGGGCCTTATGAGAATCTTAATGGTGGATATCCAATCACTATTGTTTTCCTATGGTGTGGTCCATATGAGATTTATATCCCTCTCGTTTTTTGTGTGAAGCCCTAAAATGATTAGTAAAATTGGATGAACGAAATGGATGAAACACATACATCATGATGGCCCCCACAAAGCACTGACCACCAGCCACAGGGTTGGTGGCAGGGGGAGTAGATACGTGTGGTGGGAAGACGAGCACGTACGCTACTCCTCGAGCTCCGAGTTGGGCGAACGATTCAAAGGAGATCAAAGTTACATGGGCCCCACAATGATTTATTTATTATATCCACACCGTTCATCCATTTTTTGAGATCATTTTAGAGCATTAGCCAAAAAATGAATCATATCCAAAGCTCAAATGGACCGCACCAAAAATAGCAGCAATGGGGATAATGATTTTCACCGTTAAAAAATTCATAGGGCCCACCATAATGTTTATTTTCCATCCAATCTATTCATAAGGTCACAAATACCAAAAAAAAAAATTATATTGATCCAAGATCCCCAAAAGGATTTCAATGGTAGACGTTCAATCCCCCACTGCTTTTTACAGTGTGGTACACTTGATCTTTAGATCTGCCCTATTTTTCGGCTCAAGCCTTAAGACAAGCTAGAAAAATAGATGAACAGTTTGGATATAACACATACTTCATGATGTGACCCACAGAACTTGGTGACGTCAATACACCAGCTATATAGCTGATGTAATGTGTTATGCGAAGACGAGCACTGACGCTCCTCGAGCTTAGGGGTGTACACAAACCAAGCTAGCTCGGTTAGCTCGACTCAACTTGAATCGAATCCGGCTCGAATCGAATTCGGATCGAACCAGTTTGGTGACTCAGTTATTTTTCCATTGATGTTGCTCACCAATTGTTTGATAAAATGACTCAACGAGATGTGGCTGATGGCAAGGAAGGTTTGGCTGGTGGCAAGGAAGGTTTAGCCGGTGGCAAGCAAGGTATGTACATTAAATAAATACCTTTTTTCTCTTCTTCTTTTTTTTTAGTTTTTATGTTACTTAGAAGGTGTTTGATAAAATACATGTAAAACCATTGCCTCTGTTTGTAAAACAGTGGGTTTTTGAAGTTGCAATTCAGGTGTTTGTGGAAATGCCTCAATGGCGAACTTAGCTCGATCTTGGCTTGAACTCAGCCCGAGCTGCTGACCAAACTGAGCTGAGCTGGCCAATCAGGCTCGAGGACCGAGCCGAGCCGAGTTCGAGTTGAGGTCAGCTAGTGTTCGAGCTGAGTCAAGCTGAGGCCAGCTCGACTCGGTTCAACTCGATGTACACCCCTACTCGAGCTCCGAGTTGTACAAACGATTCAAAGGTGAACAAAGTTACATGGGCCCCACAATGATGTATTTATTATATCTACATCGTTCATCTATTTTTAGAGATCATTTTACAACATTATCCAAAAAATGAATCATGTCTAAAGATCATCTAGACTACACCACAAATAGCAGCAGAGATAATGATTTTCACTATTAGAAAATTTGTAGGGCCCACCATAAGGTTTATTTTCCATCAAATCTGTTCATAAGGTTACAAAGATTTGAATAAAGAGGAAAAACAAATTTCATATTGATCCAAAACTTTCAACCCCAAAAAGGGTTTCAATGGTAAACATTCAATCCCTCACTGATTTTTGTAGTGTGGTCCACTTGATAGTTATATCTATCTTATTTTTCATCTCAAGCCTTAAGACTAGCTCGCCAAATTGATGAACGGTTCGGATATAACACATACCTTATGATTAGACCCACAGAACTTGCTAACGTCAATACAACAGCTATATAGTTGGCGTGAGGTACATCAGCCAATCCGCTTCCCTTCCGTCCAGATCGGACATGGATTAGCTACTGACTGGTTGATTAGCGAGAATTGCTACAGAAGTGACGTCACTAAGTTATGTGTTATATCCACACCGTCCATCCATTTGGTGATATAAACTTAGGGTATGAGCTAATTAACAAATCAGATCCAAAGCTTGAGTGGACCCCACAATAGAAAATAGTGGAGAGAGTACCGTCCACCGTTAAAAATTTCTAAGGGCCACAAAAGTTTTCAATCAAGTTGAAATTTGTGTTTTACCTTCTTTCATGTCTGTCTTAACTTATGAACACATTGGACCTCAGATAAACATCATAGTAGACCTTAGGAAGGTTTCAACGGTGGGCATCACTCTTTCCACTGTTTTCTGTGGTGGGGTCCACTCTAGATTTGGATCTGACTCATTCTTTGTCTCATGCCCTAAAATGATATCTCCAAATGAATGGATGCTATGGATACAACACATACATCATGGTGGGTCCCATAGAACTTGGTGACGCCACTTCGAGTATCGCTACTCAACCTCTAAGAATCTAATCCGCCTCCTTTTGTGAAAGGAAACGGATTGGCTACTCCCCCGCCACCAGCCCAGTGGTTGGTGGTTGGTCCTCTGTGGGCCCACCATGATGTATGTATTTCATCCATTCTGGTTCATCAATTTTTACAGATAATTTTAGGGTTTGATCCCAAAAATTACAGGGATATAAATCTCAGATGGACTACACCACAAGAAAACAATAGTGATTGGATATCTACCATTAAAATCCTCCTAAGGTCCACTATACTATTTATTTGAAATCCAATCTATTGATTAGGTCATACAAGCCCAGATGAAGGGAAAAAACAAAGATCAGATTGATCCAAAACTTTTATGGCCCTCAAAAGGTTTTTAATGGTTGACGCTCATTCAACACTCCTTCCTATAATGTGGTCCACTTGAGATTGGGATATATCTCATTTTTGGTCTCATATCATGAAATGATCTCTAAAAATAGATGACCGGAATGGATGAAACATATACATCATGGAAGGCCCCACAAAGCACCGACCATCAGCCATTGGCTAGTGGCAAGGGAGTAGCCAATCCGTTTCCCCCGTGAAAGGGACGCGGATTTCCTGCGAATGACCTTCGCAGGAAGTTACAGCGCAATGATGCTAGGTGGGGTCCACTGCAATGTATGTGATAAATCCATTCCATCCATACGTTTTGAGAGATCAATTTAGTTCGTGATACCGAAAATGAGATGGATGAAAAACTCATGTGGTTCACACGAGAGGAAAATTTGGGGAAAGAAATTCCTACCGTTGAAACCTTCCTAGGCTCCACCTTGATGTTTATATGCTATCCAAACTGTTTATAAAGTCATTCCCAATGGAATGAATTGAAAACACCAAAAATATAGCCTGATACAAAACTTTTATAGCCATAAGAATGCTTCAACAGTTCTTACTGAATTCCCACTGTTTTCTCTCGTGTCGCCTACTTGAGTGTTGTATACACCTAATTTTCTGTTTCACGTCCTAAATTGATCTCCCAAAACGGATGGACGGAATGAATTTATCACATATATTGCAGTGGACTCCACCCAGCATCCTTACGCAGGAACTTCCTTCGAAAGGCTTTCACAGGAAATCCGCATCCCTATGAAAGCCTCCGCAGAACTTCCTGCGAAAGATTTCGTGTGCCTACTATGATGTTTGTGAGAAAGCCAGTCCGTCCATCCAATTTTCCAGCTCATTTTTAAGATATGCGACCAAAAATAAGATGCATCCAAAATTTAAATGGGCCACTCGATAGGAAGTGGTGGAGATTTTATGACGACCGTTGAAATATTTATATGGCCAAAAAAGTTTTGTATCAGTTTAAGTTGATGGTGTTTTCACTTATCTCAGTCAAAATGACCTTATGAATAGTTTGGATGGAATATAAACATCAAGGTGGAATCTAGGAAGGTTTCAATTGTAGGCATTCCTTTCCCCATTGTTTCATCCTGGATGCTCTTCATTTTCGTCTAATGTGCTAAAATGAGCTTGAAAAATGGATGGACATGTTAGATTTCTCACAAACATTACAGTGGCTCACCTAAAATCCTTGCGCTGGAACTTCATGTGAAAGACTTTTGTTAGGAAATCCGCATCTGTCCATATGCCAAATTTACTGCTAAAGCCTCTTGTAGAATTCCCTGCACGGGAAACGTAGGTGGGGCCCACCTTCATGTTTGTGAGAAATCCACCCTGCCCATCGGTTTTGTGAGTTTATTTTAGGACATGGTAGTGAAATTGAGGTGGATCCAATAATCAAGTGGGCCCAAAATGTGAGGATTGAACGTCTTGATTTGAAATGTTCGTGGGGTAACATAAGGAATTTATCTGTTTTTTAATGAATAATGATATTTTAATTTTCTCTTAATTACTTTAGTTTATTTGAATTAAATAGAATAATTTTATTTTCATTTAATAAAAAATAATTTCTTTATAATGTAAAACATTTTCAAATAGGAGATAGGGGCAAATGCATTAAATTAATGTATTTCAGACATTTTAGATGTTTGTTAACAAACATGTTGTTTCAAATTCGGTACTTTTTATTATTATTATTATTATTTTATTTTTTTTACACACGCACACACACCCTACACACTCACACTGGTGGAATTTCACCACCTATGGGCACTCGAACCCTTGATCGGGAGTTGAAACTCCTGAGAGTCTACCACCCAGGAAAGAGCGTAAGGACCCAAATTCGGTACTTAATTTTCAGACTTCCACCGTAATTACCAAGCAAGTTTTTTGACTTTAGATTTCAGATTCAGCCTTTAGATTTCATATTCAGGCTTTTAGATTTCAGATTCAGGCTTTGGACTTCATATTTAACAAACAAGGCCTAAGTATTTCATCGATAAAATGATCTTGACATTTATTTTTGGTATGCAATAGACGGAAAAAAATGAAGTAGAGCAAAATATCCCAAGATTGGAAGGTAGAATCTTCATAAATATAAGGCCATCGGTTGGTGATCCAAACTGTTGATCTGATGAGGCACATGGTTGATGATGGCTGCCTCGAAAATATTCCAGATTTGAATAAACTTACCCTTTGTGGGGGCACGGTGGACACCGCAACTTGTGTACCCTGCTGGCTTTCCTGGTAACATGCCACTCGTGTGTGGTCCGTTTTGGAAATTTGATACAGTTACTCTATTCTACTCGTCAAATGACAAGTTGGTCGCCTCGATCAGGTTCTAGATGAGAAAACTATTGGGCAGACAATAATCCATTTGATAGGCCGTATCTTGCGTTCCAACGGTAATATTTGAATGAAATTTAATCTAAACATCTAAAATAATTACTCTTCAACCTGGACGGATCAGATTGTCCAAAATCTGTCTAAGATGTAGATAAACTGATCATGCCCAGTGGGCTGAATTTTGGACAAATCTAATTCCTTCAAGGTCATATTGGATTGAATTTTGCTCTCAGTCCTAATTATCACGTTCCAAACCCATCGGACCATTCATATTAACTTTAGGATGGCTTAATCATAAAATGTCATCAATCTCGTCATTATAAGTTATTCTTGCAATTGCACTTTATTAAACTTTGGCCTTCATATAATTTGATCAGTTTTTTTTTTTTAATTAGTTTTTAGTTCTTTTTTTTTTTCCAACTTCTTCATTTTTTCCAAAATGTCGATTCTTTTTTCAAACTTCTCAAATTTTTTTATTCTCAAAATCACATTTTTTAAAAATCAAACTTCTCATTTTTTTTTTTTTCAAAACACAAAATCTCAATTTCTTTTTAAAAATCTCATTTTTCTTTTCAAAATCTAACTTTTTTTCGAACTTATTAATTTTTTTTTTCAAAGCGTCATTCTTTTTTTCTTTTTTTTTTTTAAATATCATTTTTTTTTCAAAATCTCTGTTTTTTCTTAAACATCATTTTTTTTTTTTTTCCAAATTGCTCAATTTTTTATTCTCAAAATCACAATATTTTTTTAAACTTCTCCATTTTCTTTTCTAAAATGTCAACTTTTTTTTCTTCTTCAAAATCTTAGTTGTTTTTTTTCAAAATTCATTTTTTTTTTTTAACTTTACCATTTTGTTTCAAAATGACAAATTTTTTCAAACATCTCAATTTCTTTTTCAAAATATCATTTTCTTTTATCAAACTTCTAAATTTATTTCAAAATACAAAATCTCAATTTCTTTACAAAAATCATATATATATATATATATTCAAAATCTAGATTTTTTTTAAAAAAATTATCAATTATATTCAAACTTCTCAATTTTTTCAAAAAATGTGAAATGTTTTCTTTTTCAAAATGTCAAGTTTTTTCAAAATATCTTTTTTTATTTTTTTATTTTTAAAATCTCAAAACTTTTCAAAATCTAAATTTTTCTTAAATATTTTTAAGTTTTTTTCAAACTCATCAACTTTTTTTTTTCAAAATCACAAAAAATTTAAATTACTCTATATTCTTTTTCAAAATGTCAATTTTCTATCAAAATCCGGGCTTTGTTTTTTTTTTAATCTTAAGTATTTATAATTTCAATTCATTTTTAAACTTCTCCATTTTTTTTCAGTGTCAATTTTTTTCAAAATAAAAAATCTTAATTTCTGTTTAAAAATCTCAATTATTTTTTCAAAGTGCCAATTTTTCTTTTTCAAAATGTTGATTTTTTTTTTCCAAAATCATAGTTTTTTTAAATTAGTTTTTTACAAATCTTAATTTATCTCAAACGATGTCAAATTTTTCTCAAACTTCTCAATTTTTTTTGAACTTATATTTTTTTTTCATAATGTCAAAAAATTTTTCAAATTTCAAAAATTTATTATTATTTTTTTTCCAAATTTCATATTTTTTTAGAATATCAATTTTTTTTTCAAACCTCTCAAATTTTATTTTCAAAATATCTTTTTCTTTGATCAAAGTTCTTATTTTATTTCACAATACAAAATCTCAATTTCTTTATAAAAACCTCTATTTTTTTTTGAATTTTTTTTTTCCGAACTTCTTGTTTTTATTCAAACTAATTTTTTAAAATGCTAAGTTTTATTTGAAATGTCAATTTTTTTTAAATCTTAAAATTTATCAACACCGTCATTTTTTTTTTTTCAAAATCACAATTTTTTAAAATTCTCAACTTTATTTTTTGAAATGTCAATTTTTTGGCAAAATCTAGTTTTATAAATTTAATTTTTTTTTTTTCAAAATGTCACTTTTATTTGAAAATAAATAGAGGTTTAGCGAAGTCAGTCGCACTATTTTTTGGGGAAATTTGGGTCAAGATTTTGCGATGGATAGAATTTGTCGTAATTTTAGTAGATTTTATGTCGTAAATCTAAATTTAGCGACAAACTCAATCCGTCGCTAAGTCACACCTTTAAAAAACCCTTTAAAGGAATAAAGGAATGAGTGACGAACTTCTATCCGTTAGTGACGGATAAATTCCATCGTTAAACTAAACCTTTTTTGGGACAAAAAAATCATCAAAAATTTGTAATTTTTATACAGTGAGAATCAAAAGTTTTAAGATATTTCGAAGGTTTGGGGGGTTGGTGACGTAATGCTGGGTGTGGAAAAGAAAATAGGAAAAACATCGTCTCCTCAAAATTGTATGAACCTTGAATCCACAAAAGAATAAGAAACAAAATATTTTTGGGAAGTTCACCTCGAATACGAACTTAATAGTGTTAAACAATGAAATTCAACTCTACTCGAGAGGCCTAATTCAACTATACTAGAAATTACTTGAATTTATTTTTTTTAAATGAATTTAATCATATAGGACGATTCATGGCATTATTAAAAGCAATTTCTAAACAAACTCTAAATATTATAACTCTAAAATGAAAAAGATACATCTAATCCATTGGAAAGTCGTAATTATAAAAAAATAAAAATAAAAATTGTTTCAATTTTGTTGTTCGTGACGTTTTTGTCAATTTTAGTTACTAAATTATCTTTTTTATAATTTTTCTGCAAATTCATCATTAAGTTCACTTTTGTCATACAAAATTTCATTCCATTTCAAGTTCCATAAATATTATAAAAATTCTAGAAGTAAAAGATGTCCGAAACCAATGATTTTCTATATGATTCCAAAACGTCTCTATTTCTTGTAACATTTTTTGTACTTTATTTTTTATATTTTTTTAATAATTCATCATTGTTCATTTTTGTTCCACAAAATTTCATTCCATTTTAAATTTCAAAATTTTTTAAAAAAATTTCAGAAGTATCTACTATCTGAAACCAATGATTTTCTATATGATTCCAAAACGTCTCTATTGATTGTAACGTTTTCTTATACTTTTAGTTACTAAATTATTATTTTTAAATTTTTTATGATAAGTTATCATTAAGTATACTCTCATCCCACAAAATTTCATTCAACTTTTAGTTCTAAAAAAATTACAGAAGTAACAGTTGTATGAAACTGACGATTTATGTATAGTTTCTATAAAATTAGATTCATAAAGCTTCGATTCGATTCTTTAATCACCTCAATCGGAATTGTATTGAAGGAGATACAGATTTTTGAAGTCTGCATATAAAAATTATAAATTGTAGAATAGGGGTGGCGGTGGCACCGCCGTCGTCTGTCTAATTCCAACGGTGGAGCCGCCTCCGCCGCCTCTCGGATTCTATGGATAGTGAAATCACTCTTATGGTGGAGCCACCGCAAAACCATTTTTGGGGTCTTCATTTCCCTTTCTAATGTCTTATTAAATATACATACATACATATATATATATATATATATATATATATATATATATATATATATATATATATATATATATATATATATATATATATATTCTTTATTCCTTTCATTCATTCATTCATTCATGTTTTTTTATTCTTTTCTTTTCATTCATTACATTTATTCAATTTTTTTATTCATTTCATTCATTCCACATTTTTTCATTCATTCATTCATTATTTATTTATTTTCATTCATTCATTTTCCATTTTTCTCACATTTTCTTAATTGTCACTTTGAGGCACTGAGCTCCACTGTCCATATATTTGTAAAACTTGAACTTTGCACTTGTTAGTCGAGTCTCTATCGGGCCTAGATCACCTTCCTATTGTTCGCTTGTACCCCAACTGTAGGGTTGCAATGTAGTAATAATCTCGATGAGACCGATGTTGAACCCACAGAAACTGGATATATGTAAATTTCTAAATTAATTAAGAATTAGAACTAGAAGCTAAACTAAAATTTGAAAATCGAAAGTAATTGTCGTAGAGTGAAGTTATCAATAAAAGAAACACTAGAGCACTAAAGATCCACTTGTACCCATCTTAATGCATCTTTACTTGATTTAATTAATACTTTAACTGGAATTGAAGTACTAATCTATCAAGTTGGATGATAGAGCGGTTAAAACATCATAAGCAATTCCAAAACTGATTCTCGACATTCATAGCATTGGTTTCACATATAACCATTTTATTGCATTGATCGTAAAGGGTTTAAAGCATCTACCATGCCTGTAGTCAATGGTAGACCAAAGAATTCTATAGATCAAACAGTCACAAATAGAACAAAAAACATTCATGGAGTTCCAAAACATCTATCATGCTCGGAGTCGACGATAGATCAAAGTAATAACCAAAACACTTCTTAAATGTAAACCATAAACTATGACATATCCAACATGAAGTTCATGAACATGAATCAAAGTAAGAAAGATATTAAAATAAACTACAATCTTCACATCTTAGCTCTAGCTAATAAATTAGCCAATCAAAGACATGATTAAGCTAAAACTCTTAAAGAAAAATATGAAAAACTAACTAGAGAAGAAGAAATAACTCCTTGGAAGTTGCTACACCCCTTGCTCTACTCTTATAACCCTAATTCATGCTTAGAATGCTTCAAAATATCCCTTTAAATTGGCTTTGTTTGACCAACTTTGCAAACCGCCTCAAATTTACGCACTTTGCGCACCTCCGATGACACCTTTGTTGAGACTTCGATGTCATCGAAGGTGTGAAGCCCAGTTGGATTCGAATTTGGAAACTGCGCACCGTAAGTCTTTGATTTCATCGCCCAACTTTCGATGTCCTTGAACTAGCTCGATGTCATCGTAAATTACCCAGAAGTGTCCACCTAGTTGAGTCCAAAATTCATGATATTTTTGATGCCATCGAACTGGTTTCGATGGCATTGAACTACTCTTTGATGGCATCAAAGAGGTCTTCTACGAGGTTGAGAATTACTCTCAATTGTCCAGCAACCAAAATTGATTTTCCTCTAAAATTTCAATGTGATCAATCCTCCTTTGACAGCATCAAACACTTACTTTAATGATATCGAAGTGTGTTCGATGTCATTGAACTATCAAGTTCAACAGCTCTTGAATTCTGCTCTTTGCAAACTTGATTTTCTTCATTCTTCACTTGATTTTCTTAGATCTTAGACTCTTGAAATAGTTGTTTTTGGCCTCCAAAGATCCAATCCTTGCCTTGGTAATTCTTGAGCACCAATTTTCATGCTTTTGGCGTCCTTTTTACCTTAAGCTCTCGAAATCACTTCGCAAGACAAAACATGCATAAAACAAATCGATTAAGCACTATCATGTTCATAAAACCATGGTATAAATAGGAAAAAATATGCAATATTTCACACTCAACACTTACTTAGTCTTTGAACTCCTACGCTAAATCTTAGTCCCTCGAGCGATGATTTACCGAATTTACGCATTCCAAGTCGAAATAACACACATTCAAACACTTCGTACGTGATAAAATTAACTGAGGCAATCCTTATGTTAGATTTCTATATTTACATTCGAAAGCATCACTAAATAAGGGATTTTATCCTATTGTTCATCATTTCTAATTTTAAGTTTATAATTATAGTAAATTGTGGATTTTGGTTCTAGGGTTCATTGTTCCTAATTTAATGGGTTTCCTACACTGCAGGATACTCCTAAATCTAGGGGGATCCCCTTAAGGTTTGAACTTCAAATTTTAAGTGTCTCAATATTTAGTTATTGTGGTTTGTATAGTCCTCATTCTTAATATCCTGGTTATCTCAATACTCCACTCTAATACCAACTATCATGCCCCAAAAATCGACACTTGAGCATGAAGACTCCGATCCCGAGTCCATGGGTGTGAACCTAGCAAATATGTACATAGGCGAGTTCCCATGTCCTCGAGCAATCCGGTTAACATTCGCATGTGATCAAAATCAGAGTAGCTTTAAATCAATGGTATTAAAAGCATATGTAACTAAACCAAGAAATATGTGGCTAATATTCAAAATATACAGTTCCAAAAGTGGTGTTAATCTAAATGGGGATTATATAAGATATAATATACATACTCAAAATAATTAAAGTGTAAAGGTTTTAGTTTTCACCTATTCCTCTAAAACATAATGGTGGTGGTGTAAGCTGATCTATGCGTACCCATCATAGATCTCGATAGTACTTGCATCAATAATATCGTCTGGTTGGTGTTTTAAAACACCGTCTCAGGTGAGAGTGAGTAGATAACTTAGTGGTTTCATTTATTCTAAGTTATACATATTATCGACTCAATCAGTGCAGGTAATGATAAAGTAGGTAAACAATAACTTATTAAATACTCTTGTTAAATGTACGAATGAGATTATGAAACGACGCATGCGCCTTATAATTGAGCACTCCCTCACAAATGTCAACACTCCATTGCGTGACTCCAACGCTAAATCACAATAGCCTAATCTAGTGCAATGTGATTGATATGTATGATTAACTGAGTGACTATTAACCCTAGTTCATGTTTGACAATAAAATATGTGACTAAATGGTAGAGGCACTATATCGGTTTAGGGCAATGAAATATGATTAACTGAGTGATTATTATCTTTGTCTTATGTTGGTATCATTAAATATTTCTTACATTGAGGACAATGTAAATTTTAGGTTGGGAGTGAGATTAGATAGATCCAATCAGTATTTTCCAGGTTCCGAGCAAAATTTTAAAATTTTTGAAATTTTATGTTTCAAAAATCTCTTAGAAAGCAAAAATTTTGTGTGATTTGAATGCATGCTGAGTACTATGATAAGATATGGAATAAATATTTGGGAATTTAGTGAATAATTAATTAGTTACTTTTGATTAAGTTTTCATAATTAATAGAATATTTTAAACATCAATTGAGTCTAGCTCACACTTCACATCTAATTTATATCTTATGAAATTGTTTACTTTCTAAGTGATAACATGTGAATTACTTGAAAGTGATTACGAACCAAATTTGGAGATTATTATCTACCTAAAAGGAATTAAAAGAAGAAAAACAAACCAACTAGAAAACAATAAGATCATGGCCACCTACAGAATGTGTTTTAAATGAAAAATTCAGAAAAAGAATGAAAATAGGTGAAAGCCATTGATATAAAATCAAAAGCTGAAAATAAGTGAAATAGGAAACATGATCGAAATAAGTATTTTTCTTGAACTATCCACTTTAAGGTAATGAACATAACTAACATTATGAAAAGTATAACAAATTCATGGGATTTTAAGTTAGAACTACTAAAACACATTAGAAACTTGATGTCTTAGACTTATTCTATTTGTTAAGTAATAAATGAAGACTTAGTTCATTTAATTGCTAAGGAAATTGGGATCTAGATTGCCCATGTTTTATTTACACACTTTGAATATCAATCACATGTATAGACTTGCGTAGAAAATTGCTATGTAACGGAGGACTAGAATTTAAAATTTTTGAGAAGTTGTGTTCACATTGAAATTGTGGTAGGACCGCTGTTATCAAAGTATGGATATATGACCAAATGTCCTAGAGGGGGTGAATAGGACTTTTTAAAATTTTAATCCTTCTTCACTGAAAATTCTACCAATTTTAACATGAGTTACTGCATTATATCAAAATATATGTTATGCATAATTTAAACATTTAATTAGTTAATACTGCTAAGGGTAAAATATTGCATATTAGACCCCCAGTTATTGCCTGATTTTACGAATATGATAATGTTAACAATATATTTTAATTGTGTTTGTATTGCAAGGTAAATTTAAGAGCATGGACTGAAAAAGGGTGCTAAAGGCATGAATTTGATGCTCACAAATCACCAAGGCAAGGGTTAGATCTTAGGGGACTGAGATCGAAGAATTCACATACTAAAGATCAGAGAAAATCAAGTGATTGAAGTTAAAGAGGCCTAAAAAATTATTTTAAATGCAAGATCACAAGGTTCCCACTATACGTTTGGCTCAAAAATTTATATCTGGCCTGAGGACCCTAAATCAATCGTATACGTCGAAATTTAGCCCTTGGATCTTTGTGGAAGTGGCTCAATGGGCAGATCAGCCACTAAATCACTGATTTGGGGCCCACCTGATCTCTGGATATACTTCAATTTTGGTCTTAATCCCTCAAATTAGATGACAAAATGGATGGACGGAGCGGATTTCTCACGTACATCTTAGTGGACCCTACTTTAAGGGTGTGCGTGTGCATAGCATACGTGCACTCACCGTGCACCAAAACAAGGAGGCCGGTGAGCGCACGCTGACCCGAGCTCTCCTCTTAAAAAGCGGAAAGTCCGTTTTTCCTATAGTGTCCGAACAGACGATTCTTAGTGGGCCACCATCGTCCATCAGTTGGATGATCGGGACCGTCCATTCGATCCAGGGGGTGGCCACGCCCTTAGCCATGGAGTCTTTTTGGTCCCATGCACGCACACACATGTAGATCACCGTCAAACGTAGGATGAACGGCGGGAAGATTTGATACAGTGGTCTGCACCAAACTCAAGCAAAACTATCAATTCCTGACTGAAATTTTGCCACGAATCTAATGGATAGGGTGGATTTCTCCGAAAACATCACTGTGGGGCCCTACTGAGCTTCGTAGGACAAGAACGTTCGCAAGTTACACGTGTTTGGATGTCCGGCCTCCGTGGGCCATTGTGTGATTAAGGGAGTGGTCAAATCAGTGATTCAGACCGTCTAAAAGCTCGGGTAGGGGGCCACGACCCTAGCCAAGAAGACAGATTCCAAGGACAGGCAGTTCACATCCCGAAAATCCACGCCAGACGTAAGTCATTTTGCGTTTTGTCTATGCATGTTGCTGGCTGCGTAAGTCCATTCACTGACTTCCTTTGCCTATAAAAGGAGGAGAGAGAGTGTCAAGAAGGGGATTATCCAGGGCAGCCGTGGAGGCATCTTATATCCAGGAACGTGAGGAGAGAGAGAGAGAGAGAGAGCAGGACGTGGAGTGCAGCCGGCTGAGTTTTCTTCTTTCTTCTTCCTTGTTCTTTCTTTCTTTTATGTTTTTTAAGAGATAGCCTGACTATGTCTATGATCGGCTAAACCTCTTAGCTAGGGCTAAGAGGTGAAGCTTGTGGCGTGATTGTGATATTGGCTTTATTTTAATTCATGTCTTGTTGAACCATATGGATTCTAGTTTGATTATTAAGGAGTATTTCTAGTATTTAATGGTTTGTTATGACTCAAATTATAATAGATCAACGATAGCTTGAGATATCTTCTTTTCATGTATTGAGATTGTGAAATTAGAAAATCTTGTTGTTCACCATCGTCTTATGGGCATGATTGGGTGATGGAATCCTCCTAATCTTCACAATTCTCTTATGATTGGTTGTGAATTTGGTAAGCTGTTGTTGTTTACCTTGTCTCTAGGGTATGGTTAGGTGATGGAATCACTTCCAAATTTTCACTACTCTCATCCTTTGATAATTAGATCCATGAGAAGTTTAGAGATTAACAAATCTCTTCTTACCAACTGGATATGATAGGACTCTGATTCTAGTTGTGTCCTTGAATCATTTCTAGGTAGCTTCTTAATTGCTACAAGTGGATCTTTGGCACCCCAGTTACCACCTTTGAATTTTATAAGTTTTAGTTTAATCATTTACAATTATTCTCTTAATTTTCCTGATTTAGATTACATCTTCTTCTAGTTCTAATTCTGGTTACTTTTAGATTACGTACAAGGTTCAGTCCTTGTGGATTCGACCTCGGTCTTACCGAGATTATTACTACATTGCAACCCTATACTTGGGGTGTGAACAAATACATGTGAGTATAAATAATCATCACAAACACAACAATATATAGTGGTTCAGCTATGTGCCTACTCCACTCCCGGCGAATGCCGGATTTCACTATCAAATGGTTTTAAATCAAGTTAACCATTAACCTTCACAATCTACACAAGGTTACCTAAGGAGTCTACACACGACAACCTTAGAAGCTTATACACAGTAAATAAGTCCTACACAAGGACATAACCATCAGCCTACACAAGGCTATCAATGCCTACACAAGGCGGACAAGTCCTACACAAGGACTTGATGTATTCTCCCTCTGGAGGCCTATGAAGGTCTTAGTATGTTAACCACCGAATATCAATCCTACATAAGGAATGATCTTCAGGGTCATTAGATTCTAATGACTTACTTGTAAGCAAGTGAGCCCCGTTGTTAGCACATGCTGAAGATTACCTTTCTTGTTGATGAAGTGTCTTCAGTTCCCTTGATCCGTAACTGTTATAGATGCTCTAATACAGGTCTCTGGTGTTGGGTCAGGGTATTCTAATGAATCTTCTCTATTAAATGTTAGTCATTAAGGGTGAGATTCTAGAATATTATCCATTCAAAGGATTTCAGCTTAATAATTTACCATTAAGAGTGTTACTGAAAGATCCTTGAATGGTGGAGTTCATACTTCAATCCAATCTATTGATTTCCCTATGATTGCATTTAAGAAGAGATTAAAAGATGAACTCCCATGAGAAAAATGATTTTAGAATGAGGGTAAATCAACTATAGTAATAACTCTCTTAAATCTCTCTCTTCTTCTTATCTTGGAACCTAAGAAGCAAGCCTCTTTCAATAGGCAATAAAGTTCAAACGGTAAGAAAATGGGCAGAAATTTGTCTCCGTTTGATGTCAACAAAGGTCGTTCGATGTCATCAAAGTTTCCTTCGATGACTCGAACAGACTCCGATGTAATCGACTTTTTCTTACTAAGAGAACTTTGAGGTTTGTTTGGAGAGTTATGGAATTCAAACATCGATGTCATCGAGACTACATCGATATCATCAAAGTTTGAATTTCGATGACATCGAATAATTTCTATTTTTCTTCACAAATTCTCTAGACAAATTGGTCCCAATTTCGATGTCATCAATTCTTCCTTGATGTCATTGAAGTTTGAAATTCAATGCCATCGAAAGAAGCTCGATGTCATTGAATAAATCATGATTTTTCTTTATAGCTCGCTGGACATTTTGTGCATAAGTTTCGATGTCATTGAGCCTTCCTCGATGTCATCGAAGTTTGAATTTCAATGACATTGAATGGAGCTCAATTACATCAAATAATTTTAGAAATATGTCGAATGGTTGCTAGACATATTTGGGCACAATTTCGATGACATTAAATACATCTCAATGTTATTGAAACATGAGTTTCGATGTTATCGAATTAGTGTTCGATGTCATCGATAGTTGTAGAATAACTTTGTATATTTTTATCTATTCTTGCAACTATGTTTTTCATTTTCTAATCTACCAAAGATGTTTTCATAAATAATTTTAGGATAGATTAGAGCTTTTTAAAGGGAATTTTACTTGAGGTGTTTTGGTCATGAGATGTGAGGTTTTCATTTACCTTTGGAGGCCTTTAAACACCTCCATTTTGTTGAGTCTTCAACTTGTAGCCTTCATGTGGGGCTCACTGGACTCTATGACTCACTTGACATGTTAATTGACAAACCAGGGCACTTTCAATGTTTTCCTTAGTACTAGTAAAATCTTGGTTGGGGAATGTGTTAACGATGAAATATTGCATATTTTTCCTATTTATTCCTTGGTTTTATAAACATGATAATGCTTAATTGATTTATTTTTACATGTTTTTTGTTGCAAGGTAATTTTGAGAGTATAAGGTGAAACAGATGCTAAAAGTATGGATTTGATGCCTAAAGATTACCAAGTAAGAATTGGAGATTTGGAGGTTATTAACAAAGAATTTACAAGCCAAAGATCTAAGAAAATCAAGTTCAAAGGAGGAAAGAAAGACTAAAAAAATAACAGAATAAATAGACTGTTCGAAGTCAGTTTTGGTTTGACTGAAGCCAATTGGTCTAATCGAAATCGCGCAAAACAGTCTAATGAGGAACGATGGAATTTAGAGCTAATTCAGTCTGACCGAAGGATACTTCGGCCCGACCGAATTAGGTTCGGTGCGACCGAAAGTGGGTAAAAGGTTCCAGCATTGAAAGGAGTTAATTCGGTCTGACTGAAATCCGGCGACTCCAGAAAATAAGAATCCAATCATAATTCAAAGTCGACTTTGGTCCGATCGAAGTATAACTCGTTGCGTAAATTTGAGGCAGTTTTGAAGTTGGTCCAAGAAAATATTATAAATATGGGTCTTTTAGGAGTTTTTAAGTACGAATTAGGGTTGGAAGAGTGGAGCAAGTTGTTGTAGAACTTTAAGGAGTCCTTCCTTCTTCCCCAATCTTCTTCTTCTAGTAAGTTTTTATGTTTTCTTTAAGAGTTTTAGTTTCAATCATGTCTTTGGTTGGCTACACTCTTAGTAAGAGCAAAGGGATGAAGCTTATAGTTTCTTTAGATGATTATCTTACTTTAATTCACGTTTATATTGAACTTTTATTGATTTATAGTTTGAATTAAGGAATATTTTCAGTTTCTTGTGGTTTATTGTGACTTCAATTATAGTAAATTCTTGAAAAGCTTTTGATATCTTCTTATCTTGTTTTGTAATTGTAAAATCTGTACAATTCGTGATCCACCATTGTCTCTTAGGTTGGTGGATGGTTGAATTCCTTACGATCATCATAATGGTGCTTCATGTGGGAACTAATTCAATGAAAAGTTCAGATTTTGTTTAAGTACTGCTTTATCATCCACTTGGATAGGATAGGATTTTGATTACAGTTATATTTATTGAATCAAGTGAGGTAACATCTTAATAGCTACAAGTGGATCCTTAACACTCTAGTTTCCTTTTTATTATTGATAATTCTTTCACAATTATTTTCTCTCTTATTCCAGATTCTAGTTTGAATCTTATTCTCATTCTAGTTTTAGTTATTTTCAGAATACGTACTAGTTAAGTCTTTCTGGATTCAACCTCGGTCTCACCAAGTTATTACTACATCGTGACCTTGCACTTGGAGTTGTGAACAGTTCATACATCAGATTGTCGAAGCTAGAATACTGTCATTATATCACAAGTCTTTACTCGGATCAGGAGGCTCCATACGGTCGTAGCGGCCCCTCACCTATGTCCCTTGATTCATTTTAGGGTTCATCACTCAATGATAACCATGAATAATATAAGGGTCATCACCTAAAAACAAATGTGGTGGAGCCACAACATTAATTTCATTTATAATACGTGGGCTTATAGCCTTCAAATGTGCTCAATGGTCATTACGGGGAGGCTCGTCACCTAATTTTGTACCGGTATGGTGGCCTTGTCATTCCATTTTTTTAACCAATTTGGCAGGAATGTTACCCCAGTGTAGGCCGTCATCTTGAACATGGTGTCCCATATCACCATGCCTGTCTCATAAGTCTTTGTAGGATTGTATCCTAATAGTTATAAGTAGACTAATTCAATGAGAATGAGGTTATCTTAAATTCAATTGGTCATTGTCATATATTGTAAACATACATGATCAGTCGACTGTAAGACTAATTTGATTGATCTAACATACATGATCAATCAACCGTTAAACTAATTTGATTGACCTAGGAGAACCCTGATGCAACCGGCATTAGGCGCAAGCATCTTACATAGTTCAACTACTATCGATCGTCCATGTTTGACCTGGGTCGATCGAACAAGCCTATGGTGCCTGACCTAACTTGGGAAACCCCTTAGTTTGGTGATTTTCTGACTAACCCAACATCTTAAGCAATTTTAAATATCAATTAAAGACTAACCAACCATTAAATAATCACAATGAAATTTATAATAAACTCTAAATTCAGTAAATTATTCAATCAGGCATTTCATCAAATGTGTGAGCATTAATAAGCAAGTAATAAAATAATTTACAATCATAATCGAAATATATACAAGCATGCACCGAACCATCCTGTAATAACCCAAATTAATCTTGACCGTCTAATTTTAACCATTGATCAACATACCCAATTAGTCCGATATGACCATCAATCTATAAGATCAACTAGTCCAATCTCAACCATTGATTTGGGCATGTCCATTCCAACTGTTATTAACTAATAAATCCAACCATGTGTTTAACTATCCATCCAATGATACAACTATCAAACCATCCATCTCATCACCAATCCACAGGTACATCACGAAGTCCAACCCCCGATCACACATGAACTCATCTAACCATATATTTATCTATACATCTGTCCATGTACCTACCCGTCAATCTATGTATACATTGATTCGTCCATCAATCTACATCATATGTTTATGCACAATTGAATACATCACAACCACACACATGCACCAAACACATCACATACATCTCATGCACACACAAGTGGCCCATGCATGCATCACAAACTATACAATATGCACACTCATCATAACCACACCTCACATACATGGACCACACACACATGTGGCACATGCATGTGCCACACACGTGGCATGCATGCAATGCATGACACCTTACACTACATTGGTGCATGTTGTTTAAATCTAAAAAAAGAAAAGAAAATGTGACTCATAAAGATAGAAACTGAATTTAAAAGAAACATAAAGAATATTAAAATTGCACAAGATGGCTATAAAGCTAAGGGAGGTGGGGTGTGAAACGTGAGGAGAGAGACAGCGAGAGAGGAGAGAAAAAAAAGTGTAAGAAGAGAGCTTTGGCTGTTCACGTGAGGAGAGAGAGGAGTGGGAGAAGAGAGTATTTCTTGGCTGGACATGAGATATAGGTAGAGAGAGGAGTGGAGAGAGAAAAAGGAAGAGAGTGAAGGGAAATAAAATAAATTAAAAAGGATTTTTTTCTTTTATAAGAGATGAGTTTTCTCTCACTTGAATTTTAAATTTATTTATTAGTTTATTTATTTGCTTATTCCTTTATTGAATTAAATTTATTTATTTCCCTCTAAAATTCCTTTTATTTGATTTTTTTTATATGAATGATTTAATATTTTATTTATCGTTTTTGTTATTTTTGATTTATCTGTTTGTTTTTTATTTCGACAAGTAGATTTTATTTAGTTGTCTTTATTTTAATGAGCATGCTTTAAATTCAAATTTTAATTGGATTATTGTTAACCATGCATTAATAATTCTTTTATTTATTTATTTATTTTTAATATGAAAAAAATTAATATTTAGATTTTTTAAAATTAAAATTATTGAAAAATATATATTCATATAGAAATTTTCAAACTCTTAAATCTAATGGATTATGTTGCATTTTATTCATCTACGTTGAATTTAATTATATAGGAATGAATTATGGTGATTAGAAATTTTATTTTATAAATTATGTAGTCCCCGTATTATAGATTCAATCAGGGAATAACAATCATGAAAGACCTTTTTTTGTTCATGAAAATATTAAAATCATACACCATCATAATAGTTTTCTGAACACCAGAAAATAGGTGGGGCGATCAAATCCTTTAGGTTAAAAATTCCTAAAGCGTAAATAGGTGGGGCAATTAAGACGCTTGGGTTGAAAGTCCCAGAATCCCAATTGGTACCTCTTAGAACCTCTACCGTACTCTTTGAGTGGGTGAGCATGTCAGGATTGCAAAAGGTTCCCACTGTCAGGTTCGGTAGGGTAATAGTTTGACTAGCTAATGTACAAATGGGTCCCTCACCAAGTGCCATTTGGATGGGTGAGAATGTCATGCAAGAGGTTCCCATTGCCAAGCTAGGTGTTGTATTGGCGCGGGTATTGGCCAACCAGTGTAAACTGGCCTTGGTGTTAAAAAGAATAAACCGCACTTGTTATTGTGGATTTTAGCATATGTTGATTTCATTCATTCATTTTTCTTTGAATTAACATTAAAAAATCTTATTTATTAATCTCCTCATTTGTTGCTTTACCTAAATAGGTATTGTATTTTTTAGTATATTTTATTCAAATTACATGATGTTATTTTTGAAACATGTGTGGAGATTACTAAGTAGACTTCACAGCTTACCCTGTTGGGATTTTAAAATTTCAGGATCAGGATCTCGTGGAGGCGCTTAAAGAGATTTTATTTATTTATATTTTTTCTTTAGCATTTTCTAAATAAGTGTAATGAACATTAAGTATAGTATGATAGTTTGGAGACGACAGGAGTTTGGAGATAACCTTAAATAGTCGGAACATGGATATTTTATTCTTCTCTAAATAAATGTTTGATTATTTAATTTTTGGATTGTTATATTTTTTGAATGAGAATTATTTTGTCAATATATGTGTGGATTATAAAATGTAAACATACAAAATATAAGTCATGCCTTTAGGTACGGAAACGGGGTTGGATTTACCCAAGTGTCAGATTTTGGGGTGTGACAGATTGGTATCAAAGCTTAGGTTTAGAATCATTAAGGACCTAGGGTTTTACTTGAAAACTAAGTCACTTTGAAAATTATGATATATCCCTTGTGAGTGTTGTTGTGATCAAAACTTAACTTATAGTATTGTCTTTTAGTGACCACCCTTATGTGACATCTAAAGCTTATTGTTTGATTTAGAGCATGTTTGGGAGTAGGCGTGGAGATAGAGGTAGAGGTAGATCCAGTCCTGTGGCGGCCACACTGAGGTCCACCGAAAGTGGCCAGTTACTTGATGATCTCTTCTGTGCTTTAGGCAACATAGTGGCCATTCTTGGACAACACATTCATCGCGATAATTAAGGAGCCTCACTAATTGTGCAGGATGGCGTTGGAGGCTTAATAGAGTAACTTAAGAGATTCTTTCAAGGGTTTGTCGGACCCTATGGAGGCAGAAAGTGGAAAAAGAAAATAGAGAAGATATTCACTATTTTAGGATGTGATGATGAGCAAAAGGTCACACTTGCGGTTTTTATGTTAGAGGGAGAGGCCAACCAATGGTGGGAGACAATTGCTAGAACAATTAAAGAAGACACTGCATGGACGTAAGACATGTTCTGTGAGAAGTTCAATGAGAAATACTTTCCTGAGTGTGTACGAGAGAAGAAAGCAAATGAATTCATAAGCTTAGAATAGGGGGAGATGACCATAGGTTAATATGAGTCCAAATTTATTGAACTATCTCGTTTTACCCTATATATGATTTAGAATGAAGCTCGCATAGCTAAGAAGTTTGAGTGAGGTCTGAGAGGGACAATTCGTAACAAATTGACTCCACTTAGGCTTAAATTATACACCGATGTAGTAGAACAAGCTCTAATGATAGAGCAAGACAACGAAGAATTTTGAAAAAGTCGCAACCAAAAGAGAGAAGTGAAGAGCAAGGCTAGGGCTACACCAAATACATATCAAGCACAGGGCGATGCTTCCAAGAAGCAGAAGATGGTGATACCAAACACCTCAGCTCCAGCTCAGCCAATGAACAAATTTATAGGTAAATGTTATAACTGCGGAATGGAGGGTCACTCCGCTCGTTTTTATAGATGACTGCCTTGGCAACCACATTATCAGGTGCCCCCACAAATATACCCTAGACCTCAGCCACAACATCAAGCACCTCAACCATAGTACCAGAGACCTCCATATTAGCAAGCACCAGAACAATATCAGATACCTCCGCAGCAAAGACCCCCTCAGCAGCAACAACGCCCATACCAACAATACCACTAGTCGAGGCAGGAAGGCCAAGCTTCTCGACAGTCGGCCCTGGGTCGTGTGTTCGCCATAGTACCACTAGACGCAAATGCTAATGGAGCAGTGGTGGAAGGTACCGTAATTATCTATTCCTCACCCGCTTAAGTTTTATTTGATTTAGGAGCTACGCATTCTTTTATTTTTACTCTTTTCGTGCATACATTGGGTCTATCTCCTGAACTCCTAGATAAGAATTTAGTAATTGCTACACCAATAGGAAGCTCCGTAGTGCTAAATCAAATATGTAGATCTTGCTCTATCATGGTTGGAGATTTTATACTGTTAGATGATCTTATCGTGTTAGAGATGTAAGAGTTTGATGTTATTCTGGGAATGGATTGGTTGACTTTGTTCAAAGAAAAGTTGGATTGTTTTGAGAAGACAATGACTTTCTCTATTCCTAGATGACCAAGACTACAATTTCTTAGAAAGCAAAAGGACGGTCTGTTATGCGATTTCCTAGCACTTTTGGAAGATGAACCATAGGAAGTGGGAATCGATCAAATTCCAGTCATGTGTGAGTTTTCAGACGTATTTCGTGACATACCAGGGTTGCCTCCAAGAAGAGAGATCTAGTTTGGTATAGATATTATGCTCAGGATCTCACTGATCTCCATGGCACCGTACCATGTGGCACTAGTAGAGCTGAAGGAACTGAAGGATCAAATTCAAAACTTATTGGAGCAGGGTTTCATTTGGTCAAGTAGGTCATCGTGGGGTGCGTCAGTCTTATTTATGAAGAAGAAGGATAGATCAATGAGATTATGTATTGATTATCGCCAACTGAACAAGGTCACCATGAAAAACAAGTATCCACTGCCTATGATAGATGACCTTTTCGACTAGCTGAGTGCCTATATCTATCGTATCTGATCGAGAATCTACATTTGCGTCTCGTTTTTGGAGGAGTTTACAGAAGGCACTAGGAACCACTCTTGATTTCAGCACCACTTTCCACCCTCAGACTGATGGGTAGACTGAATGAGTGAATCAGATCCTTGAGGACATGCTCTGAGCTTGCGTGCTTGGTTTCAAAGGGAGTTGGGATGATTATTTACCATTGATCAAATTTGCTTATAATAATACCTACCAGACGAGTATTGGCATGTCACCATATGAGGCTTTGTATGGGAGGCCTTGTAGACTCTAAATTGTTGGGCAGAAGTTGGACAAGGTAGTTTTATCACGCCCCGAACTCGGAAACAGGGCTTACAAAATTCTCGATTGCCGAATCTGGCGCCGACAACCTCCGTAGTACCCCATTCTCAGCTCCCGGCACCCATATGCCAGGTTCCGATCCTGGGATGCTACAAGGAGGATTTCTAATCATCAATTTGATTTGTAATGAGCATAACCATAAGCATAACCCACGAATAATAACCACAAGAACACCATCACAAAATCCACTATAATAAAAAAACTTTTGAGTACAATGCGTATGAAGGGAAATACAACATAATGATAATAACAGAAACTCCAAAAGCTCGGCTATATACTCCAACTGCAACAAGGCTATGGCTGCGTCCTGGCGTCACCTGCACGCATCAATCATGCATAAGCTTATAGAAAGCTTAGAGGGTGGTGTAAGTGTGTGCGCAATATAAGCGTGCTCAGAATGCAAGGTCAGAGTAATGTGGAATCATGCTGATGAGTACATGAATGCAATCAGCCGTACCAAGGCTATGCGGTGCAAGATATGAATGCTATCGGCCATGTTAAGACTATGCGATATGAGATGCAGTTCAAGCATGCTAATCCTTATCATATATCAGTACAGTTCTCATTCGGAATAATCATCGGGATTTAGTACACTCCAAATGGCACTGCTGCTCTCCTAGCCGCACAGTCTAAGTGAGTGTAAGAAACTTCATAATCCACCTGGCCAATAGTCTGCCAATACCTATCTGGCATGTCGATAGCGGACCCATTCATGAGCTAGTCAAACTCAGCCTAGTATTGTCCCCTACTCTCGGGCGAGTAAGACTACACCCCTTTCCAACTAACCATGACACAGTGAGAGATGCGGCCTCCTGGTATTCGGCCCTCGTGCGCTCATATATCCACTCAGTCTCGACATTGGAGTCATCCTCTAGTACCATCGAGTTTAGAAATTTTCACCCAGGGACATCTATGGCCCCTCGATGCTTAGTAACAATATTTCTGATATCTAATCCAGCCACCCACGATGTGTCTGTGAAGGCTATGGCCCTGATGTCGTTAGGGCATACAATAATCACAATCACACAATGCAAGTGCATGAATCATACTATTAGACATGCAATAATCCTGCGCCTACTAAGGGCTCATATAGGGTAACTCCGCCTATTAGGGAGCCCATAAACAATCTGCCCAGAGGCATATGCTATAATTGGTCACTCCTCATATCAGGCATACATATGATGCGTATGATCATGAATCATGGATCCATACTAAACAAGTTATGTGGTGATGGGTTCTGTCATAATGAAGATGGGTCTAGACGGCCTATGTGCTACAAGTATGGGCCTATCAATGGGCCCTAGGGAGAGTCATAATGCGGACATTTAACCAACATTATCCTTACAATGTGGACATCAAACCATCATTGCTCCCAAGGCATAGCCCGCTATAAAAGTCAACACATAAACCATGGTGGAATTACGTTATAATGGGCCTCATGTACATCCCACTGGGCCTCTACCCATGGGCCTCAGGTACATCAAATGGACCTCGTAACATGGGTCTCGTATATATATCAAGGTAGGCCTTAACAACGGTCCACAAATACATCAAGTTGGGCCTAATCACATGGGCCTTGCATACGTCACAATAGGCCTCATAACATGGGCCTAATCAAATGGGCTGAAACAATGGGCCGAGTCAAATGGGCCCCAAATACACCATACTGGGATTCTCAACAAGTGGGTCGCACTACTCGGGCCACACCATCCATCCATCTATAGAGATCACTTTAGAGCATTATCCAAACAACGAACCAAATCATAAGATCATCTGGACCAAACCATAAACAACAATGGTGATAATGATCATCCACGATTAAATTCCAATGGGCCCACCATGGAATTTATTTTCCATCCAGTCCGTGCATAATGTCACAAAGATCTAGATATAGAGAAAAACAAATATCATATTGGTTTAAAACTTCCATGACCCAAAAAGGTTTTTAATGGTAGGCGATTAACTCCACTATTTCTATAGTGTGGTCCACCTGATAACTGATCTGTCTTATTTTTAGTCTCAAGCCTAGAGACAAGCTCACCAAACGGATAGACAGTTGGATACAACACATGCATCAGGGGGTGGAACCCACCGTCCCAGCCCTTCGGACGGTGTGGATAAGACCCATACAGCGCGTGTGGTCCCCACGAAATTTGGATGGACAGTTTAGATGGATGAAATCCATTAGCGTGGCCCCTCGTCAGATGAATGGACGGCATAAATAAAACACACGCATCATGTTGGGACCAATGGTCCCAGGCCTTCCTCCCCACAGTGCAGCCAGTCACTGCTGCTGACGTCCTTAGTAGCAGCAGCTGCATGTTTTGTGATTTTTTTAAAAACAATTATGTTTTTTTTGAGGTTTTCCCTAGGTGGGGCCCTCATCAGGGAAATCCAGCCCAACCATTAGTCCCCATGGCTCAATACAAACCCATTAATCCCAATATTGGATGGGTTTTGATGTACAACAACATCAGAGTGTATTTCAATGGTAGGAAACTTTGTTTGTTATGCTATGGCCCACCAGAAACTTGGATTGAGTTCATTTTTCGACTCAACGCCTAAAATGATCTGAGGAGAAGGATGGACGGCTTGGATTAAGTACATACATCAAGGTGGGGCCTGCAGGAGCGGCCCACCTAAAAAAAGATAAATATTATTATTTTTTTTGTTAGCTGTTAGTACACACCCATGTCAGTACACGCATGTTAGCCCCCTCATGTCCAGCATCCAGGGACGCTGGACGGTGCAAACACAGGCATCATGGTGGGTTCCACATGGACGTGGCCCACCTGCACTTATATACATATATAATATATATCTTATATTATATATAATATATATTATATTATATATCATATATATATATATTATAATATATAATATATAACAAGAAGGGCATTGGATCCATTTCAACAGTGGATGGTGTGGATCATCACCTACAATAGGACGGGCCACACCATCTGATGTTGATGGACGGGGTAGATATAACACATATTGGTGGGATCCACACCATCACAATGGAAAGAGAAAGAGAGAGAGAGAGAGAGAGAGAGAGAGAGAGAGAGAGAGAGAGAGATGGTGATGGAGGGGAGGGACCCCACCACTATGGGCCCTCTATGGATATGTTACATACATCAAAATGGGTCCCACCAAGAAGTGGGCCTAAAAGTTAAAATCAACGGTGGATCACCCACCTATCGGCCTTCTCCTTGCTTCCTTAGCCTCCTTAGCTCCTATGATCAACTTCCAATGGTGGATGATGGAGTTTCGATGGTGGGGATGAGAGATGAGAGGGTGGGCCACGCTTGGCTTAGGAGGTTTGAGAAATGAGAGAGAGAGAGAGGATGGGATGATATGGATGCGATGATGTGGTGGTTATAAGGAAAGGAGATGGAGGGGTATGGTTTGGTTTGAAAATTTTGTAAAGAGGGATGTGTTTGTTTGAAAACTTGTAAAAGAGGAGTGGTGAGGGGAGAGAGAGGGTTGACTTGTGGGAAAAGAGAGAGAGGCCACTTGTACTTATTGTTGGGTGAGGTGGCATGAAGGTAAGGTGGTGTACTTAACTTGATTTGATGTGACATGTCATAGAGATTCCCTCGAAGTTCGCAATGCGCGGCGTTTCTTCGAAATGAACGCGGGCCCACATCTTCTGACCTGGGTAACGGTTCGGTGCGCAAGTCACGGCGTTAGAACTGCGACGACGGCGTGGTCGCTAAGATACAAGTTTCGAATCGAGCCGACCTTGGTATGCAGGACTTAGCTTAGGATCGCGTGCAAACATCGGATATGGGCCGAGGGTTGCTGGAATTCGACCGGAAGGACCGCGGAAGCCAACGGAACTGTACGGACTAGGATACGGGCCTTACAACTTTTCTCGGACCAGAGATTGTGTAAGAAACAACAAAGAAGATTTTTATCATTAGAAACCATTTACACGTAGCCCAAAGTTGTCAAAAGAGTTATGCTGACAATCACTGAAGAGATCTAGAGTTTACAGTTGGAGATGGGTGTCATGAGGTTCGGTAAAAAGGGAAAGTTGGCTCCAAGGTGTATAGGTCCATTTGAGGTTCTAGAAAGGGTTGATGTTGTCGCATATAGGGCTTCACCACCTCAGTTGTCTGGTATTCATGATGTTTTCCATGTGTTGATATTAAAAAAATATAAGTGAGACATTTCTCATGTTATAGACTATCAACCATTAGAGATATGGGAACACGCTTCATATATCGAACAAGCAATGCATATTGTTGACATGAAAGACCAAGCGCTTCAATCCAGAGTTATACCATTAGTAAAGGTTCAGTGGAGCCACCATACCAAGAAGAAACTTTTTAGGAGCGAGAGGTTGAGATCAAAGATAAGTACCCTCACCTGTTCGCATTATGGGTATGTAAATTTCGAGGATGAAATTTCTTTTAAGGAGGGTAGAATGTAGTAACCCAAATTAATCTTGACCGTCTAATTTTAACCATTGATCGATGTACCCAATTAGTCCGATATGATCATCGATTTGTAAGATCAATTGGTCCAATCTTAACCATTGATTTGGACATATCCAATCCAACTATTCATTAACTAATAAATTCAACCATGCATTTAACTATTCATCTAATGATACAACCATCAAACCATCTATCTCACCACCAATCCACAGGTACATTACGAAGTCCAACCCTCGATCACACATGAACTCATCTAACCGTATATTTATCCATCTATTTGTCCATATATCTACCCGTCAATCTATGTATACATCGATCCATCCTTCAATTTGCAACATATGTTTATGCACCATTGAATACATCACAACCACACACATGCACCAAATACATGACATGCACACACAAGTGGCCCATGCATGCATCACAAACTATACACTATGCATACTCATCATAACCACACCTCACATACATGGACCACACACACATGTGGCACATGCATGTGCCACACATGTGGCATGCATACAATGCATGGCACCTTACACTACATTGGTGCACATTGTTTAAATCTAAAGAAAGAAAAGAAAACGCAACTCATAAAGATGGAAACTGAATTTAAAAGAAACGTAAAGAATATTAAAATTGCACACGTGATGCTTGTTCATGTAAGGATGGCTATAAAGCTAAGGAAGGGAGGTGGGGTGTGAAACGTGAGGAGAGAGACTGTGAGAGAGAGAAGAGAGAAAAAAAGGGTAAGAAGCGAGCTTTAGCTGTTCACGTGAGGAGAGAGAGAGAGAGTGGGAGAGGAGAGTATTTCTTGGCTAGACGTGAGATATAGGTAGAGGGAGGAGTGGAGAGAGAAAAAGGAAGAAAGAAAAGGAGGAGAGAGAAAAAGGAAGAGAGGGAAAAAAGGAAGAGAGAGAAGGGAAATAAAATAAATTAAAAAGTTTTTTTTCTTTTATAAGAGGTGAGTTTTCTCTCACTTGAATTTTAAATTTATTTATTCATTTGTTTGTTTGTTTGTTCATTTATTGAATTAAATTTATTTATTTCCCTCTAAAATTCCTTTTATTTTATTTTTTTATATGAATGATTTAATATTTTATTTACTCATCTTTGTTATTTTTGATTTATCTGTTTGTTTTTTTATTTCGACTGGTGGATTTTATTTAGTTGTCTTTATTTTAATGAGCATGCTTTAAATTCAAATTTAAATTGGATTATTGCTAACCATGCATTAATAATTCTTTTATTTATTTCTAATATGAAAAAAAAATCAATATTTAGATTTTTAAAATTAAAATTATTGAAAAAAAATATATTCATATAGAAAATTTCAAATTCTTAAATCTGATGGATTATGCTGCATTTTATTCGTCTATGTGGAATTTTGATTATGTAGGAATGGTTATAGTGATTAGAAATTTTGTTTTATAAATTATGTAGTCCCCATATTATAGATTCAATCAAGGAATAACAATCATGAAAGACCCTTTTCTAGCTCATGAAAATATTAAAATCATACACCATCAATAGTTTTCGGAATACTAGAAAATAGGTGGGTTGAAAATTCCTAAAGTATAAATAGGTGGGGCAATCAAGATCCTAGGGTTGAAAGTCTCAGAATCCCAATTGGTACCTCTTGGAACCTCTACCATACCCTTTGAGTGGGTGAGCATGTTAGGATTGCAAAAGGTTCTCACTGTCAGGTCCAGTAGGGTAGTAGTTTGACGAGCTAACATACAAATGAGTCCCTCACCAAGTGCCCTTTGGATGGGTGAGCATGTTGTGCAAGAGGTTCCCATTGCCAGGCTAAGTGTTATATTGGCGCGGGTGTTGGCCAACTGGTGTAAACTGACTCTGGTGTTAAAAAGAATAAACCACACTTATTGTGAATTTTAACATATGTTGATTTCATTCATTTATTTTTCTTTGAATTCACATTGAAAAATCTTGTTTATTAATCTCATCATCTGTTGCTTTACATAAATAGGTATTGTATCTTTTAGTATATTTTATTCAGATTATATGATGTTATTTTTGAAACCTGTGTTGAGATTACTCACGAGGCTTCGCAACTTACCCTATTGGGATTTTAAAATTTCAGGATCAGGATCTCGTGAAGGCGCGTAAAGAGATTTTCTTTTATTTATTTTGTTTCTTTAGCATTTTCTAAATAAGTGTAATGAACATTAAGTATAGTATGATAGTATGGAGATGACATGAGTTTGGAGATAACCTTGAATAGTTGGAACATGGATATTTTATTATTCTCTAAATAAATGTTTGATTATTTAATTTTTAGATTGTTATATTTTATGAATGAGAATCATTTTGTTAATATATGTGTGGATTATAAAATGTAAATATATAAAATATAAGTCATGCCTTTGGGTACGGAATCGGGGTCGGATATACCCAGGTGTTGTGTTTCGAGGCGTGACACATTCACAACTAAGGATCATTAACTAAGACCCTCAAGGGTCAATAAAAGGTAACCTAGGAATAATGGCCCAAACATTTATAATAATTTGCCCGACTTGGCGCTTCTAGGGTTAGGGCTTTAGGGAAAAAACATAAATTCCTAATCAAAACAAATAAAACTTAGGTAAGATTCATAAAATGTAACATGAGATAGTTTAACCGGGAGATTAAGAATTTCTTACCTCTAATCACACGTAGGGGTGGATTTGACAGAGAGAAAAAGTAATAGCTTGGGTTTTATTAATGGAATTCTGGTGCAAGCAAACACCAATGATCCCACTCTTTTTCTCTCTTTCTCTCCCTTTCTCCCTTACTTTCTCTCTTTGTCCACAATTTATAAGGTAAATTCGTATTGGGAGAGGGGGTATGAAATGAAATGGATTTTGTAGTGCCAGAAGGTACACAAATGGCCCCAATGGCCCTTTATTCATTATACTAACCCTAGGGGGCTGTTTCCAACCAATGGGACTGACCAAGAGCTGTACGGGTCAATCTAAGCCATGAAAAACCTATCCCACCAGGCGATTTATGTTTGGACACAACCATCTGATGATCGGACATGCCAATTAATTGGGAAGGCCCTAACCTAGATTGATGGTCATCGAGCATCGATCAAGTCTATAACTGTATGGATGTGAGTAGGGTAATAATCTCAATCGGTGCCCTAAATTTAGTCGTAATCTAATGGTATGAAAGACACAAATTTGACAAAGACCGGATATATACAATTAAACTAAGTTCCTGACTAATTTCAAAAATATTCACACATTGATTCCAAGTTGGCTACAAGTGGATCCTTAACACTTTAGTTTCCTTTTTATTATTGATATTTATTCATAATTGATCTCTCTTATTTCAGATTCTAGTTTAAATTCTGATTCTAGTTATAGTTCTAGTTTATTTCAGAATACGTACAAGGAAAGTCCCTATGGATCGATCTCGGTCTCACCGAGTTATTACTATATCGTAGCCCTGCACTTGGGGTTGTCAACAAGTTTTTGGCACCATTGCCGGGGGCTTCAGATACGTTTTTCTGAGATTAATTAATATTAGAATTGGTTTAGGATTAAGGTTAACTTTTTGTTGTGTTTTTAAGTTAAGTTTTTTTGAACTTATTTTTCTTAGGAACTAACTTGTTTTCTGTTTTATAGCAATTAATATAGCAACTCCAATCCGGTAACTTCTCTCCAATCTTCTCTTATTTTCAGATTTCTTATTTATGAGAATAGTTGTTTAGAACTTGAGGGTTGATACATTCCTAGAATGGTTGGACCAAAAGAAGATGAACCATAAATTGGCCATAACTTTTGATATGGGTATTGTTATGAGACAATCAAACTATCCATCTATACTTTAATGGGCCATCCAAGGTGAACCGACCGACAAAGTGGGTCAAGTTTGTTTGTTTCGCAAGAAAACACATGCTTTTAGGTCAAATTTTTTTAAAGGAAAAATACTGTTTTTAATAATTCCAATTTTTATAGTATTTCCTTATTTTTAGAGTTTTAGATTTTCTTGTTTCTTTATAAATAACTTATAATAATGCTAGGACTCTTCTAACAAAAGTTTTTAGAATTTTTATTATTAGAAATCAGGCTTTAGAAGAGTTTTATTAGAATTTAGACATTTATTTGAGTTAGAATTTTTCTATTTTCGATAATTAAGAATTTTGATTTTTTTTCTTTATTAATAGTGTAATTGAGATGCATACACATTAGATAATTATTTATTAAAAAAATTTTACATTTTCATTTTTTCTTATGGATTCAAGGTTTTTATCACTCGAGGAAGATGATGATATTTCTCATTATCCCTTTGTGCTCTTCCCTGTGTTAGTTGGTATTAGAGATATGCTTTTCCTCAGGACAATAACATCTAACCAAGATGCGGGCAACAATCCCATGGACTATGATCTAGGGAATGATCTTATAACAACGATGGTATTTGAAATTTTCTACCGGAAGAATCGGCAAGCCATGCAACGATTGTTGACAACGATCAATCGTTTGACGAAAGTCATAATACAAATCTATATTCGTAATAATAAGAAATATAAGATCAACGATGGAGCTTGCAATCATTATGTTCATGGTGTGACACTGGTAATGAATTGTAAGCCACCACCCGATAATGGTGAATCTCAGGCCACCACTTCGATTGTGAGGAAGGCATTGTACACGCCGAATCTAAAGATAAATTTACATTGGCACAACATCTTTCGAAATCAGGAGCAGCGAGAATCTTATGTCGAAAATAATGGTAGAAAAGTTGCAACTAAAAAAAACACCCCTCTCCGTACACAATCAGATGGATTAAGGAGGTCATAAAAACAAAGATGCCCAACCAATGTTGTTTATCCTTTTACATTGGTAAATATTATAAGGACGAAGTAATGTGCGATGTAGTTGACATGGAAGCTTGTCATATGTTACTTAGTTGATCATACCAAATATAGTGTTGATGATATGCATTAAGGTTGAGATAACATATTTATATTTATTAAAGATAATAGAAAAATTATCCTTGCTCCTATGGGAGTTGAGAACCAACCTAAGAATTATAAAGTGAAGGGACAATCTCTTATAACCGAACAGGATTTTGTCAAATAATCTAAGGAGACGAGATGTAAATGCATCCATTAAAAAGTAAAAAGATGAGAACATCCCAAAGAATTTGAAATCAGTGTTGCATGAGTTCAAGGCAATTGTGCCCGATGAAGTGTCATGCCCTGAACTCGAAAACTGGGCTCACAAAATTCCTGATCGCCGACAGCCTCCGTAGTACCCCATTCTCATCTCTTAGCGCCCATACGTCAGATTCCAATCCAAGGATTGTACAAGGAGGATTTTCAGTATAAATTTGTTTCATAAAAGCATAACCCACAAGCAATAACTACAACATCACCACATATCCACTATAACAAAAAATTTGAGCGCAGTGCATAAAGGAAAATACAATATAAATAACAAGTCTCCAAAAATATTACCACAAGCTCAGCCGCACGGTCCTACCTCAGCTCGGCTACGACCTATCGACACCTGCATGTATTTATTGTGCATAAGCTTATAGAAAGCTTAGAGGGTGGTGTAAGTGTGTGTGCAATATAATCATGCTCAGGATGTAATATCAAAGTAATACAGAAGCATACTGGCAAGTCTATAAATACCATGTAATGTAAAATCATAGCAACCCAAATGTCATATACTGAGGGTGTAATGTAATATGCAATGCAAAGGAATAACGATGCTGGAGTGTGTAGTCGGGATAATAGTACATGGTATCACAACCTGTGGAATTCATCACAAGGGGCTTTTATCCAAACCAGTCTCATACCTAAATTTGGATAGCTAGACACAATGTGGTAAACTCCTAATCTAAGGTTGGTTGCACGCCCCAATCGAAATCCCAGTCATTACAAAGGTAAAAATAATGATTTGGTTGCGCACCACCAACCCAAGTGTATAGTAGATGAATGAATGAATGAGTCAAATGCTGAGTATGCAAACCCCTGCACAATAGCCTGCCAACCACTGGTAGCTCGCCCAGGCCCTTAGGCCCCACCCACATCAGCGTCCGCTCACATGTGCAATAGTGATGGGGTGTCATAATACCAGTACCGAACATCTCTGGGATCATCAACCATATCAAGGCTATGCGATGCAAGGCCTACGTGGTTAATGTCATATGTAAGATATAATCACAAGTCATGCCAGTCCTCATCTAAATCTACATATCAGTACAATTCCTCTCTGGACAATCACTGGGGTGGATGGTTGAAATTAAATCATGCATCAAATGGGTCCCATGTATACACCACAATGGGCCTCACCAAATGGGCCACAAATATATCACAACGGGCCCTCACTCAAAGGCCTTATATACATCACTTTGGGCCTCATCATATGGGTCATATATACATCACATTGGGCCACGTCTATGGGCTTCATATACATCACATTAGGCCACATCTCATGGGCTTCATAAAATAGCCCATGGCCACACAATAACTAGAAAAATAAATGGATATCATTCACAATATTCCACACATCATGATGGGCCTCATGGGCAACCCATATGCTCCAATTAAATAGACAAGGTATAACCAATGTCCACCAATGTGGGCTTTATAAATCAGCCCAAAACTAGGCAAGTTGGATGGGCAGCAAGGATTCAATCACATACATCATATTGGGTTTACAATCAGCCCACAAGGCCTAGCACAATGGATGGGCAGCACTAGCATGTGGAGAGACTCTAAGGTTGAACGTCCAGCCCCATCTGGGTTTGCCTGGACATCCAAAAATCTGACAGCAAGGTCATCATACAATCAAATATTTAGTGGGCCACACAAGGCATAGACGGGGCCCACAATCTCACAAGACACAGGCATAGGAAGTATTCAAAACACCTCTAATTTGGTGGGCCTCACCACTCCAACATATTCAACTATATATAGCAACTTTGGGCCCTTGCTGGACATCCTACCCACCCAACCTCCTGGGCATGCTAGGGTCCAGCAGATAGATTATCTGAGTAAAACAAATACTTTATAGTGGCCCTTAAACATTATAGTGGGCCCCACCAGGTGGAAGTCGGGGATACAACCCATAAATCAAGGTGGGCCTGCTGTTAGACTGTAAGTCTAGCAACACCCAACCAACTTGGGTGGTCCATAAGCCTGGACGGCCTGACAATTACATGAGAAAGGTGGGCCCTATACATACACAACAGGTGGGCCAGTTGGGTGGTGAAGATAGATACATCATGATGGACCTGCTGGCCCTGGATGGCCTGGATAATATACACGTCATGGTGGGCCTACACATGCAATAGATGGGCCTGTACAATCTAGATGGCCCCACCAAATGGACAGCTAGGATAAAATGCGTACATCCTGTGGGGCCCACGTCCCATGTGGATGGTATGAATATAACACATGCATCACTGTGGAGTCCATGTCCAGCGGACTGGACTAGACGACTGGATAAAACAAGTATCATCAAGGTGGGCCCCACCAACTGGACAAATGAACGACTGGATATACAAAACATACATGAGGTGGGTCCCACCATCCAGAGTGCTGGACAATGTGGATAAGACCCATACATCACGGCCAACCCCACATGGCACCGTCCAAAGTGGACGGGGTGAATATAGAATACATACATCAAGGTGGGCCCCACCCCCACACGTGCAACACGTATGGGGTGGGTCCCACACCCATTAAATGGATGGACAGCGTGGATGTACAGATACATCATGGCGGGCTCCTACCTATCACCATCTAGGAATGGACAGTGAGATCTGGACGGTGAGATATGCAACGCATACATCTAGTGGGCCCCACCTCCCACGTGTAACATGTGTGGGGTGGGTCCCACAATGTAAGGACGGTTGGGATATAGCATACACCTCATGATCGGACCCCAGAACTTGTTGTCGTTAATACAGCAGCAGTTACATGTTGCGTGGGACCCACCGTCCCTTGCTGGACGGTGTGGGTACACCACATACATCAAAGGTGGGTCCAAGAGGGTGGGGTCGACGTCAGTGTGGCCCACTAGAGTTGGGGCTAAGATGATATTTGTGTTTTCCCATTGTCCAGACCTGCTGGACAGTGGGACAAGACATGCATTAGATGGGTCCCACGTCCACATAGCCCACTAGTGGACAACAATGTGGTTGCCACTGATGGACGGTGTGGATCTAATCCACTCATTAAGGTGGACTGTAATAGAGAGAGAGAGAGGGGCACCCACCTGAGATCTTGATCTCCTTCTTCCACCACTATGTTTTAGAGCTCCAAGGGGAGAGATTTAACGGTTGAGATGGGGTTTAGAGGGATGGATTAAGAGGTTTTTGGGCTGCAATGGGGTTGTACTTAGGAGTTCTCTCATGGACGTCCAAGCTCTTGGAGATGGAGAAATGAGAAGTGAAGAAGAAAGGGAGGGATAGAGGGAGTCGTAGGGTTGTAATCATTACTTTGTAAGAGGTGTAATGATAGGTTTGTAAGGCCATTATGAGAGCATGGGAAGGAGATGCCATCATGGCTTGTAAGTAATCATGGGTTTGGGGCTAGGGTGGCTAGGGTAGGTAGGTGTAGGTTAGGGTGATGATTGATTGCTAGGGAATCCACTTCGACACCTCAGGTCCCGCATCAAGCGATCGACGATTGGGATAATGTGTGGGCCATAACTTATAATCTAAGTGTCAGATTGACGCACGAGACACGACGTCGTATCCGCGGTGATGGCGTGGTCACAATGGCATAGGTCTTGGGTTGAGTCGACTCGGGTTGATAGAGTGCGACTCAGGGTTGCTCGCAAATGCTATCTATAGGTCGCGGGTCACCGGAATTCGACCGGGAGGACCGAGAGGTCCTAAGGAATGGGATGGTCGCTAGGACACAGGCTTGACATGAAGTCACTATGGAATTGTCTCCCATGCGAGATATACATAACTACATTGATCTTGTCTCAGGGGTAAGGTTGTCTTTTGTTTTTTTCTTTATTAATGGTGTAATTGAGATGCATACACATTAAACAATTATTGATTAATAAAATTTCAAATTTTTTATATTTTTTTTCTTGTATGCAGGAAAATACTTTTGTGAATTTAAGGTTTTAATCACATGAGGAAGACAATGATCTTTCTCATTTCCTCTTCACGCTCTTCCCTACGTCAATTGGACTCTTGTGTCTCACCATGGATGGATGTTCTATCAACCTTGTGAAAGAATTACTTAGTTGACCATGGCAAATATAATGTTGATACTATACATAGATGATGGGATAACATATTTATATTTATTAAGGATAGTAGAAAGATTATCCTTGCCATATGAGAATGGAGAACCAGCCAAAGTGAAAGATGAGCTACAGATGTCCTAAAGGAGGGTGAATAGGAAAATACCAATTCCTTATAAAAACTTGTGGAAATAATATTCTTAATCACACAAAATATTGAAACCTTTATTCCAATTAATTCATAGGACAACCTTCACCTATTATTTTAAGTAAGACAACCTTATTTCAGGACGTCCTAGAAATCAATATTTCAAAACAGTATAAGGCAGAGAATCAAATAAATTAATCACCACAAATGCATAATGATTTATAGTAGTTCAGTGTTCAACACACACCTACTCCACTCTTAAAATTACTACCCTCATAATTTTATCTTTCCACTATATCAAGGTTTTCACAAGTTCACCTTAATAACCTCTTACAGATCTTGTGATTTTTACAGGCTTACCATAATGAAATTATCTTAATGATTTTCACGGGCTAACCACCAATCAATCCAGTGAGATTTCTAGGCTATCTCAACAAACCCAAATGAAATAATAAAATAATAATAATACTTATTTTTAAAAGACAGCGTCGATTTGAAGATATTTGATGAAGTCAATGCTTCAATTAATACTGCGATTTTCTTTCTTGAATGTCGATGAAGCAGTGTATGCTCAACCAGAAAGAATCTAGGGATCTAATATATCTCAGGGAAAATAAACCCTAGCTACTGCTTCTCTCTTTCTCAAGTAGAATATAGATTATTCTTTAATTGTATTTAAAACTAACTTGAGAAAGGAAATTAAATAAGCAAAAATAAAGTAAAAATTACCACATAGATAGCTTTGGGAGGACTTGAGTTTCTCTCTTTGCTTGAGGAAGATTTTTCACAAATTTTTGTTATTAAGCCAATTGAGAGAATGTCCCTATTTATAGCCAAAGGATTTGGAACTTCAGTCAGTTTAAAAAAGGCTTCGGCTGGTTGAATTTCAACGATATTGTTCCAATGACTATCAGATTTTGTGGGATAATACTTATCAAAAATTCGGCTAGCCCGACCTAAGATTCTTTTGGTCGAATCCCTTCGAAATCCAAAAGTTCCATTGCTAGAAACTTGACCCGAGACACCTTCGGGCTGGCCCAAGCCAATTCGACTGGCTGAACTTGCAACAGATTTTTCCATTTGTTGTTGTTGTAAACTTGGCCGAGGCTAAGGTTAGGTTGGCTGATCCAAATTCGGTTGGCCGAACTTTAGTGAAATTACACTGTAATATATACATTTTAAGTACATAAGCTGTAACGCCCCGAATCTTCAGGACCCGAGTATATGACTCGTTTCCCAAAAACCCGAGTGTTAATCTTAAAGGATGGTCAAATTCACGTATTTTTTTATCAGAGTAAGCAGATGAGCGTAGAATGGACAAGTAAGCTAAAAGGGAAGTTTAAATTTTCATTTAGAATATACAAGTGGTTGCCCATAATGACTTATACAAACCAATGTCCCCATTCTTACAAATACAAAATTGACATAATATTACATGTGAAACAAGGTAAACTGCAACAATCTTGAACTGTAAAATCATGTAGCAACTCTTAGCAAATAGAATCATGCACCCTTGTCAACCATAGCCTGCTCCTCACCAATATACGGGGCCACCTGCACTACCTGTACGGTTGTATATTTGATGGATGAGTGGCCAGCTCAGTGTGAATTCCCCTCAAGATTACACACCGCCGCATTAGGTAAGCATAGTTATAAAACAACAAGGCAATCAAAACAATACAAGATGCAATCTTTTTAAATGCATGGATGCATGTATGCACATCGGCCTGGGGATGCACATCCAGCCGGACTTGGGCTCGTCACCCATGCAAATCATCGACCTGGGAAAATCATCCAGTCGGACAGGGGTCGATAGTCGGTGGTCTGGGAGCTAGCGAAACGATACCCCGAAGATCCTAAGGGCACGTGCTACAGCATCCAGATTAGCCACCCGTCATCGCCAACATGCTATGAATGCATGATTAGCCAAACCGTTATTAGTCCAGTTACAATCAGCCAATTTAGGTAAGCTCAAGGTCACTACGGGGAGCTCAGAGCCCAGCGTAGGCCGACAGCTCGGGCATAGTGTCCCATTACCACCATCCCCGGCTCATGAGACTACCATCTTAGGATGTTTAATGGAACTCAATCGACTAGTGGCCAATCATATTCAGTATATGGGGCTTACCATCGCATGGTTGCATAGTATAAAACATCGAATCCATATATGAAAAATATCAAAACAAAACCACGTAGGGCGAGTATCAAAATATGCCACATAGGGCGAATATCAAAACCATACGATAAAGACCATCCTTAAAAACCATTAGACATAACAACCCTGGGTGGTAGGCCCACATCAATGATCCATCTACACCACCACTCAATAACCACTAGATCGAAGGTCCATAGCAATCATCGTCAATCGAGTTACATCCAAAGTATGGGTGTACATTTATAAGTGGGGGTTACCCACTGATGTACCAGTTTAAGTTCCATAAGCAATCCACAAATAATTCATGAACAAATACACAAGATGAACATTAAGCAGGAAATATAGCAATTCAATTTCCACCAGCTAACACATGTGATTATAAGAGAGAGATATCAAATATAAATTTAAATAAAAACTATAACTTAAGCTAATGAGAAGATGGAAAGCTCAAGGGGAAGAATCATCACCTTATATTTTGAACCGCCTACCCGTGTTGCTAGAGATTGCATGATTCCTTAGAGTCAAACCCTATCATGAATTGTAAAGTTATACCATTAGATTCAAGCTTTACATGCTATTCTAGGTCGAGGTCTTAACCTAGGGTTTGGATTACCTTAGTTTTAGAGTTTTACCCAAGAGTCCAGGTCTACTCTCAGACCTTGGGGTTTGGACCCTAGTTAGTTGTACAATTAATTAAAGGGTTAATTTAATAGTGCTTATTAACTTTAACGATTAATATTAGCCAATATGGTAATCATAATTGTTGTGATAAATGTTAATATAATAGCTACCAGATACTTATTAATGATACAATTAGTATTAGTTAATTTGGTAATCATAATTGTTATGATAGTGTCGACTAGTACAGTCCATTATTATTGGTAATATTTAAGGATGGTAATTAAAATATTACTACATAATAATTATAACTATGTTTATAATATTTAATATCAGTGTAACTAGTCTTCCAGTGGCTAATCGTGTCTATAATAGTAATAAGAGTGGTAGTTGTAAATCGGCCCTAGAGTTTGTCCATAGCTAAGGCCTGAATTGGGCCACACACATGGGCCTATACCACCACAATGGGGCTGACACAACATAATGGGCCTCATATGTACAACAAGTGGGCCCCTCCAGGCAATGAGGCCCACGACCCCAAAAATAAATGGGCAGTGTGTGCAACACACATACATCATGGTGGACTAGAGACAAAAATCAAGTTAATGTGTGGCTTATGTGAGCCGTACAATGCATAACAATTAGGAGGTTCATCCAACGTTAGAGTATTCGTAATCATTTGTTGGGCCCACCAAGTTGTGGTTCACAATCTAACCCATCCATCATGTGTGTCCAGCTAGGTTAAGGGGTCAAACCAAGTTTCAGATGCATCCAAATCTCAGATGGACCCTGAAAAGTGCTTTTATATGGTTTAACAAGTCTTTAAAAGATTGTAGATGGAGTGGGCCACTTGGGCTCTGTGTGTGGCTGACTTTTGGGGGCACCCCCTATATAACAGGGACCCATCAAATGGACGGTGTTGATGTTCAACACACCATATGGTAGGGCCTGTGGTGGGGCCTACTCTCCTAGCCAAAATTTAAAGCATAAGGAGGCAGCGTCCTCTGGACGTTTCGTGCATGATCCTGATATATTTATCATTATTATTTATTATTTATTTTTTTGATAGGTGGGGCCCACTTACGTGGCCTACTGATTGTGGTAGGGTGAGGCCCACCTGCTGACGCAGGGCCCACCAGTGTCTAGGTGAAGTCCACATGCAGCCCACCTGCATTAGCAACGGGCCTGGCTGACGTGAAACAGCCTCTATTGCAGCTGGTTTGGAGGCCACTTTCCGGCCCCGATTTTGGCTCAAACACAGCACTCTCCCAGGCCATTTTTCAACACATTTTAGTGTTTAATGGAGGCATGGTGGCTGCCTAAATGTGGTTCATCCCGGGGCCATTTTTTGACCCATTTCAGATCTCAACCATTGGCACAATGGCTGCCATTTTCTCGACCAAAGAACGGCCCGAACAGAGCTTATTTTCGGACTGTTTTCCGGGCCGTTTTTAGCCAGATTTTGGGGCGTGTTGCAGCTCAAATGGATCTCGTTTGCATGCCATTTCTGGACTGTGTTTCAGCCTGTTTTCATGCCAGAAAATAGCTGTTATCATGTTGTGTTTTCAGCTTGATACAAGACCTGATGAAGTCCTTGTTTAGCTTAGTTTGGAGTCTCAAGAGGAGATGGAGAGAAGGTTTACCTGACTCAGTTTGGGTTGGAGTTGGAACGTGCACTCTCACACTCCCTTCTTTCTCTTTCTTTTCTTCTTCTATTTCTCTTTGCTCCCTGGTTATTCCTTTTTCTTTTTTTTCTTTTTTTCTCTTTTGCTGGAAACCCAGCGAGGCACAAACTGGCCCAACTCGGACCGCGGCTCGATGTAGTTTGAACGAGGAAGATGACCGGGCTAAAATGGTGGATTCACATATGGAGCCTCTTCCTCCAATCCGCTCCTTCTAGACGATTCGTGTGGGTCTTAGGAAGCTTCCAGACAAGCCCTTTTGAAGCTTGAGGAAAGTTTAGGTGATGGGTTCAAGGGTGGAAGGAGACGGTCGTTTTCTCTCGAACAGCTGCAAGAATAGAGAATGAGCTCCTGTTGCTCAATCCTCCCATGTTTATAACATAGCCTAGCCTTCTCCTGGTCCGTCGGATTGACAACGAACATCCCAGATTTGATCTGGTAGAAACTGCCTTCAAATACCATGGGTAGGAGCTGAAACCGGCCCCTGGTTTTCTCTAAAAACCACGGTCTGTGTGGCAACAATGGAGGGTCGAGATGTGCTGGAATAGACGGCTGGGATTCAGAGGTTTTCCTCCACGCGGATCGCCTGTCAGGCAAACAAAAGTGGAAACGGATCCTTTTCCGTTTTTGGAGGTGCCGCAAGCAGCCCTGTTCGGGCCCTATTTGTGCGCATGCACGGATGCCTCATCGTACGGGATGAGTTGGGTTCTGGGTAGCTCTACCTTCTTAATCAAATGGACGGTTTGGATTATTAAGATGGCCCCTCATGGTGGGCCATATCTCGATCAAACAGGGAGGGGAAAAACACAACGAGCCGGGGAGGATTCCCATTTTCGGGAAATGGCGGGTCAGAGTCTGGTCTGACCACGCATGCCATTCGGTGTGCTGCTGGTGCACACGTGCTGTGTGCACACTCTAAATCTAGAGGTAGGGTCCACCAACCCCTTGCCAAATCTACTTCATCCATTAAGTTCTAGAAGCTCCACTAACGGACCTTAGCCGTTGATCAGACTGATCTAAGGTCTAGGTGGGCTATACACCAAATTTTCATTTGTTTTTAACTCTAATTGAAGATCCCAGTTAGTTTGATGGTTGGATCACCTCGAAATTTAACATCGATGGTCAAAAGGATTCTAATGATCCTAAGATGTGTTCGGGTGTGTTATAGGGGTCGATCTGTAACTCAGGTGGGCCACCCTTTAATCACCGCGGTACTGTGTTCACGTTCAACCAGGAATTCATTTACGTGAAAAATATGGAATTGCATGCACGGCTAGGAAAAAAAATCAAGTGGGGCTCACAGTGATGCTTGTTAAGAAATCCACTCCGTCCACCATCTTTGGCACACCATGCTAACCCATGGTCCAAAATTTGAAATAGATCCAAACTTTAGGTGGACCACATGATCTGATAATGCATTAAATGTTATTTACCGTGAAATCACATGCACGTAGAAATTTGAATGAATTGATATTTTTCGAAAAGTCCACTTTACTATTTGTAGTTGCACGATCCGCTCTATTCATTATGTTTAACATGCCCTGCTAGGATTAAGGTCCAAAAATGGGGTAGATTTGTTGATCGGGTGGGCCGCACGGTATGTTTTAGCTTCAATGGTAGCATGTAATGACATTCATGAATATTTACGATATTGCCATTCATTTCTCAACCAGCTTCCGACGTCCATTACGTCGAAGTGTGCCGCCCGAATTTCTTGAATTTTGGCGGGCATTCTTTATTTTTCGTGCTCTTTCTCTTGGTCCAGTTTGGGCCCCGATCTCCCAAGGATGTCCAAGATGCTCCTTTAGTGGCTTGCACACTCCGTAATTCAAAATAATATTTGTACACCTCCGATTGACAAGTTACCAGATGGTTGGAACTTAAACCCGAAGATCTTCACAATGACCAATTCATCCTGATATTTAGATGGCTCATTTGGCGGATCCAAACCTGATGGACGGTCAGGTGACTTATTAAAAATAAGGAAGTTTTATGGTTAGCACTCTAACCATGCATATGGGTGGATGTATGGTCAGTTTTGTCAATAGGTAAACACAGAGTGGGTTTCCAGAGTGATTAGGGGTAAGACTTATATAACGTTACATTCAAGTGACTTTCTTATACATGAAAGTTTCTCAGATTCTGATCCTAATGGTGGGTTAGGCATATTCATATGGTGTGAACAAGGTGAACGGATCAGAATCTTGATCTGATAAGTGTACGGACGGATGTATGGATTAAGTAGCTAAATTAATGTGATCTAAGGGCTTAAATTTGATGTGTACGGTTGATTTATGATAATTAGGCCTAGTATAAAGTTTCGCACGAAACGGATCATGAGAACCTTGTGAGTTGAAATTCAGGTAATATGTCGATGGCATTTTTGTAATTATTGTTGATTTAAGAGTTTTGTGAAATCTAATAGTTCTAGATGATTATATGTCATTTTCTAAGCAATTCTTATAAAAGGACTTATATTTAAATCATTATAAATAAAGACTTATTCATTGATTTAGTTAAAGGAAGGTACATATATCGAACTAAATGAGCAATGGTCGGACGACTTGATTTATGGATGAATATCATTCATAATCTGTCAAATTCATGTTGGAGGATGGATGTAGGGTTAGGTTGACTAGATTGGTACCGTACACATATATATACTAAGTTAAATTTATGGTAACACTCGAGGACTTCCAATACTCGGGTATTGAAAAGTTCGGGGTGTTACATAAGCCCATGTATAAAAACCTCTAACCTAAAGTCCTTTTTATGGTCATTTTACCTGATGGTTGGCATACAAATTGATTTTTCACATCTTTCACTTGTAACCATATTGAGTCTTCTAGTCTTGTGATGTTGAGCAATTCTTCATGAAGTGTCGTAGATGACTGAAGTGTATTGAAGATCTAAATAACATTTTGTCTACGAAATTTGACAACTACTTGTATGCTTCAAATACAAGCACTTACACTAAAACTTCTAAAGTGGAGGGACAATCACTTATAACCGAATAAGATTTCATCAAATAATTTGAGGAGGCGAGAGATGTAAATGTATTAGTTTAAAAGGAAAAAGATGCGAAGCTCGTGAACATCCTAAAGAATTTGAAATTAGTGTTACAAGAGTTCAAGGCAATTGTTGTAAGGCCCGTATCCTAGTCTGTACGTTCCTTAGACTCCTGCGGTCCCCACGGTCAAATTTTAACGATTCGCGACCTGTAATCGGTGTTTGCACGTGATTCTAAGTCGTATCTTGTATATTTATATCGGTTTAACTCGAAATTTGTCCCTAGCGACTGTGCTATCACCGCGGTTCCAACGCCACGTCTTACGCGCCGATGCGATACCCAAGCCAGGAGTTGTGGGCCCGTGTTTATTTTGAGGGAAACGTCGCATGTTCCGAATCCTAAGAGAATCTCTACCACCTTTCAAATCAATCAAGTCAAGTATATTCCATCATAACCCATCCCTCCTTACACAGGCCTTACCCAAAAGTCAACCCTTATGTCATCTCTCCTTACACCACTAAGCTCTCATCCCATCCCTCTTACACACCCATCCCTCTCTCCTTACATCTCTCATCTTTCACTCATTCTCTAGAATTTTTCCTAACAACTAGGAGAGAAAAAGACTAAGGAGAGAAGAGCCAAGTGTGGCCCACTTCCTACCCCCCTTAATCCTCACCATCAAACCCTTCAATTCTCATCATCCTTTATCAAAGAGGAAGCTTAGGAGCTCGAGAGATCAAGGAGCCAAGAAGGAGCAAAACGGTGGGTGTTTTGTAGGGTTAGATTGTAATTTTTGTGATGAACCAAGTGGGGCCTACCGAATGATGGTATGGATCCCATTTGGGACCCATCTTGTTGTATGCGTTGTATATGGCCCACCTAGGGGAGCTCATAGTGGCGGAACTCCCCCGTCTCATGTTCTCTCTCTCTATCTCTCTCTTCCATAATTTTACGGCCCACCATGATGAATGTATCTTATCCATGCCGTCCACTAAGTGGGCCCACCCGGTAGTCCGTTTGGACGGACCTGATTGAAGGAAAAACATAAATATCAACCTGCTTCAAAACTAGTGGGCCACCACGTGGCCTCACCTTGATGATATGCGGTATATATCCAGTCCGTCTAGCAGCCTCTACTGCTAGACTGTGTGAAGGGAAAACACATTAAAATAATAATAATAACAATAAATATAATATATATATATATATATAATATGTGGTGGGCCCCACGTGGGACCCACCTGATGTAGAAGAAGATTGGCTAGAGTACTGTACCCCAGCTATATAGTTGAAGTATTGACGTCAGCAAGATATGAGGCCCACCATGCTGTATCCGTTTCATCTGCACCGTCCAGCAAAGGACGGTGCTGGATGCTCCTGCCTGGCACATGTGGGCAGTTGGGACCCACATTGATGTATATGTTTTTTACCGACACCGTCCATCTGGACGGGTGGTGTGGGACCCACCCCTATGTATATGTTTTATCAAAACTGTCCATCCCTGGACGGGATTTGGGTGGCCACCTTGATGATGTGTTTTATGTCCACCGTCCACACGTGGGACGTGTGGACCCCACCATAATTTATGGGTTTTATCACACCGCCCATCCAGTCTTTCAGATCATCTTAGGGCCTGGACCAAAAATGGCCAGCGTGTAGCAATTGCTAGCTGCTGGCCCCTTATTGCACGTGTTTTATATCCATGTTGTCCAAACCGATGGGGCCCATTGCTAGGTGTGAGGCCCACCACCATGTTGTATGTGTTGATCCAGGCTGTCCATCCAGCCCTTGGAGCCCAGCCCCAACGTATGGGTTTTATCCCAACTGTCCATCTGTGTGGGACGCACCACGATGTATGGGTTTTATCCCAACCGTCCATCTATGTGGGACGCACCATGATGTATGGGTTTATGGTTGTTGTATTGACATCAGCAGATCAGAGGGTCTGATCATGAGGTATGTGTTTTATCACATCGCCCATCCGCTGGACGAGCAGCACTTAGCTGCTGTGCATTGATGTCAGCTAGTTCTGTGAAACCCACCTGATGTATGGATCTCATCCACGCCGTCTGTCCATCTGGACCGTGGACCACTCTTATATATGTGTTTTACCTAAGCCGTCTGTCATCTAGAAGGGACCCACCATATATGTTTTATACCCACATCGTCCATGTGTATGGGACGGTGGGCCCTGATGTTTGTGGCCTGCCCTGATATATATATATATATATATATATATATATATATATATATATATATATATATATATATATATATATATATATATATATATATTGTATATCCTCCATCTGGGTGACCCACTGTGATATATGTGTTTCATCGTCTAACAGATCAAGATCGTCCCAGTTGGACGGTTTGAACACCACCATGATATATGTATTTCCCCAGCACGTCCAACAGGGAGTTGGACGGTGGGCCCTGACCTAGTGTATGTGTTGCATCCACGCCGGTGGGGTGCACATGATGTATGTGTTTCATTCCTACTGCATGGAGCCCAACTGTGATGTACTGTATATCCAAGTCATCCATCCATCTAGACAGTACTGTGGGACACACCATGATGTTTGCAACCATACCGTCCATCTATTTTGTGCTGAGCAGGCTACCATGATGTGTGGGCTTGATCCACACCGTCCAACACTTTGGACGGTGGGACCCACCTTATGTATATATTGTATATCCAGTCCATCTGTCTAGCTGGACATGGGACCCACATTGATGTAAGTATTCTGTAGCCGCACCATAATGTATCTGTTTTATCCTCGCTGTCCGGCCCACCTTGTGATGTATCGTATATTCACTTTGTCCATTCACTTGGCCCCCACATGATGTACGTGTTTGATCCTAGCTGTCCATCTGGTGGGGCCCATTTGGAATATGCAGGGCCCACCTTAATGTGATTTAGTTGCGACCCATTTAGTGAGGCCCATTGTGATGTATTTATGATCCATTGTAACGTATTTGAGGCCCACAGGTTGTGGCCCAATGTGATGTATATCGGCCCATATGATGAGGCCGAACGTGTTGTATATGAGGCCCATATAATGAGGCCCGATGTGTTGTATATGAAGCCCGTGTGATGCGGCCCATTGTAATGTGTATGAGGCCCATGTGATGCGGCCCATTGTGATATGTGAGGCCCATAAGATGAGGCTCGGTGTGATGTATACGAGCCTATGTGATAAGGCTCATTGTGATGTATGAGACCCTTGTGTAAGGCCCATCGTGATTATGTAGGCCCACCATGATATATTTACCGCCCATTATGATGTTTATGTGGCCCATATGATGAGGCTCGATGCGATGTTTATGTGGCCCATATGATAAGGCCCGATGCGATGTTTATGTGGCCCATATGACGAGGCCCAGTGTGATGCATATGAGGCCTATGTGATGAGGCCATTGTGATGTACATTGGGCTCTTGTGTGAGTGCCATTATGTTGTATGAGAGGCCCTTATGTGAGGCCATGGGCCCCACTATATGTTTGGCCCTATGAAGGCCACTCTTTGGGAGTAATGTTGGTTGAATGTCCACATTGATGAGTAATGATGATTAAATGTCCACATTGTGACCTTCCCTTAGGCCTCGTTAGGCCGATTATCGATGCCAATTATGAGTATGTGATAGCATAACATCATGATACATGCACATACACATCATCTGCATGCTTGATATGAGATGTGGTTGATCATTACATATACCATTGGGCAGGTTGTTATGGGACTCCCTAATAGACGGAGTTGCCCCACATGAGCGCGCTGTACGCACAGGTTTGATGCATGACTGGATGGTATGATTCATGCATCTCATATTTTGTCATATGACCACCGTACGCCCTAGTGACATCAGGGCTGTGGCTTCCATAGGTATGTGGTGGATGGCTAGATGAGACACCAGAATATTTGGTTCGAGCATCTGGGCATGTCAGATGTCCGTAAGTGAAAGTTCTTAAATCTCTGTGCTAGGAGACGCTTCAACATCTAAACCAAGTGATACATGAGCACTCGAGTGCCGAATACCAATAGGCCGCGTCTCCTACTGTGTTGTTGTCAGTTGGAAGGGGGTGTGACCTTATCCGCCCGAGTGAGAGGCTGTAAGCTAGACCGAGTTTGACCAGCTCCCAAATGGGTCCGCTATCAACGAGTCGGGTAGGCATTGGTATGCTGCTAGCAAGCGGGTAATTAGGTCTTTGCCACTTGCATGGTTGTGCGGCTAGGGAGGATACAACCAGTGTGGAGTGTACTAGACCCTGGTGATGATCCTAGAGATGTACGATATTAATATGTGGACTTATTGAGCAAGAGTTGTATACTCATCATTTTACTCATTTACTATCCAATCGGGCTGGTGGTGCGTAACTAATTGTTATGTGCACCTTCGTAATAGCCATGATTTTGGTTGGGGCGTGCGACCAACCTGAGATCAGGAGTTTACCACATTGTGTTTACCTATCCAAATTTAGGTATGAGACTGGTTTGGATAGAAGTCCATTGTGATGGACCCTATAGCTTGCGATACTACATACTATCATCTCGACTTCACACTCCAGCTTTGTTATTTCATTCGCACCGCATATTGCATTGCATCCTCAGTATATGATATTTGGTTTACTATGACTCCACATTATATAACTAATCTACATTGTCTCCTCAGTATATGATATTGGCTTATTATGTTTTACATCGCATAACCTAGATAAGGCTGATGGTAATTATGGACTTACCGGCATGTTTTTGCATTGCTCTGATATTGCATACTTGACACTTACTTTGCGCATACACTTACACCACCCTCTAAGCTTTTTATAAGCTTATGCACGATAGATGCGTGCAGGTGGCATTATGTCGCAGCAGTGTCGAGCTTGGAGGGTGCAGCTGCCTTCTGGAGCTTTGATCATTGATATATGTATTTTCTTTTCAGCACTATATTCAACTGTTTATATTAGTGGATATGTGATGATGATGTTGCCTTTGTGATTTGGGCATACTTGTGATTATGCTTTTTACAAGATAAATGTACGTTGGAAAATCCTCCTTGTATGATTCCAGGATCGTAATTTAGCGTATGGGCACTGGAAGCCGAGAATGAGGTACTATGGAGGCTGTTGGCATCGGATTTGGAGATCGAAAATTTTGTGAGCCTGGTTTCCGAGTTTGGGGCGTGACAATTGTACTCGATGAACTAAGGAATTGTCTCTCATGCGAGATATACATAACTACATTGATCTTGTCTCAAGGGTATATACATAACTACATTGATCTTGTCTCAAGGGCAAGTTTGTTTAATTACCCCACATTATTAAAAAGAGTGGGAGATCTTGGAGGCACAAGTGAAGGAATTTATCTATATAGATTAAGTCAAGAAGAGTATGAATACATGTATTGTGTCAGCTCAACAACCTAATGCAAAGTATAGGGAAAAGACGGATAAACATAAATGCCAGAAATTATTTGAATATCATGACCAAAGTCCCTTGAGTAACTCAAGAATCAATTTTTTCAGGTAGAGGGGTTTGATGTAGGACATGTCATAGATACATTACTAGCATGATTGGACCCAAAAAAAAAAAAAAAAAGTGAACCATAAATTAGCCATAACTTTTGATCTGGGTATCATTATGGGACGCACAATCTATTAGTATTCACTGTAATGGGGCATTCGGGGTGAACCAACCCATAACATGGATCATGTTTGCCCATTTTGCTAGAAAACACATGCTTTTAGCTCCAAAATAGAATTTTAGAAAGAATTACATTTTTAGAGCTCTAGATTTTCTTCTTCCTTTAAAAATAACTTATAATCATACTTGTACTCTTCTAGCAAAAAAATATTTGGATTTTTTTTTAATTAGAAATCAAACTTTAGAAGAGTTTCATTAAAATTAGGACTTTCATTAGAGTTAAAATTTTGCTATTTTCAATAATGATAAACTTTGATTTATTTTTTAATTAAAAGTGTAATGAGATGCATTAAACAATTATTAATTAATAAAATTTCAAAAATTTTACATTTTCTCTTATGAATTCCGAAAAAAAATAAAATAAATTTAATTGTAAATTTAATTTTTTAATCACTTGATTGAGATAGTGATCTTTCTCATTTCTCCTTCGCGTTCTTCCCTTTGCCAATTGGCCATTTGTGCATGACGCTGGTTGGATGTGCTATCAACCTTGTAAAATAGTCCTAATATGAATGCACGAAACATCGCGACCTGTGACTTTTCGGGCACATGGACGCCGCAACAGGCGGTCGAACCGTTAGTTTCGAACCCGGTGTTTTAAATCGAGGCGGGGCCATCAGCTGCTTCTGACAGGGCCCAGTCAATGACAGCCCTTCACCCATCACACTTGTAAACCTGCAAAACCATGCATCCTAGTTGCTTGACAAATTCATATTCTCTTCCACGTTTCACTTAAGCAGAAACCCACGTGTCAATCTCCTCTCTACCCTCCCATGCAATCAACCCGTATAAATCTGGTCGTCTCGAAATTACAAATACTATACACAGAAACAAGGTGTAATGGCGAGCGAAGCATTCAGGCTAGTTTCACCCACCTTCCACAATGGAGGCAGGATCCCAAGGAAATACACCGGAGATGGTCAAGGAGCCCTCAAAGACATATCTCCACCGTTGGAATGGTATGGGGTCCCTGAAGGAACGGAGAGTCTTGCCTTAGTGGTCCAAGACATAGATGCACCCGACCCAAGTGGGCCCATCGTGCCATGGACACATTGGGTGGTTCTGAATATCCCTCCTTCAATCAAAGGACTGCCTGAAGGATTCTCTAGGAAGGAAGAGGTGGTAGGTGGAGAGTATGCAGGGATCAAGGAAGGAAACAACGATTGGAAGGTACCCGGATGGCGTGGGCCCAAGCCACCGACGGGGGGTCATCGCTACCAGTTCAAGCTATACGCATTGGATCAGATGATGAACCTCGGAAACAAGGTAATGATTTTATCAATTCTAGTAGCATTTACAGAAACAGAGCATATTGATTGTTTATATCAATCTTCTTGAATTCTAAGTTAGGCTGTTTGGTTGCACCAAATGTCATGAAATATCATGAAAATTTCCACCAGATTAGACTGACCAGTAATGAAATATCATGATATATAGTTGGTGCAACCAAACACACGCATGATGATTTGCATAAATCGACATTGGAGGAGATTTGCGTTGCATGTGCTAAAATGCCGATTGCAAATGGCAGTGATCAGGCCCACCTTTTACATTCCTCAGCCATACAATCAGTTGATCCACTCATAACGTGGGCCACAGGTATGTGGCGTGTTTGGGCTGCTAGTATACTCTCTACAATCTTGATTGGAATTTCTCTGATGATGAGGAGGTTTGCTGAGCCATACGCGTATATAGCTCTGTCCATCCATAAACAAGTACTTAATTAAATGGAGGTCCGTAATATTTTTTTTTACCTATCTGTTTGTTTTGTATATTGTGGGCCCCATAAGGAGTTCATCGGCTTATTTTTAACTCAGAACTCGGTGGGCACACCATAAAATGTGAGTTTGTGACACCCACTCTCTCCATCCATAGAACCTCATTTGAGGATCAGGACTATCCAATACTCGGATGAACCAAACAACAGTGAAGATGCGAATGCCCACAATAGAAAACTTCTTTGGCCACTTTGTTGTCTATATTCGATCCAATCCATTAATCTAATGAGACCCACTTGTGCCGAGAGACATGCAAAAAATCAACCAGATCCAAACTAAGGTTGGCCACACTACGTGAAATTAGAGGCTTAAGGCATGATTTTATATTGTTTCAATTTTGTGGTCGATCTAAGCGCAGATCGAGCTGAACTTTTTCATATATAGTGAACACGAGGTGGTGCAGATGATGCATGGAGTGGATTTTACCGAAACAATTATGGCAGGGTCCACAGAGCTCTCTTCATTGCATGCCCTTCCCCGAGGATTCCCATCTAATATCTAATTAGTGTGGCCCAGCTGATGAAAAGTTCGTACTCACACTACCATGATAAGGACCGTGAGCAGGTTCTGCTCAGAAATTATCATCTTTGAGTAATTTGTGCGAGGAAATATTGAGGAGACCGAGCATAAACTATAAAGCACTACTTACGTTGGTAGAAAAATTGGGTACTAGAAGAATTACAGGGTTATGTCATCCCCTTGTTGATACTTGACCGTATTTCTAGGTGATCCAAACCGTTAATAACATGGGTCTCACTGCAGGCGATCTGCTTGTCTTATATATGTAGGGATGATAGATTTTCCTGTGGGAGAAAGGATTCTCCTCCTCTTTTGTTTTCAACTTGTTTTATTCATCCTACAACCACCCATGTATATACATACAAAATCCACGCATGTGTATGCCTGGAATGATGTGTGCGCGGCATGTTGTGTTACATTTGGTAACAGTGGAGGAGATTCTGTCCGCATTTACGTACATTTAATTTGCAGTATCGGTTTGGACATGACAAGCTCATTGTATTGCTTCTCATGGAATTGATTATCAATAGAATGTGGGACAAGAAGAGAATGGAGTAAAAACCTAACAGTTGGGAAACTCAACACAAATAACTTTAGTTACTGGAAATCTTGCATGGTTACTGCCTATGGGAGATTATTGCAATTTGGATGTAGGATTCTGGTTGAATTTAATATATATACACACACACACACACACACACACACACACACACACACACACACACACAAGAAACATAATCTCATGCTCAAGAACATTTAAAAGAAGGAAAAACATAGAGCAGCAATGAAGATCCATCCTTAAATTTCGATGCAATGGATAGATTGATAGCACACACGACCCCTCAACTAGGAACTACATTGACCAAACCATTAAAAGAAGCAACACAATACAAAATTCTGCAAAGAGACAATCCCAGCACTCCAATATCCACCATCATACCCCTCCTCTTATTACTACCCTCTTTAAGTTCTCTACATGACTTGGTGTATTTTTACTAAATGTAGCCCTGGTGTCCTCAAGTGGTACCCCATCAACCTCAATTTGAAGGCCCACCCCACTTCCCTCCAAACCCAAAACAGTCACTTTCTCGATCTCTCAAAATGCAAATTTCCCCTCGCCTCATCAACTTGTGACCACACCTTCACCATCTTGTTGCTCAGGCTAGCATAGAACTCAATGTACATCGATCCACCACCCCCCATTTTCATCTCTGGTTGTTCATCACCATCCACAAATGCCTTCCCCTTCACCTTCCTATCAATTGCTGTCAGTGGCCTCGATGGGAACTGTAACCCTGAGTGTGAAAGGAGGCATTCTCGCCTCCCGGGGTGTCATGCCCCAATATTGCATTGGCAGTATCATGTTTTGGCACACGTGCACATTGATTTGGTGCAGAGGCACATGGAGAGAGAGGCAGTGGCCTTTCTTGGATATGATGGTCTTTGTAAGCATGAATGGGCGGGAAGAGTGCCTTAAAAGTTGTCGCACCCTTCGTACCCTTTGTAAGCACGGGCGACACCATCATGCTGCTCCGCAACAAGAACTGAATGCTTAATCTATAAACTTGGGTCAGATTCAGGAATGAGAAGAAAATGGGTCATGCAATCGGCATCACTTTTGTGGTTCCTAGTAGTTGAAGGTCCAGAGGTAAGGAAGGAGCTTGTACCTCATGCTCAATGGATTTGGCACACCGCTTATATGGGCCTGGTAATTCAAGGTCTAGAGGTAAGGAAGGAGCTTGTGCCACATGCACAAGGAATTTCAGCGCACGGCTTATGTGGGCTAGGTATTTCAAGGCGTAGAGGTAGGGAAGGAGCTTGTACCACATGTTCAATGTATTTTGATTCGACTTTGCAACCGTGTTTCACACAGCTCTTGCCTCAGCTCGTAGTAGTACGCATGGTCCCTTGAGAAGGGATAGAATGCACTGAGCTTGATCCAACGGTTACAAGGCTCCCTGGTAGGCTGAGCATAGAATTGGCATACATCTGAGCCGACCATTATTCTAAAGATATCGAAATTGAGCATGGTAGATACGGAACATCACAGGTTCTTCCAAGTTCCCTAGTTATCACCATTGTAGTGAGCCACAATGTGCCTAAACCGCTTTCTTTTCCTCTGGCTACTAAGATGTTTCAGTTCGCCAGGTTGTCTCTTGCCTGCCCATGGATTCAGCAGCAGTTCGAATGTCAACCATGACAGCTTTGAATGGGGGCTTGCTAATGAGCCCTCAAAGGGAATTGTGAATGGCAATGGTCGGAGAGAAAGCATAGACTGAGCATTATACTCCCAAATGCTATTGTAGTGGACAACACTCATGGCTATGATTTTGTAACAGATTGGATCATGGGACCTGGATGCATTCATCTGACCTAGATGCATTGATCTCGTAAGGTTTCTTGTCTAACTGGGTCTTGGTTATGTTCTTGGCAATCCAAGCAGCATATCCACTCTCCTTTACCTGTTGAACACGGGTGGTCATTTGGGATTTCACATCTCCCAGTGCAGATCCTCATTCATGTAGATCCATAGGCCATCCAGTGGCACCAGCTCGCGGAACCACCGGATTTTGTTGGTCCACCAAGAAGCAGTTTTTGGGTACAAGTCTGTGAAGTAGATGGGCATGTAAGGTTTCCCTCCATACTTGATGAACATGTCATTATGTCATTGACCATTCCTCCAATTTATGTCATGTAGGTGGAATTCAAGTTATGAACGTGTCATTGGCCATTCCTCGAATTTATGTAGGTGGAATTCACGGATATGCCTGGATGAATTAATCAGAATGATGTATTTCATGCCTTTGGAATGGATCTTGTCAACGAATGCTTGTAATTTCTCATGGTGGAAGTTGATGGGGTCCTGAATGAAGTCCTTGGCTGTATTCGTGGATCATCATTGGTCCACATTACATCGAGAGGGATTTGGACGGACGTTCTTGTATCCTTCAACGACCCCTTTTAATTTGGAAACATTATCAATGATAATGCCATCTGCATTGATGGAATCCTAGAGCCCAATAAGGCATAGGTGCAAGCCTCCCAACAAATGCAGTGTACTGATCAACCACAACCAGAGTTGTTCACCCACCAAAGAAGTAAAAAATCAAACACCCCTCCGATCATCTTGTATGTCAAAGAGCTTCCCCTATAGAACACATCCATCCCATTTCCATTCAGCTACAGAACACCATGGGCAGAAACCTTTACCCACTCATTTCTGAAGTCCATATAGACAGGGTTGTGACCCATACATGTCCACATTGGGATTGATGGCAGACACATCAGTGGTGTAGATGGTGTTAAGGATCATTTGGCTGCAATCTAATCCCATTTGGCTGGGTGTTCTCCCTAAGTTCATAGATTGTAGCACTTGGAAGGGAGTTTTGTAGATATCTCAACATACTGGTCCTTGAACATCATGTTGCCGTAAGAATCTGATTCAACAGAGGATGTATTGACAATGGTCCTCCCGTTTGATATCCTTCTGAGAATGCAAATGGGTCTGACGTGTAGCTGAAAATGAGCTCATTTCCTGAGTACTATGAGTACTCAAGAACAATAGCTCCCCTTTGCCTTTTCCAAGCGGTTTCTCTAAACGGAGAAGCTGTTCTCTTGCAAGTAAGTTGTAGGGAAATTCCCATCTCTCCTTATCGGCATCAGCTATATGGACCCTCAAATCTGGCTTGGTTCTCATGCTTTAGAAAAAAGCTGCAATTGAGGAATAAGAGGCTCATATGTATTGGTTTTTTGGCTTCACTTGCAAGAGGACAATGAGATCTTCTTGAGGGGACTCTTCTATGGAGATCAAACGGTAGCCTTGCCCTATTTTGGGGGTGGAAATTACAGTGGATAGTCGAAAAGCAAATAGTAGAAGGAAAGAGATGGAGAGAGGTTGAAGGAGAGCACTTTTTGGAGAAGGGGGAAAGTGGCTTCGAACTATTTACAAGTAGCAGATTCAAAGTGAAAGGGAAAGAATTAAGATGCCAACACATAGGGTATGCCAAAATCTTGTAGTGCTCCATAATCTTAAAGAACATTTACGACAAATATCCTGGGTTGAATGTGCCAAGTCATAGGACAATGACACTTGAATGACTTGAATCATAATTTGGTGAATGACTTGAATCATAATTTGCAGGATTGTAGTCAGATTTTAGTTACTCCGTGGAATCGTTCTATGTTTTGGTTATCACACATTGCTAGGGTTGGGGAAACTCCTAATAAATCAAGAATTTATATCCAATAGATGGTTGTATTCTTCTCTTAATGGGACAGTTTCCCCAACGGAAAGGAAATAGAAGTCCCAAAAGTAGTAGCAATGCTGGAAGGAGGAATAGCAACTGGAAATAATTTTTTCAGAAAATTTGAAAATTACGTCTAAAGCATTAGCGTATTGGAAGTTTGGAAATCTAGTTATCTCACTGATAGACCCAGAGTGAACATATACAATCAGAAAAGTGTGGGGGTTGGACACTGCTCAAATTGCATGGAAATTACAATATGTAATACAAATTAGCGTATGTGATCATGTCATAGAACTTTACTCTTCTGAACTAGCATTGGTCTGTGGATGAAATAGGTTATTCAAAAGCTTTTAGATATGCTATGAGTTGAAGGGAGTTGGTGCAGCAATAAAGAAAAGTGTACTTATCGGGAAATTTAAAGAAAATGAGTTCTATAATAATTTTCATTTGAAGTAAGCTTGTTTATCCTACAATCTTAATCACGTGTAGGTCTATCATGGTGTATGGCATCCAACCCATGCAACAGGGTCACCCACTATGAAAGTGGGGCACTTCAAAAATCAGGTCAATCAACCATCATGTGGGCTACCACGTGAATTTGGTGGTCTTGGGGTTGGTTGTATGCAACTAGCAAATATAAGGTATACAATTTGCATGATAGAGTATATGCAAATTGCAAATACAAGATATACAATTTGCATGATAGAGTATACAATTGTTATTATGAGGTATGCAACTCACATTTTAGAGTTACAAATAGAGATGCAAGGTACACAATTCTGTATATAATTGGAAGTGTAAAGCATGCAATTCGGATTATGAAGCCACTCTCTCTTAAGATGAGATAAAGTGACAATGTCATCTCTCAACTCCATTGGGGAATGGAAGAAGTGCCTAATAATGCTCCTTTAATGAGGAATTGCTTATAGAACATGGTCTTGTTGTCGACTGGTTCCAAAAGCCTTAGTGGTGACGGATGAATTCTCACTTGGATGAAGGAAATTATCTTAAATGCCTTGGTCTGCTTGATAGGTCAATTTGGACCAATATCTTGGATCAACAATTACCTTTGGAATGTGGGGCTATATACTTGATAGGTCAATTTGAACCAATATCTTGGATCAACAATTACCTTTGGAATGTGGGGCATATATAGCCAATCCCTTTGGAATGTGGGGTGTATATTGCCAATTCCTTTCGAATGTTAATTCAATTTGATGAAGATCGTTTCTATTTATCATATTAGAGGTATAGTAAAATCATTGAAGTTGTACCCTTATGTTTTTAGTTGTAATTTATAATGTTGTACCCTATGTCAATTGTATATATTACAATGCAAGTTGGATATCACCTAAAAACTCCAAATTCACATGATAGCTCACGTGATAGTTGGATTGTCCTGTTTTTTGGGGCATCCTACTTTCATGGTGAGGCAACCTTGTTGTACGGGTTGGATGTCATACACTACGGTGGGCCCTATATGCGATAAGATTGTAGGGTATGCTTAGTTCAAATGGAGATTATTGTGGAACTCTCTGATTTGCTTTGGTTTCTCAAATTGCAATTGCTTTTGTCTTTGATGCTTCATGGACCCACCGACTAAATGTGTGTAAAAGCTTGCACACAACCTAACACGGCGGCTTACGAATCTAATGATAGATCAAAACAATGACAAATTAGTGGCTAATGATTACATATACTGAAATGTTACCCTATGCTAAGTTTGTTAAGAATAAAATTTCCAAAATCTCTATACATCAATCATAAGGTATGGAGCCTTAGCTAATTCTGCCATTACTATCAATTGTTAAGCTTGCTGGACAAGGTGAACAGTTGTTGGCCTCAGGTCTTCTGCTTTGTCTCACTCTCCATTGATGGGGTTTTTTGTTGCTTGAATCGGATGAAGCGAGGAGACCTAGTAGTCATTGCTTCCTTTATCAAAATGGGACGAGGAATAATCAAGGATATGAACAATCCCAATGAGACCAGGAATACTCAAGGATATGAACAATCCCAATGACATTAATTCTTATAGCATAGGTGTGTGACATAAAAATATCATGCTCAGTGTGGGCACGCATGCAAATTGCCAAATGGTCCTTTCATCTCTACTAGGAGATCTTATGACTCAAATGAAGTTGAATTGAATTATTCATTTATTTTATGTAAACATAATGAATGTAATTAGTGAGCAAAAAATACATTACTATAGGATTGAATTGTCAACTAGACTTTAATAAACTTGAATAAACTAAACTAGAATGCGTATGTAACTATAATGTCTATGTACTCCATTAAATCAAAACTTCCTACAAGAGAGATCTACATACGCCTGACAATTCTGAATCCTCCCCTTATTGACAATGAACTTTAAGCCAATGCTCTTGATTTAGATGGACTCTTGTCATTATTGAGAAGAATAATATATTGTAAAGCTAGGCGAGATTGGCCATGTTTTTGAAAGGATGAAGCAGTAAGCGCATGTACGTGCTCGTTTGTGCAACAACCTCCATGTTAATGAAAAAAAGAACTGGAAGTGGACTTCATGTTGATGAGGCATTCAACGTAATCTGAAATTGAATAGTCGATTAGTTTCAACTGACTGGTGTGCCTTTATGTGAGTATAAAGATCATGTTACCTTTCTTTGTTGTCTTTTGTTTGTCATCTTTTGTTAATCATGCACATTTGGATTCACCATATATCCTAAGAATTCATGTTGTAAGGGCTTGGTCAGCCGAATGCATGCTCGAACTATAATTAACATACAACACACTTATGAGTAGTGCTTTCCTTAAAATTGGATAAAGAAATTCTATATTAAATTCTACATCTCTACTTGGAGATGCTTACATTAAATTTGCATTCAACCGTTGAACTACTTTGCACACTAAATGTTCAGACCCGTGAGTCACGAGCCCCTTTAGTTGCACTATGTCTTTCCTTTATGGGTATCTTTTTTGGTATTTTTACTTTATTAAGAATACTCTTAGAACTTGTAGTTGATCTCCCAGGGTTCCCTCATTTTTCAATTGATGAATTAGCAGTTCTCTCCTATATGATTAATAGTTCTTTTCCATATGATTAATACGAAGAAAGTCTTGTTTTGCTCCTTATGGAGATTTTCAAGTTATGTATTATTATGCCTTTTGCTAATCTCTAGAATCTCGAGATTCCCCTATCTACCATTCTTATAGCCTATGAAGGATATTAGGATAAGAATACCTTCAATCCTTTAAGGTTGTCGATGAAATTTTCCATGGTGTTTTTAAAACTTAACATTGTTGTTGTCACGTCCTTTAAGAATCTTGTTTTGTCTCTCACATTCATCAAATTTACCTATAGATTGTTTAGTCACAATATCGTACTATTATATGGATATCCATTTGCACGTCATGAATAACTATTTATAGAAGTGATGTCATGGTTTTTTTTTCTAGATCATAAATATCTACATAACATCCAAGAGGTTTGAATCCTTAGTGAAAAATTCCTTTCCTATTATTAATATCGTGCTATTATATGGATTTCCATTTGCTTCACATGAATAATTATTTATAGAAGTGGACTTGAATCCTTCCTTCCATTTTATTATTATCTGTTCTATGCCATCATTCACATCCATATTCCCATGTATAAAATTGGGGCATCACGGCTTCCCACATATAGATTATATACCACTAAGTTAATACTAATGCATTTGAAATAAAAATAGCAATATCCTTTAACTTCTAAAAGAAATGTATAATAATATATTTACATCACCTCTAAGAAGCTATAATCTTTAGCGATGCATTTCGTTCCTCTTATTTTTCTTTGTTTTCTATATGCCATCATTCACATCCATGTTCTCATTCATAAAGTTGGCATCGAGGCTTATCATGTATGATATATATCAACAAGTTGAACACTGATGACATTTGAACAAAAAATAACAATATCTTTTCACTTTTAAAAGAAATGTATAAAGCATTTTAGTAAGATTCAAATACAAATTATTTTTAACTTTATTTTATAAGTGAGCCCTAAAACAATATAGCCAAAAGGGGTCCACTTCTTTGATTAATGTCCAAAGAAAGATGTGAATTCAATGATTGGGCTTGGCCTACATTCCATTCTATTTTGAGTTTTTTTATTTTATTTTATTTTTTAAGGGGGGGAGGGAAAGGGTGTTGTTTGAAGCTTTGAAGCTCACATTGCCCTTGGCTTGCACATGATAACACCTTGTGTGGAAAATTTAAGATCACTATAGAACCATGTTTGGGCTAGGAGAGTTGTACATTGTTACAAGCTCATGAAGCAATTCTATCTGGAAAGGACATCACGTGTAAGTTTATGCATGATTCAACACTAGGACTTGTATGAGTGGCTAGCTAGGAGCAAGCCTAAATATTATAAAACACTGGGCAGGCTTGTCTATTAAGGACTGTAACTTTTGGTCTATCCATTCCTATTAGTAGAGCTCTTCTATAGTAATTTTTTAAAGAAATGAGTTGGTCATCATCCTCAGGGCATTCGATCCTGGTCCATGACAAAGGATTAACACGTGGTGCTTAATCGATGACAACCACTTTTGTCATGCCCCAAACTCGAGAGCTGGGCTCACTAAATTCCAGGCCACTGAATTCGGTGCCGTAGTTCCCAATTTTCAACTTCTACCTTCCATACACCACGTTTCGATCTTAGGATCCCACAAGCAGGATTTTTAGGGCATTTTTATTTTTATTTTTATTTTTATTTTTTTATTTGTAAAGGAGCATAAACATGTGTACCAAAGTCATAAAAACAACATCATCATCACCACATATCCACTATATAATCTTTGAGTACGGTGTTAGAAAGGGAAATACAAGATATAACTAAGAACTCAAAAGATCAGGTTCATGCTCTGGGATCAATGCTACTGATACGCCCTAGCATCACCTCTAGCATAAATAAACGTGCATAAGACTCCTACGAAGCTTTGTAGAGTGCGTGTTTGTGTGTGCAATGCATATGACAAGAATACAAATATCAGAGTATGAGGAAAATGATGGAGGGCTAAGCTGCCACATCCATGAATGCTCTCAGCCATGCCAAGGCAATGTAATGCAAGGCATATGTGGTCGAGTGTCTAGAGATGCAATGCAAATATGTCAATCCTCAACTAGCCCACGTATCAGTACAGTCTGTAATTGGAAACATCACCGAGGTCTAGTACACTCTGACATTGGCTGCCACCCATCGCGCGCATGACCAAGTGAGTGGAAAAGACCTCATTGTTCGCCTCTTCAGTGGTATGCCAATGCCACCCGGCTCGTCAAAAATGGACCCATTTTACGAGCTGGCTAGACTCAACCTAGCTTATAGCCCCCTACACCCAGGCGAATAAGGTCACACGCCTGTCCAATCGACATCGACACAGTGAAAGACGTGGCCTAATGATATTTGGCATTCGAGCATTCATGTTATCCACTCAGTCTCGACGTTAGGAGCATCATACTATCACCACAGGGTTTAAAGACTTTAACCCAAGGATATTCATAGTGCACATGCGCTAGAACATATATTTCTGGTATCCGATCTGGCCAGCCATGATATGCCTGTGGAAGCCACAATCCCGATGTCACTAGGGTATGAAAGTAATCGTGACATACAGAATGCAAAATGCATGAATCATTTCATCCAAGTCACGCACCAAACTTGCGCATACCACGCGATCATGTGGGGCGACCATATCTTATATGGGATCCCCTAAGTGTCTCAAGTTGAAGGGCATATGCTATGAACAATTGTTATCCATCATACACATTATGGGCATATAATTGGGCATAATATCCATTACACTAAGCATATTATTAGTGTGTCCTTTTAGGTTAAGTACACTAGCATATTACAAATATATCATGTGATATTAATCGGCCTTGATTGACATAGTTTGTACAAAGAGGACCCGAATGGCTGGCCCCCACTAGGAATATAGAGGTCTATGTGGTATGGCCCATGTTAGACTAACTACTCTAACCTGTCCTAACGACGAAACAAAACTCCATACCGGATGATCATTACCTTCTTCCTAGAACTGAGTATAAACATTGATGTTTTGCAAACCCTTGAGCGACACATCGTGATAAGATCAGATAACACACACTTGAAGGAAAGGTCAAGCAGTGGAAGAGATGCATGTTATGCCTTCGATTACTCTTGTCACTGGTCCACTTCGGTCAAACGTATCGAGAATGTATGGAACGAGTTGAACGCTATTAAATAATAGCGCACTTTTGGGTGATGGCATTTCAGGCATTTCAAATTCAAACTTCTCTCTCTTAACCATAATTAAGCATAGAACGAGAATTTGGCGAATATCATCCCTTTTACTAAACTTGACTAGCAATAGTGAAATAGATATATCTTCACCAGATTTGTTGAGAAAGAAAGCCCGGGAACTACAATTGGATAAAATGCATACACAAATTAGAGATTAAAATTGATTGAGTAATTAACCCAAAACCCCTGCAAATATATTATGCACAATACCTTTGGGTTACATGGATTCTGAATATATGGTGCCTGGATTCCAAATCCAAGGGGGTCCACCCTCCACAGGATCCTTGTGGTGTGGATCACCTAAGATCTGGATCTGGCTGATTTACGGATCTTGGCCCTAAAATAATCTGAAAATTCAGATGGACGGTGGAGATGTGAGGCACAGACATTAAGGGTGGGGCCTAGTAAGGTTTTAACAGTGGACGTTCATGTCCACTATTTCCAGTGGTGGGACCCACGAGTTCTGGATCAAGATGGTATTTGCGTGGGTCCCATATCCAGGTCACTCATGACCAATATCAGCAAGTGGCTGGAAAAATAAATAGCATGGTGGGCCTGGTGAGGTTTTAATGCCGGGAAAAAAATAACCACCGTTGTGACGTGGTGGGGTCCAAACTCAGTTTGGATCTGCCTCTTTCCTAGGACCGATCGAACCATGTTCCGATCCACGTGATATGGGCCATATGGCTCAGGTCCACGTGATCTTCTGGACGGGCTGGATGGTGCTCACAACATGGCAGGCCCCACATAGGTATCCCAACAGTCGCTGTTCAATCTCCACTGTTACCTATAGTGCAGTCCATCCGACATTGGATCTTTCTGATCAGGCGAGGCCCACATGGGGTTTGGATCAAGCATATGTCTATGTGGCCAAATGCACAGGTTGGATGGAAAATAAACATCATGGGAGACCCAGGGAAGGTTTCAACAATGGATGTTTTTGTCTCCACTGTTTCCTGGTGGCGTGGATCAGCCAAGTTCTGGATCGGTCTCATTTTATGACCTAATGCCTAGAATGCTCCTGAAAAATCGGATGTACGGTATGGATCGCACACAAACATCAAGGTGGGTCCCATGAGTGGGCCACCTCCACTCACTGCCAGGAAGGCAGCGTCCAGGATGTTGCGGGGAGGTAGAGGCTCCCCTAGCCGCCACCACTCCATCTGGTGTCGTCCGCCAGAGATTTGGGTCAGCCTCATTTTTCGGACCATGGCCTGGGATGATATGGGAAGACGGATGGACGGTATGGATGGGATACATGCATCATGGTTGGTCCCACGAGTGGGGACTTCACTCCCTGCCCAAAATGGCCTTCCGCCCTGGACGTTTGGGTACAGTGCCCAGTCAGCGTCTCCGTTATTTATCTTTATTTTTTCCCCATCCAGGTGGGACGATGGATGATCCAATCCGTCCATCGGATTGGCCGGCTCATGTGCGGGCTCAATTGGCCCTGACTTAGGCTAGTTTGGAGGAACAGAAACATCACGGTTGGCCTTTGAAGATTTCAACAACTGGTATTAATCCCTACGGTGTGGCCCACTCGAGATTAGGATCTTCCTCATTTTTCGGCTCATGGCCTAAAATAGTCAGGGAGAAAGATGGATGGCGTGGATCAAACAAATACATCAAGGTGGGTTCCATTAGTGCCTTGTGGGCCCCCCCTACACCTTGATGTAGGTGCTACACACTCTGTCCATTCATTTTAGGGCCGTGGGCCCCATTGCCTTGAGAGGCCCACCTCGATTTATAGGTTATATGCCCAACTGTGGGCTGCTTTGTGAGGCCCACTATGATGTATGCGTTATATACATACTATTCCCCCTTCTTTTTTTTGGGTAGTGGGCTGCCTTGTGAGGCCTACCATGTGTGAGTGATGTGAGCATGCTATCCATCCATTTTCTAGATATTTGAGGGCCGACGGCCCTGTCGTGACTCAGATTCTTATTCCAAGAGACCCACGCTAGGAGGCAATGGTGGTTAAATGTCCACCGCTGTAAACCTCCCTAGGGCCCATTGTTAAGCCCACCTTCAATCTCCCCTTATTGGGTTAACCCAAACCATTGGACCCCCATTGATGTTAGTAATACCCATTGGGCTAACCCAAACCGTTGGGCCCCCATTGATGATGGTGCTTTCCACCATACCTTGTAGGAATTATCCAAACCTTGGAGCCCACCTTGTGTACGGATTGGGCCCTATAGGAAGGCCCAGTTTATTGCATAATAAGAGAGGGTGAGGAAGCCCACTTGTTGTACAGAGTTTCACCCTCTCAACTCACCTTGTTGTATAGCCATCACGCTCACCCATGAAGCCCATTCTTAATGTAAGTATGACACCTAGGTCATCCATTGTCTACAAGAGAGTACATCATCACCCTTTGCCGTAGATGGAAGAATATGCAGTATCAGGTTTGGTATATCCACTTTTTAGAGCCTATCTGAATGTTTGGGCTAGATCCATCGTCCCTCTGTGGACCCCATCATATATTTAGGCTGATTATTGTTTATATTTGATAATCATGCTAGTGTACTTAGTCTAGTAGGACACACTGAGAACATGCTTAGTATTACATCATGATATATGCCCATACACATCATTTGAATGCTCATTGTAAGGAATGATTGATCATCTCATTTGCCATTGGGCAGAGTTATTTAGGGGACTCCTGGTGAGACGGAGTTGCCCCACATGATCACGCGGTAGCATGTTCACTCCCCAAGTATAGGGTTGTGATGTAGTAATAAACTCGGTAAGACCGAGGTCGAATCCACAGGGACTGAAACTTGTACGTTTCCTGAAACTAGGTAGTAATAGAACTAGCCTAAGATGCAATCAAAATCAAATGTAAATTGATGAATAATGGGGAGAGATTAATGTAAAACTTTAAGGAATTCAGAGGAAGAAAACTAGGGATTCAGAGGATCCACTTGTAGAGATCAGGGAGAACTTATGCTTGCTTCAGAAATCATGGAAATTTACTAGACTTCCTTTGATATAGTTTTCAAGGGGTGAAAGGTATATGAATTAGAATGGATTCCATCACCAAGCCATGCCCAGGAGACAAAGTAAACAACAGAATTAAGCTAATTACCAACCAACCAATAATGTATGAGGATCAGGAAGGGTACTGTCATCCTACCATGCCCATGGGACAATGATGAACGACAGGGGTTCCTGACTTCATGAACATAAAAAGGAAAAAGAAATACTCAAAGCCATTGCAAACCCATTGTAATTTCAGTCACAACAGACCATAAAAGACTAAGAAAAATATTCCTTTAATAATCAACTAGATCAAATTCAGTTTATGAATTAAAGGCACAATGTAAAATCTCCCATCTCGCTACAGGTTTCACCTCTTAGCCCTAGCTAAGAGGTTTAGCCACACATGAATGGGCTAAATTCAAAATCAACAACAGAAGGAGAAAGGAAATAGGAAAAAAACCAGGTCCAGGTCCAGCCCAAGCCTCGCTCCACGTCCGTCTTCCTTCTCAATCCTTTCTCATCTCGAAAACCAATCCCTTTGGATCTTTCCCTGACGTCCAGCAAAAAGCTCTCTGTTCCAGCCAAAACCCCAACTGAGCTCCCTCTCACCAAGCTCAGCTCACATCCTGAAAAACCAAGCCAAGCTCCTTTTCTTCCACGTTCCCTGGTTGGCCTCCACGTTCCTCCAAGCTTTTTCCTTCCTTTTTCCAAAACTCCTCCCCCCTTCCTTCCTTTCCTTGTTTTTTCTCTTTATAGAGCTGTCGTCCAGGACAGATTTCCGCACTCCCTGCGGAAGTTTCACGAGAGGAAGACTCCTTACACGACAAGGCCGGTGCGTAGGCCTTTCCGCAGCCAAGAAAACGGAAGAAAAACTTCCACTTCTCTCATTTTCTTTCCAAATAAATAACGTCACTTGGGAAATATTTGGACGAGATACACGATGGACGGTTTGGATCATACCTCTGATCAACTATGGTGGGCCAGAACCGCACGGAAAACCTGGTTTTTCCGGACGCAAAAACAGAGGAGCGTCATTGACGCTGTGATAATGGTGGGGCCTCCTTCACTGTTTTTCTGGGAAATCTAAGCCGTCCATTGGATTCAGGACAAAAAACTGTTCAGGAAAGGATAGTTTTGGTTAGATTTCAATGTGGCCCACAAGCTGGTTCAGTCCACTGTCCATCTTCTGTTTGATCTTTTTTTTACACGTGTGTGCATAATGGGACGAAAAGGACATCTAGGTAGGGATTACGCCCCACCTATTGATCGAATGGATGGTCCAGATTACCAGAATACCCGATGGGTGGGGCCCACTAGCCAAAAACGGCCAGCCCACGTCCGTCCGCTGGACGCTGGTGCGGAAGAAGACGGGTCAACCGTCTGGGGACTGTTTTGGTCGTATGGTGCGGCGCGCGCGCATGTACCCTATGTACACGCGCTGTATATGTGGGGTCATTTGTGATGTACATGTGTAATCCGTTCCGTCCATTCCCTTCCTCATCCTATTTAACGCGTCGAGAACAAAATTAAAGCATATCCAGATGTCAGGCGGGCCCCACATAATGATTAAAGGGGCTGATCTGTCTGTTGGGCCACTTCCAGAGGGATCCAATGGATGAAATTTTACGTGTGCGGTTAATTTTTGATCCTCGAGCCATGAATAAAGTTTCGAGCTAAACGGATGGTGGGAACCCTGTGATCTTGCATTCTGGACCAATTTCGGGCCACTTGAGCTTCAGTTTCCCGATTTCCGCGATCCCCGGCGTGTAGTTCTGTCGATCTTGGTCCCCTGGAGTCCGTCCCTTGCCTTAGTGCATTCTGAACGTTAAATCCGTGCTTTTAGCATCCCGATCCAGTCTCAGCTCACAATTTCACCTTGCAACACAAACATGATTAAAATAGGTTATTCAATGGTACCATGTTCATAAATCTAGGCAATAACTGGGTCTGATATGTAATATTTGACCCTCAACATAGCACAGGTTTGATGCATGACTGGATGGTATGACTCATGCATCTCGCATTTTATGTGATATGATCACTTGGTGCCCTAGCAATATCAGGGCCATGGCTTCCATAGGCATATCATGGATGATCAGATTGGATACCAGAAATATTTGGTTCTAGCACTGTGGGCGCTTAGAATGTCCTTGGGTGAAAGTCACAGAACCCATTTGGTACCATTAGATGCTCCAACGTCTAGACCGAGTGGATACATGAGTGCACGAGTGCCGAATACCAGTAGGCCACATCTCCCACTGTGCCATGGTTGGTTGTGAAGGGGGTGTGGCTTTATCCACCCTAGTGAGGGGGCTGTAAGCTAGGCTGAGTCTGACCAGCTTGTAAATGGGTCCGCTATCGACGAGCCGGGTAGGTCTTGGCAGACTACTGGTCAGGCGGGTAGTGAGGTCTTTTCCACTCGCTGGTTGTGTGGCTAGGGAGGTGGCAACCAGTGTGGAGTGTTCCAGACCCCGCTGATGTTCCATAGATGAACTGTATTGACATATGGACTCGATAAGGACTGACATGCTTGCTTTGCATCTTGCATATGACATTTGGCTACATAGGCCTTGTATCGCATAACCTTGGTATGGTTGATAGTATTCATGGACTTGCCAGTATTTTCACTTACTCTGATATCGCATATTTGGTACATGCATTACACATACACGCACACACCCTCTAAGCATAATTGTAAGCTTATGCACGACCGTTGCGTGCAGGTGACGCTAGGACGCAGCAACGCTGAGGCGGGAGTGTGCGGAGATCTTTTTAGAGTTTTATTATACCTAGATATTCCCTTTCCTCATTGTCCTGAAATGGTTTATTATAGTGGATATGTGGTGATGTTGTTTTGTGACTTGGTTAGGCTTGTGGTTATTCTCCTTTACAAAAAAAAATATTTTATATTGAAAATCCTCCTTGTAGGATCCCAGGATCGAAATCTGGCATATGGGTGTCGGGAGCCGAGAATGGGGTACTACGAAGGTTGTAGGCGTTGGATTTAGCGATTGAGAATTCTGTGAGCCCGGTTTCCGAGTTTGGGGCGTGACATTTATGGTAGAACTTTTAGGATATATAGAGAGGGAATTAGGAAAGGATGGAAGCTGGGTAGAATGGGGAGATGGAGAAGGAGAGGGGAGTGGCTTAGCATGAGTAAGGGTATGGGTAGCATGGGTAAGGGTATGGGCTTCGTTGACTGATGGGGAGAGAGAGGTGATGGGTTGATCAATTGATTGATTGATTAGACAACCTCAGAATTTGTGCAAGTGGGGCCTGCGCCACGTGTTTGTTGTGGAGCCTACCTCAGATTGTGCTAAAAATGGCAACTTCTATTCTGGCTATTGCAATGGGGCATGTCGCGCGGCGTTGTAATCTTAGTGCCTGCATGGTCGATAGGGTACTAGTCTCGGAGTATTGCAATATTAAAATAGGGTTGCGATTAAAACTCATCGATCTGGTTCACTTAGAACATGTCAATGCTGAAATTAAAGCGTACGGTCGATTAATCGGGGTACAGGTCTTACAACCTTTCATTTAATGGGGTTTTGGAAATGTAACTCCCTGAAAATCCGGGGTCGAGCAGGAGCCCAACTCCCAAGTTCCAACACATCACTTATGCAACATAGATAATGATGATTAAATGTTGTCCGTATTAGTGCATTAAACATGAGTGAGATTATACCAAATCAACATATTATACTCCATAGATAATTAAATTACGCAAGCGGAAGACTGTGATAAGTACATATAAGCATATAAGTGATTGTAAGTCCCCAGAGTATGAATGTCACCAGGTCAAATAGTTACATGTACTATACCAAAATTTATAAAATGATCAAGTGTAATGTCCTCTAGTCCATATCCTAGTAGTCCCGATGGCGCAACTCTAGGTCTACATAAACCCGCCCAAGAGTTGCATATAGGAGAACTCCACCTCATCATCATAAAAGTCAAGCTCCTCTTCGTCAGCATCGCCATCATCTGCAACTATAATAGAGTCTGGTTGGTGTTTTAAAACACCGTCTCAGAGTGGGAGTGAGTGATCAACTTAGTGGAGCTATAAGGCAAAGGTTAACTTGTTATCAATTCAGTCAAGCAATAATGATCAAGCAATACAACAAGCATTCCTAGGTACTCTGGTTAATCTAAGGATGATATGTGTTAATGATGCATGTCCTCGCCTACACTCTCTCTACGACATCATCTCACGATCGCGGCATGCACCCCTTCCACTGTGCTCAACTCCTACGCCAAAGGCACAAGTAATGCAGTGCATGAACGTGATTAGCCAAGTTCTTAATTAGTCTTATTCATACAGCAGGTTGAGAAGCTAAGACACCTCCCTTTATATCATTTACCCAAATAATAGTCCATTTAGGGTTATCAATCCTAGTTACTCACATACGATGGCAGTTCCAGGTCCTACGGAGAGGCTTGTCACCTCAGCGCAGGCCTTTTTTTACTCGAAGTTACTACGGAAAGGCTCATCACCTTAACGTAGTCCTAGTGTATACTCGAGGTCACTACGAGACGCTCGTCACCTGATTGTAGGCCGACAGCTCGAATAAAGTGTCTCATACCATTGTATTCGGCTCACGAGTTTAGTTTGCTCATTGGACACTACGGGGAGGCTCATCACCCTAGCGTAGGCCGACAGCTCGACCACGGTGTCCTATACCACCATACCCGGCTCATGAGTCTTAGCGGATCTTGTTACTAAGATTAAACGGGCTTCTCACTGGTAAGTTGGTACCTTAGATTCAAGAAGTAGTGTCCATACATGGTGAGCATAAATTAGGCCAATCGGGTTACTTGACAAGCTCGACTGGTATGAGCGTACGTTGAATTAATCAACATGGAGCGCATACGCACTCTTCATGTCCTAACCACTGTCGATAATCACCGTACGACTCGGATTCATCGAATGTATCCGTCGTGGCTAAACAGTTCGATCGCCGATCATAAACTGTTACCGATTGCTTGGACTACATCATAGCCTCAATCACACTCCAAGCAATAGCATTCACATGTGATAGTCAAAGATAGTATGTGACAACCAATCTAAATATAAACCTCGTTTGAGCATTTCAACAACTAAATAGTACACATGTTATCATACATAGGCATTACATCCCTAAATCACATAGTAGTAAGATAGGTTACATAAAGGAAACTGTAACTATAGATAAAGGAATTGAGAATCCTATCTCAACACCCTCATTGAACACATTTCAATAAGCATTCTCTCCCTTAGGCATTTTATCAAACACTTAGACTACACATATCACATACATATAATAATTTAGTTAAAACACATATTATAGCAAATCCTTTCACATAGGAGTTGCCACTCATATAACAATCATGTATGCCCAAACAACAACCATTGCAAGCACAAATCATAATGCCATACTCATACAAACATTTCAACAAACACATGGAATGCATTAAAATCAACATAGTTTATATATGTATGTAATATACATAAAACATCGCATCTAAACATATGTGATAGCAATCAAGTCAGTCATAAATCATTTCTGACATTGAAAGTCTTGAAAACCATAACCTAAACGTTTATAGTTCGCACCTTCTGCCGGTAAACTCGTATCGAACTCAGTTCAAACACTAAGTCTTTGTCTACGGCACAACGATAACCTATAACATGAAATAGGTTAGCTAATTCACCATTTACTCTATCTGGATACCGAAAACAGGTTAGGGTTAGGATTTCTTACCCAACAACGGAATCGGAATCGCCAGTGTAGCGACACGGGATAGGCGATTTAGCACGTAGAGCGGTGGGAATGAATCCCAGCAACTATCTACCACTTTCTCTCACTTCTCCTCACTCATTCCTTCTCTTTTCTCTCCTCTCCTAGGGTTTAGGGAATTCGTATGGAATGAGAGAGGGGTAGATTAAGGCCCTTATATAGGCCCAGAACTGATGTAAATGGCCCCAGGGCCATGATATACTTAGGTTATAACCAAAGAGTGACTGTTTCGGTCCAACGGGGCTCATCTAGAGGCCCATTTTCTACGTACGGTCCAGAGGAAGTCCCCTGAGAATGGATCTATATCAAGTTAAAGTTTCAGTCCGATCGAGTTTGTAAATCAACCATGGAGGATCAGTTTCAGTTCAACGGTCGCCATCACTCGATCAGGGCCACAAGTATACTGACATGTGTTGAAAATTTTTCCTGATCCAAGTGTGTAGTTGGGTCAGAATATGACGGTTCGAAACCTTAAATTTAGCCCGCAAGCGAACGGCCCAATTCACTTAAGTATGAGTTCATTTTCTAAAGATATTTGTGTTTCTTGCACACTTCACTCTAGGTTCTAGTTTTGTGTTTTGGGAAACTATTTGGACTTGATTTCAAAGATGGTTGTCAAGCCCACTAAGGCAGTCATAACCGTATAGTTTCGCGTCACTCGGACTTTCGACGTACGATCTAGGTCCGTTACGGAGTTTCGTTATGCTCCCGAGAGCAACTGGGTTTTGAGATTGATCCTAGGTTTTTAGGTAATGTAGTGTTAGCGATTCTACTGGCTTTGAGTCTTACAGATTGTATAGAAAGCGGTTTAAGTTAATCTATCGATTAATTCAGCTTAGTACTTAATTAATTTTTGTCTAATTTCTAGAGGATTCGGTCCTTAGTGATTTCTGCCTGTGGTGATACTCGGGTCTTTGTACAGATTTTTCCGAGACGTTACAATCTACCCCCTTAAGAAAAAATTTCGTCTCCAAAATTAGTACATTTTCGTACTCCTCGAGAATCTGAGGGTAGTTCTTGCGAACCTCGGCTTCTGTTTCCCAAGTAACTTCTTCCTCAGTGTGGTGCGTCCATAGTACCTTCACTAGTGGAATCACTTTACTACGCAGCACCTGCTCCTTCCTATCTAGGATATGTGTCGGTCGCAGTACATAAGTAGCATCTTCACTCAATTGTACCTGCTCCCATTTGATAATGTGGGAAGGGTCAGGAATGTATTTCTTCAGCATAAACACGTGAAATATGTTGTGCATGCCTACGAGTGGTGTGGGCAAGGTAAGGCGGTAAGTTATCACACCCACTCAGTCTAGTATCTGGAATGGGCCAATGAATCTCGACGTGAGCTTCCCCTTCTTTCCAAACTAAAGAACTCCCTTCATGGGGGAAACTTTTAGGAACACATGGTCCCTCGTATCAACATAACTCTTCTGTCTGCTCTATGCTGCAAGAAGTCGACGCCTGATAATGTCGATCTTCTCTGAGGTCGCCTGCACTAACTCTAGGCCAATCAAACTCTTCTCGCCAACCTCTGCCCAGCAATGCGATGCTCTACAGGGACGCCCATACAGCGCTTCGTAGGGGGCCATACCAATACTTGCCTGAAAGCTGTTGTTATAGGCGAACTCATCATAAGGAAGACAGTCATTCTAACTGTCCTTGAAATCAATCACACAAGCAGCATATCTTCCAACACCTGATTTATCCGTTTCATCTGCCCATCCGTCTGTGGGTAAAACGTAGTACTGAACTTTAGTTTCACACCCATTGCTTCCTGGATACGAGTCTAGAAGATAGATGTGAATCGCGTTTCTCGATCCGACACGATCTCCATAGGAACTCCATGCAGACATACTATCTCCTTGATGTACAGCCTGGCCAAATCATCTAAAGAGTTCGAAACTCTAATCGGGAGAAAATGAGCCAATTTCGTCAATCGGTCCACGATCACCCAAATGGAGTCATGCCACTTCCTCGTCTTCGGTAACCCTGAAATGAAATCTATAGAGATGAAATCACATTTCCATTCTGCTATGGGCATGGGCTGAAGTAGTACATGAGGTCGGCGATGTTTGGCCTTGACCTACTGGGACGTGAGACAACGGGACACATAATCTGCCATGTGGGCCTTCATGTTGTCCCACCAGTACGATCTCTTCATGTCTCGATACATCTTCGTACTACCAGGATGCATCGCCATCCTCGAATTGTGAGCAGCTTCGAGAACTTCCTTTCTCAAGTTATGAAGGTTTGGGACGCATAGGCGGCCATGATAATGTAAACCCCCATCCATACCGACTCTCCATTCAGAGTCCTCATTATCACTAGCTCACTTCCTCAACTCAACTAATCATTCATCTTCCCCCTGAGCCACTATGATGCGGTCATCGATAAGGGGTTGTACGCGAATATGTGTGATGCTCTCGAATGGTTTCTCTACCGTGAGCTTCTGCTCAAAGTCCCGCACAAACTCTACCATGTTCCATTTATCGATCATCAGCGGAGCCACAAATGCTATCGTCTTCTTGCGGCTCAATGCGTCTGCCACAAGGTTGGCCTTGCCGGGATGGTAGGAGACCTCGAATTTGAAGTCATTCAAGGTTTCCATCCATCGTCGCTGCCTCATATTCAAGTCCCTCTGTGTGAATATGTATCTGAGGCTCTTGTGGTTGCAAAAGAGCTCGAACTGCTCTCCATAGAGGTAATGTCTCTAGAGCTTTAATGCAAAGATGACCGCTACTAACTCTAGGTCATGCATAGGGTAATTTTCCTCGTGTTTCCTTAACTGTCGCGATGCATAGGTGATCACCCTGTCCTTCTACATAAGGACACAACCCAAACCAACATGAGACGTGTCGGTGTATATCATATACTTAACCTCTTACTCTGCCAATACTAGCACAGGGGCTGACGTCAACTTGTCCTTCAATTCCTGAAAGGCTGCTTCTGCCTTCTCATTCCAGGCAAACTTGAGGTCCTTCCGAGTTAGCTGAGACAACGGTCTGACTATCTTGAAGAAGTCCCTAATGAATCGACAGTAGTAGCCTGCGAGTCCCAGAAAATTGCTCACTTCTGTAACCGAACCGGGCTACTCCCAGTCCTGAACTGTGACTACCTTAGCAAGGTCCACAACTATGCCTTCCTTGGACACCACATGTCCCAGGAACTTGACTTCTTTCTTCCAGAAGTCACACTTCTTGTACTGAGCGAACAACTGGTTCTTCTTTAGAGTATCAAAGACTGCTCGCAGGTGTTCTTCGTGATCCTCCCGACTCTTATAGTATATCAGGATGTCATCTATAAATACGATGACGAATCGGTATAGATACGGTCAAAACACCCAGTTCATCAGGTCCATGAACACGGCCGGTGCGTTCGTGAGTCCAAATGACATCACCAGGAACTCGTAGTACCCAAAACTAGTTCTGAACGTTGTCTTCTGCACGTCCACATCCCTGACTCGCACCTGGTGATACCCTGACTATAAGTCAATCTTCGAGAAATACTGTGCCCCCTTCAACTGGTCGAACAGATCATCTATCCTGGGCAAAGGATACTTATTCTTCACTGTCACCTAGTTCAACCTGCGATAATCAATATACAATCGCAGCGAACCATCTTTCTTCTTCACAAATAGCACGGGTGCTCCCCAAGGAGACACGCTAAGCCGTATGAAACCTGACTCCAAAAGGTCATCAATCTGTCTCCTCAATTCCTCCATTTCACATGGAGGCATGCGATACGTGGGTAAGGAAATGAGTGTCGCACCAGGCACCAGGTCGATAGTAAAATCGATCTCGCGCTGAGGAGGTAATCCAAGTACCGTCTTAAACACTTCCTAGAAGTCCTGGACTACGGGCATGTTTCCAAGTGTCGGACCATTGTGATCTTTCAACAGGGCAGAATAACAAAGGACCCGGAAGGGGCAACTGACCTGAACAGCGAATGTGAAGGTTGTGTTTTCGGGTCCGTGTGCCATCGCCAGTCGGGTCTCGCAGTTGATCTCGGTCCTCATTTTAATAAGCCAATCCATGCCGAGGATGACGTCAAAATGGTATATCGAGGTGACAATCAAGTCAATGTATATCGTCCTGCTCCCTAAATCTATCAAGCAACCCTCACACAACTTAGTGGCATCTGTAAAAGTTCCTACTGCTGCAATAACTCTCACCCTAACCATAGGGGTCGTATTCAGCCCTAAATGCTTGATTATAGAACATGATATCATTGAAATAGTGGACCTGATGTCCACCAACAGAAATACGGGTGTACCTTGGATGTGGGAAGTGACCTCGAAGGCTAGAGGCACTGTAGTTGCTAAATCAGACGCTTCAACTGCAAGCGCATGTACTCGTGCCTATTGAGAATGGTTCGATTGCTGTGCCATAGGCCATTGAGGCGGCCTAAATCGAGGTGCAGGTGGCACCAATCGTAGAGGTGGAGCTGTGATGGCCTGAGGTAACTGATGGTTGATCCTCTGAGGAGGAGCAAAATCGTTGTCCCTCATCTTGGTGAAGCAGTAGGTATGTATATGGCCCGACCTCTTGCAGTAGGTGCACCACAAATCTGATCGCCTTATTGGGGCTGGTGAAGCCGTAAGTCTGGGAGGTGAGTCTACACGGGGTCTCTTATAGAGAAATGGTCTGCTCAAAAAATTCAGTCGAGGCTTAGGAACCATAGGCACACGTGTACGGGACATCCTGTTCCCATCCTTCTCAGCTCTCAGAGACATGCCCACTAGCTCAGCATAGTTGGATATGCTAGCGCAACACATCTTTGAGCGTATCTCAGGTCGCAGACTTTCAGAAAATCGCCGCATTCGCATCGGCTGGTCTACTAATATCAGGGGAGCATATCTGGCCAGCTCCGTGAACCTGTTCTCGTACTCTGCCACTGTTATCCCTCCCTGACGGAGGTGAAGAAATTCACTCTCCTTCTCATTACGATATGTGAGGGGAAAGTACTTCTCATGTAAGCGTATCTCAAAAGCTTCCCACGTCCATACATAGCTAGTAGCCACAGTCCGAAGGACGCTTTCCCACCAGAGATTGACTTCCTTCTCGAACATGTAGGTGATCAGCTCAACCTGCTCTGCCTCAGTGTAGTGTAGCGACTTTAGCATCTTAGAGATGCCGTCAAGCCAATACTCGGCCTCCTCGGATCTGTGAGTACCCATAAAAGTAGGAGGTCGAAAGCGCTGGAATAGCTCGAATAAGCCGTTGACACTCATATTTCCCGTAAGCTGCACTGGTGGTGCAAGCGGGACCGTGTGTATGTTTTGGGCAATGGCCCCCGCAATGGTGGCCAAAACCTGCTGCTGCTGCTGCATCAAGAGCATCATCTACTCCAACCTATCAAGAGGAGGAGCCGACTGAGGTACGTGCGGCGTCGAGGTAGATGCGCGGTTCTTCTTTGGAACTAGTGGTGCAATAGGTGTTAACCCATTAGTGGGCCAGTGGCCGGCTGAGAATCCGGCATAGTCTCGTGATTCGGACCCAAACTGGGGTCCGTATGGCTATCATTGAGGGGAGGTGCCCGTCAATCGAGTCGCCAAGTGTAAGACATGCCGTACTCCAAGTGGCCTTAGGTGGCATTCCCTATATACAATATAGGGTGCGACCCATGTCAGATTTAACATAAGAACATACACTCTTCCACACATCATTCACATTCCAAACCAGAAGAAACTTCATGCATTTCACTTACCAAAATTGTCACAATACATGAGATATAGATTCACATGAGTCATGACAGAAGATACATGTGAGCTAATTTAAACAGGCTTTAACCACGAAACATACTAATGACCAAACAAGTCTACTAAGGCTAGCACAAAGGGAGACTAACAACAAAACAAACTGAGAGATGACTACACATGTGAATAGTCGTCTGAATCTGGCGACGGTGGAGGAGCACCCTTGTCCTACAGAAAACACAGGATAGCCTTCAAGGTGCGAGACACTTTGCTAAATTTCTGCTTCACGAAGGCCTGATTCACTTCTAACTTGGCTCGGGTCTCTTTGACCTCCTGTGCAAGGCAACCTGGCCCTCCTCGATCTGAGCCAAACGAACTTCCAAAGTAGCCCGATCACTATCACGCTCATGTGTAGTAGGAGGAGAGCCCTCGTCAGTGTCTTGGGCCTGCTTTTCTTCCTCTTCCTGCTCTTCCTCTTTCTCGCTTTCTTCCTCTATCTCATCTCCGCCTTCTTCATCACTCTCTTACTCTTCACTTTCCGTTTCATCTTCACTCTCATCGAGTCGGGCTTGACGTTGTCGTGGCCCAATATTCATGTTGTTGAGAGTGGTGTCGTTGATGAAATGGATCGGCACAGAAATTTTTGCCCCAAGTCTGTAGCCGAATTCATGAGCAAGCTTGCATATGAGTCGGCCGAATGGGAGTGAAATAGTTGTCCTAAGAGAGCGTGCGGTCTAAACTATCTGTAGTAGTACATACGTAGGCAGGTATAGGTTGTCTCCCTGCCCAGCTCAGTATAAGAAATCTACCATCAGACGCGTACACTTGCTACAATTGCTACATCTGGGATACACATTGTGGGTGAAGATGTGGTGGAGTAGGTGGAAGTCAAGAGTCATATTGGACGCTAGGAGGCAATTACTTGGATTCCAGCGAACCAATCGGCCATAAAGAAATCACGTGCGACAATCCTTTTCACACTCACTCCTGAGGTTCTTCTCGCTAGCATGAACCTCACTAAGCAGTACCCCATGATTCGGGCTATCAAACCGACATCAACTGTGGCTTCCCGCCTTCCCACGGGAATTTTAAACTGTAAAGGCTCCAGCGATGGCTCTCGTATATGGGCGTAGAAAGCTCGGATAGTGCTCTCATTCGCATGTGACTTGCCCTTAAATATAGGACCCCATCCGGTGTCCAACAGGTGATCCATTGCCAGATAAAGCCCAAAGAGCTTCTCGTCCACGTGTGCTTCAAAAAGAACCCTACGGTCATGAAACCTTCCATGTGACATATCCACTAGTAGAGCTCTTTCGAGGGGAGCCTGGGGATCGAGATCTCACTTCATCCTTATCTCTCGATCGACTCATATACTTGTTATGGTGCCTTTCTGCCTCCTTGAACGGGTAAGGCGGTTAGGCCCAGCTTCATCCATGGAAGCCCTCTTCTTCCCCATAAGAGAAAGAAGTGTAGAAATAGAGAAAATCGCCGCCACGAGCTCGAAAAGAGCCATGAAAGTGAAAGAAAATGGAGGGATAGGATGGGTTGTTGAACTTTGAGATTTTTTTGAGACAAAGAAGTGTTTGTGTGCTCAAATGAGAGGGATTAAGGGAGATAGGTGGTTGTAGAGGATGAGTTTGAGAGAATGGTGGAGGTGGTACAAGAAAAAGGAAGAAGATGAAATTGGAGGGGTGATTTGAGAGAGAAAAATGAAGATTTGAGAGATTTGGAAAGCTTGGAGTGGTAGGAATGGAGGAAAAGAAGCAAATGAAAAAGATATAAGGGGTCCCACACGTTTTCATGGGGCCCACAGCCATGTACATGTGCCGGCTCGACCGGCCTGGCGCAGCCCGACAGGCCCAGGCGACCCTATCGGCAAGGCCTCGCCAATCTGGCAATGGCATCGCAGGTCGCTGGACCTTGGGGTGAGGGCTTGCCCCACGTATGTGTGTGAGGTCCACTTTCGATCCCCCCGATTTGCACCGTTTAGCCCCCCGGGTCCGTTTAAGGCGTTTTCGGGTTCCATCTCGCATATATTCACGTTTTCAGGTTGTTTGAGTGTGGAATAGGCTAAATCCTCATCTAAACCCATCGATTGATGGTCTGAAAAAGGATTGGGATCACCTCACATGATCACAGATGCATACGGGTCCCGTTTCTACGGTCAGTTTTGCTTCAACGGTCGTATGATCACCGTCGGGCGAAACTGGAGATTTTAGGATCATTTCTACGTTTTATCACTCCCTCCTATATCAAAGTATGTCAATGTGCATCGTGTGTCCATAACCCAAGCCCAGTTTAATCCAAATCATGTGTTGATACCAACTTGTAATGCCCTGAAAATCGGGGGTCGAGCAGGAGCCCAACTCCTGAGTTCCAAAACATCACTTATGCAACATAGATAATGATGATTAAATGTTGTCCGTATTAGTGCATTAAACATGAGTGGGATTATACCAAATCAACATATCATACTCCAGAGACAGTTAAATTACGCAAGCGGAAGACTGTGATAAGTACATATAAACATATAAGTGATTGTAAGTCCCCAGAGTATAAACGTCACCGGGTCAAATAGTTACATGTACTATACTAAAATTTACAAAATGGTCAAGTGTAATGTCCTCTAGTCCATATCCCAGTAGTCCCGATCGCGCAACTCCATGTCTACATAGACCCACCCGAGAGTTGCATATAGGAGAACTCCTACTCATCATCATAAAAGTCAGGCTTCGCTTCGTCAGCATCGTCATCATCTGTAACTACAGCAGAGTCTGGTTGGTGTTTTAAAATGCTGTCCTAGAGTGGGAGTGAGTGATCAACTCAGTGGAGCTATAAGGCAAAGGTTAACATGTTATCAATTCAGTCAAGTAGTAATGATAAAGCAATACAACAAGCATTCCTAGGTACTCTGGTTAATGCAAGGATGATATGTGTTAATGATGCATGCCCTCGCCTACACTCCCTCTACGACATCATCTCACGATCGCGGCATGCATCCCTTCCACTGTGCTCAACTCCTACGCCAAAGGCACATGCAATGCGGTGCATGATCGTGATTAACCAAGTTCTTAATTAGTCTTATTCATACAGCAGGTTGGGAAGCTAAGGCACCTCCCTTTATATCACTTACCCAAATAATAATCCATTTAGGGTCATCAATCCTAGTTACTCACATACGATTGCAGTTCCATGTTGCTATGGAGAGGCTTGTCACCTCAGCGCAGGCCTGGTTTATACTCGAAGTTACTACGGAAAGGATCGTCACCTTAACGTAGTTCTAGTGTATACTCAAGGTCACTACAAGAGGCTCGTCACCTGATCGTAGGCCGACAGCTCGAATACAATGTCCTATAACACCATATTCAGCTTATGAGTTTGGTTTGCTCACTGGACACTATGGGGAGGCTCGTCACCCTAGCGTAGGATGATAGCTCGACCACAGTGTCCCATACCACCATGTCCGGCTCATGAGTCTTAGTGGATCGTGATACCAAGGTTAAACGGCCTTCTCACTGGTAAGTTGGTATCTTAGATTCAAGCAGTAGCGTCCATACATAGTGAATATAGATTAGGCCAATCGAGTTACTTAACAAGCTCGACTGGTACGAGCATACGCTGAATTAATCAACATGGAGTGCATACACACTCCTCATGGCCTAACCACTGTCGATAATCACTGTATAACTTGGATTCATCGAATGTATCTGTCGTGGCTAAACAGTTCGGCCACCGATCGTAAACCGTTACCGTTTGCCTGGACTACATTGTAGCCTCAATCACATTCCAAGCAATAGCATTCACACGTGATAGTCAAAGACAATATGTGACAACCAATCTAAATATAAACCTCATTTGAGCATTTCAACAACTAAATAGTACACATGTTATTATACATAGGCATTTCATCCTTAAATCACATAGTAGTAAGATAGGTTATATAAAGGAAACTGTAACTATAGATAAGGGAATTAAGAATCCTATCTCAACACCCTCATTGAACACATTTCAACAAGCATTCTCTCCTTCAGGCATTTTATCAAACACTTAGACTATACATATCACATACATGTAATAATTTAGTTAAAACACATATTATAGCAAATCCTTCCATATAGGAGTTGTCACACGTACAACAATCATGTATGCCCAAACAACAATCATGGCAAGCATAAATCATAATTTCATACTCATACAAACATTTCAATAAACACATGGAATGCATTAAAATCAACATAGTTCATATATGTATGTAATATATGTAAAACATCGCATCTAAACATATGTGATAGTAATCAAGTCAGTCATAAGTCATTTTTGACATTGAAAGCCTTGAAAACCATAATCTAAATGTTTATAGTCTACACCTTCCGTCGGTAAACTCGTATTGAACTCAGTTCGAACACTAAGTCTTCGTCTATGGCATAACGGCAACCTATAGCATGAAATAAGTTAGCTAATTCACATTTACTCTATCTAGATACCTAAAACAATTTAGGGTTAGTATTTCTTACCTAACAATGGAATCAGAATTACCGGTGTAGTGACATGAGATAGGCAATTCAACACGTAGAGTGGTGGGAATGAATCCCAGCAACTATCTCCCACTTTCTCTTACTTCTCCTCATTCTTTCCTTCTCTTTTCTCTCTTCTCTCTCCTAGGGTTTAGGGAATTCGTATGGAATGAGAGAGGGGTGGGTTAAGGCCCTTATATAGGCCCAGAACTGATGTAAATGGCCCCAGGGCCATGGTATACTTAGGTTATAGCCAAAGAGTGGTTGTTTCGGTCCAACGGGGCTCATCTGAAGGCCCATTTTCTGCGTACGGTTCAGAGGATGTCCCCTAACAATGGATCTATGTCAGGTTAAAGTTTTGGTCCGATCAGGTTTGTAGATCGACCGCAGAGGATCAGTTTCAGTTCAATGGTCATCGTCACTCGATCAGGGCCACAAGTATACTGACATGTGTTGGAAATTTTTCCTGATCCGAGGGTGTAGTTAGGTCAGAATTTGACGGTCTGAAACCTTAAATTTAGCTTGCAAGCGAACGGTCCAATTCACTTAAGTTTGAGTTCATTTTCTAAAGATATTCACGTTTCTCGCACACTTTGCTCCACGCTCAAGTTATACGTTTCGGGATTCTATTTGTACTTGATTTCTGAGATGATTGTCTAGCCCAGTAAGGCGGTCATAACCGTATAGTTTCACATCACTCGGACTTTCGACGCACGGTCCAGGTCTGATACGGAGTTTCATAATGCTCCCGAGAGCAACTGGGTTTTGAGATTGATCTTAAGTTTTTAGGTAATGTAGCGTTGGCGATTCTACTGGCTTTGGGTCTTACAGATCATATAGAAAGAGATTCAAGTTAATCTACCAATTAATTCAGCTTAGTACTTAATTAATTTTGTCTAATTTCTAAAGGATTCAGTCCTTAGTGATTTCTGCCCGAGGTGATACTCGGGTCTTTGTATGGATTTTTCCGAGACGTTACAGGAAAACTCCACGTACGCTAGTGCTCTGTCCTAGTTGTTAGTTTATATATTGTCCATTACTGTAAATAGGATGAATTCTAAGTTGAAATCCATTGTTATTAATGGACTAATGTACTAAGTATAGGAGGCCACCCAAAACCTATAATCTCTGTGGAGATTTCATTGAAGGTGAATACATATGTAGATGAGGGTTCAAACAATTGAAAAAAGAGGCGATTGGTTCTGGTAAGCTCCTTAATGTTCTAGTAAGCTCCTTAATGAATCAAAAAATCCAATGACACTATTGTTAACTGCCATAGCCATTGATGCTAAGCGTCATAGCTATACCCACCATTCATAGATAATGGCATTCTTAGAGACAACAACCATAGATTGATCATGGGTTGGACTTTGCCAATGTTTTATTCTTCATTTGGCTAAAAGAGGCTCTGCAAGAAGCACCAAACCCTAATGGCCACAGAAGTAGCAAAAAATCCATCATTAATTTTGATTATATCATGATTAATTGCATGGGGATCTAATACCACAAGTTAGTGATTTTCTAAAATCTCCATACTTTAATCATAAGGTATGGAGCCTTACTTGATTTTGTCATTACTATCGATTGTTGAACTCATTTGTGAAGATGGCCGCTAGCTTTAGGTCTTCAATTCTACCTCACCCTTTAATCAATGAGGTTTTTCTTTGTTTAAATCAAATGAGGGGAGAGGTAAGATTAATTGACCCCAGTCCTACTTCGCTGGACTTAGTGGGTCTCCACTGTCTCCATTCCTCCCTCTTCATGTGAGAAGATGTAGCTAATTGCAACTTAAATGGATGAGTTGGGTACGGTATTACAAGGGCGTGAACACGAATTTTAGACTTTATACTTCTATACTTCACTTAATGCCCATTTAAGTGATCAAAACCATTTAATCTATTCCTCATTTTTCTATTTCCATGTGTAGATGATGTGAGACATGCCACAGATTCATTCTTTGCATGATTGGACTAAAAGAAGCCCAAATAAAAGCGAAAGTAGTACCTTAAATACAGGCTCAGTCTTACATAGGGCATGACGTAACAGGGCCTTAAGTAAGTTAGTATTAAAGAAATCATTTTAGATATAGAGAAATTTTCGTTTAATGTGCGGATCGTAAATCAACCGTATCGCCAAAAAATGCACCCCTTAGTTCAACACTACAAAATTTAGGAAAATTTAACTATTTTTAATGTCTTTTTTTAAATTTATTTTTATTTTTTTATATAGTTTTAAGAACTTATGTCTTTTTAGAAGTTGCTCCTAATTAGGTCGAGAATATTCCGATAAGGTTTATCTAGACTTTTTGTTTTTAATCAATTAGGCTTTAAAAGAGTTTTACTATAATTAGGAAATTAGGCTTTAGAAGATTTTTCATAGAATTATGAAATTATGCTTTAGAAGTGTTTTGCTATTTTAGGTAATTTCAAATTAGGGTTTGAGTTTTTCTTTTTTAGTGGTGTAATTGAGAAATCATACACACATATTCAATAAAATTTCTGAATTCTCTCTTAATTTTCTTATGGACTTAAGAACTCTCCTTATGGATTGAAGTTTTAATCATTTGAAGAAGACGGTGATCTTTCTCTTATTGTTTCACGCTCTTTCCTTCATCAGTTAGAATCAGAGCGAGGCTTTTCTTGATTCGATGGATTTTAACAATGGTTTAAGCAACAACCCCATGGATTGTGCTCTGAGGAGCAATTATATGACACATCGGTGTTTAAAGCTTTTTTACCGAGAGAATCTGCGAGTTATGTAGGATCGCAGGAGATGATTTACCATTTGGTGAAAGTTTTAGGATAAACCCATGCTTGTAATGATGAGAACCACAACATCAATGATGAAACTCATGCTCATCATGTTTGTAGGCCATCACCTGATAATGGTGAATCGCAAACCACCGCTCTGATCATGAGAAATCTTTATACACATTGAAGGAGGAGAGAGATCCACAGATGGCACAACACCTTTCGAAGATTGGTGGAAAAGCTAGAATTGAAGACAGAGAAGTACACTTCTCCTTACATGATTAGATTGATTAAGAAGGTAAATGAAATAAAGGTAAGTGAACAATGTTGTATTCTCTTCTCCATTTGTAAATATTATAAAGATGAATAATGTGTGACATGGCTGATATAAAGGCTTCCCACATGCTACTTGGTCGAACATGGCAGTACACTGTTAATGCCACATGGGATAAGATATTGGTCATAAAGGGGAAAGAAAAAAAAAACCCATGACACTTTAGAGAGGTTGAAACCAGGGTTGAAGGAGTTCAAGAGGATTATATTCGATGAATTTCCTGATGAGTTACCTCTCATGTGGGATATTGCTCTTGCTTAGGCGGAGTTCGCCTTCAACAACATATAAAATCGATCCACTGATAAGTCCCCATTTTAGGTTATGTATACTCATGTTTCTAAATATACACTCGACACGGTCCATTTGCCTAAATTACTAGGTATGCGTGTTACAACAAAAATATGGTGGACCATATCCTTGTCCTATGCGAACAGAGAACCAACTGAAACGATCGATGTATTGGTCATAATGGGGAAAGAAGAAGAACCCATGACATTTCAAAGAAGTTGAAACCAGGGTTAAAGGAGTTCAAAGGGATTATTCTCGATGAATTTCCTAAAGAGTTGCCTCTCATGTGGGATATTGCTCTTACTTAGGCAGAGTTCGCCTTTTGCCTTCAACAACATATAAAATTGATCCACCGACAATTCCCCATTTGAGGTTATGTATACTCGAGTTTCTAAATATATACTTGACCTGGTCCCTTTGCCTAAATTACCAAGTATGAGTGTTATGGTAGAAAATATGGTGGACCATCTTTAACTTGTCTTATAAGAATAGAGAACCAACCTAATGCTTTTAAAGTCGGGGGGCAATCTCCTCTTAACTGAAATGATCAATGTATTGGTCATAAAGGGGAAAGAGCAAAAACCCATGACATTCAAAGAAGTTGAAACCAAGGTTGACGGAGTTCCAGAGGATTATATTCGATGAATTTCCTAACGAGTTGCCTCTCAAGTGGGATATTACTCTTGCTCAGGCGGAGTTCGCCTTTAACAACATATAAAATTGATCTACTGACAAGTCCCCATTTGAGGTTATGTATACTCGTGTTTCTAAATATACATTTGACATGGTCCATTTGCCTAAATTACCAGGTATGAGTGTTATAGCAAGAAATATGGTGGACCATATCGTAGCAACGCATGATGATGTCTAGAAAATTAGAAAAGTCTAATGCCAAGTATAAGGAAAAGGCTGATAATCATCGGCGCCAAAAAGTGTTTGAAGTGAGTGATAACATGCTAGTTTACTTGCACAAGCAGTGATTTCTAACTAGGATGTATAACAAGTTGAGGAATAAGAAGATTGGCCCTATTCCTATCCTCAGGAAAATTAATGATAAGGCTTATGTTGATGATCTTCCTAAGGACATGAAGATCTCATGGACTTGCAATGCAGTATCATAAGCCAAGTTCGTCGAATAACTTGATGATGAGCTCTTTCTAAGTGAAAGGGGACTGATGTAGGACGTCACATATACAATTTTTACACGTGTTGGATCTAAAGAAAGGTCAAACAAAAGCGGAAGTAGTTTGTCAAATCTAGGCCAATCCTACATAGGGTATGACGTAACTGGGTCCAGTTCGAAGAAATTTATCCTGGGTAGGGAGAGATTGTTGTTTAAACTGTAAAATGTAAATTAGTCATAACTTTTGATCCGAACATCGTCACGAAACACATAACCTATCTATCTTTATGAAACGATGTTTCAGTGTCAACTGACCTACTCTTGCAGCCAAATTCATTTGTTTCGCCAGAAAGCGCACCCCTTTGGTCCAACATTATGATTTTTAGGAATTTTTTTCCACTATTTTTAGAAATTTCTAATTTTGTCATTTTTTCAAGTTTTTTGAATTTTTATCTTTTTAGAAGTTGCTTGTAATTAGGCCTAAAATATTCTAGTAAGATTTATCTAAACTTTATATTTTTAGCAAATCAAGCTTTAAAAGAGATTTGTTAGAATTAAAAAATTAGGCTTTAAAGGAGTTTTGATAGAATTAGGAAATTAGTATTTAGAAGAATTTTTCTATTTTGAGTAATTTTGAATTGGGGTTTGGGTTTTTTTAAACTAATGGTGTAATCAAGAAATCATACACACATTATTCAATAAAATACTTAATTTTTTTCTTATTTTTCTTGTTGACTCAAGAACTCTTCATGCATATTCAAGGTTTTAATCACTTGAGGAAGACGATGATCTTTTGCATATTGTTTCACGCACTTTCCTTTCCTGTGTCAGTAGCCCAAAATGCTATGGAAGTTACCATAAAATCAAGGTGTGTAAGCCAAAACCTATATTAGGTAAATTTGATATTATATTTGATTTAATCCTAAATCAAGAGAAGGGTCAATTTCATAGATACTAAAATGTACCAAATGGAATGCACATGGTAAGTCACCATAAAATTATGTATCTATATATCTTTGTGCACATGCTCACACACATGTACATATACGCATATATATGGTATAATTAATGTGAATTAGATACTTTATATTTCTAGTTATAAACTATGATAAGTTGTATACATTTTAATGATCACTCAATTATAGTTGTTCACTTTATATTTCTGATTGTTTTCTTTATAAAGTGATATCAAGCTTCTTTCTCTATAATTGGTATTGTATACATTATGTATATTATATATGGTATAATCTGAGTTAGATACCTTATATTTTTAGTTCTACAATATAATGAGTCATATACTTTCTAATGATATCTATAGTTACAATTATTTGCTTTATATTTCTAGTTGCTTTCTTTATAGAGTGATATTTAGTTTCTTACTCTATAAAAAGAGTTGTATACCTTATAATAACCATTATATATTCCATCACATGAGTTGTATGCCTTTTATTGGTAGTATTATATTATAATGCATATTATATCTTATGGTGGTAATTGTAGACCTTATTTGTCTAGTTTTATAATGCAAGTTAAACAGTTCATATTTATTAGACTAGAGGTTCACCCCTTGATTTGGACAAAATGATCCTAACCATGAGACCTGTGTGAGGGTAGAGGGGTAGGGTGGAATGCTGACGTCCCTAAAGCTTTTGAATGACTTATGGTATGCCCAATCATCGGTTTAATTGGTATATTCAATTGTGCAATTGGAACAAGACATGATGAAGATTATTGAGTGGATGTCTACCTATTTGAACGATCGTATCTAGATATAAATGATCATAACCATTGAAACTATGAATGAGGGTGTTTGGGAATGCTGATGATGGATGTCTATTCCCTAAAACTTTTGGATGCCTTATGGCTTGCCTAATCACGTCTAATCATCAACATAGATGATATGTTCCATTTTACTATTAGGAGCAATGCATGGTGTAAATTATGCTTGAATGGATGATCCTACCATTTGAATGGGCCTAATCCATTTTTAAATGAAAAAATGTGGACTGAGGGAGGCGAAATACCTCATCATTTGTGTAATCTTCTTGTGGTGGATTCCACTATGATGTGTGTGTGTGTCTATATGTATGTAGGTATGTTGTATATCACTAAAATTTTTAATGACGTGAGACATCCAATCATAAGCCTGGACCATTAATTCAATAATGCCATGGGGAGAAAGCTATAGTGTAGGAATCATGTAGTTTGAATTATCCTAACCTTATGAATGAATGAGGCCAATTTGTTATATTCCTTTATTCTTTACAAGCAATAGGTTGCATGGTTTAAGTCATCAAATTGATGTGCTACTTTGGAATAATAAAAAATAAAAATGGGTTAACAAATGGTTCAAGATGATTTTTAAACCTATTTTGTTTATGTGCTTACTTATGATCTGGCATTATGACTTATCCTTAGTTAAAAGAAAGAGTAAACGTGCCAAATTGACATTTGGGTTCCCATATCCATTGTTTTGAGTATTTATGATATTATCTGTATCTCCAGCTTGGAGATGCCAATGATACTGGTAGTGATGCTGAGTAACATTGGTAGTATCTGAAATTCCAGGTAACAATGATATATCGCTAAGTATCATTGATGTATCGATATTGTCAATGTATCGCAAATATTTTCGACTGTGTAAATTCCATGTCGCTTGTATCATTAGTCTATTGATGATATTTTGATAATTTCACTAATGTATCAATATCACTAAAAATCTATCACACCCTAAACTTGGTGAATAGGCTTATAGAATTCTCGAGCTCCAAATCCTGTGGTGACGGCCTCTTTAGTACTCCTATTTCAGTTCCTAACTCATATACGCCAACTTCAGAAAGCAGGATCCCATATAATCCACATATTATAACTGTTTCTTAATTGGATCCATATGCTATACAAGCAATATAAACATACTAGTCCTCATATAATCCACATATCATGATAGTTTCTTGACTGGATCATCATTGGGGTCTAATGCACAGGCACCAAACTACATCGCATGAACATGCAATTATAAGAGACCTCACTACTAACCTCATCAATGGTATGCCTTTGCCCACCGGAGCCAAGGGCCTACAGGGCCAAGTGTCGTATGCTATATATGTAACACAAACATGCTGATCCTCATCTAATCCACATATCAAAATAGTTTCTTAACTGGATCGTCGCTGAGGTCCAGTGCACAAACATCCAACTGCATCGCACAAACATGCAAGCATAAGAGACCTCACTACTCGCCTTGTAAGTGGTATGCCAATGCGCACCGGACTCATCAATAGTGGACCCATTTCCAAGATGGTTGGACTTAGTCTCAATCACTACCACACACTTTTGAGCAAGTGAGACTGTGCCTCATTACAATCAACCATGCAACAAGTGGAGATGCCATCTACTATTATTCGATATCATGCGCTCATGTATCCACTCAGTCTAAGTGTTGGAGTATCTTACTGGTACCACAGGGTTTAAGAACTTTTATCCAATGACATCTTACATAGTCAAATGCTAGAACATATTTTTAATGTCCATACTTATATACGCCAGCTATGACAAAGCCGTGAAGGCTATAATCCTAATGTCATCAGGGTGTAGATGCAATTATGATGCAATGCATGACTCATACCATTCAAGTCATGTACCAAAACCTACATATACCATGTGATTATGTGGGGTGACCCTATCTCATATGGTCCCTTGAGTACCTCAAAGCCATAGAGTGTATAAATGCAAGTTTATCGTGCATTAGGCAACTAATATAATAAATCGAGTACCAACCTTGGCCCCATGGTCGGATGTCCACTATCATGACTGATCACAATCCAAAGTTAAGCATACAATGATGCGCATGACATATGGATGGCATTTCATTAATGTACTAGGCATGTTACTAAGGTATGGAGCAACATCACGAATAACCTAAGCATACTAGCATGTTATAACACATGATCATACCATGCATATCCTTAATCATGTATGAGTGTATTGGTATCTTAGCGGCCCATACGGTGAATCGCAATAGGCAACAAGGAGGGCTATAAGAACACATGGGGTAGGAGTTGGTCATTGTTGCATCCTGGGGTGTGTGCTATGTGGAAACATCCTAAAGAAGGGCCTCACTAGTGAGGTAAACGGTCCATGTGGCATCGCCCACTTGAGACTTGAATCTGCCCCTAAATCGGGCACATGCACTAAAATGATCTAGTAAAATGGGTGTATGGTGAGGATCTAACACACACATCATGGAGAGGACTATGGTGGGTCCTTAGTGACGCCCAAAGGGTCCCCACTTTAGATGGGCTGGATAACACAAACAACATAATGGGGTCCATAGTGGGCCCCACCCACCGCTTGAATGACACATAAACATCACAACACGCCTTAGGAAGTTTTTAAGGTAGGTGTTCAATCATCATTGTTTCCTTTGTGTGGTCCACTTAAATTCGGGCCTCACGCACTGAAACTATCTTCCAAATGAATGGATAGTGTGGATAAAACAAACACATCAAGGTGGGACCCCACGACTCTTAGTTGGGTCGCAAATAAACATAGTAGTGGACCTAAGGAGGTTTTAATGGTGGACATCAGCCCCATTGCTTCCATAGGTGTGGTCCATTTGAGCTTTAGATCCTCCCTCTTAGGAGGGCTAGGAAGAGGATGGACGGTGTGGGGGTCATGCATCCTGGCGTGGGCTCCACTGCTTAGTGGGTCATACCTTAATACACACTGAAAAATGAGGAGAATAGCAAATGTTTTCACAGTGGGTGTTCCCCACTATTTTGAGAGGGGAGGCAGTAAGATCTTTGGATCAAGGTGGAACCCTTGTGGGCTTCTTATCCAAGTCTATATAACCTTCTCAACAGGTTAGATGGTAAGTAAATGTCATAGTGGGCCTCATAGCATGGTCCACATGCTACACAACGTCCAATGTATAGTGCCACTTGTGGATCTCATTAGTTATCAAAGAGAGGGAAGAGAGAGGAAAGATGGGGAAGGAAAGAGAGGAGGGAGAGAGAACGACACATCAAGTAGGCCCCCACCATTATGGGGTCCATGACAATATACAACACACACAACAAGGTGGACCGCACGTTGTCCATGCTAGATAACATGGACATGTGGATCCCACTTCTTACAAAATGGAAGGGCAACGTGGATATACATACATTGAGGTGGGTCCATAATCAGTGGCCTTTGGCCTAAAAATGAGTCTAACTTGAGCGCGCTATTACGCCATCAACACGCCCACTTTGATAGGTTGTGGGACACACTTAGATGGCCCTCGATGCAAAGGGAAGGTGACTCCCAAAACCTCATCAAAAGAGATGTTGTCCACCTCCTTGCCAAGTCACAAAATAAAGGAAGGCATTGAGAGGATGAAGGGTCACACTCACCTAAATAGTACAAGAAAGGGGTCTTCTTCAAGTTCTTTCAACAAGGTGGTTGATCCACCATTAATGGTGGTGGAGAGCTCCACCAACCCACCATAACTCTCCTTTATAATCTCCCTTAATCTCTCTCTTCTCTCTCCCTTTTCCTTTTCTCTTCTTTTCATCTCTTTTCTTTCTATTCTCTCTCTTTTCTCATGTTGCAATACCTCATTCGTATGGGGCCTTGGGGCTTTTGAACTGAGAGAGAATGAGAGAATAGGGAGGGAATTGAAAGGAGAAAGAGGTAGAATGGGGAGGATTTCTAGCATGGGGAAGGGAAAAAAGGTTGTAGGTTTTAACTTTTGCGGGGTTGCTTTCATGGGGAATGGAAGAAAAGTAGGGGCATTTTTGTCTTGTAGGGGGGGGGGGGGGGATGGTTGCATGGGAGGATGAAAAAGGTGATAGGGGCATTTTGGGGTTTAGGAAGAAACGGATGCATGGGAATTTTTCAAGATTCCTACAAGTGGGGCCCATGCCATGCTTATGTGTGTCGTAATGCACACACATCTTGCTTTATGTAAACACACATATCTCACTAATCGAGTGTTACAACGAATCTCGGGTTGTTGCGGTACTATATTAGGGATCACGATCTGTGCTTGCTGATATGGTCTATCCTGAGTTTTTCGGCACCAGGAACTAAGCGTACATAGGGTATAACAGGGATAATGATCTTACAAAATCTGTTTATTAAAAAAAACCACTTCATACTTTTTTATAGACGTGTGGTTGTATGATGAAATGCATGTTTTTATGTGTGTATATGCATGCATGGATGAATGGATGGATGGATCATGCATGTGTGTTTGTATGCATGTATGTGAATGTATGGATGGTTCAATAAATGTATCTACAAATTTTCCCATGTTTCCATGAGTCAACCGTACATGGTTTTAGGCCTAGTTAAAGGGAAATTTGCTATTTAACTCCTAAAAATGTCAATATGCGTCTTTTTCAATTTTATTTGATTTTTAAATATGTGGATATGTTATTTAGCATCTCCTGTAGTATCATTAAAAAATTCCATAATTTTCCCATGTTTCTCTAATATTTCACAAAATTAGCGTTACATGCTTTTAGACCCCATTAAGGATAAACTTATTATGTATGAATCTTCCTTTTTTTTTTTACATTTATTTAATTTCTAAATATGGAAATATGTGTATTTTAGCATCTTTTGATGTTTCATTTAGAAATTCCACCATTTCCTCATGTTTCTCAAATATTTCCCTCAGCCAATGTATGCAATTATCACAGAAATCCACATTACACACCTTATCTTCCTTCAACAGTTTCCGTTTATGGAGTTCCATCATGCCCCTCTCGCTCATATATATATATATATATATATATATATATATATATATATATATATATATATATATATATATATATATAAAGGATTTGCAAAGCCCTATATGTATGTGTGGGAACAAGATGATTTATTGGCAAATCCCATCACCTAGAATTTTGAGTCACTAGTTGGATGGTGCACCTCACCTAGTTGTCAAAGTATGTGTCATGCATGTATCATAACGGACCCATTTATCATGATATTGTAAGATCCTATTGTAACGCCCTGAAAATCGAGGGTCGAGCAGGAGCCCAACTCCCGAGTTCCAACACATCACTTATGCAACATAGATAATGATAATTAAATGTTGTCTGTATTAGTGTATTAAACATGAATGAGATTATATCAGAACAACATATCATACTCCAGAGACAGTTAAATTACGCAAGCGGAAGACTGTGATAAGTATATAAAGCATAGAAGTGATTGTACGTCTCCTGAGTATGATCGTGTTACCAGGTCAATTAATTACATGTCAAATTCCAAAATGTATAAAATGTGTAATGTCATCTAGTTAGCATCCCAGTAATTCCCCATCGATTAGGGCTTGGCCTACATAGACCTGCCTGATAACTGTATATAGGAGAACTCCTCCTCATCATCATAATAATCAGGTTCTGCTTCACGAGCATCGCCACCATCTGCAACTAAACCAGAGTCTGGTTGATGTTTTAAAACACCGTCCCAGAGTGGGAGTGAGTGATCAACTCAGTGGAGCTATAAGGCAAAGGTTAACATCTTATCAATTCAGTCAAGCAGTAATAATAAAGTAATACAGCAAGCATCCCCAAGTACTCTGATTAATGTGAGGATGGTATGTATTAATGATGCATACCCTCGCCTACACTCCCTCTTGCAACAACATCTTACGATCACGGCATGTACCCCTTCCTCTGTGCTCAACACCAACGTTAAAGGCACATGCAAATGCGATGCATGTATGTGATTAGCCAAGTTCATAATTAGACTTATTCATATAGCAGGTTCGGGAAGCTAAGGTACTTCCCTTTATGTCATTTACCCGAACGATGATCCATCTAGGGTCGTCAAGCCTAGCTTATCACATGCGATAAACAAGTTATAGGGCAATGTCACCCTTGATTTTAAAGAGCAGTGGACAGACAAGTTTAGGTCGCTACGAAGAGGCTCATCACCATCAACATAGGCCTTAGTTTATACTCGAGGTCATTACAGGAAAGGCTCGTCACCTTAGCATAGGCCGATAGCTCGAATACAGTGTCTTATACCACCGTATTCGGCTCACAAGTTTGTTCACTCACTGGACACTATGGGGAGGCTCGTCGCCCCAACGTAGGCTGATAGCTCGACCATGGTGTCCCATACCATCTTGCTCGGCTCATGAGTCTTAGCAAATCGAGGTACCGAGGTTAAACGGGCTCTTCACTGGTAAGTTTGGTACCTTAGATTCAAGCAGTAGCATTCATACATGGTGAACATACATCGGGCCAATCGGGTTACTTGACAAGCTCGATTAGTACGAGTGTAAGTTAAATTAGTCGACATGGAGCGCACACGCACTCCTTGTGGCCTAACCACTGTTGATAATCACCGTACGACTTGGATTCATCAGGCATATCCGTCGTGGCTAAACAGTTCGACCACCGATCGTAAACCATTACCGATTGCCTGGACTACATCGTAGCCCCAATCACACTCCAAACAAATAGCATTCACATCTAGTAGCCAAGATAGCATGTGATAACCAAATCTAAACACAAATCTTATTTAAGCATTTCAACAAATACATGCTACACATGATACCAAACATAAGCATTTCATCCATATATCACATAGTAGTAAGATAGGTTATATGAAGGAAACTATAGCCATAGATAAGGGGATTGAGAATCCCATCTCAACACCCTCATAATACACATCTAAACAACCATTTGTCTCATTCACGCATTTTATCAAACACTTAAACTACACATATCACATACATGTAATAAATTGGTTAAAACACATATTATAACAAATCCTTCTACATAGGAGTTGCCACACGTACAACAATCATGTATTCCTATACAACAATCATGGCAAGCACAAGTCATAATTCCATATTCATTCAGACATTTCAACAAACACGTAAAATGCATTAAAATCAACATAATTTACATATAGGTGTAATATACGAAAAACATCATATCTAAGCACATGTGATAGGAATCAAGTCAATCATAAATCATTAACTGACATTGAAAGCCTTGAAAATCATAACCTAAATGTTTATAATCCGCACCTTACACCGGTAGACTTGTAACGAACTCAGTTTATACACTAAGTCTTCGTCTACAGCACAACGGCAACCTATAGCATGAAATAGGTTAGTTATTTCACCATTTACACTATTTGGATACCTAAAACAGATTAGGGTCAGGATTTCTTACCCAAGTACGGAGTCGGAATTGCTAGAATAGCGATACGGTAACGGTGGTTACGCACGTGGAGTGGCAGGGAAGAATCCCAAGAACAATCTCCCACTCTCTCTCTCACTTTCTCTCTCTTTCCTTCGCTTTCTTCTCTCTTCCCTCTCTAGGGTTTGTAAATTCGTATGTGAAGGGAGAGGGGAGAGAGAGAGTTTAAGGCCCTTATATAGGCCCAAAATTGAACTCAATGGCCCTAGGGCCATGGTATACTTAGGTTATAGCCAAAAGTTGGCTGTTTCGGTCCAACAGAGCACATCTGGAGGCCCCTTTTCTACATCTAGTTAGGAATAAGTTCCCTGACATGGGATCCAGGTCAAGTTAAGTTTTCGGTCCGATCGGATTTACAGATCGACCACGGAGGACCAGTTTCAGTTCAACGGTCACCGGTACTCGATCAGGGCCACAAGTACACTAACATGTGTTGTAAATTTTGTCTGATCTGAGGGTGTAGTTGGGTCAGAATCTGACGATCTAAAACCTTAGATTTTTCCTGTAAGTGAACGACTCAATTCACTTAAGTTTCAGTTTATTTTTTAAAGATATTTGCGTTTCTCACACACTTCGCTCCGGGCGTAAGTTGTGCGTTTCTGGATACTATTTGGACTTGATTTCTGAGGTGATTGTCAAGTCCAACAAAGTGGTCATAGTTGTATAGTTTCACGAAAATTAGACTTTCGACGCGCGGTCCAGGTTCGATACGGAGTTTCGTGATGCTCCCAAGAGCAATTGGGTTTTGAGGTAGATCCTATGTTTTTAGATAGTATAGCGGTAGCGAGTCTGTTAGTTTTAGGTCTTGCAGTTTATATTTAAGTGGTTCAAACTAATTTCACAGCTAATCTATTTTAGCACTTAGTAAATTTTTGTCTAATTTTCTAAAGGATTTTTTTCTTAGTAATTTTTGCCTGAGTTGGTACTCGGGTCTTTGTACGGATTTTTTCGAGACATTACAATCTACCCCCCTTAAAGAAAAATTTCATCCTCGAAATTAGTACATTTTCGTACTCCTCGAGAATCTGAGGGTAGTTCTTTCGGACCTCGGCTTCTGTTTCCCAAGTAACCTCTTCCTCAGTATGATGCGTCCATAGAACCTTCACAAGTGGAATCACCTTACTGTGTAGCACCTGCTCCTTCATATCTAGGATACGCATCGGTCGCAGTACATAAGTAGCATCTTCACTCAACCGTACCTGCTCCCATCTGATAATGTGGGAAGGGTCAAGAACGTATTTCTTCAACATCGACACATGAAATACGTTGTACACACCTACGAGTGGTGTAGGCAAAGCAAGGCGGTATGCTACCACACCCAATCGGTTAAGTATTTGGAATGGGCCAATGAATTTCGACGTGAGCTTCCCCTTCTTTCTAAACCGAAGGACTCCCTTCATCGGAAAAACCTTCACGAATATGTGGTCCCCAACCTCGAACTCTAGCTGTGGCCGCCTCGTATCGGCATAGCTCTTCTATTTGCTTTACGCTACCAGAAGTCGACGCCTGATAATGTCGATCTTCTTTGAGGTCGTCTGTACTAACTTTGGGCCAATCAAACTCTTCTCGCCAACCTCTGCCCAGCAATGCAATGCCCGATAGGGGCGCCCATACAGTGCCTTATAGGGAGCCATGCCAATACTCGCCTGAAAACTGTTGTTATAAGCGAACTCTGCATAAGGAAGACAGTCGTCCCAACTGTCCTTGAAATCCAGCACACAAGCTCGCAGCATATCTTCCAACACTTGATTTACCCATTCCGTCTGGCCGTCAGTCTGTTGGTGGAATGCGGTACTAAACTTCAGTTTCACACCCATTGCTTCCTGGATACGAGTCCAGAAGATAGATGTGAATCGCATGTCTCGGTCTGACACGATCTCCATAGGAACTCCATGCAGACACACAATCTCCTTGATGTACAACCTGGCCAAATCGTCTGCTAAGTTTGAAACTCTGATAGGGAGAAAATGAGCCGATTTCGTCAACCAGTCCATGATCACCCAAATGGAGTCATGTCCTTCCTCGTCTTCGGCAGCCCTGATATGAAATCCATAGAGATGAAATTCTATTTTCATTCAGCTATGGGCATGGGCTGAAGTAATCCAGGAGGTCGGCGATCCTCTGCCTTGACCTGCTGGCATGTGAGACAATGGGACACATAATCTGCTATGTGGACCTTCATATTGTCCCACCAATATGACCTCTTCATATCTCGATACATCTTCATACTGTCAGGATGCATTGCCATCCTTGAATTATGAGCGGCTTCGAGAACTTCCTTTCTCAAGTCATGAAGATTTGGGACGTATAGGCGGCCACGATAACATAAACCCCCATCCATATCAACTCTCCATTTCGAGTCTTCATCGCCACGTACCTGCTCTCTCATCTTCGCCAATAGCTCATCGTCTCCTTAAGCCATAATAATCCTATCATCAATGAGTGGCTGAACCCGAATATGTGCAATGCTCTCGAACGGCTCCTCAACCGTAAGTTTCTGCTCAAAGTCCCGCACAAACTCTACTATATCCCACTCTGCTATCATCAGCGGAGCCGCAAACGCTATCGTCTTCTTGCGGCTTAATGCGTCTGCCACAAGGTTGGCCTTGCCAAGATGGCAGGAGACCTCGAACTTGAAGTCCTTCAAGGCCTCCATCCATCGTTGCTGCCTCATATTCAGGTCCCTCTGCATGAATATGTATCTGAGGCTCTTATGGTCGCAAAAGAGCTCGAACTCCTCTCCATAGAGGTAATGTCTCCAGAGCTTTAATGCAAAGATGACTACTGCTATCACGCCCCAAACTCAGAAACCGGGCTCACAAAATTCCCGATCGCTGAATCCGGCGCCGACAGCCTCCGTAGAACCCCATTCTCGGCTCCCAGCGCCCATTCGCCAGGTTCCGATCCTGAGATGCTACGAGGAGGATTTTCAACATTAGTTTGATTCGTAATAAGCATAACCAAAGGCATAACCCATAAACAATAATCAAAAACTCCATCACATTTCCACTATGATAAAAAACTTTACAAGTACAATGAGCATAAAGGGAAATACAATGATAATGGACAAACGCTCCAAGATGATCTGCTATGCTCTCCTGCATCAGCGCTGCTGCGGTCCAATATCACCTGCACGCAATGGTCATGCATAAGCTTATGGAAAGCTTAGAGGGTGGTGTAAGTGTGTGCGCAAGGTAGTAGTTATGCAGTATCAGAGTAATGTGGGACATGCTGATAAATTCATGAATACCAAGGCTATGCGATGTAAGGTATGAATGATGTCGGCCATACTGAGGTCATGCGATGCGAGATGCAAGCTCAAGCATACGAATCCTCATCTAAGCCCACATATCAATACAGCTCAACTCTGGAATATCACTGGGGTCTAGTACACTCCAACCAGATTACCGCCCCATCGAGCGTAATAAGGTGAGTGGAAGAGACCTCACTATCCGCCTGCCAATATCGGGCTCGGCTCGTTAATATCGGACCCATTCCTCGAGCTAGTCAAAGTCAGCCTTGCTTTGCCCCCTCCACTTGGGTGGGTAAGGCCACACCCTCTTCCAACCGACCACGACACAGTGGAAAGCGCGACTGTCTAGTAATCGGCACTCTGAGCTTATGCACCTACTCGGTTTAGACGTTGGAGCAACCTCCTGGTACCATAAGGGTTTAGGGACTTTCACTCAGGGATATCTATAACACCCCATATAGAACAAGATTTTTGGTATCCAATCCTGCTAACCACGATACGTCTGTGGAGGCTACGGCCCTGACGTCGCTAAGGCGTACAGTAACCATATCACACAATTCTAATGCATAAATCACACTATCCAATCATAAAACAATCTTACACGTATCGTGCGCTCATGTAGGGCAATACCGCCTATCCGAGAGCCCTTGAATAATTTACCCGAAGGCATATGCTATGATCAGTCACTTCTCATATCAAGCAACATTACTCCTAAGGTACGACCGTCATAAACATAATTACACAAACCATGGTAGGGTCGCACATTGTAATGGACTTGTGTACATCCAATTTGGCCTCGGCACATGGGCCTTAGTTACATCAAATGGGCCTAATCATATGGGCCAAGTTGGATGGGCCGAATCAAATGGGCCTCAGGCATATCAGATCGGGCCCACCCTCACATATTTTTGAGATCCGTCCCATTCACAAGTTAACATAGAGATAGATGAAATGAAAACAATACCAACTTAAATTGGAAACTACTGTTGCCCTTAGAAGTTGAACGGTAAATGTCACGGTCCACTATTTAAATGGTGGGGTCCACTTGAACTTTAGATCTGATTCATTCTTTTGCCCATGCCATAAAATGGTGTCTCAAAATGTTTGGATGGTATGGATACAGCGTGTGCATCATGGTGGGCCCCACCGTTGAAACAATGAATGGTGTAAAATACATACATCAATGTGGGGCATGTGGGCTTGCTGCCGCCAAAGGGACAACTATATCGCTGTTACACGTACTGTAGCTGCACTAGAAAGGTAGAGGTGGGTCCCACGTAGGGCCCACCATCATGTATATATTATATAATATAATATAATATATATATATATAATACAATATATACTATATATAATATAATATAATATATCCACGTCCAGGCCCTAGATGGGACCCAAAAGGGTTTTAATTGTAGCCACTCAATCCCACTGTTTCCTACGGTGTGGGCCACCTAAGCTCTAGATCAGGCCGATTTTTGGAGTGGGTCCACTTCAGGGAGTGGCCCACCCAATGAATGGTGTGGATGTCCAATATACATCATGGTGGGGCCCACGGCTGGGCCCGTGGACCGCTGCCCGTCTGCCTGCTCATCGCACGCAGCAGGCGCTGCCTGCCTTCTGACAGTAGCAGCATCGGCTGCTGTAATGTATATATATTTTTTTTATTTTCTGGTTTTCCTGTGATTTTTCACAGGTGGGGTCCACATCCAGAAAATCAAACCCATCCATTAGATTCCATATCTCAAGACAGGCTATATGAGTCAAATATGTAAGGTATTTAGGTGTATAAGTACATCAAGGAAGATTTCAAGGGTAGAGAACACTGTCTTCCATGTTATGGCCCGTTGAATAATCAAACTGGCCTCAATTTTTGGCTCAACGCCTAAAATGAGCAGAGGAACAGGATGGATGGCGTGGATTTGCTGTACAATCAAGGTGAGGCCTATACACATGACCCACCCAAAAACCAACAAATCAAATGCGTGGTGTGAGTACACCTCACTGACGACTTACACTCCAGTGAACACGTCCAGCGTCCAGGGACACTGGACAGACTTGGTTCACATACAAATCAAGGTGGGTTCCACACAGACGTGGCCCACTTGATCTTAATATTTGAGTTTCTTACTCTCTAAGCCCACAGGATGACCTAGATCAAATGAGTGAATGACGTCGATTAAACGGTATGATCAAGGTGGGCCACACTGTTTTAGATGGGTGGACAGGGTGGATGATCTTATGCATCAAGGTGGGCCACAAGCCATCATACACAAGAGAGAGAGAGAGAGAGACATCGGCAAGGATGGAGGGGCCCTGCCACTATGGGCGATGGAGTGATGGATGGGAGAGAGGGATGAGTGTGTAAGACCTTTTTTGACTTTTGTGGTTGCTTGTAGTAAGAAAGGTATGGGTGGTGTAAGAGACTTTTGACTTTAGGGTTGCTTGGGGATAGGTGAGAGGTGATGGTGTACTTGACATGTACTTGACATGATGGGATTGATTGATGTGACATATTGTACAGATTCTCTCAGAATTCGCACGCATGGCGTTTTCCTCGATCCGAACGCTAGCCCACATCTCCTGGCCAGAGTATCAGATCGGCGCGCGAGACGCGGCATCGGAACTGTGGCGACGGCACGGTCGCAGGGGTACAAGTCTCGGTTTGAGTCAATTTAGGTTGACGGCGAGTGACCCAGGGTCGCGCGCAAATACCGGTTAAGGGTCGAAGGTTGCCGAAATTTGACCGGGAAGACTGCAGAAGTCTACGGAACAGTACAGTCTAGGATACGGGGCTTACAGCTGCTAACTCCAAGTCGTGCGTAGGATAGTTTTTCTCATGTTTCCTCAACTGTCGCGATGCATGGGCAATAACCCAGTCCTTCTGCATCAAAACACAACCCAAACCAACACGAGACACATCAGTGTATATCATAAACTTGACCCCTTACTCTGGCAACACAAAGCCGCTTCTGCTTTCTCATCCTAGGCGAACTCGAGATCTTTCCGAGTCAGCTGAGACAAGGGCCTGGTTATCTTGGAGAAGTCCCGAATGAATCGCCGATAGTAACCCGCCAAGCCAAGAAAACTCCTCACTTCAGTAACCGAACTAGGATGCTCCCAGTCCTGAACTGCGGATACCTTAACAAGGTCCACAACTATCCCTTCCTTAGACACCACATGTCCCAGGAACTTGACTTCTTCCTTCCAGAAGTCGCACTTCTTGTACTGTGCAAATAACTGGTTCTTCCTAAGAGTATCAAAGACTGCTCGCAGGTGCTCCTCGTGATCTTCCCGACTCTTGGAGTATATCAGGATGTCATCTATAAACACGATGACGAATCGGAATAGATATGACCAAAACACCCGGTTCATCAAGTTCATGAACACGGCCGGCGCGTTTGTGAGTCCAAAAGACATTACAAGGAACTCGTACTGCCCGAAACTGGTTCTGAAAGCTTTCTTCTGCACGTCCTCATCCCTGACGCGTAACTGGTGATACCCTGACTGTAAATCAACCTTCATGAAATATTACGCCCCCTTCAACTGATCAAACAGATCATCTATCCTAGGCAAAGGGTACTTGTTCTTCATTGTTACTTGGTTCAATCTACGGTAATCAATACACAACCGCAGTGATCCATCTTTCTTCTTCACAAACAACACAAGTGCTCCCCATGGAGACACACTAGGTCATATGAAGCCTGCATCCAACAGATCATCGATCTGTTTCCTTAACTCCTCCATTTCACATTGAGGCATGCGATACGTCGGTAATGAAATGGGCGTCGCGCCAGGCACAAGGTCGATAGTGAAATCGATCTCGCGCTGAGGACATAATCCAGGTATCTTACTGAACACGTCCTCAAAATCTCGAACTACTAGCGTGTTCCTAAGTGTTGGACCATCATCCTTCATCAGTAAGGAAGCATAACAAAGAACTCAAAAAAGGCGACTGACCTGCATGGGAAAAGTAAAAGTCGTGCCATCAGGCCCGTGACCTGTCACTAGTCGGGTCTCGCAGTCGATCTCGGCTCTCATTTCAGTAAGTCAATCCATACCCAGGATGACGTCAAAATGGTATATCGCGATGACGATCAGGTCAATGCATATCGTCCTGCTCCCTAGATTTACTAAGCAACCCTCACACATCTTAGTGACATCTGTAAAAATTTCTGGTGCTGCGATAACTTTCACCCCAACCATCGGGGTCGTATTCAGCCCTAAGCGCTCGACTGCAGAACATGATATCACCGAAATAGTGGACCCGGTGTCCACCAGTAAAAATACGGGGGTACCTTGGATGTGGGTAGTGACCTCGAAAGCTAAAGGCACCAAAGCTATTGAATCAGATGCTTCAACTATAAGCGCATGTACTCGCGCCTGCTGGGAACGGTTGGGCTGTGGTACCACGGGTCATTGAGGCGACCAAAAACGAGGTGCAGGCGGCCGAAAAGATGGATGTGCTAGTGCTGACCATAGAGGTGGGGCTGCAATAGCTTGAGGAAGCTGGCGGTTGATCCTCTGAGGTAGCGAGAAACCATTGTCCCTCATCCTAGTGAAACAATACGTGTCTGAATTGCCCACCCTCTTGCAGTATGTGCACCACAAGTCCGATCGCCTCATCAAGGTTGGTGGGGCTGTAAACCTGGGAGGTGAGTCTGCACGGGGCCTCTTGTCGAAGAACGACCTGCTCGGCAAATCTAGTCGCAGCTTGGGAACCATAGGTACGCATGTGCGGGATAACCTATCCCCATCCTGCTCTGCTTGTAGAGACATGCTCACTAGCTCAGCATAGTGGGGTATGCTAGTGTAACACATCTTTGAGCGTATCTCGAGTCGCAGATCCTTAGAGAATCATCGTATCTTCATCGGCTCATCAGTCAAAATCAATGGAGCGTACCTAGCCAACTCCATGAATCTATTCTCATATTGAGCAACTGTCATCCCTCCCTGTCGGAGGCGAAGGAACCCTCCCTCCTTCTCATGGCGGTATGTGAGGGAAAAATACTTCTCATGGAAGCGGGTCTCGAAGGCCTCCCACGTCCATACGTAATCCACAGCAATGGTCCGAAGGACGCTGTCCCACCATAAATTGGCCTCCTTCTCGAACTAAAGGTGACCAACTCAACCTGCTTTGCCTCAGTGCAGTGCAGCTACTTCAGCATCTTAGAGATGTGGTCAAGCCAATACTCGGCCTCCTCGGGTCTGTGAGTACCCACGAAAGTAGGAGGTCGCAAGCGCTAGAATCGCTCGAATAGGCCGCCAGCACCCACATTTTCAGCAGGGTGCACGAATGGTGCAGGTGGAACTACACCCATGTCTTGGGCAAAGGCCCCAGCAATGGTGACCAGGAACTGCTGCTACTACTACTGTTGCAGCTGTTGTTACTGTATCAATTACATCATTTGCTCCAACCTATCAGGAGGAGGAGTCGACTGAGGCACGTGTGGCGTCGAGGTAGATGCGCGGTTCTGCTCAGGAACCGGTGGTGCAATAGGTGTCGGCCCATAAGTGGGGCCTGCGGCCGGCTAAGAACCTGGCATAGTGTCGTGAGTCGGGCCCAAACTGGGGTCCATCTAGCTATCGCTTAGGGGACGAGCCCCGTCAATTGAGTCGCCAAGTGTGAGACGTGCCATATGCCATGTGGCCTTAGGTGGCATTCCCGATATACAACTTAGGGTGCAACCCAGGTCAGATTCATCATACTCACAAACTTAACTACACAGCATTCACATTACAGCTCACAGAAACTTCATACATTTCATTTAACAAAATTGTCACAATACCTGAGATGTAACATTACATAGGTCATGAGAGCAGATGGATGTGAGCTAATCTAAGTAAAGTTCCACATACTAAAACCTACAAACCACACTACCACCTTAATAAGCCTATCAAGGCTTTACATATAGAAACAAGCAAACAAGTAACTAAGCAAACTAAAAGACAAATACATGTACGACTAGTCGTCTGACTCTGGCAATGGGGGAGGTGCCACCTTGTCCTGCAGACAACACAGGATGACCCTCAAGGTGTGAGACACCTTCTTGAATTTCTGTTTCATGAAGGCCTCGTTCTCTTCAAGCTTGGCTCGGGTCTCTCCAAGTTCAGCCCGGACCTGTCCGACCTCCTGTCGCAGGGTGGCTTGGCCCTCTTCGATTTGAGCCCAGTGCTTCTGAAGTAGCCCGATCACTGTCACACTCATGACTGGCAGGAGGAGAGCCCTCATCAATGTCTTCGGCCTCCTCTTCTTCCTCTTCTTGATCTTCTTCTATCTCCTCTCCACCTTCTTCATCGCTCACATCCTCTTCACTTTCTGTTTCATCCTCACTCTCATCGAGTCGGGCTTAACGCTATCGTGGCCCAATCTCCATATTGTTGAGAGTAGTGTCGTTGATGAAATGGATCGGCATAGGAATTTCTACGCCAAGTCTGTAGCCGAATTCACGTGCAAGCTTGCATATGAGTCGGCCAAATGGAAGTGAAATGGCCGTCCTAGTGAAGCGTGCGGTCTGAGCTATCTGTAGTAGTACATACGTGGGCAGGCACAGCTTGTCTCCTTGCCCTGCTCGGTACAGAAAGTCTACCATCAGACACGTGCACTCACTGCGATTGCTCCACCTGGGGTACACGTTGTACATGAAGATGTGAGGGAGCAGGTGAAAGTCGTCAGTCATATTGGTCGCTAGGAGGCTATTGTTTGGATTCTAGTGGGCTAGTCGGCCACAAAGGAATTGCGTGCGGCGATCCTTTTCACACGCACTCCTAAGATTCTTCTCACTAGCATGGACCTCGCCAAGCAGAATTCCCATGAGTCAGGCTATCAAGTCAACATCAACCATGGCTATTTGCTTTTCCACGGAATTTTAAACTGTAAAGGCTCCAGCGTCGGCTCCCGTATATGGGCGTAGAAGGCTCGGACAGTGCTTACATTCGCGTGGAACTTACCCTCAAATATGGGACCCCACCCGGAATCCACTAGGTGGTCAATCACCATATATTTTTCAAAGAGCCTCTCCTCCACGTGTGCTTCAAAAAGGACTCTACGGCCCTGAAATCTTCCATGGGACAGATCTGCCAGTAGAGCTCTCTTGAGGGGAGCTTGGGGATCGAGGTCCCACTTTGTCCTTATCTCTCGATCGATGCTTGTACCTGCGGCTGTGCTTTTCAGCCTTCTCGAACGAGTAGGGCGGCTAGGCCCGACTTCCTCCGTGGAAGCTCTCTTCTTCCCCACGAGAGAAAGAAGCATGAAAATGGAGAAAATAGCCGCTACAAGCTCGAAAAGAGCCATTGGAGTGAAATAAGGTGGAGGGGTAAGATGAGTTGTTAGACTTTGAGATTTTTGAGACATAAAGGAGTGCTTATGTGTTCAAATGAGGGGGATTAAGGGAGATAGGTAGTTGTGGAAGATGAATTTGAGAGAATAGTGGAGGTGGTGCAAGAAAAGGGAAGAAGATAAGATTAGAGGGGTGATTTGAGAGGGGAAAAAGGGATTTATGAAGGAAAAGAAAATCTTAGAGGTGTGTAAGAGGGGAGAGGGGAGCAAACCGGAGGGATATAGAGGTCCCCACGTGATTTTGTGGGCCCCACAGCGTCCCACAAGTGCCGACCGGCTACGGCCCGACAGGCCCAGACCGAGTAATCGGCGAGGCCTCGCCGATCCGGCGATGCCATCGCTGGTCCCTGGACTCCTCGGGTGGCTGGACTCTGGGGTGATGGCTCGCCCCAGGTGCCGTATGTGTGCGGGGTCCACTTTGGATCCCCCCGTTTTGCACCATTTGGGTCTCCTAGTCCGTTTGAGTCGTTTCAAGTCTCATCTCGCGTATATTCACATGTTTCGGGTTGTTTGAGTGTGGAACTTGTCAATTTATCATCTAGACCCGTCGATTGCAAGTCTAGAAAAAGTCTGGGGTCACCACACACGATCTTAGATGTGTACGGGCCCTGATTTCAAGGGTCAATTTTGGTCAATTTTGTCGATTGGCTAAACTGGGGATCTTATGACTATTCCTACGTTTTGTCGCTCCCTCCTAAGTCAAAGTACGTCAGTGTGCATCGTGTGACCATATCCCAGGTCCAGTTTAATCCAAATCATACTCTGATACCAACTTGTAACGCCCTGAAAATTGGGGGTCGAGCAGGAGCCCAACCCCGAGTTCCAACACATCACTTATGCAACATAGATAATGATGATTAAATGTTGTCTGTATTAGTGCATTAAATATGAGTGGGATTATACCAAAACAACATATCATACTCCAGAGACAATTAAATTACGCAAGCGGAAGACTGTGATAAGTATATAAAGCATATAAGTGATTGTACGTCTCCTGAGTATGATCATGTTACCAGGTCAATTAATTACATGTCAAATTCCTAAATGTACAAAATGTTTAATGTCATCTAGTCAGCATCCCAGTAATTCTTCGTCGATCAAGGCTTCGCCTACATAAACCCTCTTGATAACTGTATGTAGGAGAACTCCTCGTCATCATAATAATCAAGCTCCGCCTTGCGAGCATCGCCATCACTACAACTAAACCAGAGTCTGGTTGGTGTTTTAAAACACCGTCCCAGACTAGGAGTGAGTGATCAACTCAGTGAAGCTATAAGGAAAAGGTTAACATGTTATCAATTTAATCAAGTAGTAATGATAAAGCAATACAGCAAGCATCCCTAAGTACTCTGATTAATACAAACATGGTATGTATTAATGATGCATGCCCTTACCTGCACTCCCTCTTGTGACAACATCTTACGATCGCGGCATGCACCCCTTCCTCTATGCTCAACACCAACGCCAAAGGCACATGCAAATGCGGTGCATGTACGTGATTAGTCAAGTTCTTAATTATACTTATTCATACAGGAAGTTTAGGAAGCTAAGGTACCTCCCTTTATGTCATTTACCCAAACGATGATCCATCTAAGGTCGTCAAGCTAAGCTTATCACATATGATAGGCAAGTTATAGGGCAACGTCACCCCTAATTTTAAAGAGCAGTGGACAGGCAAGTTCATGTCGCTATGAAGAGGTTCGTCACCATCAACATAGGCCTTAGTTTATACTCGAGGTCACTACAGGAAAGGCTCGTCACCTTAGCATAGGCCGACAGCTCGAATACAGTGTCCCATACCACCGTATTCGGCTCACAAGTTGGTTCGCTCAGTGGACACTACGGGAAGGCTCATCGCCCCAACATAGGCCGACAGCTCGACCACGGTGTCCCATACCACCATGCCCGGTGCATGAGTCTTAGCGGATTGAGGTACCGATGTTAAACGGGTTCTTCACTGGTAAGTTTGGTACCTTAAATTCAAGCAGTAGCGTCCATACATGGTGAACACACATCGGGTCAATCGGGTTACTTGACAAGCTCGACTAGTACGAGCGTACGTTGAATTAGTCGAAATGGAGCACATACGCACTCCTTGTGGCCTAACCACTGTCTATAATCACCGTACGACTCGGATTCCTCAGGCGTTTCCAACATGGCTAAACAGTTCGGCCACCGATCGTAAACCATTACCGATTGCCTGGACTACATCGTAGCCCCAATCACACTCCAAACAAATAGCATTCACATCTAGTAGCCAAGACAGCATGTGACAACCAAATCTAAACACAAATCTTATTTGAGCATTTCAACAAATACATGCTACACATGATACCAAACATAAGCATTTCATCCATATATCGCATAGTAGTAAGATAGGTTACATGAAGGAAACTGTAACAATAGATAAGGGGATTAAGAATCCCATCTCAACACCCTCATTACACACATCTAAACAAGCATTTGTCTCATTCAGGCATTTTATCAAACACTTAGACTACACATATCACATACATGTAATAAATTGGTTAAAACACATATTATAGCAAATCCTTCTACATAGGAGTTGCCACATGTACAACAATCATGTATTCCTATACAACAATCATGGCAAGCACAAGTCATAATTCCATATTCATTCAAACATTTCAACAAACACATAAAATACATTAAAATCAACATAATTTACATATAGGTGTAATATACGGAAAACATCATATCTAAGCATATGTGATAGGAATCAAGTCAGTCATAAATCATTAACTAACATTGAAAGCCTTAAAAACCATAACCTAAATGTTTATAGTCCGCACCTTACGCCGGTAGACTCATAACGAACTCAGTTTATACACTAAGTCTTCGTCTACGTCACAACGGCAACCTATAGCATGAAATAGGTTAGCTATTTCACCATTTACGCTATTTGGATACCTAAAAAAGATTAGGGTTAGGATTTCTTACCCAAGTATGGAGTCAGAATCGCTGGAATAGCGATACGGTAATGGTGGTTATGCACGTGGAATTGCAGGGAAGAATCTCAGGAACAATCTCCCACTCTCTCTCTCACTTTCTCTCTCTTTCCTTCGCTTTCTTCTCTCTTCTCTCTATAGGGTTTGCAAATTCGTATGTGAAGGGAGAGAGAGGGTTTAAGGCCCTTATATAGGCCCAAAACTGAACTCAATGGCCCCAGGGCCATGGTATACTTAGGTTATAGCCAAAAGTTGGTTGTTTCGATCCAACGGAGTACATCTGAAGGCCCCTTTTCTACATCCGGTTAGGAATAAGTTCCTTGACATGGGATCCAAGTCAAGTTAAGTTTTCAGTCTGATCAGATTTACAGATTGACCACGGAGGACCAGTTTCAGTTCAACGGTCACCGGTACTCGATCAGGGCCACAAGTACACTGACATGTGTTGGAAATTTTTCCTGATCCGAGCGTGTAGTTGGGTCAGAATCTGACGGTCTGAAACCTTAGATTTTTCCTGTAAGCGAACGACTCAATTCACTAAAGTTTTAGTTCATGTTCTAAAGATATTCGCATTTGTCACACACTTCGCTTCGGGCTCAAGTTGTGTGTTTCTGGATACTATTAGGACTTGATTTTCGAGGTGGTTGTCAAGCCCAGTAAAACGGTCATAGTTGTGCAATTTCACGAAAATCAGACTTTCGACGCGCACCCAAGAGCAACTGGGTTTTGAGGTTGATCCTATGTTTTTAGATAGTATAGCACTAGCGATTCTACTAGTTTTGGGTCTTGCATTTCATATTTAAAGTGGTTCAAATTAATTTCACTGCTAATCTAGTTTAACACTTAGTAAATTTTTGTCTAATTTTCTAAAGGATTTTGTCCTTAGTAATTTCTGCCTGAGGTGGTACTCGGGTTTTTATACGGATTTTTTCGAGACGTTACACCTATATGTGTGTTTCTTGGGGGGGGGGATTTGTGCGTTGTTTTTCATTCTTCTACTTCATCTGGAATAGACTAGAGCAAGATCTCTATCAAAGGATTGATGTCGATACTTTAAACATTGTGATTGACAGTTAACAAATTAAGATATGATATTTGTGTTTTTCTTCAGCTTTTGATTCTATTCTAATTAAGAAACCCCAAACAATTAACATATGATTTTCCCCCCCCTTTTTTTTCTAGAAGTTTAAATTTCGATTCCTTTTAAAAACTCTAACAATTTAATGATATGCTTCAAAAATGAGGTGGACATCTAAGCACCAGTCGAATTTTACTAGAGGAGGAAAGCTCTGGTTTTTTATGGCTACGCGATGCATACATGGGGTTCTGTGGGCCCAATTTGAGTGCCTAGCCCATTGAAGACCCCACATGGATGATTATGCATCTTTGAAGGCCCCACACTGGGAAGATGCATGTTGGCTACCTAGTCAGACCATTTTTACTATTGGGTCATTATCATTGAACATCTTGATTATGGGTAACAAATGAGTTTAGTTTATTTAGTTGTTTGTATGTTTTGTTTTTTGTTTTTTAAAGCTTATATTTTGGTTGATTTTAGTGAGTTAGGAACAAATTTTATTTTATTGAGTGTCATTATGTGAAACTTTATCTGAGAGCGTATTTTTATAAAAAAATCTTTCCTAAGACTATATAAGGCTAGGACGTGCACACCCTAGCCATAATTAGGCATATGAAATAAAAATTCTTCTTTCTCTTTACTTTGAGATGAGACAAAATCTCATGTGATTGGAGTGGTGTAAAGCCATTGAGTGACTCCATCTTATCTATTTCTTTTATTTTCTTCATTCAAGGTAATATCTACATTTTTCTATGTTTTCCCTAAAAACCATCCCTAATCTTCGCCAAAACCCATCTAAACCTAGGCCTACTTACACCGTACCACTGTGTGGACCTCCACACGTGACCGTACGATAGTATGGACAACACTGTACGACTGTCTATATGGCCAACCCATATCCTCCCTATTTCCCACATTGATCCTTCCTCTTTCTCTCTAAAATTCATAACCCAAAGCCTAAAACCCTCAAGTCCAATCCTAGAACCTAGATTTCTCAAAACCCTAATATTAAACCTTAAGCTTAAGTCATCCAAAATTTCAAAACCGTAATACCTAAATTCTAACCTCCCTAGTCCTAAATCCTAATCCAATTACCCAATTTCTTAGTTTCAAAAAGTATTCCCAACCTACAATCCCATTAGCAAATCAAGAGATTCCCCTTAGAATTAAATCAACTCATATGCTAGATGGAAGTCCTACATTCCATAAGTCCTATCTAACCATGTTTTATAAGATTTAATTGACGAGTTGTGATTAAGTCTTGAATCTCAGCATATTTACATACTTGAATTCATTAAGCTTGTGATTGATTAACATTATTTTGTGCTTTAAATTATTTTAGTTAATCCGCTGATGATCTCATTACATCATTTTATCATTGAGTAATCCAAGTCAATGGTGCATTAAGTCACTGGCGCATTGGAATATGCTGTAAAAATCTACATGGCTAGAAGAATTGGTAGAAAACGTCAAGATCTTAATTAAGTTGTATGTTGTCATTCCATGTATTGCTCTTATTAATTAATGCCCAAATATAGGCCATTGGTAAAGATAATTATTGCTTTATTAGTTAAGAAGGTACCCAACTAGGAAATAATTGATAGATGAATGGAAATAAAAGTGCAATGGGTGGATAATGAGAAGTGAACCCTAATGCATTTTATTGTTTTTTTTTTTTTTTGTTTTTGTATATTCATAAATAAGGATAGGCATTCCTAGTGCTTTTCTCTACACTAAGAATATCTCGCTATACATTTAGATATGGTTGGATGTGACAGGATGCAGATTGAGAACTAACCTCGTCCATCTCTACCTAGTAACAGAGAGAGGCTCTGCGAAGCCACCATGATGCATGGGTTTTATCCACACTATTCATCCAATTTTTCATATTATTTTAAGATACAAACCTAAAAAATGAGGCAAATCTAAGGTTCAAGTGGATCACACTACGGGAAGTAGTAGTAGTAATGACACCCACCATTGAAACCTTCTTAGGGCCCATAGTGATGGTTAACTTCCATCCAACCGGTTCATAAGGTCAAAGTCACATATACATGTTAGTGCAGTTATTTACACCCATGTTTGTCAATTAGTAACTAGTTGTGTCTTGAAGTCGGATGAGTTCTAAGAAAATAAAGACCGGCGATGCAACTGGATTAGAAGCATCGAAGCCACATCGAAGACAAATGATTGCTTTTACGATCTTAAAACCTTGCAAATAGATAATCCCAACTAAAATAGGAAAACCCACCTAGGTCATCCATTCTAAGCCAATCCCAAGTCCATATCTTATATCCTATAGTCTTGGCTTAAGCAAGTCCCAAGTTAGTGAAAGATTTATTGGACAAAACAGGAAAAATAGAAAAATCTGTCCACTGTCGGTAGGATGAAGGTGCCATCGAAAAGCACATTCGGTACCACCGAAGATACTTTCAGTGCTACCAAAGGGGCTCAAAACAGTCCAGCAAGCTTACAACGATAATTCGGTGTCACCGACTGGATATTTCGGTGACACTGACTGCCACCAACAAATAAAGTTTGGTGCCACCGAAAGATACTGTTTTCAATCAGCAACTTGAAAATTTAATTCGGTACTACCGATAGATAATTCGGTACTACCGAAGCAAGTTCGGTGGTACCGAAGGTCACTTCTGTAGCACCGTAACATAGCCGTTTTCTATCTATTGGAAGTTTTTATCTATAAAAATGGCTTGTAGGAACTTGTAAAAAGCATGGATTAAGGCTGTTAAGAGTCCCTAGTGCAACCCAAGCTTATCCTAACCTATTTAGACTCTATCCATATGAAATTCATATTTTCTTCATTGTGATTCATCATCTTAAGAGCATTCAAAGCTCAAACTTATGAAGAACATGATCTCAAGCCTTCACTAGAGTATTAAGACCAAATTTATAGGTATATCATTGATCTCACTTATACTCTAGTGTATCCATCAGTTGAATCTCTTAAGAAACCCACTCATAACCTTCGTTAGAGATTCAACCAACTCCCATAACCTTGGTCACCTTTATAGGTATATCATATGCAAGGTTTTTCAAGATAGTGAAGTTGAGCCAACAGGTAAATCTAAGCGACGCGATCGGGGGAGCACCAGGAAGCTGATTTAAGCACGTAAGTGCGAAGATCAAGCATCCCAAGATGAGCTACAAAAGAAAACTTAATCCGACAAGTAAGTGTCATAGTGAAGAGTTCAAAAGTTTAGTCTCTATCCTCGTATATGATTGAGGCTAAGAGTTTTCAATCAACAAACTCGATTGGGTGCCTTATGTGGGACCTTAGCCAGTGGGCCTAAACGTTAGGTGCCTTGTGTGGGACCTTGACTAGTGGGCCTAAACGGTAGGTGCCTTATGTGGGACCTTAGCCAGTGGGCCTAAACGTGGGTTCTAGGTGTAGGACCTTTCCTCTTATGGAAAGCATAAATTGTGTCCTTAGTGTAGGACTGTAAAGGTTATCGGTGAACCTGTTTAAAACCATTGATAGTTATATCCGGTGCACTCTGAGATTGAGTATGGATGCCGGGAGTAGAGTAGGCACGTAGCCGAACCACTATAAATGCTTGTGTTTAGCATGATCATTTACGCATCTGTTTAGTCATGTTTACATATGCTTGAAAGTTTAATTTTGTATACATGATTGGATGAATGTTATTTACTGATAGGAAACACATTCCACATGCAAGCACACATCACTAGGCTAACTATTATATATGCATATCTTCAATAGCCTATGTTATTAGACCCTCTAACTGGCTTGGAAGCCATTAGAGTTACATTGCCTTGCTAAGTTTATTTGTAAATTATTTAAGTTTGGCCATAAAAGTTTTTCTTTGGTACAATCATTTGAAAAGTCATATTCACCTCCCTCTGGGACTATAAGAACAGTTCCATACTTCTACTAGTGCGGTGCAAACCATAATTTCAATACATAGATGAAGGTAAAATGCCCTCACCTATAATACAGGTAGGGTGAAGGTGTATGAACATTGGGCTAGGCCCAAACATGAATTTTTATTGTTGAGGCAACTGTCGAAGGTTGTTCCAACATGTTGTTTGTGTTACTTAATTAACAGGGTGAATATGCTTGGGCCTAAATTTGTATTTAGTAGCCTGAACAAGGATATTCAACTCATATGTCACATTAGAAAAGCTCTTACATGGCCAATACCATTCCACTTTTACACTCTTACTCTCATGAATGCCTAGTCTTAGGATCATTTTGGACCAAACTTTCCTTGAAATAGGTTTTCGATGAGCATGACTTTTATTACCTATTTTGGTGAGCATATAGATTTTGGTGAGTGGGAGATTAAGAGTTTGTGAAAGAGCATCAAATGCAATACATGAAGTACCTTTCGGCTCAAAATGATGTTCAAGCCTCCAATGCCCTTTTTTGTGTGCTTCCAAACAAGCTATCAAGCTCCCTGAAACTAGTTACCATTTTAGGTCGCATAAAACCTATGTAAATAGGATCCCACCAAAGGAAATCCTTCCAATGAGTTAATTCCAGTCCATACGAAAGTAAACTAATTATTAATATTTCTAAAACATTGAGTGGTGAGATCAATGATGATTCATATGTAGCCCATCCATGGTTTGACCGTACTTTAAACAGACTTGATGTTCATCATTATTTTCGTCAAATTTGGTTGGGGATGGTTTGTGTTGTGTTTTTCTTTGAAGGGCTTTGATTTCCGTCTTCCTTCGCTGATGTGTTGTGGTGTTTTTGGCAGGTAACTAAGGAGAAGCTCTTAGACTCAATTGAAGGCCATGCGCTAGGGGATGCTGAATTGGTGGCTATCTACTAATTCCAATTGATGAATCTAACTTAAAAAACTTTTATTTCTAAAGCTGTTTCATGTATGTTATGAGTATGAAAGAGGGTGGCACTAGTGGTGGAGATGAGTGTTGTCTACTGCTGAATGGGATTCTCAATGCAATCCTTCTAAAGTTGACACTTCCATGTGATTATGTGTCTGACCTATTATTGTTGTGTTCATATCCTCAGGGACAAATTCTTTACAATAACTTCTATTAATTGTAGCGGGTTAAAATAACCAAAAACCCCATGCTATGTGCATGAACCATGTTTTTTTTTTTTTTTTTTAATTTAAATTTTTTATTAAAAAAAAAAAACTAAAAAAGATTAGATGGATTTAAAACTCGGGTTAAGAAAATGTAAAATCTCCCATAAAAGCTCTTAAGGCCCTGTTTTAATACCATGAAAACAAAAACATTAGTATTTAATCATATGTTTCTGGATACATATTAAAAAAATGTCTTCTTCTTCTTCTTTTTTTCTTTGTTTTTTCTTTTCTTTTTTTTTCTTTTTTTTTTTTTTGTTAGAAAGTGGAAATGTCATATCACTTAAAAAATTCACATGGTTTTTTTTTTTTTTTTTAATAATTTCTTTGTGGAATCCCATTTTGTTTGAATATTTTCTACACAAATAATACTTATGCTTCAATGTTTCATTTTCATTATGGTTAGAGCATTTTAGTTTCCTTTCGTTTTCAACTATCCAAACAGTCCTTACACTGCCCTCTTGAGTTTAGTTTGTCCATTTTTGAGTCTCCATTCTTGAGTTTAGTTTGCCCATTTTTAGTCTCTCCATTCTTGAGTTTAGTTCGTCCGTTTTTAGAGTCTCCATTCTTGAGTTTAGTTCGTCCATTTTTAGAGTATCCGCTCTTGTGGGTGAGTCATTATATACCCCATTGGTCAAGAACTCAAAAGTTTCTTGTTGGGTTGGATCAATCCTTGACCAATTTAACCAAATTGAATTTTTATTACTCAAATGCATTTAGAATTGTTTTAAAACCATGAGTTGGGTAAAGTAATTAAAATATCGAAAATAAGTAGAGATGTGCATTGTCGTGTGAAATGATGGCAACAACTTATTGGTTGGGCCACCTTCGATTCACGTAGATTTTATATCAAAATCCCACTGACTGGTTGGAGACTTAGTTGAGTATCCCCGAATTGGGGTGAGTTGGTTGAGTTGTCCATTCTACTTGATAGTGACTTGGTTGAGTTGTCCATCCTACTTAATGAGTTTTGTTAAGACCTAAGTAGAAGAAATCAATAATGTTAGAGTTCGAATTCTAGACAAATTCAAACTATAACTAATAAAAGCATTTTCTAAACAAATGATCAATTTAACAAATTAACTAATAAAATCCTAAATGATGAGTCTATATGAATGACAGTGTAGCTCATTTCTACAATTTGTGTATGTCAGTCACCACGTTTATATCCAATTAACACATTTTTATCTAATTTTAGAATTTTAATTCTTGTATTATGATGATTCTACCATATTCTTATATATTTCATATTTATTTAAGGACCTGTCTTTTGTTCTTATAGGATGCACATAATTTTATTTAAAACAGTTGATAAAAGTTACGAAGTATGGTTTACCACCTCAAATTAGTACTTTACTAACATCACTTGTATTATATCTAGCAAGCCTAGAAGCTTACTTTTCCATTCTATCTCAATAATTGACATCATGTGTATCATATGTAGCAAGTTTAGAAGCTTAGCTTTTCATTCAACGTCTATGAAGGGATTTTTAGTAATTTTGAAATTGCTGCAAATTTCACTTTGTGTGTGTGTGTGTGTGTGTTTGTGTGCGTGTGTGTGTTCATTATTGTCTTTATCAACGGACCCTAGATTTCACGTACACTTTATATAATTGAAATTCACATCTCCTAATCTACCATGCCAAAGATTTATTCAATCAACATTATATATGGAAAGGATATTGTTTACTTCATTAATAATGCCGAGTGTTTACATTTTATTATAAGCATACCATTTTTCAACAAAAGCTTCGTTCTTTGACAAAATAAACCTGTCTTATTCAAATACCATTTTGAACCAGACTTTCCTCATTAAAAAATCATTTTGAAGCCATTCTTTCTTACCAAGTAATATGATATAAAATTCTTTCTATTGTCTAGAGCATGTAGGGTAACGCATGGAGTGAGTACTTTCGTAGATGAAAGTTTATATCATTATTTGACTTTAGTAGATGAGTTACTTTGTAAAGCTTCATGTTGTCTTTCTTGTCTTTCACTGGCTCACAGGTCTTGAAATTGCTTGTCATATGTGACATGCCTGGTAGCTTTTGTGTCAACTCATCAATCTTTCTTATTTTCCATCATATTGGCTTTGAAATTTACTACAAACAGTTTGTCAAACTCATATTTCTTTAGTTTTGATTTGCAATGTTTACATTCTTTTGCATGATGTCAATGTCTTCCATAGGCATAGTAGTCACCCTTCTTAAATTTATACCTTTTAAATTGTTGTGGCTTGTTAACATAATCTTACTCTCTTTTTCTTATTAGTATTAAAATTAGCATCAACTATATGATCTTTTGATTGTATTTGTAGTTATTTAGTCTCCTTATTGCAAAATCTATCTTCATCCTTAATTCAAAGATGTATCTTTAATTGCTCAAGCGAACTTATTTAAGTGAACTTATTTCGATAATCCTTCCATGATAGTAGCAATTTTAATATAATTGTCCTTACATGAAAATTCTCATCAATTTCATGCCAAATGACATGATTACATTGAGAGTTCATTTATGTAAGAATCGGCTTATTTTTAATAATTTTTAAAAATTTTATTACACGCCTTCCTATTCAGATACTTGGTCTTCACGTCCTATATTGGGTTTATAAGTGCATTGATAATATGATGGTGACACATATAAGTCATCATCCATCCACTTTTAAACCAAGTTGCTTTGTTCTTTGACTTCATCCTTAGTTATATGCTCAGTTGGATTGGATTGAACATGACACATTTTACTTAGTATATAAGTAATCATAAGCTACATCATGATAAACTCAGTATCTTATGTCCATCGATGACAATTCATGTTAGTTTACTAATTTGTGTGCCTTATTTGTCAATCACGTGAGTTTATGTGTTATGTAGCAGTCAGTTGAGCCCTTGAAAGCTGAAGACCAAAGATACAAGATGACATGGATCATCAAGGAGCAAAGAGCAAGTATATGAGGTGCCTTGATGAACCTAACCCTTGACCCAAAATAACCTTTGAAACTCTAGATAATCATGGCCAAATAGGTTAACCTTTGATTGACCATCCCTTAGCCTTGGGAACCTTAATTGAACATATTTAGATTAGCTTTAGAGGTCCCAAGTTGCTTAAAAACAAACTGTATAATTTCAGGCAAACTTTGTTCCTATCATATCCCCCTTCGGTCCCACTGAGAGTGCTCAAAATAAGACAATAGAAAAGTCATAAAATTTGTGTAATTTGGCTCCTGCTATAGAGTCCTTCATCTAGCGTTTGTGCGATTGAAGACCACGTTCGGTCCGACTAAATGTGGCAAAATATGTCCAGGAGCTTTCATGTTTTTTTTAGGGGCTAATTCGATGCGATTAAAGCCAATTTTGGCCGAATCGAAGATTTGCCATTTATGCCCATTTTATGACCATCAGAATTCAATTCTTTTGTAAAGAAGATATGGTCTTTTGGCATTCGGATGAGTTTTGGGTGCAATAGAAGCTTAAGAGATTCTCCACTCATATCTCACATTCTAAGCTTATAATCCCATGATATTTGATTATTCTTCTTAAGCTTTATCAATTTAATGAAGATTCCAACATAAATGTTGAAGATGAACTCAATCTCCCCCATTTTTTAGAGATTAGACCAAACCTTATTGATATACTATTTGTCTAAATCTTTTAGAACACTCATCTAGGTCAATCTCTTAAGAATTACAACATTCCCATATGTTGTAGCAGATTCACCCAACCTCCTATCACCTTGATCACCTCAATGAAGCATCGCATGCAAGGTGTTTGATGTCGGAGTTGAAGCATTGACAAAACATCGACATCAACAATCGAGGGATTAAAACGAGAGTTAATCAAAGTATGGGAGAGCATCGATCAAACTACCCAAGAAGACACGGCAAAGGGGCTCAATTTGACAAGTGTTAATTAATGAATCCATACTCTCTTTCATTGTTAAGATTGATGGTAAAAGTTTGTGACTCAAACTCGAAAGGTTTTTGTGTGGAGCCGAATTCACTAGACACGGGCGTGTACATGTTAAGTCTTCGTGGGAGCCTCTGGCGGGAGTAAATGTAGGCTCTTAGACTAGGACCGGGGCTATTGGTTAGCTGATAAAAAATCAACTAAAGTCTCTTGTGGGAGCCTCCAACGGGAGTGGACGTTAGGTCCTTGTGTAGGGCTATAAAGGTCAGAGGTGAACCTGATTTAAAATCTATAATAATGAATACCAATACACTCTAAAAGAGAGTGCATCCATCGAGAGTGGAGTAGAGGAATCGAACTACTATACATGCTTGTATTTGACATTGCCATTTGAGCAATTTTCTAATTATATTTATGTGATTAGTAAATCATATGTATGTATGATTAGATGAATGTTAGAATTTGAATAGTTAGCATATATATCCCACACAAATGTAGACTATCGTTTATAGACTAGTTGCTTGATTGGTATATCTATTGTAGTTTATGTGATTGAACCCTCTATTGGCTTAGAGGCCTTAGAGTTAATTTCCTTAATTAGTTTTAAGTAAGAAATTATTCATTGAAAGGTATAAATTTTATTTGGTCCTAATTATCCCCCCTTGACATATCCATTTATTCTATAGCTTCATTAAGCTTTTGTGTGTCGTGGTAGACTATTCCACATAATTTCAATCTTTTCCATCAAAATGATCCATTTATAATGTCAAAATTGATAAACTATCGTTATATGCATATTATCTTCAATTGTGAGATTCGTTGTTCAATGGAGGACACACTTGAAGAATTTTGACTTGTTGAAATGTGGCTTTTTAAATATACTTTACAACTCCTAATGATGCAACTGAGCCTTTTCGCACTTCACTGGGACTCAATCGAGCCTAGATGCATTATGCATATAGTTTATTTGCACTACTAGGAAGATAAGGTTATACTATTTTAACCTTACTTAAAAAACTAGAGGAACTAAAAGAACTCAGAGAAAAAAAATCAAAGAAGAAAGAATAAAAATAGAAGATTTCCATGCCTTCCGAATGGGTTAAAGTTATGTGTGTGTGTGTGTGTGTGTGTGTGTGTGTGTGTGTGTGTGTGTGTATTAAGTGACCTTTGGTGAAAAGTTATATAATTATGATACATACATGGATGGAATTAATATAGTGTACCATTCATACATCATTTAGTGGATACATGTATATGTCATTATGAATATACATTTAACATTATGAAGAGTACATGTATGCATATTTAATTACAACACCAGAAATGTGTGACACTATAAATTTTTAAACACGTGCATTAATTAAACCCGTTCATGTTCTCATTACTACCATGTAAAAGTTATGATCTTTTGATCATGCTTCATTAATGAACCTGATCATGAACTCTTAAATTTGAATACGGGAAATTAAAATTTTACTTTTCAATGTTCCAAATTCATATTCTCATGGATGCTCATCCATTCAACAAATGTTTCTTACAACAACTGTTCAACATAGATTCTAGAAAATGAACGGTTTAGATCACCATCAAAGATGCAATCCAAGGTGGAAACTCTCTTCCTGAGGTAGTCATTCTATGCGTTTTCCTATCAAAACCCAAGACAACACACTTTCCATTCCCCTTTCATACCCCTATGCATAGCCCCACAACCTACTCGACACACTCTCTCAATTCCTCCTACCCAAAATTGCGCCTAACAACATAAGCCCTTTCTTAGGTAAGTTGTCCTCTTCTTCTTCTTTTCTTACTAAGCTAAATTGACTACAAATTAGATTAGTCACATGTCAAGTCATGTATAAAATGAATTTATTGGACAAACTTAGCTCAAAACCTAGCTAAGTCTTCTGGTAATTAAGTTTCTTAATTATGGTTCTATAATAGGGCACTAGTATCCTCTAGGTTCATTGGAGCTGAAATTTGATTCAAGTTATTTGAGACCATAGCTTGCATCGTGATGATGATCTCATTTTCACATTTTAGGAGCCCAAATAGTCTAGACGCTCAAAATACTCCATACAATAAAATTTGTCCATTGATGCAGGTGAGGACGTGATGAGCTCTATCACCGTCTTCCACGATCGATAAATACCTTGAATTCACAAGAGAATCTCGAATCCATGAGAAGAAATGGAATTTTCAAGAAGTTCTTTAATTAATAGATCGAATCAATAATAAAAATGAGTTTAACACCCTTTAAATAACCCAAAAGACGTAGTCAAAGAGTTCTAATCAATCTAGGAAAGAACTTTAAAAAAAAAATTGCACAAATTTTCTGCATCCATCGACCTGTTGTCAAGGGTCCAGTCGACAGGTCGAAACAACTAAAATGTGTCCAAATATTTAAACTAGAAATTCTATGATTTTTGGCTTGTCGACTCGATCTGTCGACATGTTGAATTGGATTTCGACCTGTCGACAAGATTTGTTGACTTGTCTAAACTTGTAAAAATCAGTCAATAAGCAATCTGGAACAATATTTCAACCCGTTGAATAGTATTTCAACTTGTCTAAACTTACAGAAATCAGTTAACAAGCAATCTAGAATTTCTGGCAGAATTTAGATCTATCGACTAGTCAAACTATGATGAATTTTTATTGATTTCTCTTTGGGTTTATTTCGGTCCATATGCATTAGAAACGTACTTGATCCTTGTCCTACATTAGACCCCTCCACTTGAAAAAAACTCGTCCTCGAGTTATGTATTCAACTTCCTCAAGTTCTTCAATGGACTTGGTTCATAATACATTCAACTTCGGATGCCGACATTATCCTCTTCTTTGTACTCTGCAATATGCTTCTTTGATTTCTCATGGATATGAGTATAAAAGTTGCTACCCAAACTACCATATTCTCCATCGCAACACTAATTTCATGTAGTTTAGGCAATGAAAACAAGTCAAGTGCAGGTTTAGGAACTCGGGCATATACAACCTCAAATTAGTCTGGTAAGTAGATTGATTCTTCAGTAGATTGATTCTTCGTGTTGTTGAAGACAAACTCCACTTGAGAAAGACCAATATCTTGCATACGGGACAATTCGTCCGAAAGTTCGGCAAGTACAATCGTCTCGAATTCTTGAGACACTAGTATTACATCTTTTGGAATGTTCATGGACTGTGCATCTACTTTCTTTTCTACTAATGCCATTATTACTTCCATCTTCTCAAGATGTTTGATGAAGTCTCATTCATTTATGAGAGGTTACTCATCCACTTTAGAAGTATTGGGTTGGTTCTCCATTTTCACAAGGACCACACATGCACTACTGACGATTACGATGGCCTATCACGACTCCGTCTTGATTAGGTTGCCTCTCGTAGAAAAACACTTGGACTTCTCTTCATAACTAATCACTGATCGACTAGCCTGTCGATAATTTCAATATTGTTGGAACAATACATGATCGTAACCATTGGGGGGGGAGGGGGGGATCATGAACACAACAATTGAGGATGAAACAGTTGTTGTAAGCCATAAGTTATAACCTTATTCTTTTCAAGGATTTTCATATAGTCAAAGAATCGATAAACTTCAGAAAACCAACCGAAGAAATCCTCAATGTAAAGTTGGCCATTGAAGCTAGAAATATCAATTTTTATCATAAATTCTTGATCCGCCCAATCTACCTGATTATTGCTTTATCTGGGACATTGGAGGATCATGTCGTCGATCTCCTCATTGTTGGATCCCACCTAACTGCTGTCATCCCCTTGCAATCGATGCGATTACGAATTTCAACACCTACGGGGGGTGGATCACCACTACGGACACGGAGATGTCCTAGAGCCTCTATCATGGGATCTATGGCTGCTTGTAGCCCTTACATGTGTTGCCGATTCTCTCGCTATGCTACTTCGAAATTCACCACCGTTGAAGAAAAATTCCTTGGAGCACCATCCATGAGAATGTTGCTTGACCCGTCGTCAGAAGCCATCAATTCAAGGAAAAGCCCTGCTCTGATACCATTGACACAGGAGAGGACGTGATGAGGTTGATCACCATCTTTCTCAATCAATAAATACCTTGAATCCATAATAGAAAATCTCAAATCTATGAAAAGAAATAGAATTTCTAAGAAGTTTTTTAATTGATAGATCAAATCAATAATAAAAATGACTTTAACAGCTTTAAAATGACCATCAACAAACCTAAAATCGTAATAAAAGATTTCTAATTAAATAAGGAAACAAATTCAAAAAATCGTGCAAATTTTCCGTGTCCATCGACTTGTTGTTGATGGTCTCAATGGACATGGGAAAATTGCGTGATTTTCTGAATTTGTTTCCTATTTTGATTAAAACTATTAGATTGCGTTTTTAGGATTTGTTTAGGGTTATTTAAAGGGTGTTAAACTCATTTTTATTATTAATTCGATCTATCAATTAAAAAACTTTTTAGAAATTATATTTCTTCTGGTGGAATCGAGGTTTTCTTTTGTGGATTCAATAGCATCTTGTGGATTCAAGGTATTTATCGATTGAGGAAGATGGTGATCAACCTCATCACGTCCTCCCCTGCGTTAATGGTATCAGAGCAAGGCTTTTCCTTGAATCGATGGCTTCTAACGACATGTCATGAAACATTCTCATGGATGGTACTCTAGAAAATTTTCGTTTAATAACAATGCCTTTTGAAGTAGCTCAGCAAGAGAATTGGTACGGCACGCAAGGGCTGCATGCTGCCATTGATCGCATGATGGAGGCTTTAAGGCAATTCTGTGTCGTGGCGGTGATCTGCCCCCAGCAGACGTTGAAATTTGTAATCGCATCGATCGTAGGGCGATGCTAGCAGTTAACCGCAGGATCATGCCAGAGGAGTTGAAATCCATCGACGAGAAGATCAATGCCATAATCATTTAATATCCCAGACAAGGCGGCGATCGGTTAGATCGGGCAAATCGAGAATTTCGGATAAAAGTCAATTTTTCGAGCTCCAATGGCTAACTTCACATTTAGGATTTCTTTGATTGACTTTCTGAAGTTGAGCGATATTTTTTACTATATGAAAATTCCTAAAGAGAAGAAGGTCAAACTTGTGGCTTACATGTTAAAGGGCTGAGAAAGAATTAATAAATAATATATCCTTATGATAAATTTGGATAATCCAAATACCAGTTCTCCTCGGTCAATGATGACGGAGCCACATCAAAAGAAGGTCTAAGCATAAGACTGTTTGAAGAATGGTGGAGCTCAAATGGGTACAGATGCTCTGCTTCAGTTGTTTGTCAAAGGCATTCTTATTTCACCTTGCCATGTTTTCGGCATCCAGACAGGTTTGTTTCTTTGTAACCATATACACACCATACCCATAGGGTTCCATCCTAGCTGTAATTTGTTGTTGTATTTCCTTTGCCCAGTCTGCTTGTATTCTAAGCACAACAACTCCGGCTCAAATTTTGTGATTATTGGGCCACATATTGGTGGGGCTCATTAAGTTAATTGGCCGATATTGAGCGGCTTCACTTTTAAAGATGGACAACCATGAACGGATTTGGTAGATGATTCCCGACTCAGTATCTTACTCTTAAAGATGGTTAGGATCATCTGGTTAGGGATACAAACGGGGCAAAGAAGGTTTTAGATTGAGGGATTGTTAACTAGTTCTAAGAGAGTTTGATGATGGTTAGGATCCTCTGCTGCTGGGTCCCATAGTTCTAAGAGTTTTTGACCCTTGGAAGGGTCTCAACTTGATTAGATAACATTTGAACTCGCTGACGAAAGTGACTGGGTTAATGAAAATAAAACACAAGGGTTGCGGTATAACTTGGTCGACTAGATATATGACTGGGCGGCGTGAGCCAAACCGAGTCACTCACCGCGTCAGGTGTTTTCGTCATAAAAAATCAAATCAAATCAAATGGGTCAAGTGCAAGGAACAAAATACTCAAAACCTCCTGAGCAACTGCGTGCAGGTACAACCGGTGCGCCAAGAAGTGCAATGTGTTTTATTTTGGTTATTTTATTTACTTAACCATATTTCAATAATTTCAAATTTTTCCTACAAAATATAATTATAAATTTATAATTCTTAAAATATCAAGTCATTGACACACTTGAGTTGCCAGAGTGACTCGACCTGACCCTTCTTGACATAGAGTCGAGCTTTGGGGTATTTGAACCACCTGGGACCATGGAGGAATGTGTGTCTGTTGGGTCAGGTATGTCACTCAACCGAACCTCAGCCAAACGTAGGGGGAGTTAGGCTGAATCCTGACTCAACCCAACCTCAACCTGAACTATTCAGTACTTAATAACAACCCAATTTAGGTTGGGTTGGTTTTTGTCAGCTTGGGTTAACATCTAAGATATACTAATTTAATAAGATAATACATAAAACCAAGCATTAATGATTTAAGATATACTATTTTAAGTAACAGTTACAGCTATCCAAATAAGAGTACCAAAAATATCTAGAATCGTTGGTCATAAACAAATATAATTGAACATATAGATAAGAAACTCGTGTAGAAGTGGAAAGAGAATATTATGTGGACTGCACAATGGGTTGCAATGGCTTGGTTTGGGCGGATGGGGCCGGACCCGCATTAAGACCCAATGCCCATGCCTGGCCCAAGCTTGTTATGGGCCTACCGTAGCAGGACCAATCCTGGCTAAAAACAAAATTGGTTCAGCTTGGGCCTGATTTAAAAAATTAGATGGATCCGGGCCTGATTCGATTTAACCTGACCAAGATCGAAAATTGAAAATATTCCTATTTCTCCCTTGAATTTTCCTAATTTTCCCAATATATATGTTTATCAAGTGGGCTGCACGTGCACAAAGAAACAATTTAGAAGGATGAAACAAGCCTTTTGAGGTAACATGGGATATTGGTAGGACATAACACATTGATATCGAGTCGGGTTGCATTGGGCTGGGTTGGGCTAAAATGACTTGAGCCAAAGCCAGGCCTGAATTTTGATTGGGCCATGCGTGCAAGGGCCAAGCCCAGGCCATGGCAAGCTAGTATGTGCAAGTGCGCCAGGCTCATCGGGGTTGGGGGTTACCAGCCTTAGCTAGCATGGACCGTTCCATCATGAACCCTATTTTCTACGTTGGTCATGATTTTATATTATCTTTGTTATTTATTATCTTGTGTCAAGGGTTGGAGCCAAGCCTAGCCCAAAAGGTTTGGCTGGGTCGAGGAACTTTAGCCCCAGAAGAACCCAACTTAATCCAACCTAATCCCACACAATCTAAAGTTTCGGTGGCCTAGTTGGGTTCTGTCGGCTCAACCCAAGTTGGACTCTGAAGCCCAGGTAGGTTAGGTTTAGTGTAATATTGGAGAAACTTTGTGACCCCTTCCAAATGCTTATGTGAGGTCCACACATGGCAGACACTTTATACTGGAAAATCCCGACCACCCTACTTGGAAAAAGATACAAATGATCAACGGTTTGAAATAGTTCAGTTAGAGAATCTTTGCTGGGAGGACTCCATCTGCAACAAGTCCCATCACATGATCAGTTCGGATCCTCGAAACATGACCTAAACAAGGGGTTGTTTGGGAGAGTGTATTCCTTAATGATTGGTGTGAAAAATGGTGCGTTTGGGGAGTGTATTTCATGATAATTGGTGTGAAACACCCCTTCTTTTTGTTTGCCGGGGAGGGGGGGTATTTGGTGTGAATTGTAATCCATTTTACATGAAAAAGCCCCTATTTGAAATATCTCCATCGAGATGTGTTCCCGATTCCAAGCACACCAATTCCTCCCAACAGTTTAAAAAACAATGGCTAGGAGCTATGAAAAAAAATCTCACATGCACTCCTCGCCATGGTCAATGCCACATGCTGCAGCTGTGGGTACATGCCAAGGCCCACCATGCCGCCATCTTTCTCTATTTTCTTTCTGATTTTTAAAGACCAGTGATCATAACCACTGGCTGCTGAATGCGCAAGCCGATAAATATTCGCGGGTTCTGCTTTTGGCCAACCCTTTTGTCTCCAATCCGGTGGCTATGGCTGCCACATGGTAGAATTGGGTTCTAGAGCTGGGTTTCTACCAATCTAGAGAATAGAAAAAAGGGTCGCAGACATGGGTAATGGGCTTGGTCGTGGAGATGGCTTAAATAAAATGAGTTGTTTTACATTTTGAGCTCGCTAGGGAAATCTTGGCTAGCTCGATTCAGTTCAGCCAGTGGTCAACCCCAGCTCAGATCTCAGCTTGGCTTTATCATTGATCTTGATTGGCCAACTCAGCTCGGTTTGGTCAGCAGCTTCGGCTAGCTCTACCCGAGTTCAAGCGATCGAGTCGAGTTCATGTTCGAGTTCTCAAGTGAGTTCCATTTCGAGTTTGAGGTTGTACATAAAATCCAATTCATCCTACAATAGAAGTAAAAATGAAGCCAATCTATTGACAAAAAAGTAAAAAATATTACATGCTTAAAGTGTTTATAACATTAGATGTGTTTTTATCATTACTTATTATAAGAGAGGAGATTCGTTTGTCAAGATGCTATCTAATTTTTCATATAGGTAGTTGTTTACTTCTCTTGAATCAGAATGTAGAGAGAGTTTCATTGTGCTTTTATATAGTTCGAATTAAAATTTTCAAGTTTTCTTTATGAGTAGATTTACATTGAGTAAACAACACCCTATAAAATGCACCGAGATTGGAGAGAAACTTGAATTGTTTGTTATTTTTCTTCTTTAAAACAAAAAAAAGAAAAAAAAAAAAAAAAAAACTCATGCTCGATCCTATATCGGCATTATATTATCTTAGAGGACATCGTTGATGTCTAAAATCCTCTTTTATACTACGTTTCAAGGGGAGTTGTAATTGCTCTTCTTCAAATACTAATAATCTAGATTCCTTGTCTTCCCCTTTCTTCCAAGTTATCTCTAATTTTCATGTATCATAACTTTTTTTCCAATTACAAGTCTTTTGGAAGGTTTGAATGGGGTGGAGGGTTTTTTATTTGAATATAGAAGGGTTTGAAAAAGAAGTTAGACCTCCTTTAAGACTTTTAAGACATAATTTTGCATCTTCATCCTGACATGATAGGTGTAACCTGAGCTGATTAGTTTTGTTAACAAATTTTTCGCTACACAAATGACACAAAATTTTCATTTTTTCAGATTTCGGAGAGTGGACTAAAGAACTGTGGTCTCAAATATTGATCGATGAGTCAGTTGACGACATATCTATACTCTATGTATTGAAAAAATAAGTATTTTGACAATAATAAAATATGATAAACAAAAGCAATAATGAAATATGAATTATATGATAAATAAAAATATAATATGAAAATAAAATAAAAGTTGTTGCATTTATAGCCCCTTTCAACATTATAATCAAGTACACATTATATCACTTTCAAGTTTCAACAAATTAACTACAACTTCCTTCATGTTGATGTTGTTGCAGGTGTAGTATTATTTTGAAACTTGATCTCCTCTTCAATATCAAAACTATTATCTCCTCAAACCAAACGTAACCACTCTTGTGTACAAATTAACTCTTTAACTGTTTTTAGTGAAAAAGAGATTCAATGTTTGCACACAACCCTAATGCAACTATTGAAATTGAAATTAAAAATAAGTCCTGTACCATCACCAATAGTGTAGGGTATTTTGTTTCACTGACTCTCATCTTCCATATAATGTCTCGAAAAAATCCGTACAAAGACCCAAGTATCACCTCAAGCAGAAATCGCTAAGGATCAAATTATATAAAAATTAGATGAAAATTAATTAAGTACTAGACTGAATTAATTAGTAGATTAGCTTGAACCACTTTCTATGTAAATTGCAAGACCTAGAACTAGTAGAATCGCTAACTCTACGTACGTGAAAATTCAAGAGAAATCTCAAAACCCGGTTGCTCTTGGGAGCATATTAAAACTCCATATCGGACTTGGACCGCGCGTCATAAGTCCGATGACTACAAAACTATATGGTTATAACCGCCTTACTAGGCTTGACAACCACCTCGGGAATCAAGTCCAAATAGTATTCGAAAACACACAACTTGAGCCTGGAGCGAAGTGTGTGAGAAATGCGAATATCTTTAGAAAATGAACTCAAGCTTAAGTAAATTGGATCATTCGCTTGCAGGCCAATTTTAAGGTTTCAGACCATCAAATTTGGACCCAACTACACCCTTGGATTAGGAAAATTTTTCAACACATGTCAGTGTACTTGTGGCCCTAATTGAGTGACGATGGCCGTTGAACTGAAACTGTCCTTCATGGTCAATCTACAAATCCGATCAGACCGAAACTTTAACCTGGCATAGATCCATTACCAGGAAACTTTTTTCGGACCGTATGTAGGAAATGGACCTCCAGATGAGCTCCGTTGGCCCGAAACAAATGCCTTTTGGTTATAACCTAAGTGTACCATGGCCCTGGAGCCATTCGAACCACTTCTGGGTCTATATAAGGGCCTTAACCCCCCTCTCTCATTCCGTACGAATTTCCTAAACCCTAGGAGAGAGAAGAGAGAAAAGAGTAGGAAAGAGTGAGGAGAAGTGAGAGAGAGTTGTGGTTTGTTGCTGGGATTCATTCCCGCCACTCCACATGCTAGATTCCCTCTTCCGTGTCGCTATACCGGCAATTTCGACTCCATTTTTAGGTAAGGAATCCTAACCCTAATCTGTTTTAGGTATCCAAATAGGTAGATCGGTGAAATAGCTAACTTATTTCATGCTATAGGTAGCCGTTGTGCTGTAAACAAAGGCGTAGTGTACGAACCGAGTTTGTAATCGGCGTACCGACGAAAGGTGCGGACTATAAATATTTAGGTTTTGGTTTTCAAAGTTTTCAATGTCAGTTAATGATTTATGACTGACTTGATTGTTGTCACATGTGCTTAGATACGGTATTTTCCGTGTATTACACATATATATGAACTATGTTGAATATAATGCATTCCATGTGTTTGTTGAAATGTTTGAATGAATATGGAATTATGAATTATGCTTGCCATGATTGTTAATTGAGGACACATGATTGTTGTATGTGCGACAACTCCTTTGCGAAACGAATTGCCATAAAATATGTTATAACTAATTTATTATGTGTGTGTTGATATGTGTAGTCTAAATGTTTGATAAAATGTCTGAATGAACAATTGTTTGATGAAATGTATTTATTAAAGGTGTTAAGATGAGATTCTCAATTACCTTAACTATATGAATAGATTCCTTCATGTAATTTAAATTTGGCTATGTGATTTATGTTATGAAATGCATATGTATGATGTTTTGTTCACTACATATTTTATAAAATGCTTAAATAATTGCAATGATTGAATTGTTTGTTCAATATTGTTATGACTACCATATGTGAATGCTATTGCATTGAAGTGTGATTGGGACTACGATGTAGTCCAGGCAATCGGTAACAGTTTCCGATCGAGTGGCCGAACTAGTTTCGCCACGACGGATACGTTCGATGAATTCGAGTCGTACGGTGATTATCGATAGTGGTTAGGCCGTGAGGAGTGCATACGCGCTCCATGTCGATTAATTCAACATGCACTGATACCAATCGAGCTTGTCAAGTAACCCGATTGTCCTAATCTATGTTCACCATATATGGACGCAACTGTTTGAATCTAAGGTACCACTTACCACTGAAAAGCCCGTTTAACCTTGGTACCACAATCCACTAAGACTCATGAGCCAGGCATGGTAGTATGGGACACCGTGGTCGAGCTGTCAGCCTACGCTGGGGTGACAAGCCTCCCCGTAGTGTCCATTGAGCAACCCAAACTCGTGAGCCGAATACGGTGGTATGAGACACTGTATTCGAGCTGTCGGCCTACGCTAAGGTGACGAGCCTTTCCCATAGTGACCTTGAGTATAATCTAGTCCTATGCCGAGGTGACAAGCCTCCTGTGGTGACCTGAACTTGCCTGTCCACTGTTTTTAAATCAGGGGTGACGTTGCTCTATAACTTGCCTATCGTATGTGATTAACTAAGATTGACGACCCTAGATGGATCATTGTTTGGGTAAATGATATAAAGGGAGGTACCTTAGCTTCCCAAACCGTCTATATAAATAAATCTAATTAAGTATTGGCTAATACGATCATGCACCGCATTGCATATGATTTAGCGACGAAGTACACGTGTCCGGAGTGGTGCATGCCGCGATCGTGAGATGATGTCGTAGAGGGAGTGTAGGCGAGGGCATGCATCATTACAACATATCATTCCTGCATTAACAAGAGTATTTAGGACATGATTGTTGTACTGCTTTATCATTACTGCTTGATTGAATTGATAATATATTAACATTTGCCTTATAGCTCCACTGAGTTGATCACTCACTCCCACTTTGGGACAGTGTTTTAAAATACCAACCAGACTCTGTTATAACTTCAGATGATGACGTACTTATAAGGCGGAGCCTGACTTCTATGATGAAGAAGAAGAGTTCTCCTATATGCAACTCTCTGGTGGGTCTACGTGACCTAGAGTTGCACCGACGGGATTGTAGGGATACAAATTAGTTGGACATTACACTTGATCATTTTGTAAATTTTGAAACTATACATGTAATTATTCCACCTGGTGACATGTTCATACTTTGGGGACTTACAACCACTTATATACTTTATATACTTATCACAGTATTCCGCTTACGTAATCAAATTATCTCTGGAGTATGATATGCTGATTTAGTGTAATCTCATTCATGTTTAATGCAATAATACGGACAACATTTAACCATCATTATCTATGTTGTATAAGTGATGCGTTAGAACTCGAAGCTGAGCTTCTGCTCGACTCCTGATTTTCAGGGTGTTATAAGTTGGTATTAGAGTATGATTTAGATCAAAATGAACCTGGGTTATGGTAACACGATGCACACTGACGTATTTTGACTTAGGAGGGGGCGATGAAACGTAGAAACGGTTGTAGAATTCCAAGTTTCACTGACAGGCGAAACTAACCATTGAAATCAGACCCGTAGGCATCTGTGATCATGTGTGATGATCCCAATTCTTTTTCAGGCCGTCAATCGATGGGTTTAGACGATGATTCGGTGTATTCCACACTCAAATAACCTGAAAAGCATGAATATACACAAGATGAAACCCGAAACCGCACCAAACAGACTCAGGGGCCTAAACCACATAAAACAGTGGGACCCAAGGTAGGCCCCATGCATTTTCAGCACCCTGGGGTGGATGCCATCGCCCTAGGTCCAGCGGACAGCGATAGCATCGCACCTAGGGCGAGGCCTCGCGGTCCACGGACAATGAGCCGGTTGGGCCGCTGCGGGCCGGTCGGGCCGGCCATTGTACATGCGTGTGGGGCCCACAAAATCATGTGGGGGCCCCCTATACCTCCCCATTTGCTTCATTTCTTCCATTTCCACCCCTCCAAGCTTTCCAAATCTCCCAAAATCTCATTTTTCTCTCTCAAAACTCCCCTCCATTCTCATATCATCTTCTTCATCACTACATACCCATCTCCCACCAATCCTTTCAAACCCATCTCTTATCTCCCTTATTTTCTCCCATTTAGGCACATAAACCCTCCATGGTGTCTCAAAAATCTCGAGGTCCAACAACCCATCTCATCCCTCCATTTTGTTTCACTCTCATGGTTCTTTTTGAGCTAGTGGCGACTATATTTTCGCTTTCCAGAGGGCTTCCACAGATGAAGTTGGGCCTAGCTGCCCAACCCATCCAAGGAAGAAATCAGGCGTCGAAGCTAATATAAGCGTCGCACGAGAGCTGAAGATGAAGCGGGATCTCGATCCCCAGATTCCTCTTGAAAGAGCTCTACTCGCGGATATGGCACATGGAAGGTTTCAAGGCCATGGGGTCATTTTTGAAGCACACATGGACGAAAAGCTATTTGGGCTTTATCCGGCGACAGACTTCCTATTGGACGTCGGGTGGAGTCCCATATTTGAGGGCAAGTCAAGTGCAAATGAGAGCACTGTCCGAGCCTTTTACGCCCACATACGAGACCTAATGTTGGAGCCTCTACAGTTCTCTATCCTCGTGGGAAGACAGGAAGCCATTATCGATGTAGATTTGATAGCCCGAATCATGGGGATTCATCGTGGAGAGGTTCATGCTAGCGAGAGGAATCTCAGGAGTGTGCGTAAAAGAAATCATCGTACCCGATTTCTTTTCCGTCGATTGATCCACTAGAATCGAGGCAACTGTCTCCCAATGACCAAGATGACCAATGACTTCCGCCTACTCCATCACATCTTCACACACAATGTGTATCCTAGGTGGAGCAATCACAGCGAATGCACATATATGATGGTAGACTTCCTATACAAAGCTGAGCAGGATAGGAACAGGTTATCCCATACACATGCACCCGTATGTCCAAGGCCTCGACCAGATTTGCCGAGCAGACCGTTCCTCAACAAGAGGTCATGCGTAGATTCACCTCCCAGACTTTCGGCTCCACCAACTCAGTTGAGGCTAGCAAACTTGTGGTGTACTTACTGCAAGAGGTCGGGCCACACTGACACTTACTGTTTCACCAAGATGAGGGACATCAGCTTCACACCTCCTCAAAAGATCAACCGTCAGTTACCTCAGGCCATCTCAGCTCTACCTCTACGATCAGCACCACCTGCACCTCGATTTAGGCCGCCTCAACGGCCTATGGCACCGTAGCCGAACCATACTCAATAGGTGCGAGTACATGCGCTTGCAGCTGAAGCGTCTCAATCAACAACTACAGTGCCTTTAGCCTTTGAGGTCACTGCCAACATCCAAGGTACACCCGTATTCCTATTAGTGGACACTGGGTCCACTATTTTGATGATATCATGTTCTACGGTCAAGCGCTTAGGGCTGAATACGACCCCTATGGTTGGGGTGAGAGTTATCGTAGTAGGAGGAACTTTTACAGATGCCACTAAGTTGTGTGAGGGTTGCTTGGTAGATTTAGGGAGTAGGACGATATGCATTGACCTGATTGTCACCACGATATACCACTACGACGGCATCCTCGACATGGATTGGCTTACTGAAATGAGGGCTGAGATCGACTGCGAGACCCGACTGGTGACCGCACATGGACACGAAAACATGACCTTCACATTCCCCGTTCAGGTCAGTTGCCCCTTCCAGGTTCTTTGTTATTCTGCCTTATTCAAAGATCATAATGGTCTGACACTTGGAAACATGCCCATGGTCCAGGACTTCTAAAAAGTGTTTAAGACAATACCTGGATTACCTCCTCGGCGCGAGATCGACTTTACTATCGACCATTTGCCTGATACGACACCTATTTCCTTACCCATGTATCGCATGCCTCCATGTGAGATGGAGGAATTGAGGAGATAGATTGATGACCTGTTAGAATCAGGTTTCATACGGCCTAGCGTGTCTCCTTAGGGAACACCTGTGTTGTTCGTGAAGAAGAAAGATGGTTCGCTGCGTTTGTGTATTGACTATCGCAGGTTGATCCAAGTGACAGTGAAGAATAAGTATCCTTTGCCCAGGATAGATGATCTGTTCGATTAGTTGAAAGGGGCACAGTATTTCTCAAAGATCGACTTGCAGTCAGGGTATCACCAGTTGCGCGTTAGAGATGAAGATGTACAAAAGAAAGTGTTCAGAACTAGCTTTGGGCACTACGAGTTTATGGTGATGTCATTTAGACTCATAAATGCACCCGTTGTGTTCATGGATCTGATGAACCGGGTGTTTCGGCCGTATCTATACTAATTCATCATTGTATTTATAGATGACATCCTCATATACTCCAAGAGTCGGGAAGATCAAGAAGAGCACCTGCGAGCAATCTTTGATACGCTCAGGAAGAACCAGTTGTTTGCCCAGTACAAGAAGTGTGACTTCTAAAAAGAAGAGGTCAAGTTCCTATGACATGTTGTGTCTAAGGAAGGAATAGCCATGGACCTTAAGGTGACCGCAGTTCAGGACTGGGAGCAGCCCGGTTCGGTTACTGAAATGAAGAGTTTCGTTGGCCTGGCAAGTTACTATCGTCGTTTCATTAAAGACTTTTCCAAGATAACCAGACCGTTGTCTTAGCTCACTTGGAAGGATCTTAAGTTTGCCTGGAATGAGAAAGCAGAAGCAGCCTTTTAGGAACTGAAGGACAAGTTGACATCTGCACCCGTGCTAGTATTGCCAGAGCAGGGGGTCAGATATACCATTTACACCGATGTCTCTCGCATTGGTTTAGGTTTTGTTCTGATGTAGAAGGACAGAGTGATTGCCTATGCATCACGACAGTTGAGGAAGTACGAGGAAAACTACCCTATGCACGACCTAGAGTTAGCAGTAGTCATCTTTGCATTAAAGCTCTGGAGACATTACCTCTACGGAGAGGAGTTTGAGCTCTTTCGTGACCACAAGAGCCTCAGATACATATTCACACAGAGAGACTTGAATATGAGGCAGCGACGGTGGATGGAAACCTTAAAGGACTTCCAAGTTTGAGGTTTCCTACTATCCCGGCAAAGCCAACCTTGTGGCAGACGCGTTGAGCCGCAAGAAGATGATAACATTTGTGGCTCCGCTGATGATCGATGAATGGAATATGGTAGAGTTTGTGTGAGACTTTGAGTAAAAACTTACAGTAGAGAAACCGTTCAAGAGCGTCGCACATATTCGTGTGTAGCCACTTATCGATGACCAAATCATAGTGGCTCAGGGAAAGATGAATGGTTAGTAGAGTTGTGAAAGTGAGATAGTGACGATGAAGACTCTGAATAGAGAGTTAGTACGGATGAGGGTTTACGTTATCGTGGCCGCCTATGTGTCCCAAATCTTCATGACTTGAGAAGGAAAGTTCTCGAAGCTGCTCACAATTCGAAGATAGCGATGCATCCTGGTAGTACGAAGATGTATCAAGATATGAAGCGCTTGTACTGGTGGGACAACATGAAGGCCCACATAGCCAACTATGTATCTCGTTGTCTCACATGCTAGCAGGTCAAGGCTAAACATCGCCGACCTCCTGAATTACTTCAACCCATGCCCATAGCTGAATGGAAATGGGATTTCATCTCTATGGATTTCATTTCAGGGTTACCGAAGATGAGGAAAGGACATGACTCTATTTGGGTGATTGTAGACCGATTGACGAAATTGGCTCATTTTCTCACTATTAGAGTTTCAAACTCAGCAGATGATTTGTTCAGGCTGTACATCAAGGAGATAGTGCGTCTGCATGGAGTTCCTATGGAGATCATGTCGAACTGAGACACGAGATTCACATCTATCTTCTGGATTCGTATCTAAGAAGCAATGGATATGAAACTGAAGTCAGCACCGCGTTTCACCCACAGACTGACGGACAGACAGAACAGGTGAATCAGGTGTTGAAAGATATGTTACGCACTTGTGTGCTTGATTTCAAGGATAGTTGGGATAACTGTCTTCCTTATGCTGAGTTCGCTTATTATAACAGTTTTCAAGCAAGTATTGGCATGGCTCCCTACGAAGCCTTGTATGGGCGCCCATGTCGAGTGCCGCATTGTTGGGCAGAGGTTAATGACAGGAGTTTGATTGGCCCAGAGTTAGTATAGGTGACCTCAGAAAAGATTGACATTATCAGGCGTCGACTTCTAGCAATATAGAGCAGAAAGAAGAGTTATGCCGATACGAGGTGGCGACCGCTAGAGTTTGAGGTTGGAGACCATGTGTTTCTTAAGGTTTCTCCCATGAAGGGAGTCCTTTAGTTTGGAAATAAGGGAAAACTCACGCTGGGATTCATTGGCCCATTTCAGGTACTAGACCGAGTGGGTGTGGTAGCGTACCGCCTTGCTTTGCCAACACCACTCGCAGGCGTGCACAACGTATTTCATGTATCGATGCTAAAGAAATACGTTCCTGACCCATCCCACATTATCAAATGGGAGCAGGTACAGTTGAGTGAAGATACTACTTATGTACTGCGACCGACGCATATGCTAGACAGGAAGGAATAGGTATTGCACGGTAAGGTTACCCCGCTTGTGAAGGTACTATGGACGCACCACACTGAGGAACAGGCTACTTAGGAAACAGAAGCCGAGGTCCACAAGAACTACCCTCAGATTCTCGAGGAGTATGAAAAGGTACTAATTTCGATGACAAAATTTTCCTTTAAGGTGGGTAGATATTAACGTCTTGGAGAAATCCGTATAAAGATCCGAGTATCACCTTAGGTAGAAATTGCTAAGGATCAAATTATGTAGAAATTAGACGAAAATTAATTAACTACTAGACTGAATTAATTAGTAGATTAGCTTGAACCGCTTTTTATGTGAATTGCAAGACCCAGAACTAGTGGAATTACTAACTCTACGTTACCTGAAAACTAAGAAGAAATCTCAAAACCCAGTTGCTCTCGGGAGCACATTGAAACTACATATCGAACTTGAACAGCGCGTCGTAAGTCCAATGACCGTGAAACTATACGATTATGACCGCCTTACTGGGCTTGACAACCACCTCGGGAATCAAATCCAAATAGTATCCAAAAATGCACAACTTGAGCCCGAAGCGAAGTGTGTGAGAAACGCAAATATCGTTAGAAAATAAACTCAAACTTAAGTAAATTGGGTCGTTCGCTTGCAAGCCAAATTTAAGGTTTCAGACTGTCAGATTCTGACCCAACTACACCCTTGGATCAGAAAAATTTCCCAACACAGGTCAATGTACTTGTGACCTTAATCGAGTGACGATGGCCTTTGAACTGAAATTGGTCCTCCATGGTTGATCTACAAATCCGATTGGACCGAAACTTTAACCTGGCATAGATCCATTGACAGGGAACTTTCTCCGAACCATATGCAGAAAATGGACCTCCAGATGAGCTCCGTTGGCCCGAAATAGATGCCCTTTGGCTATATCATGGCCCTGGGGCCATCTGAACCACTTCTGGGTCTATATAAGGGCCTTAACCCACCCCTCTCTTATTTCCATACGAATTTCCTAAATCCTAGGAGAGAGAAGAGAGAAAAGAGAAGGAAAGAGTGAGGAGAAGTGAGAGAGAGTATGGTTTGTTGTTGGGATTCATTCCCGCCACTCCACGTACTGGATTCCCTCTTCTGTGTTGCTATACCAGCAGTTTCAACTCCATTTTTAGGTAAGGAATCCTAACCCTAATCTATTTTAGGTATCTAAATAGGTAGATCGGTGAAATAGCTAACCTATTTCATGCTTTAGGTAGTCGTTGTGCCGTAAACAAAGGCGTAGTGTACGAACCGAGTTCGTAATCGGCGTACCGACGAAAGGTGCGGACTATAAACATTTAGGTTATGGTTTTCAAGGCTTTCAATGTCAGTTAATGATTTGTGATCGACTTGATTGCTCTCACATGTGCTTAGATATGGTGTTTTCTGTGTATTACACATATATATGAACTATGTTGAATATAATGCATTCTATGTGTTTGTTGAAATGTTTGAATGAATATAGAATTATGAATTATGCTTGCCATGATTGTTAATTGAGGATATATGATTGTTGTATGTGTGACAACTCTTTTGCGAAAGGAATTGCCATAAAATATGTTATAACTAATTTATTATGTGTATGTTGATATGTGTAGTCTAAGTGTTTGATAAAATGTCTGAATGAACAATTGTTTGATGAAATGTATTTATTAAAGGTGTTGAGATGAGATTCTCAATTATCTTAACTATATGAATAGATTCCTTCATGTAATTTAAATTCGGCTATGTGATTTATGTTATGAAATGCATATGTATGATGTTATGTTCACTATGTATTTTATAAAATGCTTAAATAATTGCAATGATTGAATTGTTTGTTCAATACTGTTATGACTACCATATGTGAATGATATTGCATTGAAGTGTGATTGGGACTACGACGTAGTCCAGGCAATCTGTAATGATTTTCGATCGAGTGGCCAAACTAGTTTCGCCACGATGAATACGTTCGATGAATCTGAGTTGTATGGTGATTATCGATAGTGGTTAGGCCACGAGGAGTGCGTACGGGCTCCATGTCGATTAATTCAACGTGCGCTCATACCAATCGAGCTTATCAAGAAACCCGATTGGCCTAATATATGTTCACCATGTATGGACGCAACCGCTTGAATCTAAGGTACCACTTACCACTGAAAAGCCCATTTAACCTTGGTACCACGATCCACTAAGACTCACACTACAAGAAAATAGGGTAAAACCGACTATTGGTGGAACCCTTTGCCGGCTGGAACCAAATCCAGCTGCTGTAAAAGGGTCTCTATTAAATCAAAATGCGAATGCTTTGATCTCATTTTTGGCACTTTTCCTCTCCCCATCGCTGATTCTCTCTCTGTGCCTTTCCTCTCTCTCTCTGCACCTCTCCGTCTCTGCTCGGTCTCTCTCTCTCGGCCCCCGTCCTCGCCCTCCGACCTTGAGAACCTTCATATCTCTCTCTCTCTCTCTCTCTCTCTCTCTCTCTCTCTCTCTCTCTCTCTCATCCTCTGGCCAAATCTGGTCCTTTTACTCACTGCAAACCGGTACAGATCTAAATCCCTCTGCGGTTTAGGGCTTTTGCATTCTATTCCCTTCCCTTCCCTCTCTTTCTCCCTCCTAGGTTTAGGGCTTTTGGATGAGATTCGACATATGTTCTTCAGTGATGGAGGCGATTATTAAGATGCGGTGGCGTTGAATTTGTAACTTGCATTTCCTCTTCTTGTGAATTAATTTGGTGAGACTTCTTTCCCCTTATCATTTTCATTTCACTGTTGATAGTTACAAGAATTAATGTAATCATATGAAAGTTTTGTAATTGATCAAGAAAGTAAAAAAATAATATGAATTTCTATTTTTATTTCACTAAAGCATTTCATTATTTTTATATGAAAATCTGCATGCTAATTGTTTGAGGAAATGCCTCAACCAAGAATGTTCTTGTGTTAATCATGCTAGAGGTCCTGCGTTTCAACTCTCTGTAAATGGGGCATAAATCACTATATGGTTGGATGAACCCATTGTATCATCCATCTAGTTGACCCTTCTTTAGTGGACCAACACATAGATTCACAATGACTGGGGAATTTTCCCCTGTTGACCATTTTTGTTTTTAATCATCTGTTCGATCAATTGGCCAGGATGATTATGTTAGTTTGACTTTTGAACTATGGTCAAGAGTCAAACTGAGGGCTATATAATTTGATTGGTCTGTTTTCACATGAATGTGTGCTATGTGTATGGTGGATGAGACAACATAAAGTGAAGAGTGCTGGTGAATGGTCTGGATCTCCAACTAAGGTTCCCAGAGCAGATTCAGGTTCGGTATCCATCTCTTTATCAACTGAATGTGTCTCATCTAATGTTCTGGTACTTGTGTCTCAATTCTGCTCTTTAACTCATCTCAGCCATCAGTTAGCACCACTGATACAACTCTTTCTTCTGGCAATGGAGCTTTGGATCCTATGGATATGTCTCCTTGTTCTACTAACCACTTAGATGGCATACATGATGACAACACTTATACAAGATTTACAAATCAACAAAACCTGGAAGAAGGGCATCACCAGAAGCCGCAAAGATGTGGAAAGAAAATGGTTTTACTAGGTAAATATACAAAAGGATGTACTAATTGGCTGAATGTTAGCAAGTTGTTAATATTACTTGGAGCGTAGTTCAAGAGCTTCTACCACTTCTTTCGAATTCAGCGCCATTTGCCATTTATCATCAATATCTTCAGGTCCAATGCCCTGGGTTCTGTTGGCTTTATTTTGTGTGCATCTGTTAGTCTACTCTTTTTAATGGTAATCTAATATGATTTCCGTTTTAGTTGGTCTTTGGCTCTTTCATTAGCTGTGTCTATAGAAACCATCTGCCAGTGAGATTCAAATGTTGATACCATAACCTACAGATGTGTGAGATTTCCTAGTAGATTAATTTAGCACTATTTGGATATGTAAATTAACTTATGAGCCGAATGTTTTGCTCAATGTTGTTTAAATCCTACAGTTTTCTGTTTAGATCCTATGATCTAATTGAAATCTCAGAGGGGGCTGAATTGCCTTTAGGGAAGATGATGAAACGTCTGAAATCCCAAAGAACAAAGAAAACGTCTGATGGACAGCCCAGATCTCTTACAATGTGCTATGTTGGAACATGGGCAGCATCTGGTTTGTGGTGACTGTTGATGGTGGATGCAAGAATGCATTGTTTCTACATTTGAATGTGTCTAGATGCCCAATAGAAATGTCATTTATGTATAGACTGTTGAGGTTGCTTATGCTGTTTCTAATCCAGATGTGTTTGAGTGGTTTTGCTTCTTTGCAGCTACAGTAATCAGGATGGAAGACGGAACGTCTTCTATCATCTTCGATTGTTTGGAGGGAACATTGGATTCATGGTCCTTCGAATGAAAAGATCAACTAGGTAAGCCTCTTCTCTGTTATATCCCCTTGTGCGTTCGATCCTTGCTCATGCCCCCAATGCAGAATAGAGGAATTATATCCTGCACAGCAGTACACGACTGTTTCTTGCTGCATGGCCCACGTTTCAGCAATCCACAATGAAAAGAACAATAACTATTTTCTTGAATCAGAGTACCTATGCTACGCTTGGATGTACACAAGAATGGTTTTGTGCTTCTCTTTTTCATCCTTCTTCAAGGTAACTCAATAAACAAAATTGTTAGTCTTATTCTATTGGCAATTTTTATTTATTTATTTATTTTTTTCATTTTACAGTAATAAACATATGCTAGAATTCTACATATTACTATTTAAGAAATTCCGCTTTCTGCTGCTTCATCTTCATCTATGAATGCAGATGGGTATCCAATCTAAGTGTAGTTTGAAATCATCCAATCACCCTGCCATGTTTACTTTGGTGAGTTGGCTCTGCCATATTCAGGTTTGACCAGCTCTACTATGTAAATCTCCCTTTTCTTTGAATGAGAATACTGTTGGGGTTCCTTGGGATTTCTATGGCTCCACTGTATTTTTGGCACATGAAAAGCGGTTGCATTCATAGTATAAATTCAGTCGGTTCTCTGAACTGTTGGCTGTCCTTGAAAGGGGAATTTGGGGATTTTAAGAAATTAGGTGTTAGGGTAGGTGGAAAATTCGGGAACTTTGCAAATTTTGGTTTTTAGGGTTTTGGGAAAATTGGAGAAATCAAGATTATTAGGTGTCAAGGGTTCAGGAAATTTTGAAATTTTACCTAACTGGGGTTCTAGGTTTGCTGGTTTCATTTTCATACAGGTACTATTGTAACTCTGTCATTGTTATGCAGAAGGCGGGAACAATCATGATGATCACCTGGTGCAGAAATCATGAAATGGTGTGGTCCATTTGGCGAGTGGATCACCATGATTTTTGCGCCAGGTGATTACCATGATAAAATCAAATAACCATTTGTATTTATGATGGGCTTATGCTGTTACTGCAGATTCGACAGATCAAATAAGAAGGGTATATTAAATGGTTACTTTCTTTGGTTGGTATTTGGCTATGGATTTGGTAAGTCTCTTTGCATCCTGTTTCCTTTCATGTTTCCATTTCTCCATCTTGGAATCATTTACAACCATTATTCCTTTATGTACTATAAAATAGTTGATGGTTCTAATGATCACAGCTATCAGCTTTTGTTGTGATTCTGATTGGGGATCTGTATGATATAAGGCAGGCCAATTGAGTATATTGGTAATGGAAGAAGTATAGATTTTTTTTTCCATAATATATATTCCCCTTTCTCTGAACACCTTCATGTTCTTATATATATATATATATATATATATATATATATATATATATATATATGAATGTAATGTACAAGTATATAAGGCAGGCCAATTAGAAAAGAATGTATGGATGTCGTGAATCCGACTAAAAGCCATCATGTTTGGCATTGTGTAACTGTGTCTCCAGTAACTATACACTTATCAGCATCTAAGACTCCAAGGTACGTGGATTCTAAGACCTCTAATCTCTTAGTAAGCTATTTACATGGGGTTGAGCCCTAGTGGTTTTTCTTGCCCATATTCTAACGACTTTCTTATACTTTCAGATATGAAAATTCAAGTCCATGCAATCTTATCCCAATTTAAAAGCTCTAAATAAACCTTATTAGTGTTGGGGTATCTGATAAGTGCACTGAACCTGCTGTGAGTAGAGGAAACATCTATTTGAAAAAAATAGCTTTGAGTTGAATGTATCAAAAATGTCTAAGCACATGTTTGCATCAGGTTATAAAGTTCTCTTCACCAACTTCTGCTGGAGCTGAGTGCGTCGATCCTGATTGCAGCTGGGTGGAACAATGGTATTGTTCTTTTTTCGCCTCATGACACTGTCCTTTAGCTTCATATTGGTGTCTTAAGATACCACCAAACCCACAAGATCTGACAGTGATGTCAAGCTATCTAGACCATCCCAATTGTAGGTCCCAATTGTGGATGGAGCATATAATCACATGAATCAAACAATATTCCTAGCTGGTCCCGAACAGATCTGATATCAAAGCTGTTAAACATAGTCTAATAAGCAATCATGAATGCGTTACTTAAAGAAATCAGTAGGTGAAACCACTTGCCACTTATCCTATAGCTTTTTCTTGGATTATATATTCTCCTTGTTGTTTTCCTTTACACACATACACATAATTCTGTAAATTACAATCCACTATTTAAATAAATATTTTTTTTAAAGGCTACAATCCACTATTTAATACTACAATATTATCCAAAGATATTATTATTAAGTTGGTATTACTTATAATCCATGGATCTAATGTGGACGCTCAGAATCTTTAGATCATTCTGATTTCAAGGTGGCTCCATATGCAATAAGCCCAATGATCTAACTGGTCTGGATCAACATACAAGCATGCAATGAGTCACTGCCATTTAATGTGGCGTGACAGGTTTAGCTTTAGACGAAAGTAAACAAAAATTTTACGAAATAATCAATCATTTCAGATTTCTTTCTGATTACTGTGGTTGCTAGTTTCCTAGTAGTTATTTGGATTTGCAGTTGTAGGCCGCTTTCCTGATGATGATATTGAAGAAATTGAAGATTTTAGACTTGGGAAGGTATAATGTATTTATTTGGTAGTGCATAATAGCTAGTGACATAAGCTAGGGATGGCAATACATTGGTCACGGCTTGGGCTCCTAAACTTGGCTCAAGGACCCATTGGCATGCTCCAATCATCAAGTGGGTCATGGTTATACAAAAGGAATGAATGATTTAAACATACTTGAAATTGATCTGTCTGATCATCACTGAAAGTCAGTGGGCCTACCTTTTTCATTTTTCTTTCTGTCTCTCATTTGGGTCCTTTTCAATTTTCTCTGATGTTGGTGGGTTTTGATGCAGGTACATAGCTTTGATGAATATGAAGGGATTGAGGTGGCATGGAACCAGGTGAAGCTGTATGACTTCTTACAGAGCCCTGAAGATCTAGAGAAGCTTTACTGTGAAATCCATCTCCCATATAGGATTTAATCTTTTAAAAAAAAAAAAAAAATTGAATCTCAGTTCCAAGATATATTTTTGTTTTCTTCTTGCAATGCAGAAACCTGGCATTCAATCGGCTGAGTCAGAATATTCTATTCTCCTTAGCTTCCTTGAAATCTCTCTGTTATTTGTAAGTTCTTGTAATCTGTGAGCATGTTAAAGTCTCTGGTTTATGAGTAGCCAGTTCATATTTGCCAACCGATCTTTTTTTCAAGTGCAGGAATTTGAGTCACAATTCCCTCTCCGGTTCCATTGGGGACATATTTACTGGTCTGAAGAATCTAAAACAAATCTAAAACAAATGTAAGTATGCTAATGGGCTAAGTTTCTTCAATCTATCTAATTTTTTTATATTGCAATGTGAGTTGATACCATTAACGATCCATGGTTAATTCTGTCAGTGACCTGCAGAGCAACCAATTTACTGGATCAGTTAACTTCCTGGCTGGTCTCCCTCTATCATACCTGTATGCCTTGAACTAAGTGTCTTACTTTGTATGGATTGTCTATTCTTCAACACTTTTTAAGCCTAAGTACAAAGTTCTGATTTTAACTACTCTTTAAGTTTCAGTAGTGTATTGATTTTGAGATGAAAGGCTATTGTGATTAGGCCTTTCTATTCTAATAAACATATTAGTCAAGGCTAGTAATAAATCATGTACTAATCATATGTATTAATGAGAAAAGAGATTCGTGATGGAATAAGTTTGGTGCTTTCTTAGCAACGTATTAATGTGTAATGTACAGGTATAGTTCAGTGCTGGAGAGTCCACTTCTCTCTTTGGTAGAAATGATTTAAGGGCATGCCTGGAAACAACATGTCCAAAAAATCAAAAGCGCCTTATAATGGATTGCTTATGATTCTAACGAATCACTTTCAATAGATGATCCTAACCATCCATCCATGGCATACAACTTAGATAAGAGATGGTCATAAAAAAACAGATGGCTACTTTTTAGGTGGATAGGATCATCTGACTGGTGTGATTCTTTCAGGGTGTCCCATAGGTTGTAAGTTTGTAACTATGGACAGTCCAGATTCATTCCTTGAAGACAGTTGCCTAAGCAAAAATTGTTGATGGCACTGTATGATGGATGATAGATGAATTTTTATGATAGTGGTTGGTTTATTTAGTTGATTTTGTCATAAGAAGCTCAGATTTTCTATAGTTTAATTTTTAAGCTTATTCTGGGTACTTGCTAAAGAAGCCAAAGGAATGCAGAGTGCATGGATTTTAAAGAGGTTTGCTAGATCCGCTTGCACTTCTACAAGCAGATATGTGCTAACCTTACACGTGCAGGACATCTGAGCCTTGTGTCAGGGATGTTTGCTGGCTCCACATGCACTTCCGCAAGCAGATACGTGCTAACTTGGAAAATGTGCAGGACATCTGAGCCATGTATCAGGTGTGCTTTGCCATGTACATAACTGTGAGGATGGTTAAATAATCAGTTAGACCACATAGATGAAAACAGTGGATGGTTTAAACAATCTTGGCAATTTTTTCTAGTCTGTCCATGGTTTTAGCACATGCATTTTTTCTAGTCAACCAAAGGTATCTATGTCAATGTTTCTCCGCAAACTTATTGCTTCAGGCTTCAATCTAATGCTTTATTGATCACTTCATTTGTTTATCCTCACAAGCACCACATGTAGGATTTGGGACTGGATTTTGAACTATTTGGGGCTGGCTTGTTAGGCCATGACTATTCAAAATTTTAATTTGCCCAACCTAGCTTTTAGAGGATGGCCTGTTTGGTTTGTTAGGCCATGACTATTCAAAAGTGTAGCCCACCCGATGATCAAAATCAGCTTGATTTTGGGCCACAACATGTACATGGTGAGGCCCTCCAGATAAATGACATGGATCTCATGCTGATGTATCATATTTGCTTATTAAGTGGTTGCTTTAATGTGGTTTTTCTCCCAGATTGTTGACTTGAAAGATGTGTTACTGTAGGGGAATAATCCATATACTGTTAGTGTATGTATAGCATTCAATGTGCAGATGGTTGCCTCTAATATTTCAATGTGCGGTTAGGAAAATCTTTTTCCTTGGGCCACCCAAATGCCAAGATTAGTGTCCTCCATGCAGCCCCGTCTTTTGAAGCCCCTAAAGTATTTCAATTGTGTGATGTGCAGAACAACATAAACCCATTGTAAGATCTCTTTGTGCAGGTTCTGGACCGTGGTGAGAAGATTGAGCTTCTGGTAGACAAAACAGAGAATCTCCACTCACAGGTGGTGAACCTCAATATCATTGAGGGCTTGAACTTGCTGAAGGACTCCGAAATACTGGTGCTGATGCCTTTTACTGCTACACAGCTCACCAAATATCGACAGAAGAAACCGGTCCCTTGGAAACAATGGCAATCATTGGTAACAAGGAGATCATTGACATTAACCAAGATATGTTAACTGTTTAGACTTGTGTTAAAAAAAAAAAAAAAAAAAAAAAACACTAATACATGTGGGTCACCTTTTTTTTGTTTTTTTTTTTTAAGAAAGATTTTCTCAATGGCTACGGATTATCGGTGGCCATGGGTTCTATGGCTACGAATTTAATCCGCAGCAAAGTTTTAAAGAGCTATGGTACCAAAGGCTACGCTCGTGCTGTGGGCTAATCATATTCAGCTACGGATTTTATCCGCAGCTTTTGACCATTTTTGCAACAAAAATTGGTGGTTTAGCGGCGTCCAGCACAACTGTCAGTAAAGGTCCTGGCCGTCGGCAAAGCCTTTACCGACTGAGGCTTTACCGGCTGTTAGCTAACCGCAGGCAAAGGATTTAGCAGCGGTTTCATGGGGATTTGCCGGCGGTTTTGACCGCCGGTAAATTCTAGTTTTCTTGTAGTGTCATGAGCCGGGCATGGTGGTATGGGACACCGTGGTCGAGTTGTCGGCCTACGCTGGGGTGACGAGCCTTGCCGTAGTGTCTATTGAGCAACCCAAACTCGTGAGCCAAATACGGTGGCATGTGACACTGTATTTGAGCTGTCGACCTACGCTAAGCTGTTGGCCTACACTGGATTCGTGACTATAGAATGTGTTCAGAATTTCTCTATTAGTTCCACACACCTTTTCTTCCAAGCTCCTTGGGACGTGTTTTAGTTCTGGACTCAAACCCCCAAAAATTATCATATACTAGTGGGCCACACCACCTTAGACATGGCTACTAATTTAGAGAGGGTAACTCATATGCAACTCATATAGCATCACTTAGAAAGTCTTCCTAGGGAACCTAGGATTCTAATCCATATCCTAAATCTCTCCTAGATACTGGGAATTTCTTTGTGGATTCAAATGTCTATTGTACTAATATCTGGGGAAGCCTAAATGTTTTGTTTCTATGTTTGTTCATCCTAATTCCTTTATAAGGGAAATTCCCTAAGTTTCGCCTAAGTTATTTCCTTATAAATTTTGTACGTTAATCCCACAGCCTAGCTAACTCAGACTCCGCTTTGATACCAACTTATAACACCCCAGTTTCTAGAACCCGAGCACAAGACTCATTCTAGAAACCCAACATTAATAGGTCAGAGAACTAGCATAGTACCAAAAATTAGAGTGCGATAGCATAGGTAAGCAAAGATAGTGTCATATAATCTGAATATTTGGCCCACTCAGCTGGGGGGCCATAATTACAAAATTTATAAGTTTCAATGTAATCAAAACGACCATAAGAAATGCCACTACTACTGGTTAAGCCCAAAGTACTCAGCCGCGTCCTGATGCGGCTCATCATCATAATATCCTTCTCAGGTTCCACTATCGCACCCTCCAGGCCAGTGTTGTCATCTTCTCCATCTATACCTGCATACTCTATACGGTTGGATATTCGATGAATGAGTGGCCAACTCAATGTGAATTCACCTCAAGATTACACACCGCCGCCTTAACAAACATAGTTTAAAGAAAACAATGAAACATTCCAAAACAGATAGGATGCAATCTTATTGAAGTGCATGGATATATGAATGCACATCGATCTGGGGATGCTCATCCAGTCGGATATGGGCTCGTCACCCATGCATAAGACTAGTTACCAGCGTAGCATATCTCGTACAACATGGTGCCAAGTCATCAAAATAGGTTAATAGTCGGTGGTTTAGGAGCTAGTGAAATGATACCCTGACAAATCCAAGGCACGTGCTACAACATCCAGAATTAGCCACCCGTCATCGCCAACATGCTATAAATGCATGATTAGCCAGATAGTTATTATTTCAATTACAATCAGCCGGTTTAAGAAAACTCAGTGGTCACTACGGGGGGCTCATCACCCAGCGTAGGCCGACAGCTCGGGCATAGTGTCCCATGACCACCATCCCTGACTCATGAGGGTTTCCACCTTAGGATGCTCAATAGGATCCCTCCACAAGTGGTCGATCAAAATAACTCCAAGTCGAGGGTCCCATTTCTCACAACATCTGTCCGGTTACATCCTAATGGAATTTTCTCCATGTGAAATGCTGTGAGTTAAATTTTACGGGCGACTCACAACAATCTTTTAACATGTAAAAGCATATAAGTTTAAATAATGATATTAGAAGTTGTAAAGAGGCATTATGAAACCAAAGTATGAACTATCAAGTATTATAATGCTAAAACATGGAAATCAAGATCATTGCATTGAACAATATTTATAATTTATTAACTAATGTGTGAGCCTCACATGTAACCCTATTTTCACGTGGATGTGGTTTATCAATCATAGATCAAGGTAGGTCTGCTAATAGCATATTAACACAAATAATCAGAACCTTACTAGCGGTTATGTTTTAGATGGAAACTATGTTTAAACTAACTTAGAGATAGAAAGCCCAAGGGGAAAAGTCATCACCTGAAGGGTCGTAGTCCTATCCTTGATTCGAATTCCTGAGTGTATCTTGCGGCTCAAAGTCACACAAGTGATTCCCTAGGGTCATTCCCGATGTGGCAACTTGTATTAGAAGAATTTTAAAACACTCAAGTCATTGAAATGAATTGGGATTTGTATGCCCAATAACCATGGGAGCTTGGGCCTGCACTAGGGTTAACAGGCCCACCCAATTCTATCTCACCGTGTGGCCTAGGTTGGGCCTGAAATTTACCGATAATCAAGGGCCAAACTAGGCCTGGCTTGGGCCTGATTTGGCCCAATACCTGTTGCTCATTTTAGCCCAAACTGGGCCTGGACATGGGCCAACCGTTGCTGACCATTGATGGCCTAGAAAATTGGGCTGGATGGGACCCTGTTCGGCCTAGTCCTACTGTTCAAAGCGCGGCCCAAGATGGTCTGGGCTGGACCAGTCTTAGCCCAACTCAACAGCCCACTTGCTCCATGAGTGCGACCCATAGCATAAAGCTGAGCGCGGTCCACTGCAATGTATGGTGAGGCCTACTGAGGTTTATCCCTGGTGCAGCCCACTGTAGTTTATAGTGAGGCCCACTGAGGTGGAACATGGCCCACTATGATTTGTAGTGAGGCCCACTGGGCGTGCGCTTGGTGAAGCCCACTATGATGGGTGGCGTGGCTGCTCCCAAGCCCAGATCGAGGCCCCATACTAAGGCCGTACTTAGCCTATTTTTGGGCTGGTTTCAGCCCAGTCTTTGGCTGACATCCAGCTCCCTTTGGCCCACTGCATATATTGAGCTCGGCCCATATTCGTTGCTGGAGTCTGACTCGGCCCAGAATGGTCGTTCGAGGCTTGGTTTCGGTCCATTTCTCGGCCCAATGCATGGCCTGATCTTGGTCCATTGTGCTTCTGGGCCCGAGCTACATTCAGGCCGATTTCGGCCCACGCTCATGGTTGTGCTCGGTTCACACCATGACCCAGAACTTGGGCTAGTCTCTGCCCATCTGAGAGTCTCTGCCCACCAGGACCGGTTTCAGTTCAGCTACACGATCCAACAGGTGGATTAGTTTTAGCCCAGAATGGGGGCTGGTTTTGGCCCCGATCAGAGGATGTTTTCAGCCCTGATCAGAGGCTGATCTTGGCTCTTTTTTTAAGGTTGTGGGTGGAGGAAGAATTGAGCAGTAGTACCTGCTGCTAGACCCAACGGCATGCCGAGTTTATGCTGGCAACTCCTTCCTGGTAATGAAGTCCCCTTGGCCTGAACTGACCCAACTCGATCCAAGCTGGTCAGTTTGAGTTGGTGCAGTGCGGGTGTCGGGTCCTCTCGCACTCTCTCTCTCTCTAACCTCTCTTACCTCCTTTATCTCCTTCCCTCTTTTTGATCTCTCCTAAATGGCTAAATTGGACTGCACTGGTTCGACTCAACCCGTGCAGACCGGGTCGACTTAGTGCGGCTCCGAGTCCGCCCTCCTCAAGCCTCTCTCTCTATCTTTCTCACTCTCTCCCTAGATTTCTCTCCCAACGAACTCGAGGTGAAAATCCCGAGACAAATGGCCAGGCTTTATAGGGTTGAGGCACATGTGAACAGCCCATCCAATGGCCATGATTCGTCGGTTGATTTCGTGCATTTATCTCGGATTCCAGCATGCATGGAATCCATCCATCACTGGGGATGGGTTCCTGTTGCTATGGCCCACGGGAAAAGCAAATTTTTACCCTCTGTGGGGCCCATGTCGTGATGGTGGGTCATTGGACTCAACAGAGAAGATGGTGCAGCCATTAATGGTGGATTTTTGTCCATGGCACATTTGCATGATCTGGTCCGTCTGAACGGATCAGATGGGACCCTTGATCATGGTGGGGCCCATTTTTACCCTCATTCATAGCTGTTTGCTTTCACTCGGCGAAATTCTCCACCCCATCTGCATTTCTCGCAAGATGAGATGTCCCTGATGAGAAAGCAGTTGCAGCCCTAGTAGGGACAGACGAGATTCTTCCACGGAGCTCAGAGAGCCGCTCGGATCACACCAACTAGAATTTCCAAAGAAGGGAATGTTTCCCCGCGCCGACCGATGCTACAGGCGGCTGCCTGTCCACTTCTAGTAGTGAATGGAAAATGCGAATTTCTACCCCAAGGGATAGCTGGGATCGAAGGAGAATTACGGACGCAGATTGCTAACGTGGAGAGTTCCATAACGGCTCTATTTTCAAGAGATTCAGTTGTCCATTCGTGACTGCCTATGGTATGCACACATGCATGTATGCATGGGTTTGGATAGTCATCGTAGAACTGGTCGTCCAGAGCTTCCCTATCCGATGTACGGTTCAGATCATCCAGATAGTGGCTCGAAACCAGCCACAACTCGTCCTAAGCGGACGTCTTCCTATCGTCCCTTATTCGTGCATGTGCACGACTGCATGAGCCTGGTTGGCCAACATGGTTTTAGTCGTCTAGATAGTACAAGACCAACGAACGGTCTGGATCTCACGAATGGTGGCCGGAGGTGGACCACATCCCGTGCGAGTGGACATCACTCAGTTCGTCTTGCTGCAGTAGGAGAAATCCCGCGCCTTTTTCGTAAATCGTCATGTCAACCTTTGTTTGACTGCTCTGGCGGTTCGGTGTACATTAGGTACACGCGCCTATGGTACACATTCTTGCTGACATGGACCCCACTGTGATGGGATCTTTCAATCCATGTTGTCCATCTTCCTTAGTGGTCCTATGTGAGGTGTTGTACCGACGATCAGCACGATCCAATGTGCGTGTGGCCTATAAATTATGATCAGAGTGCTTATCTGTGGTTTTTCTACCAATGTGAGGGCCAAATCACTTTTGGTTCGAGTATCAATGGCCCAAAAAGGTCTAGGAGTGATGGGTATGTCCAAGCTTAACCATTGCCTGATGAGCGTACATGAAGCTTTCCATAGGCCATTACTCTATGTATATGCCAGGTGCACCTACCCTTTGAGCAGTTGGCGGCTAAAACCCATATCTCAATGGTTGAGATGGGGATATTGATTATTAGGCTAACCCCTGGGGCTAGTGAATGTCTTGCTTGGTTTACTAGGAGGTCTTTGTGACACATCTGAGTGTTGATGGGTGGTTTCGACACATGGTTGAAGTTCTTTCTTTGACTTGGCTTAAGTTGGAATTATCTAGATGCTAGGTTCACAGTTGTACTAATAAGAGTTTAAAAGTAGCACCCGTGTATCAAAAATATGGGGTGTTACAGTCTACCCCCCTAAAAAAAATTTCCTGGAAATTACCTGAGGCGTGTTGTTGATTAGTTAAGGGTATACTTCTCCTTAACCTCTGCTTCCCGCTCCCAAGTTGCTTCTTCTTCTTCGTGATGCGACCAAAGGACCTTAACCAATGGTATAGTCTTTGTCCACAGGACCTGCTCCTTACGATCCAGGATGCGGATAGGTTCCTCTGTGTAAGAAGCGTCATTTGTAAGTTCGATTTGCTCCCAGCTAACAATGTGTGACTCGTCTGGCTGTACTTCTTCAACATGAATACATTAAAGACGCTATGGATACTGGTCAGTGCAGTAGGCAACGCAAGGTGGTATGCTACAGCTCCCACGCAATCCAAGATCTCAAAAGGTCCAATGAAACAAGGTGCTAACTTTCCCTTCTGCCCAAATCTCATTAAACCTTTCATAGGCGAAACTTTCAGGAATTCGTGATTGCCCGTCGCAAACTCCAAGTCGCGTTGATGATTATCTGCGTAGCTCTTTTGTCTGCTCTAGGCGGCGTGAAGCCGTTTCCGAACAACATCGATCACCTTAGTGATAACCTGGACGAGCTCAGGCCCTAACAAGCTTCTTTCTCCTACTTCTACCCAACACTGCGGAGCCAGGCAGGGGCAACTATAAAGAGCTTTGTAAGGAGTCATGCCTATGCTGGATTGAAAACTATTATTGTACGCAAATTCGGTAAAAGGCAAATGATCATCCCAATTCCCCTTGAGGTCGAGGGCGCACGCACTTAACATATCTTCCAGAATCTGGTTCACCCTCTCTGTCTGCCCATCTATCTTGGGGTGAAAAGTCGTATTAAACTTGAGTTCCGCGCCGAGCTCCTCCTGCAATCTTCTCTAAAAAGTATATGTGAACCGAGAGTCTCGATTTGATATGATTTCTCGGGGAACCCCGTAAGATCAAACGATTTCACGGACGTACAGCCTTGCCAGATCATCAGTTGAGTCTGTCGTACGAATGGGAAGGAATCGAACAGACTTTGTTAACGTATCCACAATGACCCATATCGAGTCGTGTTTCTTCTGAGTCCTACGAAGTCCAGCAATGAAATCCATAGAGATGTTGTCCCACTTCCATTCCGCCAACGGTAGTGGCTGAAGAAGGCCTGCAGGCTTCCGATGCTCGGCTTTTATCTTCTGGCACACCATGCATCTCACTACAAACCCTGTTATATCTCTCTTCATGTTGCTCCATCAATATTGCCGTTTCATGTTATTGTACATTTTCATACTCCCTGATGTATGGCCAATCTGGAATGATGTGTTTCCACCATTACTTCTCTTCTTAAATCTGCATTATCGGGTACACATACTAGCCCCTGATATTGGAGACTACCATCGCTGCCAATCCTCCAATCGGGCATTTCCTCACCCCTGCACCTCTCTTTCATCTTGATAAGCCACTCGTCCTGGTCTTAGGCAGAAATTACTTGGCGAACCAAGGTCGACTCGGATGTTAAAAGAGCCACATAAGCATATGGCTCATCGAGTGTAAGCTGAATGTCGAAGTCTTAGACAAACTCCATCATTTCCCATTCCTTGATCATCAGAGTGGCTATCAGCTCATGTTTCTTCTTCCGACTTAGAGCATTAGCCACAGAGTTTGCCTTACCAGATGGTAAGATATATTAAAGTGGAAGTTCTTAAGGGTCTCCATCCACCGACTCTGGCGCATATTCAAGTCATTTTGTGTGAATATATATTTCAGGCTCTTGTGGTCACAAACTAGTTGGAAATCCTCACCATAGAGATAATGCCTCTATATTTTTAGAACGAAGACCACAACTACCAATTCTAGGTCATGCGTCGGGTAATTCTCCTCATGTTTCTTTAACTGCCGAGAAGTATAAGCGATCACCCCATCGTTTTGCATCAAGACGCGGCCTAAACCCAACTTCGAAGCATTACTATACACTACAAACTTCTCCCCCTCTTGTGGAAAAGTGAGCACTGGTGCGAATGTCAGCCTCATCTCTTCAACTCCTGGAAGGATGTTTCCATATTCTCGTCCCAAGTGAATCAGGCGTTCCTCTTTATCAGTTGAGTAAGCAGCCACGCGATTCTCAAGAATTCTTTGATGAAGTGCTTGTAGTACCCGACCATGCCCAAGAAGCTCCGAACCTCCACGACTGTGGTAGGCTGTTCCCACTTGGATACTGCTTCTACCTTAGAGGATTCAACCGCTATACCTTCTGCTTTCACTACGTGCCCCAAAAACTTCACTTCCTCTTCCCAAAACTCACACTTAGACAGCTTAACATACAACTGATTTCCCTTCAGAGTACTCAGGACTGTGTGCAGGTGTTGTTTATGCTCCTCTTGGCTTTTGGAGTAAACCAGGATGTCATCAGTGAACACGATTATGAACCGGTCCAGGTACAACATGAAAACTCAGTTCATTAGGTCCATGAATATTGCAGGAGCATTTATGAGGCCAAAGGACATTACCAAGAACTTGTAGTGCCCATAGCGAGTCCTGAATGTCGTCTTAGGGATATCCTCATCCCTGATTCTCAGCTGGTGATACCCCGATCGCAGATCGATCTTAGAGAAGTACCTAGCACCCTTAAGCTAGTCGAACAAGTCGTCGATACACGGCAGAGGATATCTATTCTTTATCGTGACTTCGTTCAGTCGCCGGTAATCAATGCTAAGATGCATTGACCCATCCTTCTTTTTCATGAAAGGACTGGAGCTCCCCACGGAGAACACTGGAGTGGATGAAGCCTTGGGTCAGCAGTTCGTCTATCTGGCTCCTTAATTCTTCCAATTCGTAAGGGGGAATGTGAAATGGGGGCAATGATATGGGAGCAGTCCCTGGTTTGAGGTTTATGCAAAAATCTACTGCTCGTTTTGGGGGGCAACACAGGTATCTCTTGAAATACCTCGGGGAAATCCCGCACTACTGGGATTGGGCTGATCGTGGACTCGACTGATTCTGGTTCGTCTAGGGCTTGTAAGCTTTCGAACGTACTGTGTCCACTTCTTCTTTTTATTGTAAAGGAGCCCTGCTAAGGGACAATTATAGTGATTGTTTTGCCACGACAGTCCATCACTGCCTGGACCTGAGAAAGTCAATCTATACCAAGGATGACGTCGAATCATTTTATAGGCATGAGGACCAGATCCACAGCCACTTCATGGTTTGCAAGAGTTAGGGGACAAGCTTTGCATAATTTGTCTATTTCGATGAATTTACCTATGGGGGATGCTACGACTAAGGAAGCATGCATTCGAATTGTGTTCAGTTCTAGTCTGTTTGCAATGGTAGAATCTATGAAAGATAAAGTTGTGCCAAAATCAATTAAGAGGAGTACAGGGGTACCGTTGATGTGAGTTGTACTATGGATCGTCTGATGAGGGTCTTCCTCAGCCTCGGTAGTGGCTACTGCAAACATACGGGGGGGGGGGGGGGGCTCTGCTGAACTGGAGGTCCCGATCTAGGCGGTTGCGGCCTAGGTGCCGCTTTGGCTACTACTGGGTTTGGCTGCGAGCGATTTGCTGGAGGGGAGATGCCCTCGTCCCTCATTCTCTTGAAACAGTTCCGTGAATGATGTCCACCTCTGTAGCAGTAATCGCAGTTCCTGCTGGGAGGCATGGTCGGAGCGCCTGCAGGCATGACCCTAACTCTTCTCTCTAGTACCAATGGGGTAGGAGGCGCCTGCCTAGGCCTGGCTAGGGTGTCCCTAACTGGGGGGCGAGTCCTCATGGTGCGCTCAAAGTCTTTCTCCACCCTCATGGTCGGCCTTATCTACCAGCTCAGTAAAGTCTCCGAAATCCCAGGCGCACAAATGTGACTGAATTCCCAGCCTGAGCCCCTCCTTAAACTTTTGTAGTTTGTATTCCGTATCCTCCAGGGCCTTGGGCACAAATCGAGAGAGCTCATCAAATTAGGCCTCATACTGGGCAACAGTCATGCTGCCCTGTTCTAGTTTTAAAAACTAGGCTATCTTCTCATTCCTACATGACCGGGGGAAGTATTTCTCTAGGAACTTCGTCCTAACCCAACCTATGTCCATGCGTATGTGGCTGGGATGCCCCGCTGTAGACTCTGCCACCAGTTTTTCGCTTCTCCCTCTAACAAGTATGTGGCCAAGTTTATCATCTATGAATCGGAACACTTTAGAGGCCACATCATCTTGGTGATTCTTGCTAGCCAGTGTTCCGCCTGTACCGGGTCTGGCGCCCCCTTGAACGTCGGCTATCAAAGCCTCTGAAATCGTTCAAAGATATTTGTAACTTTGTCATCTCTGTCTCGTGATAACTCCCTGCGATCCCTATTTCGTGGGGTTTCCATCATAAGCACATGCACATCCTGCTGCCGCCACGCAAACGTATCCTGCTGTTGCTGCATAGCTGTGGCCATTTCTGTGAAGGCCGCGGTCCCCATTGGTGATGCAAGTGCATCAGCTAAAGGCGTCCTCTGCTCGAAATACTATGAGGGCAGCCCTGATGGAATAACCTGAGGGGAAGTAGAATTCCCTACGGCTTCAAATCCTATATCCAGATTCGCCACTCTAGGCAGAAGGCCTGGCGTATACACAGGACTGCGCTCTCGCTGCCGCTCTAGCGATGGGAGGGGATGTATGTCGACCGTTTGGGTCCACTATGATAGTAACACAGGCAGCATGGCTTCCTGTGAGGTCAGATTTCATAGTTCAGGTAATAGAGCAGTGAATCGCCATAGTATGACAACAACATTGAGTATATGACGTCACGTTGAATCTAGGCCATGGGCTAATTTCTTTGTGACCATTAGTTGGATGACCACGTGGACAAGTCATGCTCTAATAAGTATTGTGACACTTACGTAAATAGTTTGTCTAAATCAAATGGCCTTATGACTATGAAATTCTAAAATAAAGCTTCCCTAAACTAAATGGGTTTGGGACAATGAAATTTCTACGTGAAGTATAACTTCTTTAACCCAAATGGATTTGTGACTGTGGAATGTATTCAGAATTTCTCTATTGGTTCCACACACCTTTTCTTCCAAGCTCCTTGGGACGTGTTTTAGTTCTGGACTCAAACCCCCAAAAATTATCATATACTAGTGGGCCACACCACCTTAGACATGGCTACTAATTTAGAGAGGGTAACTCATATGCAACTCATAGAGCATCACTTAGAAAGTCTTCCTAGGGAACCTAGGATTCCAATCCATATCCTAAATCTCTCCTAGATACTGGGGATTTCTTTGTGGGTTCAAGTGTCTATTGTACTAATATTTGGGGGAGCCTAAATGTTTTGTTTCTACGTTTGTTCATCCTAATTCCTTTATAAGGAAAATTTCCTAAGTTTCGCCTAAGTTATTTCCTTTTAAATTTTGTACATTGATCCCACAGCCTGGCTATCACAGACTCCGCTCTGATACCAACTTGTAATACCCCGGTTTTCAGAACCTGAGTGTAAGACTCATTCTAGAAACCCGATTATTAATAGGTCAGAGAACTAGCGAAGTACCAAAAATCAGAGTGTGATAGCATAGGTAGGTAAAGATAGTGTCATATAATCCGAATATTTGGCCCACTCAGCTAGGGGCTATAATTACAAAATTTATAAGTTTCAATGTAATCAAAACGACCATAAGAAATGCTACTACTACTGGTTAAGCCCAAAGTACTCGGCCGCTTCCTGATGCAGCTCATCATCATAATATCTTTCCCTGGGTTCCGTCATCGCGCCTTCCATGCCAGTGCTGTCATCTTCTTCATCTACACCTGCATACTCTATACGGTTGGATATTCGATGAATGAGTGACCATCTCAGTGTGAATTCCCTTTAAGATTACACACCGCCGCCTTAGTAAACACAGTTTAAAGAAAACAATGAAACATTTCAAAACAGATAGGATGCAATCTTATTAAAGTGCATGGATGTTATGAATGCACATCGACCTGGGGATGCTCATCCAGTCGGACTTGGGCTCGTCACCCATGCATAAGACTGGTCACCAGTGTAGCATATCTCATACAGCATGGTGCAAGGTCATCAAAATAGGTCGATAGTCGATGGTCTGGGAGCTAGCAAAATGATACCCTGACAAATCTAAGGCACGTACTACAACATCCAGAATTAGCCACCCGTCATCACCAACATGCTATGAATGCATGATTAGCCAGATAGTTATTATTCCAGTTACAATCAGCTGGTTTAAGAAAACTCAATGGTCACTACGAGGGGCTCGTCACCCAGCGTAGGCCGACAGCTCGGGCATAGTGTCCCATGACCACCATCCCCCGCTCATGAGGTTTTCCACCTTAGGATGCTCGATAGGATCCCTCCACGAGCGGTCAATCAAAATAACTCCAAGTCGAGGGTCCTATTTCTCACAACATCTCTCTAGTTACATCCCAAGTGTAGCTCACATGCAATAGTGAAATTTTCTCCATGTGGAATGCTTTGAGTTAAATTTTAAGGGCGACTCACAACAATATTTTAACATGTAAAAGCATATAAGGTTTAAATAATGATATTAGAATTTGTAAAGAGGCATCGTTAGAAGTCTACTTCTCCTGTTGCAGTTAAGAACCTGCCGAATCAGGTATAATTTGTAGAAATCCAACTTGTAACTCCTCAGAACCCGATTTGCCGTAAGATATTATGGTGCATGACAGTTCCTAGTAGGTTAAATTGCAAGTTGTTATATAAGGTTAGTTGTATATCTTTTAATTTTATAAATGTTGTCGATAGTTAATGTGGATGAAACAAAAACATCGTGGCTTAATCTGACTGTTCTACCTTGCCCAAAAAAGCAAGGTTTTCCATGGATAAGGCATTCTTATACATCACTTCCCTTATTGCAGCTTCTAGCTCCAGCTTCAGACCACCGGTATGTTATGGTGTGCCTACTATTATAAGGAAAAGGCAGCTATAGTTGATAATTTCTATACTAATTAAAATACACCAATGCATGCCGTAGACTCACCAGAACAACAGATTCCATAGTACCAATGGTGTTTGAACACATTCCAGCTTTGATCCTCGACTAATGCAGCACCTACCCTTTCTCCAAAGTGCTTGCTTTTACATCTAAAATATGTCTACTGTAGCTTTGTCTTGAAGCCCTCCACTTCTATCTTTGGGACCTTGACATTTTCCACAGTGCTTTCGATATTCCGTAAGTGTTCCACAAATGGCCATTAAAATCTGATTTGGAATGTTAGATGTCACCTGCATTTACTTGATTTGAAACTGGGCAACTTCTGCCATGTGATATTTTATAGTATCTAATCCTATACCAGAAATTGTAATTTTGAAATATTATTGATAAAAGATCTGTGGTTATCGAACGTTACTATGGAAGTTAAGACTGATAGGTACAGTCAATGAGGCTTTGGAGGTGGTGGTTTTTGTTGTAAGTTAGATACTGCAATGGATAACCTAAAGCAAAAGGTCAGAATTGGGGGAGTCCTGTCCTTTTTGCTTTTGAACATTGTTATCATATCATTGTCAGCATCATCTCAAATTGATATGCATGATGCATGCTGCCAAGGACTGCTGTCTGGATTACTTTTAAACACCATTGTACTGTTTTCTTCAAACTCCTGATGTATTAAGAGTTGGAAGGGAAGGACTTGTTCAATATTTTTCTTGAAGATGTAGAGAAAACAGAAAATACACCCACTGGTAATGAGCTTCTTGGAAGGTGGCCCACCAAATGCTCATTGATTTCCTTAAACTTCCCTTTAATGCTTCTAGTTTGCAATGATTGGTGTGAAAATACTCTTTGAAAAAAAAAAAAACAGCTTATCGTGTTATTGTTAAAATGCCCAACTTTGACTGGCCTTACAAATTCATGAGCCAGCAATAGATGGTGAGCCTTAGTAAACCAGTGATTTAAATATCGATAACATTGTTTTTTTTTTTTTTGAAAGATCAATGTTATCGATATTGATAACATTGTTATTTTGTAAAATATTGCAATGTATTACAGATATCAATACATTGCAACATTTTGAAAATATTGTTTTTACAAGTTATTTGGTATTGTTGATATGTGCAATACACATCAATGATATCACACGTGTCAACCTCCTTGTGAAATTTTGAAAAAATCAACAAAAATTTACAGAAAATTGATTTTCTCTGAAATTTATTTTGTTATGATTACATTGCTAATGAGATATTTTATAGTCTCCCCGCCTTTCCCAATAATCACACCAACCTGAGATGAAGAATTTACATATAAGAGCAGAAGATTCGTATTCAGTACAAGGTTTAAAGTATCATCTGGAACCGGTACATAACCCCTGATACATAACTAGTACCACCCATGAACGAAATGGTGGCATCAGCCTGTACCAGCCCGATACAGGGGTGATACAGGGCATATCAGTGGGAAATGATGTGATACCCAATACACCGATTTAAAACCTTGATTCAATAAATGTCCACTTTTTTACTTGTTCCTTGAAAATTGTTATAGTAAATTGGTTGTGCCGCAAAAGGAAATGAACCAACTTGGGAGTTAGCCACCGGCTGGCTTGGAGGCCTTTGGGAAATATCTAGAGAATAAATGGGAATAGAAGAGTATGAGAAACAACAAAACAAATAACCTACTCAAGCCATTTATTTATTAATTTATTGAGCTTTTAACTGTCCAATAAATATCCTCCAATCTGATAGTTGGATAATGAAATAAACATAGTTTTGGATTTATAATACGTCTAAATAGAATCCATAATTTGGACAGTTTAATTAAAATTACTTAGGTCAAGATTTTTCCAAGTAGGAGTTCTAGCATTGATGAGATCTGGTTATCTATGACTTAGCCAAATCAAGCCATTTATTTATTTATTTATTGAGCTTTTTCTGCTTTTGTCTTTCTTTTTTTTCTTCTTTTTTTTCTTATGAGTCTTGAGCAGCTCAGTTCTAATGAAATCTTGAGTTGAGTAGACTCAGTCGAGTTGGGTTGAGTTCGATTTAGTTTATAAAGAAGGATATATATATATATATATATATATATATATATATATATATATATATATATATATATATATATATAGTTGGGTTGAGTTCAATCTAGTTGAGTAGACTCATGCGCACATGCATTGTGCATTCGTGACTAGATGTATCTATGATTGCATTCCAGCAATTGATTGCATGTGTGCGTGCATGCATGCAACCTAATCTTGAGTGGGACCTTAATGCATGTAAGTGGTTTGACAATCAAAACAAATTAGACATAGACAAGACATATTAGCTATGCCAATCAAAATCAATCAAAACCAGTCATCAGATAACAGTTTTCAGTAAAGAGAACTGCTCACTTACAGCCAACTGCACCACAATGTGGGGTATACCATATTTCACAATGTCTAAACATAATTCCAAAATGAATTACCAAACTGCTAATACTTAGAATGATTCTCCATATGTTATTTCAAGTTTACCTATGCGAGGGTGTAATACATGTGTCAATACCCATGCTTTAAATTGCTAGAGCCTACAATTGGTAGTGAGCATTGTGGACAACACAATGCCCAAAAATCGCACTTATCAACCATCTTTACCAATCTCATATTGGCCATTGAATTGATCACTGACCATTTTCCTGTCTATTTTAAGGTCATCAGTCGTGTAGGATCATAGTGTTTGATCTATGTGATTTAACTATACTACGTTTAAATGTGGCCCATGAGTTCAAACATTGTGGAATCTGGATTAGCATACATGGATCTCGAGTCTATGTGGATTGTTCACCTATCACCAACATTTAAGAAATCTTGGAAAAACACAGTCTAGTCCCAAAAGCTGACCAAATAAAAGAATAGAATAGAAGTAAACATACATCGAACACATAATACAGAAAACTACAATGAATTAGACTTATTTATATTCTTTTGTATAAAACCAACTTGTACCTCCTCAGAACCGTCTCTGCCATAAGATATTACGGTGCATGACGGTTCCCAGTACATTAAGTTGCAAGTTGTTATATAAGGTTGGTTGTATATCTTTTATTTTTATAAATGTTGACAATAGTTAGTTGGATGATGAATTACGTATAATTGTGTGCCTACCTACAGGTCGTATCCAATGGACTCCAGGGAGTGGATTATTCTACATTACCCGGTGAAATGCATAGAATTGACCGTGAAGTGAAGGGAATTGACTGTGAAATGCATGGAATTGACCGCGAAGTGAAGGGAATTGACCGTGAAATGAATGAAATTGACCACGAACTGATTGAAATTGACTACGAAGTGAATGAAATGGATTTTTAACCATCAACCTGATGGAATCTTCAAAAATAACCAGGTTAATTGGATAAAGTAGCTTCTCCTACCTCAAAATCATATATGATACGTCAAGTAATTCATTTTGATTTAGAAGATATGCTTGTTAAATGAATAAAGAAAGAAATGAATAAAAAGAGAAATTTTTTTTATATGATTATATATACATATTTATATAAATATGTATTAGAGAAAAATGCAGGAAAAAAAGTTCTCTGTGAAAAAAAAAAAAAAGTGCAGGCTGCCGCTTTTTTTTTTCCTGGTGTGTGGGTCCCATCATGAGTTATGTGTTATATCCAAACCGTCCATCTATTTGGCGAACTCATATTAAGGCTTGAGATGAAAAATAAGACAGATATAGCTATCAATTGGACCACACTGTAAAAGGCAGTGGGGGATTGAACGTCTACCATTGAAACCCTTTTAGGGGTCACAAAAGTTTTGAATCATTATGAAATTTATTTTTCCTCTTCATCTAGGTCTTTGTGACCTTATGAATAGATTGGATGGAAAATAAATGTTATGGTGGACCCTACAAAATTTTTAACAGTGAATATCAATTTTCCCGCTGCTCTTCGTGGTGTGGTCTAGTTGATCTTTGGATATGATTCTTTTTTTTTTATAATGCTCCAAAATGATCTCGATATATGGATGAACATTGTGGATATAATAAATACATAACTATGGGGCCATGTAACTTTGATCTCTTTTGAACTGTTCCTACAACTTGGAGTTTGAGGAGCATAGTGCTCGTCTTCGAGCACCAGCTAATCCGCTTCCTTGGTCTGTTTGATTTGTGAAGTAAATGAAAATTATCTGGAAAATAAGTAATAATTACTTACCAGGAATTGCCTCTCGTTTCCTGTACGCTGATGTCGGCGGCATAGCCTTTTGGCGTTAAAATCGAGGATGGCTATGAAAGGAATATAGGGCCCACTGTGATGTACATGATGTATCAACACCGTTCATCTTGTATGTCAGCTTCATTTAGGCCATGAACTCAAAAATGAGGTAGATCCAAAACTCCAGTGGACCACACCACAGGAAAGAGTGGAAATTTAATGTTTGCCGTATAAAAATTTTGTGGCGCTTAGATGTGTTGGCTGAAGCTGATATTTGTGTTTATCCCTTATCAATTTTAGACTTAGGCCCTAAAATATTCTGATAAAATATATGGACGGTGTGAATATATCATACACATCACAATGGGGTCCACAAATGCAAGTCAACTTTTTCAGACCAATTTTTGAAGCAGAATTGCATTTGAAAATCCAAACAAAAGAAAAGGTAATAATGAACTTTTGAAAGGGTATTTTCCATTTCCCTTGAAATCAAACAGGCTTGTTTTCACGGTGAAATGGTAAATGCCGTTTAGAAAAGTAATGATTACTTCCCCATGCATTTACAGCTTTCCTGATTTGACCACTTACTTTTTACACGAAAATCGAAAATATTATAATATATCTGTGCGTCCCACTGTGATGCATTTCGCTTATCTACACCGTTCATCCATTATTCTAGTTGAATTCATAGCATGAGTAAAAAATTGAGGCATATTCAATACTCAATTGGACCACGTCATACAAAAAAAGCTCGTCTGATTTCTCTCTGTATAGCAGGGGTAAGAATAAGTGGGTTTTAAAAGGTGGGTTTAAAAGGGTTCGTAGGCCATAAGTAGGTTGTACAGTAGGAAAAAGCTCGTCTGATTTCTCTCTCCAATCCTGGCACTGACTACTGAAATGACCAAAGCAGATTCGGTGAGGCCGTCAACGGGGCCCACCTTGATGTATATGTTGTATATCCATGCCGTCCATCCATTTTTCCAGCTCATTCAAGGGCATGATCCCAAAGATGAAGCAAATCCAAATCGTAGGTGGACCACACACAGGAAACAGTGTTGATTGAAGTCCACCGTTAAAAACGAGGTACTATTTGGGTTTTCCGTTTGTACAACAGGCAATCCACTCTCAATTCAACCATCCACATCATATGAGAAACAGGATACATAGGATATAACCCCAAATTCAAATTTATCAAACAATCCTAACCGTTGATTAATGGACATTTTCCTGTTGAAATCAGACATTTGATTATTACATCCTGAATGTCCATTTTATGTCCATCAATAAGTAAATGAAGAAATTCCTTTGACATTGTTCTTTTATATATGATCTATTCAAATTGGGACCGACTATTTGGACGGTTATATATGATTAAGGAGCATGCCACATGTAATTTTTTTGTTCATGAGTATGAACCAACTACACTCACAGAGCATCAATATCCTGGACCTGACCATGATGTTTATATTCCATCCAAACCGTTCATATGGTTATTAACACTCAGATAAACTGTAGGAACGAATATCATCCTGAGCCAAAACTTCCATCACCCCCAGGTGTTCAAATCCCACCGTTTCATGTGGTATGGCCCACATGAGTTTTGGATATGCCTTATTTAAATAGATTCATATCCTATTGTGTTCTTTAAAAATAAATGGACGGTGTGGATTTGTCACAGACATCTCTGCGGGCCCACATAATTACAAGCATAGGTATCTCTACGCCCCGGGGACATGTAATATGCTCTGCCAGCCAACGGCCACTAGAGTGGGGCACTGGACGACTCGACTCGGTAAACCCAACTTGTATGACTAGTTTGGACCGGACTGAGTGGGTGAGTCCATCCGAAGTAGACTTCATCTGGTACAAACTCAAACTAAGTTGAGTAATACCCGACTGAGTTGACTAGACCCAAGCCAAAATCTAACTTGGTACTTATTCACTCAATCCAAAACTTGACTCATGTGTGTATAAAGAGAGGGGAATGCTCAACTATGCATCTTCCTACGTGAGCACCTTTACACACATGTCATAGGCATAGAATCCGAACGGTCCATGTGATTCGGCACCCTTTAAAACCTCACAAGCCCAATTTCCAGCTTGTTCCAAAACTCTAGTGGGCCATAGTAAAGAGAAATGCAAATCAATGGAGGAAATTCTTTTCTTTTACCATGGCCCACCAGAGTTATGTATTAGGCTTAAAGTTAGGCGTGTGAGGATTCAAGGGGTGTGCATCATGTAGATCGTTCAGATTCTGTGCCTACAACACTGTGCAAAGGTGCTCACAGATGCTCACCTAAGAAGATGCGCATGTGAGTATAGAGGGTTATGGCATCCGTGAGCTCACTTGTGCACCTTCTTACATGAGCATCTGTGAGCACCTTTACATACTTGTCGTGGGTACAAAATTTGAATGGTCTACTTGATGTAGCATCCAATTAAAAACTCTAGTGAGCCATAGCTAAAAGAAATGCAAATCAAGGGAAGAGACTGTTTCCTTTATCCATGGCCCACTAGAGTTTTGTATCGAGCAAGAAATTGGGCTTATGAGGTTTCAGGGAGTGCCGCATCACGTTGATTATTCAGATTCCATGCCTAAGACATGTATGCAAAGGTGCACACAGGTGCTCAAGTGCCTTATGTAGGTGAGCATCTCTCTCTTTATATGTGTGCGCGCGCGCGCGTGTGTCAAATATGAGATGTCGTGTAGTTGGAAAGGCTGTAAATCTAGCAAGTGCACCTAAGTGAGTTGTGATTTCAGCTGTGAATACCTACTGCACCTAAATTGACTTGGTGATGACTCAGTACTTATGATCAGGTTGGACTTGCTAGACCTGGATTCGAATTGAGTTAGACATATTGGACTTAATACCAAGTCAGATCGAGTTTAGGCATATTTCAAAACCTGATCAAGTTGAGTCAGTCATAACTCTATACAACTTGACTCAATGCCCAGCTCTAAATTCGCGGCATACATGAACAAGGACCTAATGCCTCCAGAGGAGGGAATTTCTATGCCTACATTAAGTAATGAATTTCTATGCCTACATTAAGTAATGTACACATATAACTTGTTTCTGATGATCTATACCGCTCATCCTATCTAATAACAAAAATGTTCAAATTGGACACTTCTAATCTTCTTATAGGTAAAAAAATTACTCACTAAAAGCTGAGTGTTTTCAAAATCTTTTGATAACCATTTTTTCACAACAGTTGATACTACAATTTTCCTAAGTTTCTTTAAAAAATAAAAAAAAGTCAAGAATTGTGGGGCCCACTTGTATGTTCACTAAAACAAACCCATCCTATGAATGAATCCTATTTAAAAGATTAGAGAAATGATCTAACTAAAAGGTGGACCACACCATTGAAAATGAAATCCATGACATAAAAAAAAATCCAAAGCGCATTTCATGATTTGATCCATCAGAATTAATTTTTGAACGATTATGATTGGTGCATGTATTAGACAGATTAGATGCTGTACAGAAACCACGTGGACCCCACAAATTTCAATTGTTACTTTATAGAGAAAAGAATATATGAAATTTATTTAGCAATTCAATTAGCCCAAGCATTATTTAGTAAAATCAGATTTTGGAGGGATTTTGTGGTAAAAATCAATGAATCTATCACTGTCATTATTTAATATTTTAATTAAAAATATTATTAATCGGATAACTAATAAAAATTACCTTGTGTAAGTGGGGACCACAATCTGATTAGAACTCGGATAATCGGTTAATCCTAATTCGATTTTCTTGGGTCAACTTGATAAACGGATATCCATTGCCAGCCCTAATGGGTCCTGATGAATGAACGGTTACGATCATGTCAATCATGCTAACGCCCCGACCCTTCCGTGCTTTTGAAATGTATAGTATTCGCTTCCCACCAAGATAGGACTAGCTAACGAACCTGCCTGTAAATATCTGTCGTACTCTCTCCCTCCTATTTCATCCCCCTCTCCATCCGCGGTACAAAACATCGCTCTCTCTCCCTCTCTTCTACATCTGTACTGAATCTTACAAAACCCTAACCCTATTTAAACCCTGGAAAATCCTCCCAAATGCATTTTTCCGTCTCTCCACAGCCATGGCCAACAGATCTCTCCTCTCTCTCCTCATCCTCGTCTCCCTTTCCATCTCCGTCTTCTCACACGGTGGATACCATGATCACGACTACAGGAAAATACCGAATTAAGCAAAATCCTGTCTGGTGACTCTAGAATTGTAATCAATAAACCAAATTCACAATAAACGTCGGTCACTTATATACATATATATTCAGAATGTCATATGTAAATGGTATATATGGATGGGCAGAATGTGGGCCCACATGTGTGATGAATTTCAAAATACATTTAAAAAAAAAAAAACCCATATGGTACCAAATACAATTCCATCCCACCTAATAACATCTGATACCATGCGCCGCCCGTAAGTCTTAAGCGGTACTAGGCCAGCCTAACTTGAGCTAACTCGGCCTATTTCCACCTCTAATTGAATGGGGCACACAACCTCTAAGTAGAATCTGTAGTGTAATCTTGACCGTTGGATTTGAGGGAGAGGATAGACGGCTGGACTATTATATTTTGTTTTAAAATAGTATTAAAATTTGAATTTTCAAATTTTCGGTAATTTCTCTCCATTTTTAAAAAGTTGTAGTACTTTTGAGTTGTGGGTTTTATCCCACATCGGATTTGACATAGTAAACTATTTTGTATATGAGATAGTCTTTTTGCCTAAGGCTTGAGCCCCTTTCAGGGGGCATGTAAATTTGGTCCTGTGGGGGGCTATGCCAATAGCTCTAATTTATGTCATTAACCACACATGCGCGCGCACGCCGAGCCAAGCCGTGCCGAGCCTAGTCTGGGTCCGTGTGCGCGTGCGCGACAGGACGGGACGAGCTGGGCTAGGCGCGGGTGCAGGTGCGGTGTGTGTGTACTCACGTGGGTGTGTGTATGGGTACTCGCAGGACTGTATGTGCGGGAGTGTACTCGCACTTGCGCTTTTTTGTTTTAAACCAGAGAGATGCGTCCCTTCTGGTTGGTCGCCCCTGTTGGGTTTCAACCCACCGGACCTAACCTTTTGTAAATGGTGCTTATGTACCACTTCGGAGTCTATATAAAGACTATCGATTCCAGTTTTAAAATACGAAATTATTATCTCTTATAAAACTCTCTCTGATACAATTTTAAGAATTTTACTGAGTTCATCGCTGAGTCAACTCAGCACTTTCAAATTAAACTGCAAGTGGTTCGAGCCCGTGTACAGTGAGTGCACCGCTGGGACCGGGTCATAGTCGTTGTATCCTGGAGGTCGATTGCTCTGGAAACCTGTTGCACTTGGGACGTTGTCCAAGGGGAGCAAATTCGATTTCAAGCCGAGTGACTCAGTCACGCCTCGACTCAATTCAATAAGTTCTTCTTTCTCAAAATTTAATTTCTTTTTTTTTTGTTCTCGATTTTTAATAGTCTATTTAATTCAACCAAATATTCCAACAATCTTGAAATCGAATTGTTGAATTACATAGATTATAGCTACAGTAACAGTAAATGCTTCTGCTGAGTTAACCAAAATCGAACCGTTCGCTGGACAATCATTTAAACGGTGGAAACAAAAACTGATGTTCGCTTTGACTACCTCGAAAGTTTTATACATTTTATCTGAATCATTTACTATAGATCCAGCAAATCAAACTGAAGTAACAGATGAAAATAATTGTAAAAATTATATTCTAAACTCTTTATCCAACGAACTATTGTTAGTGTTATAGTTTATACACTACGTGAAAAATGAAAAAAAAATGACGGATTTAGAGACGGTTCTGGACCGTCTCTAAAATTGCTTGGTTTAAAGACGCTTTAGAGACGGCCGTAAACCGTCTCTAAAATTTTAGACGGCCCCTGACCGTCCTTAATATTGTCTTAAAAATTTGAACCGTCCACAAATCATTTAAGACGGTCGTTGACCGTCTTATATGGGTCATTTGAGACGGTTGTTGGCCGTCCACATTAGAGACGGTCCTTGACCGTCTTATATGCGGTCATCTGAGACAGTCATTGGCCGTCTGCATTAGAGACGGTCATTGGCCGTCTTTTACTTCAAATCTGAGACTGTCAAAGACCGTCTCTATTAGAGACGGTCCTTAGCCGTCTTACAATCCTGTAAAAGACCATCTCTATTAGAGACGGCCCTCGACCGTCTTTATTAGAGACTGTCAAGGACCGTCTCTATTAGAGACGGTCCTAAACCGTCTTATAGCCTTATCAAAGACCGTTTCTATTAAAGATGGTCCTAATCCATCTCTAATGCTCAATTAAGCCGCTCAAAAAAATTATGAATTTCAAAAAAAAAAAAATAGTTAAGAAGCTTAGAAAAATAATTAACAATGTTTACGAAAATTTTAAATTTTGAAAAAAAAAAAACTGTCGATAATTTTGAAAAAAAAAAAGATTTCAATAAAAAAATGATATTTTGAAAAAGAAAATTTAAAAAATTTAACAAAATTGTGAAAATTTTGACATATTGAAAAAATATATATATTTAAAAAAAAAGAAAATTAGATTTTGTATTTTGACAAGAAAAATTGAAAGGTTATATATAACAAAAGTGAGATTAAAAAAATGATATTTAAAAAAATATAATTTAAGAAATTAAACAAAAATGTGAAAAAATTGACAAATTATAAAAAAAATATATTTTTTAAAAAAGAAAATTAGATTTTGTATTTTGACAAGAAAAATTGAAAAGTTAGATAACAAAAGGGAGATTTCAATAAAAAATGATATTTTGAAAAAGAAAATTTTAAAAAATAAACAAAATTGTGAAAAAATTGTCAAATTGTAAAAAAATATATTTTTTAAAAAGGAAAACTAGATTTTGTATTTTAACAAGAAAAATTGAAAAGTTATATAACAGTATTGTATATCATTGCCACCCATACGTTTCTCCAACCCATTTTTTGGCCGGGTATAAAAAATTGTGTAGATTTAAATCTTAAGTGGACCACACCATTGGAAAGAATGATAATATAGTACCTCACTATTAAAAATTTTAAAGAGCCCATTGTAAGGTTTTAGTAATGTTTATTTGCAATCCAACTTGTTGATAGTGTAAAGAAGATATAGATGAAGGTAAACTACAAAGATCAAATTGATCCAAAACTTTTGTGGCCTTTAAAAGGTTTTTAATGGTTATTCGTCATATTATTTTGATTGGTATGGCCTACCTAAGATTATTTAGTTCTTATGATTTAAAATCACATCTTAAAATATGATGGAAAAATATATGGATGATGTCGATATACATAAAATATATCAAGGTGGGCCCTACACGGTTAGAGTAACACCCATGAAGGAGTTACCGAAAATAGTGTAATAGTACTATAAGGTCACCTCATGGGAACTTCCCGTACATCATCGTAGCCTATAGAGCTTTGACTCATGGACTGCTGGTGTTGGGGTCACTTGCCAAACCGCGTGCAAATCCTACACCTCCACTCTGTCCATCTACTTTGATAGATCATTTTAGGTTATGATGCCAAAAAGGAGGCAGATAGGAGACATTGGTGGACCACACCACAGGAAACAGGGGTCACAGCTATAGTCATTTAGGTGGGGCCTATATAGTTTCACAATAATGTCCACCACAAAAATTCATCCATATAGACCATTTCAGGGCATGGGTCAAAGAATGAGGCAGATCAAAATCTCAAGTTGATCCACCACAATAAAAAAAAAATGTAGGGATTGAACGTTTACTAATAAAAAATTTTAGAGGGCTACAAAAGTCTTGGATCAAGTTGATATTTGATTTTTCTCTTCATTCATGTCTTTTTTTTTTTTAATACTTATTAACCGGTTATATCTCAAATAAGCATCATAGTGGCCCTAGGAAAGTCTCAATGGTGGGTGTCACTGTCCCCACTGTTTTCGATGGTGGGGCGACTTGAGATTTGGATCTGACTCGTTCTTTTGATCATCCCATAAAATGATCTCTCCAAATGAATGGACGATGTTGATATAATACATACATCATGGTGGGGCACACAGATCTGACTCCTTTTTTGGATCAACTGTTAAAATAATCCGTTAAAATGAATGGATGGAGTGGATAAATAACATACATCACGGTGGGCCCCACAAGACTTAAAAACTAGGAGACAGATTGGCTACTCCCCCTGACACCAGCCCCGTGGCTGGTGGTCGGTGCTCCGTGGGGCCCACCATGATGTATGTGTTTCATCCATTTTTACAAATCATTTTAGTAATTTACAAAAAAATAATAATTATAGGGATATAAATCTTAGGTAGACCAAACCATATGAAAAATAATGATTGGATATCCACTATTAAAATCCTCCTAAGGCCTAATGTCGTTTATTTGACATCCAATTTGTTGATTAGGTCATAAATACCCCAGATGAAGGGAAAAATAAATATCAGCTTGATCAAATACTTTTATGGTCCCTAAACTATTTTTAATGGTCAACGTTCATTAAACACTATTTCCTATAATGTGGTCCACTTGAGATTGAGATATAACTGATTTTTTCCATAGGAAACCGTGGGAATAATGTTTCCACCATTGAAACCTTTCTATGGCCCATGGTGATGCTTATTTGTCATCCAACATGTTCGTAATATCACAAAGACATGGATGAAATGAAAACACAAATATCAGATTGATCTAAAACTTTTGTGGCCCCCATGAAATTTTCAATGGTAGATGTTCAATTCACACTCTTTCCAGTAGTGTGGTCCATTTGAGCTTTGGATATGCTTCATTTTTAGCCCACAGTGATGTAAGTGTTTTATCCATACTGTCAATTCATTTTTTCAGATCATTTTAGTGGTTGAGCCCAAAATTAAAGCATATCCAAAGCTCAAGTGGACTATACCATAGGAAAAGTGGGAATAATGATTCTCATCGTTGAAATCTTCCCATGGCTTACAATGATTTTTATTTGTCATCCAATTTATTCAATAGATCACAAATACATGGATGAAGGGAAAACTAAAATATCAACTTGATCCAAAACTCCAGTGGCCTCTCAAAATTTGGAGATAATAGACATTCAGTTTTATACTATTTCCTATGATGTGGTCCACTTAAGATTTTTATAGGCTTCATTTTTAAGCTTATGTAATAAAATTATATGTTAAAATGGATAGATGGATTGGATAAAATGAATAAATCATAGTAGGCCCACATGATTTACTTAGTACGCTTGGAACAAATTGACTACTCTCCCTGACACCAGCCAATGGCTGGTGGTCAGTGCTCTGTGGCCCTACCATGATGTATGTATTTCATCCATGCCGTCCATATCTTTTTACAGATAATTTTACAATATGAGACCAAAAATGAAATTTATCCAAATCTCAAGTGGACCACATTACAAGAAATAGTGTTGAATGAGCGTCGACCATTAAAAACATTTTGATAGCCATAAAAGTTTTGGATCAAGCTGATTTTTGTTTTGTCCCTTCATTTGGTCCTATATGACCAAATCAATAGATTGGATGTCAAACAAACAGTACAGTGGGCCTTAGGAGGATTTTAATGGTGGATATCCAATCACTATTGTTCTCATGTGGTGTGGACCACCTGAGATTTATATCCCTCTAATTTTTGGCATAAAGCTCTAAAATCATCTTTAAAAATGGATGAACGGGGTGGATGAAACACATACATCATGGTAGGGCCCACAGAGCACCGTCCATGGTCCTGCCCAAAATTGGGTGTGCGCTCAAAACAAAGCTGCGCCCAATCTCCCCCCATCCTCTCACTCGCCGCGCTCCCTCTTCTTCTCTCTCTCTCTCACTCACCCTTGCCCTCTGCCGTGCGTCGCCCTCGAAAACCACCGCTCCATGTATTACATCTGATTCCTTCCATCTCTCTCGATTGAGGTAAGTATCTACGTCTCATTCCTTTCATCTCTCTCGATCGAGGTTAGAAATCGATTTCCGCTCTCATTTTTCTTCTCATTTCTTCCGGCCAAGGTCCGCCAGCCTCCTAACTAGCCCCTTTCAAAACCCCCATCTCCTTCCCATTTTCTTCCAAAACCTCAAACTCATCCCTGTCAAAACCCCCATCATCATCCGCACCTAGCCCCTTTGAAAACCTTAAACCCTTATAGATCGAATCCCATCGATTTTGCATATGAAACCTTCCGATCTGGCAATGCTCCCCTCCGACACCGTCGATCTTCGTCATCTTCTTTGTTTACCAATCGATCTACAAAGGTAAACCATATGGGCTTATGCAGTGCAAAAACGATCTGTCGAGGAGAGATTGCGGTGCGTGTTTAGAAGATGCTATGGGTCGGATTCCTACGTGTTGTAATGGAAAACAAGGTGAGAGAGTTGTTGGACCAAGTTGCAATTTGAGGTATGAGACATACAAGTTCTATGAGGACTTGGGCACAACACCGGCTCCTCCATTAACTAACACAGCTACCACTGTTAAGTTTTCATATATTCTTTTCTTGATTTTTGTCCGTCTTTTTGGTTAATCGAAGACAGAGACAAAAGGCAAAGATTGTAGGCTTGATCTTATTGCTGGGTCAGAACATATTTAAGACTGTACTCACCTAATGGATGGCTTGCATGCAAGCTGTTTGTTCTGTGTTTTTAAAATGGACCGAGCAATGTTGACATGTTTGATGTTGAACTGAGTTTGCAAAAACATGAACTAGCTTTTTAAATTTTTCTAAGGACAGTAACAGGAGTGGATTAGGTGTTACTTGGGTAACACACCTTAGTGGTGTTACCCATACCATGGAGCCCACTTTGATGATGTGTTGTATATCCACATCGTCCATACATTTTTCCAAACCATTTAAGGATATTTTTTCTTATTTTTTTAGTTATAAAATGGTATATATCTGGAATTATTAGCTGATGCTTCTTCCATGTGGATTTTTTGGAGTATATTTTTCCTTTAGTTTTTTCTTTTTAGTTTTATGATAGTTTGTTATATCAGTTCTTGATCTAGATTAGTTGATTTCATAGACACATTTACATCTGCTAGATTGAGTTCCTCACGTTTGTGACTTTTTTCTTTCACATACTTGATAACCCATGTTTGATGATCTGTATGTTGGGACCTTTTTGATTGATATGTACGTAAAATGTGGTTAGATTAAAGATGCACACATACTGTTCGATAAAATGCTTATGAGAGATGTTTCTGAGATAAATGTGGTTCGTCTAGAAGTGTTTTCTCTTCGGCCCTTGCCAATGTAGTTCTTTGGTTGGGCTGCAGCTCTTGTAATTTTTGTGTTTCCTCTTTCTTTGTCTTTTTTGTTGTTTGTTGTTTTTTTTCTTTCGGCTTTGCCATTTTTAATAAAGTTGGCATCTTTCAAAAAATAAATAAAATCTGTAATTCCTTCATTGGATTTTGTTGCATCAAACAACTCGCAATTGCCTCATGAAGACATTATGATATTATATTCTAGTATTGTAAGGATTCATCCATTTCAATCATTTAATTCTTTCTCAATTTTGACTATTTTACATATTGTTATAGAAACTAGAAAGGGGAGTGGTGGAGGCATATCCTTCTTAGAGGGCTCCGATTAAAATGAAGAACAAAAACTAAATGTAGCAGAAAAAACTGATGGTGAAGAACATGTTGATGGTGATAATGGATAGCCTGTTGAGGAAAATGTCGAAGTAGACTACTCGAATCTTACTGGGAGACAGAAGAAACTGTTTGAATTGACGATGAAGATGGCAACTCTCTTCCAACCCATAAAAATAGTAGTATCATTATGTGAAGTTAACATAACTTGTGTCATTTCCTTTTACCTTAAAATAGTAGTATCACTATGTGAAGTTTAATATGACTATTTCTTGCCATGGTTCTCTACTTGCATAATGAGGCAAGAAACTTGCCTCCCTTATGTTCACAAATCATCTTTCTTCCTAGCTACAGTGATGTCAGCACGTTACCAGTTTAGGAGCTTGAAATATATTGCTAGGAGATCCATTGAAAAAGTGTATTGTTAGAAGATGATAATTAGCCATTTGCTAAATATTATCCCATGTCATTTTTCTTCAATGCATATGATGTAGGGGAACTGATATGAGCAGTCCACATGGCATACATGTTGGCCTGTTAGACCGTCTTGTAATTATATGGACAGAAACTTATGGTCCAGCTGACATGATACAGGTTCATGCTCAATTACTTCTCTGTTTCTGTAAAAATGCATAATCTACTCTTTGTAAACTTGAATCATTTGATTTGGAGATAATTCTAGATCTTAGCTTCTTTTTCTTCCAGTATGGGATTGTATACCAATTTGGCATTGCCAATAAAAGCACCAGTATTGCCGTCTATTTGTTGTCTTGGATCTATGTGGTTGTGGTTGTTGCTATTTATCTGGTAATCATGCATGCTCATGACAAGTACTCTACAAAGGAGCACATTTACTACCGGGCAGTTAAATTGTTCGTCATCTGCCTCATGACACTGGTGGTCATCATATTGCTGAGATTCACCAGGTGATGATGTGGTTACTTCAAACACACGGCTTTATGACAGTTTTTTCAAGCAGAGATGCTCCTTGGTATTGCTGGCCAAATGGGTACTTAAAACTTCAATGTGGTTGATTTTCATTCTCTGGATTCCTCTGATTTTTCTCTATCCTAGGACTGATTTTTTTTTTCCTTTTATTTTTCTTTTTTAAGAAAGGAGAACTATCCTAGTTCACTATAGGAATCCTATTTATGTTGTCCTAATTTTCATGTAACTGTAATAAAATATGATGTTTCTATTGTTGATGGAAAATACTCCACTAATCATAAACTGAACATTCTTTCTGTGGCCTTGTCTCCACTGAAAATGTAGGCTGTTGGCACTTGGCACTTTTCTCCAACAGTCACTTACAGAACAACCAATTCACTGGATCGGTTATCTTCCTGGCTAATCTCCCACTGTCTGAATTTTATGTCTCAAACTAAAGTGTGTTCCTAGCAAGTCTTTAAACATGTTTTATTTTTGTGCTGCACACTGAAGCATTTGCTGATCATTGATTTGCACTGTGCAGCAGGCCTATTTGTGTAATGTCAGCTGTTCCATTTACTTTGGGTTGGCATCTGTAGAGTCTATATAGGGATTTGGGCTGCACAATGTAGTATGGGGTACATGGGGGTCATAATTTTTATTGTACAATATGTTCCATAGAACAAAGAAAAATGCACAGTTGAAGATATTTGACTCCAGTGCTTCATTGTAACAAATCTCTGTATACCTGAAATATTGAACTTGATTTTTTGATGAATATATCTGATCTGATTTAATTGGATCTGGACCCAGATTTTTTTGATGATACTATTGCTCAAAGAGCTATCGAATTCATGTTGGGATGGTGAGTCATGGAAACCCTCACATTTATGATTAGTGTCAGATAACAACATGAGCATCTGCATCACTGTATGTGAGAAGACCTCCCCAAAGAGAGCATTGGCACAACATTGGTTTCTTTCATCATTTTACGTATAATTCAAAGAGCCTTTAGACAATGTACAATGGTATAGGAAAAAGTTGGTTTTGTTTGGTGATCTTTTGCTGCTGTTGTCATCTGACTATATGTTTTTCAATGTAGATTTTAACAGATGCAATGGGGCTTGGAAAGACTGTAATGACTATTGCATTAATACTTGGAAAACTAGTTAGGGAGAGTCCAGATGACCAACAAGTTGAAGAACAAAATCAGGATTTTGACAACAAGAAAACAAAGAATGGTCAGAAAGATCCTCAAACACAAAAGCCTGCCCATAGTTAAAGGAGGAACTCTTGTTGTCTGTCCAATGGCATTGTTAGGCCAGTAGAAGGTAAGATTTCGTTTCATTTCATAACATGTTTACTACTAATCCTGTAGTTAAAGTTGGCATTCTTTTAATGATGCAATTGAATGAAAAATTAAAATAGCATATTGTTGTCTGTCCAATGGCATTGTTAGGCCAGTGGAAGGTAAGATTTCATTTTTTCCAATTGTTGAACACACTTCAGTCAATAGCGCATCTAAACACAGCCTTGTTGCCCGATTTTTTATCATTTTAGCTGGTGGGTCTTAAATAAATTACAATAGCCATTAAAATGCCTGTTTTACAATGGTTACAGAATAATCTGGAAGACCTCTACAACCTTTTATGGTTCTTACATGTCGAGCCATGGTGCAATTGGGCTTGGTATGTGCATGAAACATTGGTTATATCTTGTGTGGGTATCTCTCCTTTTGAACTTTCTTTGATTTGGTGAAAATCAATGTGACTTTAGGATGATGTGTGGGCTGTTTTCAATTGAACTTTCTTTGATTTGGTGAAAATCAATGTGACTTTAGGATGATGTGTGGGCTGTTTTCAATTGTTTTGGGATGAAAAACCAATGAAATTTGGGATGTTCTTAAGCAGTTTGATGCATATTGGTTGAAAAATGAAGTGTTGTGTAGATTTATTATAATTTTTTGTGGTTTAGATGATGGAATCTTGTGTGGGTGCTTTTGCATTTATCAATTCTTAAAATTTGTGGGATTACTTGATGTGAATCAATGGGAGTTTTTGATGATTAGTAGTTGCTTTTAGGTGTTCTTGGACTGAAACCAATGAAATTTGGGGCACTTTCAAGTTATTTGGACTTGGCATAATTAATGGAGTGTTGTACACATCATTTATGTTACATGTAAGCGAAGCTCATGTGGGTACTTTTGCATTTGGCAGTTTTTGAAGTTTATGTGATCATGTTATATTAATTGATGGGAATTTAGGATGATGGGTACTTGTTTCCGGGATTTTTTTTTTTTGGGACCAAAATAAAGGGAACTTGGGATGTTCTCAAGCAATTTGATGCATATGTATTAACCCAGATGTTCTTCATACTTGGATTATCTAAAAAATGGAGTGGTCATGTAGATACTTTTCTGTTTATTAGTTTTTGAAGTTTGTATTTATTTGATGAAAATCAATGGGAGTTGAGGATGCCGGGTACTTGTTTTCAAGTGTTTTGATTGGAACTAAGGTAATTAGAGGCTTTTTCTAGTTATCTGATGCACATTGATTGATTTTAATGTTTTTCAGATTTTAATGATTGTATTTATATGCATGTGGTGTCCTCAGGTCTTACATGAACTAATTTATATGCATGTGGTGTCCGCGAATCTTACATGAACTAATACGACGCCCCAACTAGATTATGTGGAGCAAGAAAGAAGTTAGTTTTCTTCCCTTTACCATTGTTCTTTGATTGTTAATCCATGCAACGATTATTTTTTTATGCCATAGGTCTTGGCACTTACTATTTTTCTTAGAATTTATTAGTTTAATAACCTAGCTATGTAAACTATTAGACTTCGTTTCATAAGCATAAATATGAATCACCTTCTTTCTTCTTTCTGCTAGGTGGCATCAAATCTAGATGTCGTAACAGATGTGTATGATTTCCTCCATTTGCTAAGCACCATTTCTAATGAAAAAGAAGTAAGCAATGAATGTCTAGGTGCAGATGCTGATGAAAAAGAAGTAAGCAATGAAGCAGGCCGTTCAATCTGATCAATCTACTCCCTGGGGAGGTTGGAAATCAAATGATATGTACAACAATTCAGGTATGGTTTGCACCAATTCAAGAGACTGTACATTAAAGGGTACAATTAGCCTAGCATACAAGTTGAGATGTTTCCATGTATGCTGATAGTTGCTTTATTTCTTCAGGATACATTCCGTGGAAGGGTGTGTGAGTGTCCGTTAGTTCAGGAAGTGGAGTTTAAGGGAGATGTTTATAGCAGTTGTCAAGGTAAACCTCTCTCTCGCTCTCTAGGGTATATCCTATCTCTGTATCTCACACACACTTTCTTATAAAAGAAAGTGAGTTTTTAGGTTGTAGAAGGGTGTCCTATTTCATGGGATTGCTACTTACTAGTTTTACTTCTTTTCCATTACTCTTACCACTATGTTATATGCAGGTACCTATGGTCTCCTATACATTTGTTGTATATGATTACTTGGAACTGAATGTGCAAGCCTTTATTACTAGCTATAGTTGCTAGATCCATCTATATGATGGATGAATGGAATGGTTTATTTGAATGTAAAACTGTCATGATATGTTCGTGTGATGTCTTGACAATCTCTGTAGGTATTTCACACCCTTTTATCATACTTATCTGCAAAATGCACTTATCCACAATGCCTTCAAATTGATTTTGATATATTCTTTGGTGACATCAAGATCTTATATATATGGCTTTTATCATTTATGCAAAACACACTTATATATAGTGTTTTCAAATTGATTTTGAAACCCAGCATTGTTTCAAGAAGAACCTTCATTTTGTTTCATGAACAGAGGATGGACAAGTGATGAGCTTTTTGGTTGTATTAGAAAGAAAATTTGTTAGGAGATGTCTGAGTGAGGCACATGGCATAATTGTGAGTCCTTCTCTCCATATGTCACATTGGTTATATATGAAAAGATCATCAACTATCTACCCTGTTTCAATCTAGAAAAAAAGAAGCAGTATTTGGTCTAGCTGGATGTATCTGACTAATAAATTGAACCTTACTGATAAATTGGAAATTTTTTATTTAGTAAATATTTTCTTGATTTTTTCTTAGTCCTTATATTGTTTCCCAGTTATATTTGTGTTGGTTTCAGAGTACAGGTAGCAATAGAAAGTGTTGGTCGATTGTGGCTTATAGACAAAGGGATGAGTAACCAACAATACAAATATGGGAGGCCTTCTCCAACTATCCAGATGCTTTTAGATATAATTATGTTGTTTTTAAATGTATTAACTCGAAATTGATGGAGTAGACCCGGATGTGCGTCGGAGCTATCCGAGTGTTGAGTGGGGGTCCCTAGAAGGTGGGAACCGCTGTTATGACCATGATGAAGCCGTCCATTTCCTATGGACAGCATTGGAGTGGCTTGACCATTTGGACAGGCCAGTTTATGTATTTAATACAAATTGATCGAGCAGACCCCGGATGTGCGTCGGAGCTATCCGGATGTTGAGCGGGGGTCCCTGGAAGGTGGGAACCGTTGTTATAACCATGATGAAGCTGTCCATTTCCTATGGACAGCATTGGAGTGGCCTGACCATTTGGATAGGCCATGTTTATATATTAACTCGAAATTGATGGAGCAGACCCGAATGTGCGTCGGAGCTATCCGGAAGAGCGGGGTTCCCTGGAAAGAGGGAACCGCTATTATGACCATGATAAAGCTGTCCATTTTTTATGGATAGCATTGGAAGGGCCTGACAATTTGTGTCGGATGGTCATGTTTATATCTGTATTTGCAGGGACCATACCCTTAACCTAAACCAAAACCTATGACCTAAAACCTTAACCTATAACCTAAACCTCAACCTTAACCTAAACCTAAACCTAAACCTAAACCTATAGCCTAAACTCAAATCCCTAAACCTTAACCTATAACCTAACCTAAACATATACTTATAACCTAAAACTATTCCCAAATCATAAAACCTATAACCTAAACCTAAGCTTTCCCTAAACCTATAAGCTAAACTCAATTCCCTAAAGATAAACCTACACCTAATCTTAATCTCAACTCCCTAACCTAAACCTAAACATAAACTTGAAAACTCAAACTTAAACCCAATCCCGAACCTGAACCCGATTTCCTAAACCTAAACCATAACACATTCTCAAATCCAAAAACCTATAACCTAAACCTAAACCTAAACCAAAACCAAAACTTATAACCTAACCCGAACTCATTCTCAAATCCCAAAACTTATAACTTAAACTAAAACCAAAACCTATAACCTAAACCCGAACCCATTCTCAAATCCCAAAACCTATAACCTAAACATAAACCTTTAACCTAAACCTATAAACTATAACCAAAACCTATAACCTAAACCCGAACCCATTCTTAAATCCCAAAACCTATAACCTATAACATAAATCAAAACCTAAACCTAAACCTAAAACCTAAACCTATAACCTATAACCTAAATCAAAACCACATTGCCCTAAACCTTAACCTAAACCTATAACCTATAACCTAAATCAAAACCAAAACCAAGCCTAAACCTAAACTTAAACCTATAACCTAATGTATTCTCAAATCCCTAAACCTAAACCTACACCTAATCCTAATCTAAACTCCCTAACCTAAACCTAAACCTAAACTTGATAACCCAAACCTAAACCCAATCCTGAACCCAAACCCGATTTCCTAAACCTAAACCTTAACCTATTCTTAATTTCCCTAAACCTATAGCTTATAACCTAAAGCGAAACCAAAACCTATACCTTAACCTAAACCTAAACCTAAACCTATAACCTATAACCTAAACATAAACCTAAAACCTAAATGTATTCTCAAATCCTTAAACCTAAATCTAAACCTTAACCTAAACCTATAACCTATAGCCTTAACCTAAACCTGTAACCTAAACCTAAAACCTAAATGTATTCTCAAATCTCTAAACCTAAACCTACACCTAATCCTAATCTCAACTCCCTCACCTAAACCTAAACCTAAACTTGAAAACCAAAACCTAAACCCGATCCCGAACCCGAACCCGATTTCCTAAACCTAAACCTTAACCTATTCTCAATTCCCTAAACCAATTGCTTATAACCTAAACCGAAAGCTAAACTTATACCTTAACCTAAACCTATAACCTATAACGTAAATCAAAACCACCTTTCCCTAAACCTTAACCTAAACCTATAACCTATAACCTAAATTAAAACCAAAACCAAAGCTAAACCTAAACCTATAACCTATAACCTAAACCTAAACCTAAAACCTAATGTATTCTCAAATCCTCAAACCTAAACCTACACCTAATCCTAATCTAAACTCCCTAACCTAAACCTAAACCTAAACTTGATAACCCAACCCCAAACCCGATCCTGAACCCAAACCCGATTTCCTAAACCTAAACCTTAACCTATTCTCAATTCTCTAAACCTATAGCTTATAACCTAAACCAAAACCAAAACCTATACCTTAACCTAAACCTAAACCTAAACCTATAACCTATAACCTAAACATAAACCTAAAACCTAAATGTATTCTCAAATCCTTAAACCTAAATCTAAACCTGAACCTAAACCTTAACCTAAACCTATAACCTATAGCTTTAACCTAAACCTAAAACCTAAATGTATTCTCAAATCCCTAAACCTAAACCTACACCTAATCTTAATCTCAACTCCCTTACCTAAACCTAAACCTAAACTTGAAAACCAAAACCTAAACCCAATCCCGAACCCGAACCCGATTTCCTAAACCTAAACCTTAACCTATTTTCAATTCCCTAAACCAATTGCTTATAACCTAAATCGAAAGCTAAACTTATACCTTAACCTAAACCTATAACCTATAACCTAAATCAAAACTACCTTTCCCTAAACCTTAACCTAAACCTATAATATATAACCAAAATCAAAACCAAAACCAAACCTAAACCTAAACCTAAACCTATAACCTATAACCTAAACCTAAACTTAAAACCTAATGTATTCTCAAATCCCTAAACCTAAACCTACACCTAATCCTAATCTAAACTCCCTAACCTAAACCTAAACCTAAACTTGATAACCCAAACCTAAACCCGATCCTGAACCCAAACCCGATTTCTTAAACCTAAACCTTAACCTATTCTCAATTTCCCTAAATCTATTGCTTATAACCTAAACTGAAACCAAAACCTATACCTTAACCTAAACCTATAACCTATAACCTAAACATAAACCTAAAACCTAAATGTATTCTCAAATCCTTAAACCTAAATCTAAACCTTAACCTAAACCTTAACCTAAACCTATAACCTATAGCCTTAACCTAAACCCGTAACCTATAGCCTTAACCTAAACCTAAAACCTAAATGTATTCTCAAATTCCTAAACCTAAACCTACACCTAATCCTAATCTCAACTCCCTCACCTAAACCTAAACCTAAACTTGAAAACCAAAACCTAAACCCGATCTCGAACCTGAACCCGATTTCCTAAACCTAAACCTTAACCTATTCTCAATTCCCTAAACCAATTGCTTATAACCTAAACTGAAAGCTAAACTTATACCTTAACCTAAACCTATAACCTATAACCTAAACATAACCTAAAACCTAAATGTATTCTCAAATCCCTAAACCTAAACATACACCTAATCCTAATCTCGACTCCTTAACCTAAACCTAAACCTAAACTAGAAAACTCAAACCTAAACCCGATCCCGAACCTGAACTCGATTTCCTAAACCTAAACCTTAACCTATTCTCAATTCCCTAAACCTATAGCTTATAACCTAAACTTAAACCTAAACCTTAACCTAAACCTTAACTTAAACCTATAACTTATAGCATAAACCTAAACCTAAACCTAAACCTAAACCTGTAACCTAAACCTGTAACCTAAACCTAAACCTAAACCTAAAACCTAAATGTATTCTCAAATCCTTAAACCTAAACCTAAACCTTAACCTAAACCTATAACCTATAGCCTTAACCTAAACTTATAACATATAACTTAAACATAAACCTAAAACCTAAATGTATTCTCAAATCTCTAAACCTAAACTTACACCTAATCCTAATCTCAACTCCCTAACCTAAACCTAAACCTAAACTTGAAAACTAAAACCTAAACCCGATCCTGAACCCGAACCCGATTTTCTAAACCTAAACCTTAACCTATTCTCAATTCCTTAAACCAATTGCTTATAACATAAACCGAAACCTAAACTTATACTTTAACTTAAACCTATAACCTATAACCTAAACATAAACCTAAAACCTAAATGTATTCGCAAATCCCTAAACCTAAACCTATACCTAATCCTAATCTCAACTCCCTAACCTAAACCTAAACCTAAACTTGAAAAATCAAACCTAAACCTAAACCCGAACCCGAACCTGATTTCCTAAACCTAAACCTTAACCTATTCTCAATTCCCTAAACCTATAGCTTATAATATAAACTTAAACCTAAACCGTAACCTAAACCTATAACCTATAGCATAAACCTAAACCTGTAACCTATAACCTAAACCTAAACCCAAAACCTAAATGTATTCTCAAATCCTTAAACCTAAATCTAAACCTTAACCTAAACCTTAACCTAAGCCTATAATCTATAGCCTTAACCTAAACCTAAACCTGTAACCTAAATATAAACCTAAAATATAAATGTATTCTCAAATCCCTAAACCTAAACCTACACCTAATCCTAATCTCAACTCCCTAACCTAAACCTAAACCTAAACTTGAAAACTCAAACCTAAACCCGATCCCGAACCCGAACCCGATTTCCTCAACCTAAACCCTAACCTATTCTCAATTCCCTAAACCCATTGCTTATAACCTAAACCTATACCTTAACCTAAACCTATAACCTAAACATAAACCTATAACCTAAATGTATTCTCAAATTCCTAAACTTTAACCTACACCTAATCCTAATCTCAACTCCCTAACCTAAAACTAAACTTAAACTTGAAAACTCAAACCTAAACCCGATCCCGAACCCAAACCCGATTTCCTAAACCTAAACCTTAATGTATTCTCAAATCCCTAAACCTAAACCTACACCTAATTCTAATCTCAACTCCCTAACCTAAACTTAAACCTAAACTTGAAAACCAAAACCTAAACCCGATCCCGAACCCGAACCCGATTTCCTAAACCTAAACCTTAACCTATTATCAATTTCCTAAACCTAAACCTTAACCTAAACCTAGCACCTAAATGTATTCTCGAATCCCTAAACCTAAACCTACACCTAATCCTAATCTCAACTCCCTAACCTAAACCTAAACCTAAACTTAAAAACCCAAACCTAAACCCGATCTCGAACCCGAACCCGATTTCCTAAACCTAAACCTTAACCTATTCTCAATTCCCTAAACTTTTATCTTGTAACCTAAACCTAAGCCTAAAGCTATACCTAAACCTGTAACCTATAACTTAAACCTAAACCTAAAACCTATTGCTTATAAGCTAAACCTAAACCTAAACCTAAACATTAACCTAAACCTAAATGTATTCTCAAATCCCTAAACCTAAACCTACACCTAATCCTAATCTCAACTCCCTAATCCAAACCTAAACCCGATCTCGAACCCGAACTCAATTTCCTAAACCTAAACGTTAACCTATAACCTGACATAAACCTAAACCTATTACCTGCACTTATAACCTAAACATAAGCCTAAAACATAAACCTAAACCTAAAATCGAAATGTATTTTCAAATCCTTGAACCTAAACCTACACCTAATCCTAATCTCAACTCCTTAACCTAAACTTAAACTTAAACTTGATAACCCAAACCTAAACCCGATCCCGAACTCGGACCCGATTTCCTGAACCTAAACCTTAACCTTAACCTATTCTTAATTCCCTAAAGCTATAACCTATATACTATAACCTATAACTAAAACCTAAACCTTAACCTAAACCTATAACCTAAGCCTAAACCTTAACCTAAACCTAAACCTAAACCTAAACCTATAACCTAAACCTAAACCTAAACCTATAACCTATAACCTAAAACCTAATCCTGAACCTAAACCTAAAACCTAACACCTAAAACCTAAAACCTAAACCTGAACCTATTTTAATGATCAGTTTTATTTTTAAAAAGTGCTCACTTTTTTGGAAGAAGTTTATGCAATTCTTCATGATTCTGAATTATAATGTTTTGTTGGTTTAATATTTTTTTTTCAGGTGAAAGACACAAAAAGAAAATTGTTACTGATTTTTTTTCTTTTTTTAGTTATGATGTTAAACTTATATGTATTTATGTGTGGATGAATGTAATGTGGATAAGATTGCTTGTGTTTGGATGAATGTAATTTATGTAGTTTGGGTTTAGATGGATGTAGTTTATGTTTGGATGAATGTAGTTTATGTTAGATTTACGTAGTTAAGGTTTACATGAATGTGAATGTGAATATGATGAAATATATTATATAACAGGTGTATATCAGGAAGAATATGATGATGTAACAGGTGTATATTGACCCTCTTATAAGGGACGGTCCATGACAGTCCTTTTTAAGGACAGTTCATGACCGTCTTTTTAAAGGACGGTCTGTGGCCATCCTTTGAAGGGCCATAAGAGAAGGACCATGATAGTCCTTTTTAAGGATGGTCCATGACCGTCCTTAAAAAGGACGGTCTATGGCTGTCCTTAAAAGGCTCATCAGAGACGGTCTATAACAGTCTTTTTTAAGGACGGTCCATGACCGTCCTTTTAAAGGACGGTCGATAGCCGTCCTTTAAAGGCTCATAAGAGACTGTCCAAGACCGTCTTTTTTAAGGACGGTTCACGACCGTCCTTTTTTAGGATGGTCCATGACTGTCCTTTTTTCGTTAATAAAAATGACGGTTTTCGACCGTCCTTTTTGGTCATTTGAGACGGTTTTGGACCGTCCTTTTTTCACAATTTTGGCGTAGTGATATCCTTGTCTGTTGTCAAATTTGTGGTGCCAAAATCACTGTTATGTTATATATAACTTGCATAAGTGAAGCTCTCTCAAGGATCAACATTCATGAACAAGCTAAGCTCACAACAAGCAAAGCTCACAAGACAAGACTCAAGCTGTACTTCAAGAAGAGTTCAAGGCAGTTTGTAAAGAACTCAAGACGCTTTCAAGATTGATCTACATTAAGACTTCAAGACTCATACTTCAAGGTCTCTTGTTCCTAATGTTTCAATGTCCATACTTCATGATTGAGGTTTGATTGACCATAGGGTGACCTTAGAAGTAGGTCATTTCGGATACATAAACCGAATGTTTATTTTTCATGTGATTGGTCTGTTCTTCGACTAGTCCTAGGCCTTCTTCGACTAGTCCTAGACTTGCTTCGACCAGTCTAAGAAATTCCTCGATCAGTCGTGAGTTTGTTACAAATTCCGGATGAAATCTGTTAGGCTTCGACTAGTCCAGGAATCTGTTCGACCAGTCGTAGGAACAGTGTCGACTGCATCTACGACCAGTCAAAAATCTTCGACTCGAATTCCAGCGAAGTTTTACAGGACCTACGACCAGTCGTAGGAGAGCTTCGACCAGTCGTAGAACGGTCAAAGCATATCCCGCCGGATTTTTCAAATATCTGTTATTGCTTCGACTAGTCGAAGAGCACTCTAGACCAGTCGAAGACCCGATCTTCTCACCTATAAATAGTGCACGAATCTCAGAAGAAATCATCGAATTAATTAATCTATTCAAGCCAATCTTCGTCGAACTTCTGAGAGATAATTCTGTGCTCCATCTAAGCTAAGTGTGCTTATTTAATATTCTCTTTCCTTAGCTTTATTTTAATTGATTTTGTTTCTGCTATTCCAATCTGATTTGATAAAGAGGAATTATTATTCCCTTTCTTTGGAATCAAAATCAATTAAGGCAAGCCCTATTTGGTTTAATTTAAAATCTATTAGAATTAGAACCATTGTAATCGAGTACTGGACATTGAACTTGGACATTCAATCATCTACTTTGATTTGGTTCTACCGGGCTGCTACAACGAAGGAGATATTCAGGTATTTTATATATTGTAAATTCCTCTTCTATTTTGGTTTCTTTCAAGATTTGCCAGAAAAATCTTGTTGTATTGGTTTTCTGAGGAGAGCCAGGAAAACTCAGAAGTGGGGTTTTTTTAATTGTATAAGCCCACATACAAAGACACAATTGTAAGGGTTTTGGGTGAACCTGGGAAAACCTATTTTTAGTGAACGCTAATATCCCCTGTGTGAGGATATTAGGAGTGGAGTAGCATTTTGTGTGGCTGTTGTATAACAGTTGGTGAACACACAGGCGAACCACTATAAACCCTTGTGTTGTGGTTGATTGTTTTATTCTTTTGTAGGATGTATTTATGGTGGTGAATGTTGTAATCATTTAATTCAAGCTTTGTGACAATGTTGTAATAGTTTAGAATTTATTTTCTGATATTCCTTTATCAGCTTGATTTTCAATTTCATTTGAAAATTGTTCCAGCAAGGTTGCCCTGCCATTTTTATGGTGTATGGCTGTCCCTAGAACAATACATTTTTTATTACAAGTTATTTCAATTCAGTTTGTATTTATTTTTTGTATTCCTCTTCGATTTGAGACTTGATACAAAGATCTTTCTAGAAATAAGGTTGTCCTACCATAAACTCTGTTTTTGGTGTAAGGTTGTCCTTAGAACAACGTTTGTATCAACCTCTCAAGATCTGAATTTTGAGGTTATTCTAATTTACTGCATTGTGATTTACTTTGGCTATCATATTCATTTTAATTCCGCTGTTATAATTTTTAATTTGGCATTGTCCTATTCACCCCCCCTCTAGGACATATAGCTTGGCCTTTTCAAGTGGTATCAAAGCCTAATAGCTCTTTTTTTTTTTAATTCTTGGATTTAATTCTTGAGCTAACAATTTAAGCTATTTAAGATGTCAAATTTTGATAGCCTTTCAGTCACTAGGCCTCCACCCTTTAATGGCTCCAACTATGCCTATTGGAAAGCCAGAATGAGGATCTTCCTCAAATCAATGGATGAAAATGTGTGGCAAGCCACAGTGACTGAATGGAATCCTCCTATCATGAAAGTTATTGGGGTTGATGGTTCAAAATCAATGAAAGTCACACCACATTACCAATAGACCACCCTTCAGAAAAGTGAGAGTAGTGCAAATGCTAAAGCACTAAATGCAATTACTTGCGCACTATCACCGGATGAGTTCAAAAGAATCATTTCTTGTGATACTGCAAAGTAAGCTTGGGATATATTAGAAATGACACACGAGGGTACTACAATTGTCAAAAAATCTAAAGTCCAACTCCTCACAACCAGATTTGAAGAAATTCATATGAAGGAAAATGAAATGTTTATGGACTTTTACACTAGATTGAATGACATTGTAAACTCGATGTGGGGTCTTGGCGATAAAATCCTAGAAAGTAAAGTATGTGCAAAAATACTACGCTCACTTCTTGAACGGTTCAATTCTAAAGTAACCGCGATCCAGGAACTTCGTGATACGGATAATATGAGGGTAGAAGAATTAGTTGGTTCTTTACAAACCTACGAGTTAAACTTTAAAGCTCCTAAAGGTAAATCTATCGCACTAAAATCTTCTAAATGTAATTCAGAAGAAAATTCTGATTCAGAAGATTCTGAAACTGAGTCGGGCAATGAGGTCAAAGCTCTTATGACTCTAGCCAAATTCACATTTTCAGATAATGACTCTACAAGTGAAGAAAATCTGAATAGTGAATGTGAAAATGAAGATGATCTTCAAGACGCTTACAATGCCCTATATAAGGAAAGTTGTAAAATTGCTGTCAAACTTAAACTTCAAAAAGAAAAGTTTTCTAAACTCAAAAATTGTTTTGATTCACTTGTCTTAGAAAAATCACAAATTTCAGATTGTTTTAAAAAATCAAAATGCGATTTGGAATTCAAAAACTTTCTAATTATTGATTTAAAATCTGAAATTGAGAAACTTAAAACTGAAGTATCTTCTCTTCTGAGTTTAAAGGACACATGGAAATATGCCCAAGGTGATCCAAAGTTAGAGAAACTTTTATCCGGATCAAGAAAATGTGACGATCGATCCGGGTTGGGCTATGATAAAAATTTATCTCCTAAACAAATGTATACTCCTCCTATGTTTGTTAAAGGAGAGTCCTCAAACTCAAAAGGGAAAAATACTTATCAAGATTTTTCTAAAAATTCAAAAACTTTTCAAAAACCTAGAAACAGCCATGTCAACTTTAATCAGAAATGAAATCCACTAGCTAAAAAGATAGTTGATTTACTCAAGGAGCTCTTAAAATCTAACTCTATAGGTCATTCCTACAAATGTACACAAAAGAAGACCAACTATGTTCCTAAACCCAAAACAGTTATGAAATGGGTTCCTAAAGTCACCTGCTTGGTTGCTCACACTGCTTTCAAAGCAACAAGTCATTCAAAGTGGTACCTAGACAGTGGATGCTCCAGGCATATGACAGGTGACAAAGCTTTATTCACCAACCTGAAAGATATGACTGATGGTTCAGTCACATTTGGTGATGGTAGCAACTGCAAGATTATAGGCCAAGGTACGGTTCAACTTTTTAATCTTCCGGTGTTTAAAAATATTTTATACGTTGAAGGCCTAAAGCACAACTTGCTTAGTATATCACAAATATGTGATAATAACCATAATGTTCGGTTTTCTAATCAAAGCTGTGAAATACTAAACAATAAGGGTTCTGTAATATTAACTGGACGTAGAACGTCTGAAAATTGCTATATTATTAGTGAATCCAGCTCATCTAATCAAACATGTTACATGGTCCATACAGACGAGACTGATTTATGGCACAAACGTCTTGGACATGTATATTATCGAAATTTATATCGATTGAGCAAACGAGAACTTGTAAGAGGTTTACCCAAACTTCAAAAATTAGATAAAATATGTGGTGAGTGCCAGATAGGCAAACAAACAAGGAATTCACACAAAAAGGTGAATTCAAATACCACATCAAGACCACTCGAACTTCTCCACATGGATCTGATAGGACCTACCAGAACAGAAAGTCGTGGTGGTAAAAAGTATATCCTGGTAATAGTTGATGACTTTACCAGATTTACTTGGGTAGTCTTCTTAAGGGATAAATCTGAAACCCTTGAAGAAGTAAGAAAAGTTCTCAAAAGAATTCAAATTGAAAAATCTTCTCAAATCAGTAAAATTCGTAGTGATCATGGATCTGAATTTGAGAATAGCAATTTTGAGAAGTTCTGTACCGACCAAGGAATATTACATGAATTCTCTGCTCCCAAAACTCCACAACAAAATGGAATTGTAAAAAGAAAGAATAGGGTGCTTCAAGAAATGGCTAATGTCATGTTGAATAGCATGAAGCTCTCTAAAAATCTTTGGGCTGAAGCAGTCAACCCAGCTTGCTATATTATTAACCGAGTCTACACTAGCAAAGATAAAAATAAAACGGCTTACGAATTGTGGTTCAATAAAAAGCCTACTGTTAAATACTTTCGAGTTTTTGGCAGCAAGTGCTATATTTTATGTGATCATGAAAATTTGAAAAAATTCAATACAAAGAGTGATGAAGGGATCTTTCTAGGATATTCCTTAAACAGTCGAGCTTATAGGGTCCTAAACAAAAGCACGGGTGTGATTCAAGAATCCATTAATGTTGTCATTGATGATCATTTAAACACACCAATTTCTAATTCAGATAATGATGAAGTACTAATCATTGATAAACCCGATACTTCATCAAATCAGACTGATTTTGAGTTGAGGACTGTTAAAGATCATCCAACCACACAAATTCTTGAAAACCCTCTCACCGGTGTTCGCACCCGTAGACAACTTGAGGATATATGTAATTATGTATGTTTTACATCCCAAATTGAACCATCTAACGTAAAAGAAGCTCTGGCTGATGAGAACTGGATTGTTGCGATGCAAGATGAACTCAACCAATTCATAAGAAATGATGTTTGGTATCTCGTACCAAGACCTAAAGATAAACACATCATTGGAACAAAATGGATTTTCAAAAATAAGTCTGACGAGTGTGGAAATATAATTAGAAACAAGGCTAGACTAGTGGTACAAGGTTATACTCAAATTGAAGGGATTGATTTTAATGAAACCTTTGCACCAGTAGCACGTCTTGAATCTATCGGACTATTTATATCCATTGCATGTTTTAAAAGAATAAAGATCTATCAGATTGATGTGAAAAGTGCTTTTCTAAATGGCGATTTACATGAAGAAGTCTATGTTGAACAACTAATAGGATTTGAAGATTTCAAAAATACTGATCATGTATATCGGCTTAAAAAGGCACTTTATGGATTAAAACAAGCTCCTAGTGTATGGTATGAGAAACTAACGAAATTTCTTTTAAGTCATAATTTTCAAATGGGATCTGTTGATAAAACTCTGTTTGTTAAGAAACATAATGATCATATCTTAATGGTGCAGATTTATGTTGATGATATCATTTATGGATCAACTTATACTGACTTGACTACTGAGTTTGCAGATTTGATGAAATCACAGTTCGAAATGAGCATGGTTGGGGAATTGACTTATTTCCTTGGATTGCAAGTAAAGCAACAACCTGAAGGAATATTCATTTCTCAATCTAAGTATGCCTTGAATCTAATCAAGAGATTTGGATTTGAGAATGGCAAGAATTTCGATACTCCTATGAGTACTACCCTGAAACTATCAAAAGACTCTAATAGTAAAAATGTTAACTCAAAACTTTATCGGAGTATGATTGGTAGTTTGTTATATTTAACTGCTAGTAGACCTGATATTTCTCTAAGTGTAGGTATTTGTGCAAGATATCAATCTGATCCAAAAGAATCTCACTTGATTGCTGTCAAGCGAATTATTAGATATGTCGCAAGTACTGTAAATCTTGGTCTCTGGTATCCTCATGAAACCAATGTCCAATTAGCTGGGTACTCGGATGCTGACTAGGCTGGTAATCTAGATGATAGAAAATCAACCAGTGGTGGTTGTTTTTTTATTGGAAATTATCTAGTTTTCTGGTTTAGTATGAAACAAAATTCTATATCACTTTCAACAGCTGAAGCTGAGTATATCGCAGCTGGTAATGCATGTACACAGCTTGTTTGTATGCAACGAATGCTAAGTGATTATGGAATTAAACAGGATTCTATGTTATTACATTGTGATAATTCCAGTGCGATAAATATTTCAAAAAATCCTATTCAGCATTCTCGTACTCTCGTACTAAGCACATTGACATTAGATTTCATTATATAAGGGAATTAGTAGAAGAAAAAGTTATATCTCTAGAATATATTCCTACTGAAGATCAACGAGCTGACATTTTCACAAAACCTCTCGATAAAAGCAGGTTCAAAAAGATGAAATTTGATCTTGGCATGTGCATTTTAAATTGATAATTTATGCCTTCTTTTATTATAATGTATATATTTGCTAGATTAAATTTCATTTTTTGTTTATTTTGCAAAAAATTTAAATTTTTGGGGTTTACTCGACCAGTCGTGAGTATACACGACTAGTCGTCTTACGACTGGTCGTAGATACCCACGACCAGTCGTGGAACACGGGTTTCACTTCAAATTGGGGATTTTTCACTTTCTTCCTCATTTCTTCTTTCTTCTCCTTGGAACCGAACTTCGACTTGTCGAACCCATTCTTCAAGTTCTTCAAGGTTAGTGTTCCAAATCTCATTTTTCTTGCAGATTTGTGTCAAGATTGTTTCCTTCTCTCTTGAAGCTTTCTATTTTGAAAATCTTTGAGATTTGGGGTTTGGATTGTAAAAAATCTGTTTTGATTAAACCCACTTCTCAATCCTTTGCAACTTCCTATTTTCTTGAAATTCTTGTTGCAAATGGCTTCTAGAGGTAGAAAAACTACTTCACGTGGTCCTTCTTCTTCCTCCAGATCGACCGCTATCTCTAAACGTCATCTTCTTGTTCCTAATGATGATCCATCATATGTTAGGGACATTAGATCACGTAATGTTATTGTGGAACATCCTGTTGATGTCAATCATATTGCACCTTTTGACATCCTTCCTATGCTTGAAGCTGTAGGTTGGGTTAACTTATTGCATTGGGGTGGGCCTGCATACTGGTCCATTGCCCAATCCATGTTTACTTGTATTAGTGCATTTTCACAGGATAATTTAACTTTTCAAATTTCTACTAGAGAAGGGCCTTTTGACGTTGATCGTCATTTAATTTCAGCCCTTATGGAAATCCCTGTGAATGATGAGGGTATTCCTATTCATAATTTAACTGATAAACCCTCAATGGCTGAAAAACGCATGCTCACTAGAGACTTGTGCAACATGAATGTTCAATGGACTCAAAAAGGGAATGCGCTCCCCGCAAGGTATTTGTTACTCAAATACAGAATTCTCCACAGAATCTTTGTGTCTAATCTGTATCCTCGTTCGGGTAATAAATCTGACTTGACTTCGTTTATGGTTCGTGTTATCCATGCTATTTCCAATGGTACTCAGATTTGTTTGCCATCCTTAATCTGTCATTTTATTCTTCAGTTTCGACTCCATCCTGGTCATAGTGACATTCCTTTTGCCTATTTTATGACTGTATTGGCTACTCATATGTTAGTCGATATGCCTGTTGATGAAGCACTAATCCATCATCTGATCTTTAACAATACAAATATTAATAAGATGAAGTTGGATCTGCTTCCTGAACAAGGTGGTGGTGGTGGTGGTCCTGAAGAAGCTGGTGTTGACATTAATATGGATGACATTTTTAAGGAACTGGATTCTGACTCAGCAAATGATCCAGATTTTGTATCATCTGATGTTGATGCATGTCTGAGTGCATTAGAGGGTAAAGTTGAGAATGTATATGTTAAGTTGGAAAACATGTCTGTTGCTTATGATTTGCAATTCAAGTACATGCGCAAATATCTCAGGCACTTGAACAAAGGCATGCACCAACTTGATCCCTCTATTCCTGCTCCATCTTCAAGTTCTAGTTCTAACTAGTTTTTATGTGACTTCTGGTCTGTAATAACTTTATAACTTTGCACTTGGCTGAGTTAAAGTTGGATTCTATTTATATTTTATGCTGGATATTTATTCTATGTGATGCTATCACTTTTTTGCTATACTCATGTTTTATGCTTACCTCTTATTGTTTACTCTCATGCTTTCCTTTATTTAGTTCTCCTTTGTCATAATGTGACAAAAAGGGGGAGAATGGTTTGTTCTTAATGTGATTATGATGAGAGGAGTAGCATTGGCTATGTTACTCAGGGAGAGTGAATGGAAGTTTATGTTTGATCTTGAGTATATGTTTCTTGAGTATATGTATGATCTGGTTGAATGTTGAAATCTAGTTGAAACTGGTTGAATGTTGAATATTGAATATTGATTTGCATGTATTAACCAGTTGTTTTACTTTTGTTTATCTTGGTTATGTGTTTTGTCACTAATTTGACAAAGGGGGAGATTGTAAGTGCTATAGTTTATATCCCTATCTGTTGTCAAATTTGTGGTGCCAAAATCACTGTTATGTTATATATAACTTGCATAAGTGAAGCTCTCTCAAGGATCAACATTTATGAACAAGCTAAGCTCACAACAAGCAAAGCTCACAAGACAAAACTCAAGCTGTACTTCAAGAAGAGTTCAAGGCAGTTTGTAAAGAACTCAAGACTCTTTCAAGATTGATCTACATCAAGACTTCAAGACTCATACTTCAAGGTCTCTTGTTCCTAATGTTTCAATGTCCATACTTCATGATTGAGGTTTGATTGACCATAGGGTGACCTTAGAAGTAGGTCATTTCGGATACATAAACCGAATGTTTATTTTTCATGTGATTGGTCTGTTCTTCGACTAGTCCTAGGCCTTCTTCGACTAGTCCTAGACTTGCTTCGACCAGTCTAAGAAAATCCTCGATCAGTCGTAAGTTTGTTACAAATTCCGGATAAAATCTGTTATGCTTCGACTAGTCCAGGAATCTGTTCGACCAGTCGTAGGAACAGTATCGACTGCATCTACGACCAGTCAAAAATTTTTGACTCGAATTCCAGCGAAGTTTTATCGTAGGTGACCTGTGACCAGTCGTAGGAAAGCTTCGACCAGTCGTAGAACGGTCAGAGCATATCCCGCCGGATTTTTCAAATATCTGTTGTTGCTTCGACTAGTCGAAGAGCACTCTAGACCAGTCGAAGACCCGATCTTCTCACCTATAAATAGTGCACGAATCTCAGAAGAAATTATCGATTTAATTAATTCATTCAAGCCAATGTTCGTCGAACTTCTGAGAGATAATTCTGTGCTCCATCTAAGCTAAGTGTGCTTATTTAATATTCTCTTTCCTTAGCTTTATTTTAATTAATTTTGTTTCTGCTATTCCAATCTGATTTGATAAAGATGAATTATTCTTCCCTTTCTTTGGAATCAAAATCAATTAAGGCAAGCCCTATTTGGTTTAATTTAAAATCTATTAGAATTAGAACCATTGTAATCGAGTACTGGACATTGAACTTGGACATTCAATCATCTACTTTGATTTGGTTCTACGGAGCTGCTACAACGAAGGAGATATTCAGGTATTTTACATATTGTAAATTCCTTTTCTATTTTGGTTTCTTTCAAGATTTGCCAGAAAAATCTTGTTGTATTAGTTTTTTGAGGAGAGCCAGGACAACTCAGAAGTGGGGTTTTTTTAATTGTGTAAGCCCACATACAAAAACACAATTATAAAGGTTTTGGGTGAACCTGGGAAAACCTATTTTTAGTGAACGCTAATATCCCCTGTGTGAGGATATTAGGAGTGGAGTAGCATTTTGTGTGGCTGTTGTATAACAGTTGGTGAACACACAGGCGAACCACTATAAACCCTTGTGTTGTGATTGATTGTTTTATTCTTCTAATTTTTTATTCTTTTGTGGGATGTATTTATGGTGGTGAATGTTGTAATCATTTAATTCTTTGTGAGAATGTTGTAATAATTTAGAATTTATTTTCTGTTATTCCTTTATCAGCTTGATTTTCAATTTCATTTGAAAGTTGTTCCAGCAAGGTTGCCCTGCCATTTTTATGGTGTATGGTTGTCCCTAGAACAATACATTTTTTATTACAAGTTATTTCAATTCAGTTTGTATTTATTTTTTGTATTCCTCTTCGATTTGAGACTTGATACAAAGATCTTTCTAGAAATAAGGTTGTCTTACCATAAACTCTGTTTTTGGTGTAAGGTTGTCCTTAGAACAACGTTTGTATCAACCTCTCAAGATCTGAATTTTGAGGTTATTTTAATTTACTGCATTGTGATTTACTTTGGCTATCATATTCATTTTAATTCCGCTGTTATAATTTTTAATTTGACATTGTCCTATTCACCCCCCCTCTAGGACATATAGCTTGGCCTTTTCAACTATATGATGTGTATGCTTCTTACGTGTCTGCTAAAGACATATGGACTGCTTTGGAAAAGAAATACATATTAGAAGATGCAGGCACTAAGAAACATGCAATTGCTAATTTCCTTTATTATGAAATGACAGACGATATACCTGTCATAAATCAGATTCATGATTTTCAAAGTTTAGTTCACGAACTATCAACAGAAGGAATTAAGTTGGATGAAGTGTTTCTTTCAGGAACACTAATAGAAAAGTTACCGCCCTCCTGGAAAAAATATAAGAATAGAATGAAACATAAAAAGAACGGTATTTCTTTGGAAACCACTATCGTACACATACGAATAGAGGAGGCCAATAGAATCAGGGACCAAAAAGAAAATAAAAATGAGATAGATTCTAAGGCAAATCTTGTGGAATCAAGTCAAGCAAATAATAAGAAAAATGACAACTGTCATAACTGTGACAAACTTGGACATTATGCAAATGAATGCAGGCTCAAAAAGAAGAATGCAAACAATCAATTCAAGAAAAAAGGAAACTGCTACAACTGTGGAAAGCCTGGGCATCATGTCAAAACCTGCAGGCTTAAGAAAAACAAAGATAAGCCGCAAGCTAATCTTAAAAAAATAGGCAATGAGTCTGACATGATAGTAGCTGTGGTGTCAGAAGTCTTCCTTATAAACAACTTGGAGTGGGTACTAGGCACGTGTGCAATGATCGTAGCATGTTTACCTCCTACCAAGTATCAGGAAATGATGAACAAGTGTTCATGGGTAATGCTAGAACGTCTCCAGTTGTAGGGAAAGGGAAAGTACTTCTGAAACTTACTTCTAGAAAGACTCTAATGCTGAATGATGTCTTACATGTGCCTGACATTAGAAGAAACTTGGTCTCTGATTCACTCCTCAACAAGGCTGGTCTTAAGTTAGTATTTGATTCAGATAAGCTTGTAATGACTAAGAATGGAACCTTTGTTGGTAAGGGGTACTGTAGCGATGGTTTATTCATTATAAATGTATCCAATGATAATAATAAGAAGACATTCAGTTCTGTTTATATCGTTGAACCTTTTAATCTATGGCATAGTAGATTAGGTCATGTGAATATAACATCTTTAAAGAAAATGAAAAGATTAGGTTTATTACCTAATATATCTAATGAAGAATTTGACAAATGTGAAACATGTGTCGAATCAAAATTCATTAGAAAACCCTTTAAAAAAATAGAAAGATCATCTGTTCTATTAGAGTTAATACACAATGACTTAGGTAATTTTTAGAAATCATATGTCTAGAGGTGGAAAAAGATATTACATAACTTTTGTAGATGATTACTCTAGGTTCACTAGAGTCTATCTGTTAAGGAACAAATATGAAGCTTTAGATGTTTTTTCTAAATACAAAATTGAAGTTGAAAATCAGTTAAATATAAAAATTAAAAGACTCAGAACAGATATATGAGGTGAATATGAATCTTCTCAATTTAGAGAATTATGTAAAAAGAATGGAATAGTTCACGAAACTATAGCTCCTTATACACCAGAACAGAATGGAATAGAAGAACGTAAGAATAGAACTCTAAAAGAGATGATGAATGCTATGTTAAATAGTTCAGGCTTACCCTCAAATATGTGGGGAGAAACAATTCTATCTGCTTGTTATATTCTAAATAGGATTCTTTCTAAATCTTCTGAACAAACACCATATGAACTTTAGAAGAATCATATTCCTAATTACAAATATATTAAAGTGTGGGGGTGTCTTACTAAAGTAGGATTACCTGAAACTAAGAAAAGAAAGTTAGGTCCTAAAACGACCGACTGTGTATTTATAGATTACGCACAAAACAGTGCAGCCTATAGGTTTTTAGTTTTAAAAACTAAGGATAATATTCTAGATCCTAATATAATTATAGAAGCTAGGGATGCAAAGTTCTTTGAGAACGTATTCCCTATGAAATCTAAATCTATAGGAATAGAGGAAGTCAAGGAATCAGATATTGTGTCTACTAGTAAAAATGCTTACTAGAAAGTAGTAGAAGAAATACAACTAAGAAAAAGTACTAGGGTTCGAAGAGAAACTAACCTAGGAGATGATTTTTTCACTTTCTTAGTAGAAGATGATCCTACAACCTATATAGAAGCAATTAACTCTCCAGATGCAACCTTTTGGAAGGAAGCAATAAATGATGAGTTAGGATCTATTATATCTAATAACACTTGGAAAATTGTAGACCTACCACCTGGAAATAAATCAATAGGTTGTAAATGGGTGTTTAGAAATAAACTAAAACCAGATGAGACTATTGATAAGTTTAAGGCTAGGTTGATAGCGAAAGGCTTTAAACAAAAAGAAGGAATAAATTACTTTGATACATACTCTCCTGTAACTAGAATTACAACTATCAGGGTCTTAATAGCGATAGCCTCCATATATAAACTGGTGGTACACCAGATGGACGTTAAGACAGCTTTCCTAAATGGAGACTTAGAAGAAGAAATATATATAGAACAACCTAAGGGTTATAAGATATCAGGAAAAGAAAAAGTATTTAGACTAATTAAACATTATATAGTTTAAAACAGGCTCCTAAACAATGACATGAAAAATTTGATGGTGTTTTAAAATCAAATGGTTATCATATAAATGATGTAGATAGATGTGTATATAGTAAAATTTCTGAAAATGAATATGTTATTATATGCCTTTATGTTGATGACATGCTTATTTTTGGAACTAATATTAAATTAGTTAATACAACTAAGAAATTCTTGTCATCTAAGTTTGACATAAAAGATTTAGGAGAGGCTAGTGTAATCTTAGGTATTGAAGTAACCAGAAAAAATAGTGTTATTATATTATCTCAATCTCATTACATTGAGAAGATATTGAGAAAGTTTAACCATTTTGACTATTTACCTGTCAGTACTCCTTATGATTATAGTGTGACTCCCATGAAGAATACAGAAAATAGTGTGTCTTAATTGGAGTATTCTAGCCTTATGTATCTAACAAATTGCACCAGACCAAAAATAGCTTTTGCAGTAGGAAGGCTAAGTAGATATACACATTACCCTGGAAAAGAATATTGGAATGCTTTGTCTAGGATTTTGAGATACCTAAAAGGCAGTATAGCCTATGGTTTACATTATAATGGTTTTCCTGCTGTATTAGAAGGATACAGTGATGCTAACTGGATTAGCGATTCAGATGAGACAAAATCCACAAGTGGATATGTCTTCACTTTTGGTGGATGAGCAGTCTCTTGGAAGTCTACTAAGCAGACATGTATCGCTCGGTCTACTATGGAATCCGAGTTTATTGCCTTAGAAAAGGCTGGATCAAAGGCCGAATGGCTTAGAAATCTCTTAGCTGATATACCATTGTGGCCAAAGCCTATATCGGCCGTATCTATTCATTGTGATTGTCAAGCAGCTATAGCAAAAGAAAAAAGTAAAATATATAATGGAAAGAGCAGGCATATTAAACTCAAACACAACATAGTGAAACATATGTTGTGTGATGGAGTCATATCTATTGACTTTATGAGGTCAGAAAAGAATCTAGCAGATCCTCTGACCAAAGGACTATCTAAAAGATTAGTTAATGATACATCGAAGGGAATGGGGCTGAGCCTAATATATGAGCTGCTAGTGTCGGCAACCCAACCTATACAAGTGGAGATCCCATGAGATAGGTTCAGTGGTTAAACAACAAGACACGAGGTAGACGATTGCACTGAGTTGTATGAGCCTCTTCTATGGTGTACAGTGCGAGCAGCAACGCAGAAGGATGAGTTATTAGAACTCTTAATGAATCCATAGCCATATGTTTGGTGGTGTATACAGTTGCTGCATACACTTGATGGAATTTACCTATATGGGTGTGGAGGTGGAAGCCGAGGCCGCTTCCTATGAGAATCTAGGCGAATTCTCTAGAACACTCATGAAATCCAGGTAATGGTGTATATCTGAAACGCACCGAACCGCAGAATCACTTGTAGAGGAAGAGTTGTGTGAGTGGCATGTACTTGCGATCAACATTAAAAGGATTCAGGTTCAAGACTATGGTGTCACCTGATTCCTATAGACATGTCTTGCTTACTCTAATGTCAGTTCAAGTCTATGGTGACACCAGCACCATTACACAATTATTACGCTTTAATCCGAAAGGGTTTTATTTTAAAACATGTGGGGGATTGTTATATTTTGTTTTAAAATAGTATTAAAATTTCAAATTTCAAATTTTCGGTAATTTTCCTCCATTTTTGAAAAGTTGTAGTACTTTTGAGTTGTGGGTTTTATCCCACATCGGATTTGACATAGTAAACAATCTTGTATATAAGATAGTCCTTTTGTCTAGGGCTTGAGCCCCTTTTAGGGGGCATGTGAATTTGGTCCTGTGGGGGGGCTATGCCAATAGTTATAATCTATGCTATTAACCACACACGTGCGCCCGCGCGCTGAGCCGAGCTGTGCCGTGCCGAGCCGAGTCCGAATCCGAGTCCGGGTCCGGGTCCGTGTCCGTGGCCATGTCCGTGTGCGCGTGCGCGACACGACGCGATGCGACGCGACGGGACGGGCTGGGCTGGGCTGGGCACGGGTGCGGGTGCGGGTGCGGTGTGTGTCTACTCACGTGAGTGTGTGTATGGGTACTCGCCGGACTGTATGTGCGGGAGTGTACTCGCACTTGCGCTTTTTCGTTTTAAACCAGAGAGATGCGTCCTTTCCAGTTGGTCGCCCCTGTTGGGTTTAAACCCACCAGACCTAACCTTTTGTAAATGGTGCTTATGTACCACTTCGGAGTCTATATAAAGACTATCGATTCCAGTTTTAAAATACGATATTATTATCTCTCTTATAAAACTCTCTTTGATACAATTTTAAGAATTTTACTGAGTTCATCGCTGAATCAACTCAGCACTTTCAGATTAAATTGCAAGTGGTTCGAGCCCGTGTACAGTGAGTGCACCGCTGGGACCGGGTCATAGTTGTTGTATCCTGGAGGTCGATTGCTCTGAAAACCTGTTGCACTTGGGACGCTGTCCAAGGAGAGCAAATTCAATTTCAAGCCGAGTGACTCAGTCACGCCTCGACTTAATTCAATAAGTTCTTCTTTCTCAAAATTTAATTTCTTTTTTTTTTTTTTGGTTCTCGATTTTTAATAGTCTATTTAATTCAATCAAATATTCCAACATGGACAACGTGTAAACTGTCAGTTTTTAGTCACTCAAATAAAGCCATTGCAATTATCTTACCTGCTTGTCTTTATTATACGTTGACATCCATGGTGGGACCCCATGACAATCGGCTCCTATCTCATACATGCTTTTCCAGTTTACACGTGCCCCGTGAGTGAAATGCGAGAGTAGCAAACCTGATCTTCTAGCAAACCTGATCTTCTAAAATGACTCCCTTTGTAGTATTTTCTCTAGAAAAAAAATAAAGGCATATTTTCGAATAAAAAATGGTAATTTAAAGAAGAGTATTTTAGTAATTCCACCTCTCCTTCTAGTCCCACCAAATCCTCAGCCCGAGTCTCTGTGCAGTATGTATACTCGGGTTTTCAATACAGACAAATGGGTCCAATTTTTAATCAATCCATCCTGTTGAAATGTTTCATCATGCCGTCCATGGGCTATACCCAAAAACTCTCCATTCAAATACATCAGGTACATCTGGACCATGTATTTATTTTTATTTTCAACCATCTATGCCCAAAAACTCTCCATTCAAATACATCAGGTACATCCGGACCATGTATTTATTTTTATTTTCAACCATCTATTTTATCCAACAAATTAAGATGTTAGGATTCCACCATCCATGATAAAGTACAGACGCCGAATGGATCCCACCATACAAAAGTCCAGGATTACTAAACCCTGGGCCGCACTTCTCATAAATGAATCCCACCATACATATCTATTTTCGACCATCTATTTTAAAATGAACAAATCACGGCATCAACATCCTCCTATCGTCAATAAAATATAAAAACAATTCATCTAAAACGAATCCCACCATACCAACGGTCTGGATTACTCGACCATGAGTTCCACGTGTCAGAAATAAAAACCGAGTACAATGTCAGGCTCGAGTATGCCAATTTCCCCTCCTTATAAAAGAACCCCACCCCTCTTAGAGAGAGAGAGAGAGAGAGAGAGAGAGAGAGATGCCGAGGTCCTGCAATGGCGTTTAACAACGGAAAGAAAGAACCTCAAACCTTCCAGAAGCCTCCAGAAGATCCCACCTCCCCCGATCGACCTACGATTGAGGAGGTGGTCCTTGTGGTGCCGGAAACTGACGATCCGTCGCTTCCCGTCATGACATTCTGGGCATGGTTCCTCGGAATTACGTCCTGCACTGTCCTCATGTTCCTCAACACCTTCTTCACGTAACGGACGCAGCCGCTGACGATTTCGGCGATCCTGATGCAGATCGCTGTCCTTCCGATCGGGAAGTTCATGGCGTCTTCCCTCCCCACCAGGCAATACAAGCTGATGGGATGGGGATTCCCCCTCAATCCTGGACCGTTCAATATGAAAGAGCACGTGATCATCACCATCTTCGCCAATTGCGGCGTATCCTACGGTGGTGGGGACGCCTACTCGATCGGTGCTATCACAGTCATGAAGGCCTATTACAAGCAGAGATTGGGTTTTTCCCTTGCTCTCTTGATTGTCTTGACTACACAGGTTCTCTCTCTCTCTCTCTCTTGTTAGCTTGTTAGTACACCCACTGTCAGTTCATCGATGCCAAGACCTCAGTGTTGAAACGAGGTATCTCTCTCTCTCTCTCTGAGATGGGTTTGAAGATTGAAGTAGAAGGGCATGAGTGGGGCCCATTTTTTATTAGGTAATCCTGTCCATTGGTTTGTTGGGTGACTTTGAGTCCTACTGTTTGGATGGAGTAAGAGTGACTGAGGTTTTTTCAGTTGAACTTCCGGAACCTTTTTGCATTTCTCTTCTTATCCGTCCATCTGTGTAAGGTGCTAATCGAACGGTTAAGATTGGATCCTGTTGAGGTTACTTTTTATTTTGTAGTATATCCATGGTGGGAAACAACAGAACACCGGTCTGGATTATTGATATGTCGGACCCAAATGTCGGAACTGAGAAAGCGTGTGTACGGTACAAATAGGTGGGCCACACAACATGCGCGCAGTACAAACATGAGGAGATGGGTTTTTTCGAGTGGGAAGAATTATGTGGGGCCCACTGTTTTTAGGTAATACAGGCCGTTGATCTGTTGGGTGACTTGAGTCCTATTGCTTGAACGGAGCGTGTCTCCATAAATCCATCAGTTGAACTTTCGGACCGTTGTTGTATTTCTCTTTTTATCCGTCCACCTGCAAGTCGCTAATCGAACGGTTAGTTTTCGTTCATATTGAGAAAATTTTTATTTTTATTACATCCATGGTGGGACACAACAGAACAACGGTCTGGATTACCGATCGGTGGGCCCAGCATTGCAGAACTGAGAACGTGATGTTGGTTTCTTTTAACCGTTCATTTTTTTTCTCACTCATGTGGGCTAACTGATGACTGGACCGGATTGGTTTTGGGTGCCGGCTGATGAAAGGATCGGATCTCATACATGTTGAGTGTGCTATGTTTGGGCATGCCCTTGAGTATGTTTATTTCCTACTCGCGCGAGTAACCGTAGAAATGTTCATATGGATAACGTCGACCGTCGTTTTTTCTTGTGGGGTTTTATTATTTTTATTCTCTTCTATGATTTGATTTTGAATTTAGATAGATTAGGAGATGTGAAGATTTATATTCTCATTTCTTGGGTTTTTTTGGGTGTGATATTTTGTTATTTCTAATTATTTTTTGGGTTTTTAATCTTTAAAAGCTTCATGATTTTCGATTTTTGTGGAGATTTCATTAATTCTTTATATAATATTTTTATCAATTATTATTATTATTATTATTATTATTATTATTATTATTATTTGTTTTTGAGGAGAAGTGGAAAAAGGATTAAATTTGGAAGATTAGAAGAACGAAGGAATGAGTTGCGTGGAGGATGAAAATATATTTATATAATTTTGTTTTTTCATTTATGGGTATTCGGGATATATGATTTATAGTGTATTCTATGTTTGAAAAATTGTATTTCTAGATGTGATTTTTGTTTTATAGGTGTGATTTTCTCGGCTTTTGTATTTGGGTGTGCGGATATATGTGACCAGCCATTTTTTTAAAAAAAATTATTTAATGTAACATTTTTATTTTGTTAGTTTTTCTTATTTAATAAATTCAGGTAGCTTAGTGTATAAAAATTGCATGCTTTTGCTGTTTTTCTTTTTTTATCTTTTTTTTTTCCCCTATTAGATACCAGTTGATAAAGCAGATTTAGTGTATATTTTTTGAAGATGAAGAAACTGGATATAATTTGCATTATCCCATCAGTTTTCTGTTTTATTATTATTATTATTATTATTATTATTATTATTATTATATTTTATTTTTAATCATGTGTTTTTTTGGAGTTTTCATAATTTCCCCTTTTGTCTTTTTGGTGGGATTTTTAGTTTTTATTTGTTTGCCGTAAAAGTTGCTAAACATCTCCTGCAAAAGCAGGCATTTGAGAGTGTGTTTTTCTTCTTGTTTTCTTGCAATACGTTCTTGTGGTTTTTATACAGGTCTGATATATTTTATTTTTTTAAAATTATTATTATTAAATTTCTGGCTTTCCTCTTGAAGATTTGAATGGTTCTGTTGCAGATTTTGGGGTATGGATGGGCTGGGATGCTTAGTAAATATTTGGTTGAGTCTGCTGAGATGTGGTGGCCATCCAACCTTGCTCAGGTCTCTCTGTTCAGGTCTGTATTTTTCTGCTTCTTTTTCTAGAAATCAGACGCATGGCAATATGGTCCATCATCCAGACCATGGGGTGGGTCCCACTGTGGATTGGGCACAGTGGTAACATCTCACTGCTCTGGCAATCATAATCGTAGGACTTGTCACTTACAGATGGATGGTAGAAAAAATATGAACAAATGTTAGCCTAGGTTGGGAAAAAGGTCTGCCACTCAAATTGATAGGACCATCCACTCTATGTCATTTGCCTGAAACTGGTCCATCCATGCTTAGCACAATTCGCAGAAAGTGGTCCATTGATGGGATCTGCTTGATGAATGGGTCTGGTGGACCATTGCTCCACCTGTCCAATTTTGAGTGGAGCACTGTGGGTAAGGAAATGGGTTCGCCTAGATTCGCCTGATTTAAATTCTGCGGTCAAAATTTTATTTATTTTTACTGGCTGTAATGTTAGTGCTGAAAAGGTTCTTTACCTGACAACTTTCATGGGTGGAAAAGAAGAGGGAATAAAATCAATCTGGGGGTGGTATTTGGTTATGTGGGTTTATTAATGATGGCGTTTGAATTTTGAGTTGAAAAGCTTTATTGATTTGCAGCCTTTGTGTTAAAAGTGAAAAGAAGGAAATCAGGAAAGTGAAAAGGAAATGTTGGGTTCTTGATTCCTTGGTTGTGGGTGCCGTACCGTTTACTAATTATGAGGAAAAAAAAAAAACCAATCATACTCAGATAAACTCCACATGTGGATGTCTGTCTTCGGGACAAAAGGCATAAACAAAGGCAGAAAAAAATGGAGATGGGAAACTCTCTAGTTTGTTTTTGGTTTTAATGGAGAATTTTGGTCAATAATTTAAATAGCGGTTGCCGAGTTCGACTCACTTGGTGACCAGAACTGTTGCAACTCACCTTGACTCATTCAGTTTCATCCCCAGATGGGTCTGGTGACTCGTTCTGTAACCATGATTTGGATACCGCTTCATATTTTCAAAGAATATGAATAAAGTGAAAATATTCTTGATCGATTGTTCTGTCACTCATAGAAAGGTAAAAAAAAAAAGAAGCTCGGGAATGCAAAAGGAACCGACAATGCCAAAGAATCTCACATGTGCCATTCACTTGTGCACAAGATCTGTTCAGTTCGTCAGGCAGGCCCGGATCGAGTGCTCCAGCCCAAAATCCAGCCAGTCCACTAATTGTGTAGGCTACATATGTGGCTTGAATGTGGATCATTGGATTTCTTTTTTCTAAGCATCACTTGTTTGGTACATGTGATCAACTGAAGGATGCACTTGTGTGATTTGAGGGCTAAGGGAAAATTAACACTGGACCCCTCCTGATGAACCTTCTAGATCTCCCACAAATTTGCCATGTTGGTATGTGTGGGGTGCTCGTCGTTGGCTTTTACAGATCGAAGCATGCAACTACCATTCCTCTTAATATACTTTTCAATTCACTCATCATAGATGCTGTGTTGCAGAGCACTCTATGAGAAGGATTCTCGATCCAAGGGTCTCACCCGGATGTAGTTCTTCCTTATCTTCCTGGTGGCAAGCTTCACTTACTATGCTTTACCCGGCTATATGTTCCCTATCCTGACATTCTTTTCATGGGTTTGTTGGGCATGGCCCCGCAGCATCATAGCCCAGCAGATTGGATCTGGGTACCATGGGCTTGGAGTGGGTGCATTCACTCTCGACTGGGCTGGGATATCAGCCTACCACGGCAGCCCGTTGGTGACACCTTGGTTCTCCATTGTCAACGTTGCAGTCGGATTCATCATGTTTATCTACATAATCATCCCTTTATGTTACTGGAAATACAATACTTTTGATTCACGGAAATTTCCAATATTTTCGAGTAACCTCTTTACTTCAAGTGGGGGTACTTATGATACTACCAAGATCTTGACCCCTCAGTACGACCTCAATATTGCTGCATATAATAGTTATGGGAAGCTCTACCTCAGTCCCCTTTTTGCACTCTCGATAGGATCGGGATTCGCAAGGATTACTGCAACCATCACTCATGTTGCTCTCTTCCATGGCAGGTAAGGCCCTTGAACTATTGTTGAACACTAGGGACATTTCAAACTAGATTAATGATGAATATACCATTGAAAGTAGATGATCAGTTGCTTCAACTTGCACAATTATACATAGATGTGAAATACATTGAAATTCATTAATCTCTCTGCTCTTATTGAGGTTTGGTAGAGTACATCTCAACATATTGCTATAGGATATGTAGTGACTTTAGCCATTCGATCTGGGGTAATCATAACGGGCCTCACCTTGGATGGGGATAGGCAAAAAATAAAGACTCTTAGATTGGAATATTTCAATCATCTGAATCTTTTCCTTTGAAGATGGACATCTTCTTGACCTTCGAATAATCAGAGGGTTGAAAATATTTGGATCTCAGATTTTTTCTTTTCTTTTCTTTTCTTTTTTGGCTGTGAGCCTATCTTACAAACAGTTCGGGGCATGGAAAAGGACCCTGAGTTCTGACATATCTTATTGAAATATGTTTGGATGTATGCTTGCAAAGCTCATGATTATTTTATTCCTCTGCCTTTATTAGTGGACTTAGAACTACAAGACAGATTAATGGGCATCATTTTCTAGTATTCAACTTGTTGGGAGATGAATTGCGTCTGGACAATTTAATTATTGGTATGGGTATTTGTATCTTCTTTTCGGGGAAATATATGATTCTCAATCTGAGAATATGCATAGTATCTTAACCGGTTTTAGGCTTGTACTAGTGGGGTCCAATGTTCAGTTACACTGACTGTTCATCTGATGGTCACCCTTGTGGATGGACATGTCCTAAAAATCTCCTTGACAGAATAATCCTAGCCTTTCTATTGCAAGCATGCAATTATAAACAGTTAAGCAATATAGTAGTTGTCCCCATTCAACTGCATAAAGACCAAAGCAAGGTTAAAAGACTCCGTGACTCCGATTGACTGGTTCGGTCCCTAGTCTAGTTGGGAATTGCCTGAGCAAGGGTGAGTTGGGGTATCAAGCTGGATCATGTACTAGTACTACCAGATTTGAGCCATCTTGAATGAGTCGTATCTGACTCGTTCACGTCTTAAAACCATGGACCAAAGCATCGGTCGCTGGGATCTTCAAATGGTTGAGATTATTTTGGCATGGTTCATCAACTTTAGGGCCTATCAGATTAACAGTCTGAGACTCTGAACCACTATGCATTATTCCCCAGCTGAGAATCATATAATTCCTCCTTTATGTACCATGGAGAATTGAGTGGTTATGCTGAATTAAATCAGTTTCATCTACTTCAGAAGTGCTTGACAATTATTATTCAACTAATTCAAATGGATATCTTTTGATGAGGTTATGTTGGCTTATTTGATTCCTGGTCTTGCTTTCTGCAGCGATATTTGGAGACCAAGCAAATCAGCAATGAACTCGACAAAAATGGATATCCATGCGAGATTGATGAAGAATTACAAAGAGGTTCCTCAATGGTGGTTCCTCATTCTGTTAGTAGGCAGTGTTGCGCTATCTCTGCTAATATCGTTCGTGTGGAAAAAAGATGTGCAGCTACCATGGTGGGGGATGCTTTTCGCATTCGGCCTGGCGTGGATTATTACTCTTCCCATTGGAGTCATTCAAGCAACTACAAATCAGGTATACCAATCTATGATAGCTACTGCATCTATGCATTGTTTTAGATTCAGATCACCAGAATCTCTCCATAGAACTGATGTGATTTGCCATGGTAGAAAGTAATGCGCCTGTGTTGGAACCTTAGCTTTTAATAGTCAGCTTTTTTGGCAACTCTCATGATATTTAAATTAAAAAATATTATTTTTGATGTTATATTTTAATTATTTATATGTAAAAGAATCCCAAAATGAGCAATCTCTACTATAAATAACGCGAACAGCATATGATGTTTTTGCTTTCACAACATTGGTCAGGAGAGGGTAAATTCGCACAAGGGACAACATAGATTCCACCTGCTTCCTTTCACTTCTTTTAATGCATATAATTCACATGGACTTGTCCGTGTGTAGCCTACACATGCATGAAGCGTCTAAAGTGCGAAAAAGGCTCCGTACGGCCTACCCTAATGACTTTGTACACGTCCACTCTGTACATCTGTTACATGGGCTCGCATTAGGACATTAGTTAAAAAATTAGGCAGATCAGGGACTTGCGTGGGTCACAGCAAGGAAAGCTGTAGGATGGGTCGCCACCGTTCCCTTCTATCTATGGCATGCATAACCCCCACATCTCTCTCTCTCTCTCTCTCTCTCTCTCTCTCTCCACGTGTCACAACCCGTGGAAATCCTAAAAATCAATTATTTATTCATAGCAGAGTATCCCAAAATAAAGTATAATAATAGTTAGAACTATTATGCGACATGTCCAGGATTGTCAGAATGTGGATATGGCAACATGTCGAAATGCCACGTTTTGAAAAATAAGGAAGGTGCATTCCTTATTAAATAGCTCAAAATCTATTTACATTTGCATGTATACCTGAGCTTGTAGAGCTTCTACACTCTTGAGTAAAACAACCTGGTTTTGAAGTGAATGCAACAATGTAGATGACATACATAGTATACAAAACCATCATGAAATGTTATTTGGTTTTGGAAACTCCCTGTCAGATCTGCTTATCAAAATTTGAGAAGATCCCGACCTTGGTTGCATGGTCCTTCTAACCAGGTGCCACTCCCGCCTCTTGCTTTGAATCTCATCCGCCTTCCTGTTAGATATGGGCATGTGAGGCCCACTCATGGGCAACCACTCACTACACTAAAATTGTTTATTAGGTACGGCTAGTGCTTTTGTTCCAAAATGATATTAAGCCATTTCTAATTGCACACGGTTCTACACCATTTCTGAATGCAGGGATTGTACCCTCTTTACACGTACATTATCAGGGCTCTTTTGCTTTCCCCTTTTCTTCTCTCTCTCTCTCTCTCTCTCTCTCTCTCTCTCTCTCTCCGAAGTTGGAAAAGTGAGCAATTTCTCAGTCTCTTTTCTACGATTCCAATTGAAGATCTTGACTTCCTTTGAAGAAATGAGATCTTTCTTCCATGATTTTGGAATGTCTCTCCTTGCTTGATGCATCTTCATGTCTTTCTTTTCCCTGATTTTCTGCCCTCTAATGATTCATTTAGGGTTTCTTTCATACTAGGCAACAAGGTTGTGAAGTTTTGATGCAGAGCGATGAGGTATAACTTGAGAATGGTCGTAGGATATGAGATTGTCGGAAAACAGGGGCTGATGACTTTGACGATGAAGCGACGAGTGGAGGCACTTGCAGTTGCGAGAACAGCAGGAGGCAGCGACAGAGATGGCGGTGTCGGGTTGGAAAGGGATGGGTATTTGATGGATGATGATGAGGGTTCTGAGGTTCGTGTGTGTTGCTGGTGCGGGTGGGTGTTTTGAAGGTTTTTCGGGTTCGGATGTGTTGCTGATGGCGGTGGTAGATGGTGGTACGTGAAGTGTTTTATGGATAGGTGAAGTGAGATTTGGGTTCTGGGTAGCGGGAGATGGTGGTCGAACACCGGATTTAGGTGAGTGGTGGATTTTGGGTAGTAGCAGATGGTGGTGACAGAGTTGGTCAATGATGGATTTTGGGGGTTTTGGATTGGAGGGGAAGAGGGTTTGGGGTTTTAGGGGTTTGGGATTTTTGGTGGATGGGTTCAAGTCCGTTTGTTGGATGGTGTATGGGAGCTGAGAAACTGTGAGTCTTTGGGTCTGAGACATAGGTGCATGCAGGCTGATCTGGGGAAGATATGTTATGTGGAAACATAGAAGATGATACACCAAACTGGGTTGTATAGCTCTGGTCCCATGAAAACCTCATAATAAAGAAGAGTACAAATGAGATGAACATGTGTTCCACTCAACCTAAGAGGGATCATAGTGTGTGTGTGTGTGTGTGTGTGTGTGTGTGTATGTGTATAATTTGAGCTTTCTTACATCAGTTGATGAATTTCCTGTGTTTATTATTGTCTCTGCCTCTTGATCAAAGATTCAAGGTTTGGTTCTACATTTCATCTTATTTTTACATAATTGCTTGAAATCTCTGGAAATCTTTGGTTTTCTTTTAGTTTTTGTAAATCAGATTTTGTTTCTATTGTTTTTTTTTTTTAGTTATTTTTTTAAAATTATAATTTGACCCCTTTTTTTGGAACTTTTGCCTTTGGTTGACGAACAGGCAAATGTGACACGTACAAATCACATCATGTGGACAATGGGTGATGATTTTCAGTACCAATATGCTGAATCTTGGTTCAAACAAATGGAGAAGTTTATCCATTATGTTCAAGGTAACGCACTAGGACAAAATTCAAACTGCCCTTCAATCCTGGGTGGAAACTTGGAAGTAGTTCTATTCAACTTTAGAATATTGTTGCTTTTCTTCTTCTTCTTTTTTTATTTTTATTTTTTTAACTATAAGTGCCAATATATGACCAAAGAATGTAGGTACTAAATAGTCATACAACAAATTAGCATTACATTTGTTCTTGTTCTAACTTGGAGTTAATACTGTCAATGTATACTTTCTTCTAAAATCATCCCTTCCAAATTGTGTAGATTTGTTGTTGTGCATAGGATCTGTAACGTCTCGGAAAAATCCGTACAATGGCCTGAGTACCACCCCAGGCAGAAATCCCTAAGGATCGTATCCTGTAGAAATTTAGGCGAATTTAGTTAAATACTAAACTAAGTAGGCGGTGGATTTAGCTTGAACCACTATCTATACAAATAGCAAGACCCAAAACTATCAAAAGCAATGACTCAACACTACTTAGTAACCTAGGAGAAATCTGAAAAGCCAGTTGCTCTTGGGAGCATATTGAAACTCTGAATCGGACCTGGACTGCACGTCGAAAGTCCGATGACCGTGAAACTATAGGATTATGTCAGTCCTACTGGGCTTGACAACCATCGCGGGAATTGAGCCCAAACAGTGTCCAGAAACACAACTTGAGCCCCAAGTGAAGTGTGTGAGAAACGTAAATATCCTTAGAAAAGGCATTGAAACTTAAGTGAATTGGGTCATTCGCTTGCGAGCAAAATTGAAGATTTCAAACCGTCAGTTTCTGACCGAACTTCACCCATGGATCAGGGAAATTTCCCTGCACATATCTGTATACTTGTGGCCCTGATCGAGCGACAATGACCGTTGATCTGACACGGGTCCGCTACGGTCGATCCGCTAATCCTATCGTACCAAAATCATAACCTGGCTTAGATCCATGGTCAGGGAACTTACCCTACGCCATAAGTGAGAAATGGACCTTCCTAAGGGCCCTGTTTGTCCGAAACAAGCACCCTTTGGCTGTAACCTAAGTAAACCATGGCCCTGGGGCCATTGACATCACTTCTGAGCCTATATAAAGCCCTTAAACCACCCTATACCTATCCCATACGAATTTTCTCTAAGCCTAGGAGAGAGAAGAGAGAAAGGAAGAGAAAAGAGTAGGGAGTGAGGGGAAATCCTTGGAGTTTGCTGCAGTGATTCTTTCCCGCTACTCCACGCACTGGATCGCCTTTACATCTAGCTAACCGATTCATTTCAACTACGATTTGGGTAAGAAATCCTAACCTTGATCTTGATTTAGAGATCCAAATAGCGTAAACGATGATATAGCTAACCTATTTCAATGTTTAGGTATCCGTTGTTCTGTATCCGGGAACGTAGGATTTGAACCGAGTTCGAAACGAGCAATCCGACGAAAGGTGCGGACTATAAGCATTTAGGTTATGGTTTTCAATGCTCTCAATGTCAGCAATGATTTATGTTTGACTTGATTGTTGCCCTATGATCTTAGTTACGGCGTTTTCGATAAACTACACATGTGTGTAAACTATGTTGAATATAAGATGCATTCCATGTGTTTGTCGAAATGTTTGAATGAACGTGAAATCTTGATTTGTGCTTGACATGATTTCTAATTTAAGATCTATGTATGTTGCATGCCTTATGACTGATGTTGTGTAATGAATTGCTATGGTACATGTTGTAACTAATTTAGTCTATGTATTTGCCAAGGTGTAGTCTAAGTGTTTGATAAAATGTCTGAATGAGAGTTTGTTGATGGATTGTATTTATTAAGGGTATTGAGATAGGATTCCCAACTATCTTATCTATATGTATAGTTCCATCATGTAATCATAATTTTGATTACGCAATTTATGGATGAAATGCAAATATTGGGTAACATGTTCAATGTGTTTGACAAAATGCTCAAATGAGAATTATATTTGAATTGTTTGTTAATTACTATTATGATTATCACATGTGTTCTGCCTACTGCACTTGAGTAGGATTGGGGCCATACCTTGGCCTAAGCAATCTGTAACAATTCCAGTTGAGTGGCGGAATTAGACTCGCTACATTTGATACTTTCGGTGAATCCGGGTCGTACGACGATTGTCGACAGTGGTTAGGCCACGTGGAGTGCTTATGTGCTCCATGTCGATTAATTCAGCGTGCGCTCGTACCATTCACACTTATCCAACAAAACCGATTGGCCTTTTGTGTGTTTACCATGTATGGACATCACTGCTTAAATCTAAGGTACCACTTACCAATGTAAGACCCGTTTCAACTATGGTACTACGATCCGCTAAGACTCGTGAGCCGGGCACGGTGGTATGGGACACCGTGGTCGAGCTGTCGGCCTATGTTGGGGTGACGAGCTTCTCCGTAGTGACCAGTAAGCAACCCAAACTCGTGAGCCGAATACGGTGGTATGGGACACTGTATTCGAGCTGTCGGCCTGTGCTGAGGTGACGAGCCTCCCCGTAGTGACCTCGAGTATAAACTCTTGAACTTGCTCATCCACTGTTCTTTCTTAAGGGGTGATGCCCTACAACTTGCCTATCGTATGTAGTTAACTAAGATTAACGACCCTAGATGGAAATCCTTTGTTTGGGTAAATGATTTAAAGGGAGGTATCTTAGCTTTCCAAATCTGCTGTATGAATAAGCCTAATTAAGAACCTGGCTAACACGACCATGCATCGCATTGCATGTGCCTTTGTAGATGAAGGGCATGATGGAGTTTGTCATGCGCGAATGACTGATGTTGTCGCTTGTGAGGGAGCGTTGTGCGAGTGCATGCATCATTACTGCCCTCCATTCTTGCATTAACCAGAGTATTTAGGAAGTGATTGTTGTATTGCTTTATCATTCCTGCTTGATTGAATTGATAACATGTTAACTTATGCCTTATAGTACCACTGAGTTGATCACTCACTCCCACTCTGGGACGGTGTTTTAAAACACCAACCAGACTCAGTTATAGATGCAGGTGATGAGGATGTATATGCAGTGGAGTTAGACTTCGTAGATGAGGAGGAAGAGTTCTCCTGTGTTTAGCTCTCTGGCAAGTCTATGTAGACCTCGTGCTGCTTCGATGGGATTACAGGGATACATGGACTAGTTGGACATTTATATCTTGATATTTTATATATTTTGAAACAACACATATATATTCAGCCTGGTACATATGCATACTCCGGTTTGTGAAACACTTTCATGTGTAAATACACGTACTTAAGTCTTCCGCTTGCTTAATTTAATTTCACCTGGAGTATGATATGCTGATTTAGTATAATCTCTCTCATGTTTAATGCACTAATATGGACAACATTTAAACATCATTATCTATGTTGCATAAGTGATGCGTTGGGTCTCGGGAGTTGAGCTTTGCTCGACCCTCAAAATCCGGTGCGTTACAGGATCACATCCTTTGACTCATGTCCAATAGGTCATTGGCAATGATTCATAGTTCTAAGAGGAAGATCGTAGTACACTGTTTATTGGTGTGTCCATGCTCGTATCAGGCAAGGGAATTCATGAGAACTAGTTTAACTGAGAGAATGGTCCTTGATGGAGTGCAATGGCAGAACAGGATTCATGTAGCTGATTCCAGTTGGTCTTCAGATGATGTTGATCTTCTTGGTGAGAACTGCACAGTGAATTTTTTAGGAGTGGTTATTGTATTCATTATTGAAAATGGCATTAAATCCCACCAGCATTTATTTCTTTTACATTGAATGGCAAATCATTTTTAACAGTTGAAGTTCTGTGATATTTGCTGGAGCTATGCAGAATGGAAAATCATCGTCTACCACTGATTTTTATATAACTATTAACTTGTAGGCAGTTATCTGTTTGGATGGTGATGGTTGCAAGTTAAGAAGTGGACTGGTGAAAATTGAGGAAGGTTTAACTCTTGACACGTTAATTGCTTGTGATTCATGTGATCTTTGGTAAGTACATTTCTTTGACAAAGCTTCCTAGAAACCAAACTAATGATAATTGCCAACTCTTAAACTCACTGACACACGTGCCCTTAACAGCAAGATGACTCTCATGCACTATCTCTGCAAGGTAACACCTTTCATCCAAAGTGATGCTTTTTCTTCCACTAGGCTATTAGGCAGCAGTCTTTGAAATATAATGCCAACAATTAGTCTTTTCTTTCAGTTTCAGCTGGCATGTACATGTAAATTTTCACATACATGTCTACTTATTTGGGTTGTCTATGAAATATAATGCCAACAATTAGTATTTTATTTCAGTTTCAGCTGGTATATGCTTATTAGATGTTGTGAACAAAAGCAGAGTTTGTCATCATTGTTCTTCTATACTATGATTAGTTTTTTTTTTTTTTAGGGTGCAGCTACATGCAGAAAGAAAGAGAGTCGGGTTTCAATAGTGTGCAACAATGCCACTTTTTCCTATGTTGTGGCCCACTCGAGCTTTAGATCTGCCTTATTTTTTGGGCTGACACTGTAACATAAACCGGATATGATGCAGTCATCATAGTGGGGCTCACAGTGTCTTTGTTGCACGGCCCCCTCATACCTTGCTCGTGTGGGCTACACAGAGGAAGAGAAGTGGGAAAGGGCTACTCTCATCAATGAATTGAAAGGACAAGCTACCCTTCAGTAGAAGAGTCAGCCAAAAAAAAAAACTACTTTTTAATGCTACTCGCAACGACTAATTGCAGGGGTAAAATTGGCCAAATGCTACTCCCATTATATATGGTAGAGATGTAAGTCACTGATACCAGCAAAAATGTCCACCGAAGTGGAATTGAGTCTGTTCAGGCATGCTTTGATTCCTAATGCTGTCAAAGCAGAGTGTGGCAGAACTGGGAAAGGTAAAAACAGAGATCATGGGGTAGAACAAATACAAACTCATCCATCTTTCAGGCATTGAATAGCAGTTAGAAAGTCGCACAATACCTTAAAATTAATGTTGAAGGTTCCTTTCATGGGGTATAATATCCACCCTTTGACCATTGTTTCTAATATGGTTTTCTATGCTCCTGAATATGAAAATGGACAAATCTGTTCTTGTCATTATTTGATTTTGATGTCCTTGAGAGGATTGCAATGTCCATTTGAATTCCTGGTGCATGTACACATTTCTTTGGTGTATAATCGCTTCCCTTTTGACCATTGTCTGTAATGTGTTTTTGGGTATCAAGGTGGACTACTACATGCTGTCCACACTGGACTGCATGGATAGGTAGGTCACACCTTCAACAAAATGAACAGACAGCACGATTATACAACATATTCATCAAAATGGGTCTCATAATGTGTTTTATCTTGTTCTTTCTATGAATTTGGCTTCTTTTTTCTAAACATGTACCTATTGTATGCATTTTCAGATCCGAATTTGGAGCTATTTTGGCCTACTTCTACATATGCGGTCGTACAAATCTCTTTGGAGAGTAAAAAAAGGTGCACTTGTTATCCTCTGCCAAATACAAATGCTAGCCCATTGTTAATTGATAGTAGTCTCTAAACCTCTTTTATTTTATTTTATTTTTTTATTTTGGTGTGTGATATTTGCACATGTATACTTTGGCTTTCAGTTCTGACAAGTTGGGCCTGTGGTCTGGTGGGTCAGACCATTAGTCTATTGCATGTGATCATGTAAGTTTTGTGGTGTTTAAAGAGCAAAACAATTGGTCAAGATAAGCATAAGGTATGCCACACCATGAAAAATAGTGCATTGGTAGACATCTATTGAACTGCTATCCTTGTTTTTTGGGTGAATGGTAATTAAAAAAAAAAAAAAAAAACCTTAAAAACTGAAGTGGCATAGTGACTTCAACGTTGATACAAATTAAAAGGTGTGCCCCATACCAAGCTCTACAATGATTTCTGCACAAATGAGAGGTTCTAATGAAATTTCAGTTTGAAAATTTACATTATCTTATCCTTCTCTTGTCTATTTGTATCAAAGCTTCAAGGTGACTGTAGTAGATTTAGTATTTGTTGTGCCAAAAAAAAAAGGCATACTGCAGCCTTTCTTATGCAACCTTTTGGAGGATTTGGAATTGCAATATTCATATTCAGAGGTTACTTGTCTAGTTGCTTCCATGTGGGAGTTATGGTGATGTTATTGTTGCATGGTACAAGTTTCAGCTAATTCTAGACATTCATGGAAGAAGTATGAGCCGATATACATCCAGGATGAACCTTTGAGTGTGATTCAACCAGTTCCTTACCAGACCGCGAATGGGACACTACGCATTCTATTGCAATAGTTATGGTGATGTTATTGTTGTAAGGTTTTACTGTTCACAAATTTCATGCAAAATAAGCTTGCACTCTTCATGAAGCTCCTAATTTTTTTTTTCTTTTTTCTATTCTTTCTTTTTTTTTTTTTTGCTTGCATCCAGCTCTTTCATGTTTGCAAATGCAGAAGTTTGTTTTGAAGAGCTCGTGTCTACTTACCCTGGACCTTTAGTGTTTGTTTCCATCTTGGTGAGTAAATGAAAATTATCAGCTTTAGATCTCTTTCACCTGTGAAAAGAACAACATTGGCTTGTTAGATCTCTTAAATTAGTTTGATGACCTATGGTCTCACTGGTAGTTATGGCCCTTAATAGAGTGGAATGGTGGAATAGGATTCATGTACCCAGCCTCAATTAATTGCGACAGACTGGATAAAATATATGAATGCGATCCCCATCAAATGGATATATAGCTATCTCTTCGAAGGCATGGTCCTGTTTTGGCTTAATGTAGACAATTGCTGTATTTCTTTTCTGTTTATTTGCTGGAGACAGAGAATGGTTAGAATCTTTAGATTCTGTGAAATTTTTATGCAAACATCAAATGGATATAGAGCTATGCCTTCACAGGCTCGGTTGGATAGGAAATGTATCTTTGATCTTTGAAGCTCACACCAATTTTCATTAGTGTAAATGTATCAAACAGAGAGACTTGTTTTGTGCCAGTGATGAATGTCTCTGTACAAGACCCATGTCAGCAGGTGAATTGTAGCATCTAAGAAGGCTTCACTCTTCCTTTTTATTTTATTTTTTTGTAAATGCATGGTTTGCTTCTATATTTAGAGTGTTATTTTATAGTTAACCTCAACTGTTTGTACTGGGTAAGTATTGTTGGAGAAAATATTGAGAATCCTCTTTTAGGCACATCCATCAAGTAGGAAGCTGCTTCTTTGGATTGTATGATATAACCCAATATGCCAAAGTAAGAATTTCAGAAGTACTATGACCGAAGACTCCCTATGCTTGTTCATCCTGCCATCTGTACCAACCATGATAGTTTAATCTAGAAATGAAGGTTTTGAGGCTTTTCTCCTATGCTTGTGCATCCTGTAATTTATCAACCATGATTTTGTTTAGTATTAAATGCGAGTTTTGAGGCTTGTTTCCCTATGGAGTGCATCCTGTCATTTTACCTACTATGATTGTTCAATGTAGAAATGCAGGTTTTGAGGCTTGTTTTCCTATGCTTTTGCAACCTTTCAATATAAAAAATCTGTAGAACAATAGGTTTTGAGGCTTGTTTATGTGATCTATTGGGCTTAGCCAAAGGTCTTTACAATTGGCCTTGGTGGGCCACACTGTTTAGATCCACCGGTCTAAAAATCAGCTCACTTCTGACAAATGGACAGCTGAAAAAAGAAGTTTTCACTATCCACTTGTTTTGTACATTATGGCCCATGTGGATGAGGTTATTGATGAACTCTTGACTAAAGACTATTCCTGCGATGTTGCTCTGCCACGTGTCCAGAAAAGGTGACATCTATTACACTTGATTAGTATGATTCTATCATCATATCTTTGACTTTGTCCCATTGGAGACATTTCTTAGTATTATTTCACTCTCTTTGTAAGTAATGAAGGTGGTAAGGAACTTACCACCATTTACTTCCTAATCAATTTATTAGTGTCAACAGGCTGAATTTGAGATTTGATTTGGTTGATAGTATATAGGGAGTTAGGAAGCATGAGATCCACTAATAATGTTATTTTTCTTCAATTTCAATTTCTTTTATGTAAAACAGGCACAACAGCACAGGTACTATTCAATTTCAATTTCAAAGGCATCCATTGATCCCAACCCTCGGAAGCGAAAAAAAGCCACAATGGTAAAGTCTAATCAACGGTTGATAATGCTTGAATTCCAAAGATAAACAAGGTACTATGCAATGCTCAGGTGTAGATATTATAAGTCAATTATTACTAATAGTAGATATTATAAGTCAATTATCTTCTCTCTCACTATCTAGGATTTTGCTTTTTTCTATTAAGGAAAGAAATCAATTGGCATTTTTTGATCGAAGCTGATTGTTCTGACATTTTTATTTAGCAACTTTTACCAAGTATGGCTAAGAACTGTTATTAGCTTCAGTTCAAATTACAATTGGTAATGATGAACTGCATTATAACTCTTATTCTTTGATTTCCCATGCTAGATTCTGTCAACAAAAAGGTGCAGTTTAATCCACAGCCACACTTAAGGAAAAAACACACAGCAAAACTACACCCTCATCCTTCAGATATCTTATTCAATTGTTGGAGGCAGATTCTTTCCATTTCAACTATGTTTATTTCCAATTTAGTTTATTCTTTGATGCACTTAATGATTTGTTATTGATGGCCTTGATACATGAAATCTAGAAACTCGTATCAAAAACCAAAAACCAAGCACACGTTTTCGTTGTTGGTGTTTATTGCAAATGATGTTATTATGTCATACTTTGTTTCTTTCTATACGTCTTGCAGGGTGAGTTTCAGACTGAAAACTGATATAAATCTCTTTGAGATTGCAAAGTCTTAAGGAAGCTTCAAAATCTCCAAAAAAGGATTGATTGGGTTGGGATGAATGCTTGGGCCCCACTTTGTAATTCTTATTTAATGGATTTTTTGGGAATTTCTTTAAATTTGTAATTTTGGTTTTGGTGTTGGAATGGTCATTGCTGCTTTCTTTTCTTTATCTATATTTTGTAAATAGAGTAATTTTACCGTTGAGGTTTAGATGTATGTGCTTCAGCAAAAGGATGCAATAGATGTTATCATTGGATCTCCATCAATGAAGTTTCTTTAGGATTTTAAAAATTAAAAAAAAAAAAAAAAAAAAAAAAAAAAACAGGGTTTAAAATTGTTCCCAAGATTGCTCGAAAGATCCAACCGTTGGAAACGGAACGGTTTAAAACCGTTCCTAAAGTACCGTCGCTAAAATTTGAAACGGTACCCAAAACGGTTCTAAACCGTTCCTGTTTTTCTGCGACGCCTCATTTAGGAATGGTTTAAAACCGTTCCTAAATGACGATTTTGGTATAATGACTAGTGGGTGAGTCCTCCCACATAGTTATCTCTAGAAACATTTCCAGTTGGATATCCCTTCTGCAAGTCCCCTTGAATTCAAATTTAAACGGGAGAAGATTGTGATAAGACAATCCCTCCGTAAATAAATTCCCCAGAGAATTGAGAGTAATGAGAGTATCCATGGTCCATCATGTTGTCTATAGATGACCTAAACAGTTGATTGTGTCTGGTGGCCATTCTAACCATAGGATTAGAGGGGTGATGTTCCTTCCTGCTCCCATAGTAGTTAGGCGGATCGCTGGTTGTGGGTGTCCACCTTTGGTTGCGTGTAGGTCCCTAAGTTTGTGTAGATACCGTCAAATCATATGGACCCATGTGTTCGAGCCTTTCAATTCCTGCTACCTCACTGTTTAAACTTGCTAAATTGGGAAACAGACAAATCCCTGCTCCCGCACCCAAATCTGTTATCGCTACGTTTCAAACTTGAAATCCGCATCTGGAGCACTTTTGCTCAAGAATCTCTAGAAAGTGGAACCCAATTCCATGAATGATTTTAATTTAAAAGGGAATCTGATTTGTAGAGCATTTATGAAATTTAAAATTCCTGAAGTTCAATTCCATTGGATTGAGTTCCGCGCCATTCATCAGGTGCCCCTCTTCCCTTGTGTAGAAAAAAAATCTGCTCCAGTTATCAGGTGGGCCACCACATGCGTTAGAGAAAAAAAAATAATGGCCCATGTCTGACATTCACATCTGGCCCATCTGATTGCCTGACTAGCCTGATTTCTGGCCACTACAACACAGATGGAAGTCTGCAAGATAAAACAGCCTGAATCTGGTGAATATGCCACATCCGCATGTCTGGGTATAGCAATCACATTGTCATTGAAGATCTATACAGGAGATAGATTCTAGGATGGAGCACCATGGATACTGAGCCTTCTGAGCATAGGGGCAAATCTCATTCTGGAGAATTTCTCAATACGGGGAATTTCTCGGGAGATTTTCAAATTTTGACATTTTCTTGGGATATTATCAGAAAAATTCTCAAGAAAAATAAAGAAAAAAATCATTACTATAAATTAATAAATAGTTTTAAAGTTTTAAGTATAGATTTATTAGTGAAGTCGTTAAAATTTTGAATAATTTTCACGTAAATGTTAGGATGATAAAATTTTGAAAAATGCAGATATCTTGGAAGTCTTGTGATGTTGCCATGATAAGATCGTTTCATTAAAAAAAAAATATATGTTGCAATAATATTACTGGATTTTGAAAATCTCGGAAATATTTGTCCCACTGTTTCTGACCCATTTTCTAGCATTCCACATGCAGTTTCTAGAATCTAGACCGTCCATCAATGCTAAGTAGGTTTTTGCAATTCGACAAATATGTATTCAAGGCCATGATTTCAATGCCCTCTCAGGGAGCTCTGCTACTATGTTTAATGCCTTCCTATAGATGTAGGGAACTGTGCTTTCTTGCTGGTACTTTCAGCTGAGTTATTTGATGCTCTGACAGAGTTAGATGATGCACACATTTATACAGCAGTACACAGGTTGCATACATGCACCTCAACCCAAACCATCAACATCGGGAGCCCTGATGGAGATTTGGCATGATCCAAAAGTCGATTCAGTTGGATGATCATCATGACTTCTGATTAACAGACGTTTCTTTTATTTTTGTCGAATTCGGGCCATATGCCAATTTTCATTTTTGCCGGCTAACAATCGGACAGGATCATTTTTTCAGTTCGATTTTCGGCTTATGATTCATCCACCAGACGGTTAGTATCAGTTTTTCAGTTTGATTTTTGGGTTATGATTCATCTACGGTGAGGCCAATGATTTGGGCTGTTTTGATTGGGGTGCATGCAGGTTAAGCTTACAGTTGCTGTATGCATGCATATGAGTTGTCAATACCCTGTCAAATTATATCAAGTTACTCTGTTTTTAGTTCAATGCACAGCATCAATGCTTGTGTTTCTGGTACTAAAAAGGTCGCTTACAGAGAGGGATGAAAGTGGGTCGTACAAGTCTGGTCAGAGTCCACTTTTGGCTGGATTGGGCTGAGGCTCAAGACCTATGGGGCTGGGCCCAGCTATAATTTTGAGGCAACTTATTTGACTGGGCTTGTAATGGCCCAACATGACATCCCAGCCGAGCCTAACCTGTTTTACACTATTAGGGTTGGTACCGTGGTTTTAAACTTGACCAGTCCTAAGTGTCTCTTCCGAGTCAACTTAGACTCAGTCTGACCTGATCTAGTTCGACACTTGACTCAGGCAAGTCGGACCAATACACCCCCAAAGAGGGAGAGTTCCGACTAGAGCTGTACACAAGTCGAACCAAGTCGAGTTTTGGCCCAGTTCAGCTCGGCTAGCAGGCTACCATGGCTCAAACTCGGCTCAGCTCAGTCTTCAAGCCTGACCGGGCAGCTCGGGCTAGCTCAAGCCGAGTTCGAGTCAAGCTTTAGCTTACTTTCAAGCCGAGTTTGAGTTCGAGCCTACGAGCTGAGTTCAAGTTTAAGTTTTATAGTTTTTAATATATAATATATATAATATATAATATAATATAAATAATATATAATATATAATTTATTTAAATATATAAATATATACAAAATATTTATACTAAGTGACCTCGATCTGAGTTGAATCTATTCCAACCGAATCGAGTTGAGCTCGGTCTAGCTTTGGCTCGGCTCGAAATTTTTTCGAGCTAAAAATATCAGCTTGACTCAGCTTGAATCCAGTTTCAAGCCGAGTTCAGTCGAGCTTTTCTGAGTCGAGTAGAGCCAGTTAACCGAGCTAACTCGGTTCTTGTACAGCTCTAGTCCTGACTCAACTCGAGACTAGATGTGTTGGTCCGAGTTGCCTGGTTGTTTAACCATGACCAGGCCCGGGCCTAGTTGCTGGGAAGCAGGCTGGCCTAGACCCAAGCATATGTATCTAGCTTATGGCTGAGCATGGACAAGGCTCCTCAGGCCCCCTATCTACAACCCTACTCTCTGATAAATTGAAAATCTAGATCTTAGATTAAATTTCATGAGCATCCATTCTGGGCCACAGATTTGTGGTCTGATTAAAGACTTGATAAGCTTTCATTCATGGCTGCATAATTGTAGTCACAAAACATTAACAATAAAGTTATGGGTTCAAGTACCCATTGTGGTGCGTGTGTTGAAAAAAATAAATAATTAAAAGGACTCTTGACCTGATTTGAAAAGAACCACTCTAGCATGACCTACATGGGTGCATATGATTGCACGCGATATGATTGGCAGTAGCAGAGAGCCATGTGGAGGAAATGTGCATGAGATCCTCATTCATCAGCTTGAGAGCCCAAAAATAAGGTTGACCCAAAACTCAGGTGGTGTCACACCCCAAACTCGGAAACCGAGCTCACAAAATTTTCGATCACCGAATCCGGTGCTGACAGTCTCGTAGGGCTCCATTCTCAGCTCCCAGCGTTCATACACCAGGTTCCAATCCTGGGATCCTACAAGGAGGATTTTCTAACGTACATTTATCTCATAAGAAGCATAACCACAAGTTTACCTAAATCATAAAGGCAACATCATTATCACATATCCACTAATATAACATTTGAATACAATGCTGAAAGGGAAATACATATATCGTAATCAAAACTCCAGAAGTCTGCTGCACGCTCCAAGCTCGACGCTGCTGTAACCTAATGCCACCTGCACGCATTTATCGTGCATAAGCTTATAGAAAACTTAGTGGATGGTGAAAGTGCGTGCACAAGGTAAGTGCCAAGTAAGCATTATAAGAGTAATCGGAGTAAACGAAAATATACTGGTAAGTCTATAAATACCATCAGCCTTATTCAGGCTATGTGATGCAAAAACACAGTAAACAAAGTGCTATGTGTTGAGGATGCAATGCAATATGCGATGCGAATGAAATGATCAAGCTAGAGTGTGATGTCGGGATGATAGTACGTAGTATCGAAGGCTATAGGGTCCACCACAAGGGACTTCTATCCAAACCAGTCTCATACCTAAATTTGGATAGACAGACTCAATGTAGTGAACTCCTGATCTCAGGTTAGTCGCATGCCCCAACCAAAATCTTGGCCATTGCGAAGGTACACGTACGCACCACCAGCCCGAGTGGATAGTGAATGAATGTATATACAACTCCTACTCAATAAGTCCACATATCAGTACCGTACATCTCTGGGATTATCACCGGGGTATAGTACACTCCAAGCTGGCTACCGCCCTAGCAGGCCACGTAACCCAACGAGTGAAAAAGACCTCACTATCTGCCTGCCAGCAGTATACCAATACCTACCCGGCTCGTCGATAGCAGACCCATTTGGGAGCTAGTCAAATTCAACCTAGCTTATAGCCCCCTCACTCGGGCAGATAAGGCCACACCCTCTCCTAACTGACCATGACACAGTGGGAGACTCGGCCTCCTGGTATTCGGCACTCGGACGCTCATATATTCACTTTATCATGCCCCAAACTCAGATAAATGGGTTCACAAAATTTTCAATCGCTGAATCTGGTGCCGACAGCCTCCGTAGTGCCCCATTCTTGGCTCCCGGCGCTCATATGCCAGATTCTGATCCTGGGATCCTACAAGGAGGATTTTCAATATGATTTTTTTGTAATGGAGCATAACCACAAGCATAACCAAATCACAAAACAACATCACCACATATCCACTATATCAAATACTTTAAGTACAATGCGGGAAGGAAAATACAAGGTGATCAAAAAGCTTCAAAATGATCAGATGCGCACTCCTGCCTCAGCGCTGCTGCTATCCAATGCCACCTGCACACAACAGTCGTACATAAGCTTACAAAAGCTTAGAGGGTGGTGTAAGCGTGTGCGCAAGGCAAGTGCCAAGTTTACAAATTAGAGAAATGCGAAAGTATACAGTAAGTCCATGAATACAATCAGCCGTAACAAGGCTATGTGATGCAAGGCATGAATGCGATCGGCCATACCAAGGCCATGCGATGTGAGACATGAATGCTATCAGTCATACCGATGCAATGCGAGGCCTACGTAGCCGAATGTCATATGCGAGATGAATACAAGCATGCCAGTCCTCATCAAGTACACATATCAGTACAGTTTCTCTCTAAGATATCACCGGGGTTTAATACACTCCACACTGACTCCCGCCTCCCTAGCTGCATAGCCCAGCGAGTAGAAGAGACCATACTATCTGCTTGACCAGTAATCTGTCAATACCTACCCGGCTCATCGATAGCGGACTCATTTGCGAGCTAGTTAAACTCATCCTAGCTTACAACCCTCTCACTCAGGCGGATAAGGCCACACCCCCTTCCAACCGACCACAACACAGTGAGAGATGGGGCCTACTGGTATTCAGCACTCGGGCGCTCGTGTAGCCACTCGGTTTATATGTTGGAGCATCTCCTAGTACCAAAAAGGTTCTGGGACTTTCACCCAAGGACATCCTAAGTGCCCACAGTGCTAGAACTAAGTATTTTCGGTATCTGATACGGCCATCCACGATGTGTCTGTGGGGCCACGACCTTGATGTCACTGGGGCGTACGATGATCATAACACACAAATGCGAGATGCATGAATCACACCGTCAAATCATGCAGCAATCCAGCGTGTACCGCACGA